>NW_026575131.1:0-663500 GCF_905146905.1 Nyctereutes procyonoides | reverse complement strand
AGGGAGGGAGGGCAGATTTATGCTGAGGAAGAGGAGGATTTTAGGGCATTTAGGAAGTTAAGCATTTCCCAGTGAAATGTTGGCAGGGAAAGTAGGGTTCCTGGGACTAGTGCTTTGAGGCAGTGATGTGCAGCATATATCTGCTTGGCACAGTGGTAGCATATTAAAGGCTCTGGAAAGAGCTGCCACAAAGCTACCTGGTCAGCATCTTGCAACCTGGTATTTTCTACTCTATTTAAGCACTGAACCTTTTTGTCAAAGGAGAGCCAATTGATGGGGGAAGTCTGGGGATTGCTGAGGTAGGCTCCTTTCTGGTGGCTCAGCTGGGGTTGAAGATGGGAGTGAAAGAAATGGTCGTTATGAATGAAGATGACCCTGATAGCCTTCTTTGATGTCAGGGAATCCTGGTGAAATAGGCAAAAGGAGAAGCCAGGTGACAGCAGGAGCTGCTGTCGTGTACACAGGATGTCAGGGAGCACATTTGTAATTGTAGAGGACACAGGCTCACCTGTGGAGGCGGACGAGTCTCAGAACAATGGTTTGTGGCCCTTCCAAGTTTAACCCTCCCAGATAGTTTCCTTGTTCCTTAGTATCTAATTTCTCTCCTTGGCTTTTCTTTGGCCTCACACAGACAGCGTTGACATTTGAGTTCACAAAATGTGAGAAAGATCCATGCTATGGAAATGGGAGCACGTGGCTGTGATTGGAGGACTTTCCTTTGATCACTTGCTTCATATCCAAGTCACATCACAACAGGTGGCCTGCGTGTGCTTATTGGCTCCCCTTAGTCACTATTACAAAGCCAGAAGTCAGTGGTTGTAACAGTGAATGTAACTTTCTGGAAGTGCTTCTGACTCATTTTCTCTCATCTGCTTCAGTGTGAATAGTGTCCTGGAGCGGTAACTAGTTTAGCTGTGTTATGTGATTTTTGTCACACCAGTGAGCAGGGTTTGTGTTTTCTTCGTTTAGGCTGCGAGAAGACATTCATCACAGTGAGTGCTCTGTTTTCCCATAACCGAGCCCACTTTAGGGAACAAGAACTCTTTTCTTGTTCTTTTCCTGGGTGCAGCAAACAATATGACAAAGCCTGTCGCCTGAAAATTCACCTGAGAAGTCATACAGGTAATGAGCTAGAGAATACATTATTTGCACCTAAGATTTGTCTTTGTGGTAGCTTGCATTTATGCTTATGTGGTGTAATTTTTTCTTTTCTAAGGTGAAAGACCTTTTATTTGTGACTCTGACAGTTGTGGCTGGACCTTCACCAGCATGTCTAAACTCCTACGGCACAAAAGGTAATCTTTATGTTTTGGTTGAATTACCAGTAAAGAATGAATGAGTTGTTAGTAGTAGAAGCCTATGGATTAAATATCTTTTTTTTTTTTTTAAGTTATAAGAAATGGAGCCCATTGTAGATAGTTTAGAAAGTTCAGAAAGCTATGAAAAGAAAACCGCTCAGAATCTGATCACCTAAATATCAGTTTTTCTACATATGCTGCTTTTTAAATGTAGTTTATGTGCTTTATATCTCATTTGATGTTTAAAACAAGTTAACATTGTGGAAGAAACTTTCCTGATGTCATTACAAACTTTCCGTGCTGGTAACGATGCTCTTGGGGGGCTTTCCCTGCTTGCAGGTGATGTTCAGCACTTTACAGATGTGTCTCCTTTAACCTTCACAAAAACTCTACCTTCGATGTTCTTATTCTCCCTGGTTTGCTTTGGGACAGAGATTGGGTTGTCTGTCTGTGCTTGCACAGCTGCGGCGGATTTGAGGGGTTTAAGTACAACAACATTACTTAGGAAAGGACAGTGTTTATGCATGGACTTGAGGGGGTCCTTTTAACATTGCAGTTGTTTTCTGTGCATCCTTCTCTTTGCCCTCTGTAGCTTGGAAACCACGTTTGTTATCAGAATTTCTAAACATTAGAAGTAGCTTCAGCAATACATTTGGGACCCGGCTGCTCCTAGATGGAGCAGCACTAATTGTTGTGTTTGACTTTCCCATCAGCTTTGTCATTAAAGTCAAATTTCTGATTGCAGGCTTAGCTAAATTGCAAACCTTCCCACATGGGCTATATAGAATTAAGATTTTTTCTGAAATGTATGGGTCATTTTTTTTTAAATGCTAAGAATTTGTAATTTGCAGACTTTTAAACAAAGAATCACCTCTGAGGTCTGGTGTTTCCACGTTGTGTTGTAATCACCGTTCCCTGTTTTTCTTTTCTGACAGGAAACATGATGATGACCGGAGGTTTACCTGCCCCGTTGAAGGCTGTGGGAAGTCTTTCACCAGAGCAGAGCACCTGAAAGGCCATAGCATCACCCACCTGGGTACAAAGCCATTTGAGTGTCCCGTGGAAGGTACATTTTAATATATTACTTTGAGCTATAAACTAGTACATGTCCTTGTTTTTGTAAGTTTAAGTTGTTTAAAGGTAAGTTTTAGACAAGGTGAGTATAAGTTGCAGCATTCGATTTAAGTGGCCAGTTTTTATTTAATTGTTCTCTGTTGGGAACAGTGTGTTGAAAAGAACAGACTTTAGAATCCAATCTGGTTTGACTCTTGCTTCTGAGGTGCTCTCACTAGATCTGTGGCTCTGTGGCTCACTAGATCTGTTATTATCTGTTTAACTTGGTGGTTGTGAGGATTAGGTGAAATAACATGTGAAAAATGGCTGTTTTGGCATCTGGCACCTATCACAGATTCAGTAAGTGGTAGCTATGTGATTGGACGGCAGTCATGTTAGTCTAGCTTTTAAGAAAAGCATTAGGATTTCTT
The DNA here is from genome assembly GCF_905146905.1 of Nyctereutes procyonoides. Classification (NCBI taxonomy): domain Eukaryota; kingdom Metazoa; phylum Chordata; class Mammalia; order Carnivora; family Canidae; genus Nyctereutes; species Nyctereutes procyonoides. The sequence continues at coordinate 660,718 of NW_026575131.1, read as the reverse complement.
TTTTTTCCTCTGAAACATGGAAGGCATGATTCATTGGCCAGAAGTCAGCTCTGTGGCTTGGCTTGTCTGTGCTGGCCCTAGTGTAAGTGCTGCAGATGTGCTAGAGGGGCAGAGCAGGTCAGTGTATGGTTGCGAATCTGATTCCTGGCTCCTCCTGCCCTAAGTTGATGATATCAGGCTAGCTTCTATTTTCCTTATCTGGAAAAGACCAATTTGAAGCTAAGACCAGTTCCTAGAATATCATGAAGATAATACAGGTAGTTTAATAAAGACACAGTTCCCCCTGTATCGGAGCTCCAGTTGGGGCACACCAGGTAGGCCAGTAGTTATAGGGTGCTGTGGGGCCACAAAGGTTCCTATTGTGGGGGCATGGGAATGGTTTCCTAGTCAGCTGCAAAAGGAGGCAGAGCTAGCTAAGGGTAGAGGAGGCAGGAGAGGCCAGTGTAGGGTGTCTCCCAGAGTGGTGAGAGCAGCAGGCTGGGTGCTCGGGGCAGGGGTGTGATGGGACCATGTTTGAGCTCAGGCTCCATCTGGTTTCCTGAGGAGATGGCCGGTGCCCGCCATGGAGCTTGGCAGTGGGAAGGTAGAGCAGGCACAGGCGGGAGAGACGGGAGTTAGGCAGTGTACCAGCAGTACCTGGTAATGGATTTGGGAGGAGGGCTTGAGGGTGAGGCAGTAGTTGGGGCCAGCATCTCACTGGAGGTGGACACACAGGGCCCATGGTTGGAGGAGCACAATGTGCTGCATGCATTTTAGGTGCCCACAGGCTTTCCAGCTTCACATACTCAGGAGGCAGGGATACACTGCTTGCTGAACTTGGTGAGGAGGTGGGCTGGGAGTGCGGCAGGCAGCACGTAGTGATGATTTAAGCCACAGAAGTGGATGCAGTGTTCAAGGATCGCTGTAGGCTGAAGAGAGGCAGTGTGGTGTGGTGATTGAGGACCTGAGGCTTCCCGGACTCCAATACCAGGCCTGCTACTTAGGGTGTTCTGTGACCTCTGACAAGCAGCTCCAGCGCTCTCTGCCTCTTTTCCTCATCTTTGAAGTGATCATAAAACCACACAGGGTGTCGTGAGAGGGCCCTGCTAGGTCACAGGTTTAATCAAGGCATATAGAAAACAGCAAATGTCACCTATTGTGATTGTTACCACTGCTATTCAATAAAAAAGGCCTAGGACAAAAACTGGGGACCGCCACAAATTCAGGTGGAAAAGAAGAAGGGGAACCATGGGAGGGGCCTAAGAACAAATGGGAAGAGTGGTAGCATTAGCAGCACTGAAGCCAAGAGAGGAGGATGTTTGGGAAAGGGGAGGAGTCAGTCCTGAGTGCTGAGGTGCGACAGCTCGATGAGGACCCTGGGCTCCTCTGGCAGAGTCCGTGGGGTCTTGCAGGGTGAGGGTTGAGGTTTAAGGTCCAGTGGAGAAGCTTACACAGAACCCTGCTCCAGTGCCCTGAGCGGTGGAGTAGGGTAAAGCAGGAGGTAGTCTGTGACGGAGGGAAAGAGGAAGGGTGCTAGCTGGCTACAGAAGAAGGGGTGGCTTCTGCCTTTCAGTAGCTGTGTCCTGGAGAGCTTTGAGCAGGTGGAGGCAGGTGCAGAGGGGGTGACCAGTGGTGCTTGATTGAAGAGTGCTCTCCTGGGGGAGGAGGTGAGGGCAGGAGTCCTGGGAAAGGATCCTAGAACCCTTTCTTGGATCGGCTGAGAGTTCTTGAACCTGGATGACTAGACCATTCTTTCTGTTTTTGAAATGTTTGAAATGTTTTATAATAGAAGTTTAAAAACAGTAAGAAGTCAAAAAACCACCACCACCCATCTTTCATAGTAACATAGGAGACAGAGGGTAGGGTTACACAGCAGGGAGTGTGTATGAGGGAGGGCAGGATGGCTGACTGAGGATGGCGCAAGCGTGCGTGGGGGCGGTGGCAGCGGCCTCTCTAGTATGTGTGGCGCTCCGTATAGAGTCAAGGTTGGGAGGTGTGAGTTGAGATTCCCATGGCATTTGTCATTGATGGGCCATTTCTGCCCCTCCTTGGGGTGGGGATAATTTGGTATAAGTGTGGGGTACTGGGTATTAATAGCTTTGATTTATTAAGAATAGATAAAAATCTTGGTAGATAATGTTGCAGTTAGGAAAAGACAGCCATTAACACACAGGGAGAAATGGTCACATTCCTGGCCACCAAAGGATATACAAGTGAAAATGAAGTGTATTTTGTTTCCTATTGAGTTAGCAAATATTTTTAAAAATGGAAACCACAGGCACACCTCCTTGTTGTGGTTGATCCCTGTCCTTGGCAAAGTAGATTGGTAGCAAGTGTTTTTGGTGCCTCTGCTCTGTGACGTGCCTCCTTAAGCCTGTGTTGAGGAGTCCCAGCTGGACAAGGGGGGCGAGGGACACTGTGTGTACAGAGTATTCCTGGGGACTGTGTGGAGCAAAGTACACATTGCCGACAATGTACCTCAGGGTGAGACTGGAGGCGTCTGCTCTCTCTTGTGTGTTTTCCAAATGTTCTCTCATGAGCCTGACCTGGAAACAAGCTGGAGGTTGCCTTTGAAAATGAAGTAAGTTCAAAACTCCTTTCAGAGGCAGCCAAAATCTTTAGTCATTTGGCTATATTCTATCTTCATAGCCTCTTTTCCTAAAATAGGCCTCTCCCAGGCCCTAGACTCCAGCAGCTCCACCTCGCCATCCCAGGAAGGTGCTACAAGTGCTGTGATGCTTGTTCCATTTTCTTGGACACTGTGCGAGCACTCCGTAGGTTGGCATTGTTTACATGTAGCCGTTATAGCCCTTGTGAGGCAAGTGCCATTCCTGCTTTACAGAAAACAGAAAGATCCAGGAAGAATAAATAAGGCCACATGGCCAGTAGGGGCCGAGCTAGAGTTGGGCTCCAGAATCCAAGCTCTACCCACCCTACCTTGTGGCCTCCACACCTCAGATAGCAGCTCCCTTGGCCCACACACCCTCCTGCTCTGCTGTGTGTCCCCTTATCATTTGTCAAGATCCAGTCACCTCAAATGCTGCCTACCTCTTCAAACCTTTTTTTCTCTTAAGAGGTATGCTGTTTCTTCTGCTGCTAGAACACTTTATGGCACGAGCACTGGTTTTATTTTGCCCTTTGTTAGGACAGCTGGGTGTTTATATGTCCATACCAGGCCACAGGCTTGTAGCTACCAAGAACTGTGCTTCCCAACTCTGTGTGTATTCGTACAGAGCTCCAGCAGTGGGAGGTAAGGGGAAGGGGAAGGTGTTGTTTTTAATTTGTCTTGTTTTCCTTCTGACACACACGCCGGTCTGTGGTCTTCCTGACTGGCTACGCTGTTGAGTAGTCAGCAAGGCAGTTCCCCCTCCAGGCTCCACTTGTGCTCCTGATTTAGGGTCATTTGCTTCATCCCTTTGGGCATCAGTTTTTCAGTGGTAAAATAAGAGGAAGTGGCTTCGGTGATCTGTTGTGAGATGGTTTCCAACTCTAAATAGGGTTCCAGTTTTTACAGTAGTAGCTAAATACAGATGACTGATACAAATTTTTAGCAGTTGAACGTCTAAGTGGTTGTTTGACATGTAATTTGACTGACTTTCCCCGGCAGCCTACGTCATGGGTGAAGAAACAGGTCTAGAGTTGGCTTGTCAAGGTTATGTGTCTTCTACACAACTGATGGGGGACTCCTATTTCCTTTTAAATACAGTTTGCTTTCAAATTTAATTCCTTGTGTCAGGGAGGAAGAATTTTCTTCTGCTATTCAAAGTTCTAGGTGGACTAAATTAAACCAATATGAGCTGATTAACAGAAAATAAAATTTAATTTCATGTGTATGGAAAACCCACACAGACATGAGATTCCAAAGACAGGCAAAATGAAGTATGTATGTCATCCTGAGCTAAAGAGAAGGGTGGGTAGGGATCTGGGACTTTAAAAGGGAAGGTAAGCATTTCACAGGAAAATGAAAACTAGTACATTTTTGGTGAACAAGTGCTTGCTGGGCCCACAGAAACAGTGGGACACAGAGAAGCCTTTATCAAATGGGCCTTGCTGGGTCCTCCCTGTCCACCTAGTTGGTGTCATAATGTAGTTCTCCATGGTGGTAGCTGGAGCAAGTTCTCCATCTAAATGCTTTTAGGCAGTAGGCAGAGAGTTGTCAAAATGTATTTCTGAGTCTTTTGGGCCTTGATTGTTCCCAGCTGGCATAATCTGCATGCCAGGGAGGCCCAGCTTGGGGCAGCCTGCCTTGGCCCTTATGTTCGTGATGCTGCCCCAAGGGGTATTGTGTGTCTTTCCCTGGCCAGTGGCCAGAGCTTGGACATACCATTGTCTTAGGACTGTGTTGGGAGGAAATGTCAGCACCAGTTCCTTAGGAATCTTCACTTTTACCACTCATCGTTCTTTTCGTTCCAGGGTGCTGTGCCAGGTTCTCTGCCCGTAGCAGCCTCTACATTCACTCTAAGAAACACCTGCAAGACGTGGGTGCTCCAAAAAGCCGTTGCCCAGTCTCCAGCTGTAACAGACTCTTCACCTCCAAGCACAGCATGAAGGCACACGTTGTCCGACAGCATAGCCAGCGCCCAGGTCTGCTCGGTTTACTTCCCTCTTTGGGCTATGCAAAGATGTGTCTGCTTGACATATATCAGTGGAGCCAAAGCTTGTCCTTCTGTCCTTCGCCCCTTCCAGAAGTTGCGTGGTTAGAGGTTAAATTGAGCACAATGAAATCTGAACTAGTCCATGGACCATGGCTGTAAAGCCTAGTGGCATTTGGCATCTTTTGGGGTCTCTCCTGCCACTTGCCTCTGACCCTTAATCCCTCCCTTGTTTCTGAAGTACTTCCCTTGAGGAGCATTCAGTCTTCTACTTGTGTGTGTGTGTGTATCTATCTATCTATCTATCTATCTATCTATCTATCTATCTATGGGGGAAATATTTATGTATATGTATTTTTATTTTCAGTGTTTTACTTGGTTTGCTTTTCCTAGCACGTCTTCTAAAACTGTCTCCCTCTGTGAGTTTTGAGCCTGAATTCTGAGCCTTCCCCTCCCCTGTTTTCTCTTCACTCCTTTCTCCCTGTCCTACTGTGCTGTCTGAACACTTCCGTCTCCTCTCCACCGTGGTGAGGAAAAGTTCTGGAAGGCCAGACAGAGTGGTGTTGCACCTTGTGAGCCGGGGGCCAAGCTTGAGCGCCTGGGGAGGAGAGGGCAGAGAGGGAACCACAGCAGTAGTCAGGGGATTCTGGGCCCCTGAAGGCCTAGTCATCTGGCCACATGCTGAGTGGGACTGACAGTCTGCCTCTTGAGACTGCACACACAACCCCTTGAGCAGGACTCTGAGGGGTCTGGGCAGCTGTGCGCTGCCTCTGCCCCGGAGCTCCAACTATCTTGCCCCCTGGGGCGCGGTAGGGTTGCTGTTCCTGGCAGGGAAGGTGCTGGCTGGCCTTACAGTTACTTGAGCCTGCTGCCTCCCTGCCACCTGTGTGACAGGCAGCACCAGCCTTAGGGCATAGCCACTTCCTAGCCGTGTGATCCAAGCCAGGGCACAGGCCCTCAAGCCTCAGTCCCCTCGTCTATAAAACAGAAGAGAATTTGCCTAGTTCTCCAAAGGAAATGTCCTTCCTCTGGCTTCTTCCCATCCTGTTTAGATGTGGTCACTTCATTCCTTTGGCTTTAATAGTAATTGCCATTCTGCTTGGGATTTAAAGAAGCTGCCCTTCTAAACTCTAGGTGTTGGGAGGACTCCTGTCAGAGGCTGTCACCTCACTCACAGAATCCTCAAGAGCCTAAGGTTGGCGTTGAGAGGCCCTCAGCGGTCGGGTTGTCGCTGCTGGCTCTGAGCTGGCACTATGGGATACCTGGCCTCTTTGCTCCTGGACTTGTGCAGTCAGCGACAGCATGACTTATCCCACATGAGCTTCCTTAGGCTCTGTGTCCACATGAGAACATCTTAGGGGCTCTGTAGTGCCTGTGTTGCCCAGGCTGTGAATTCATAATGTGCCATCGACTGACTTGTGTGTCATTCTTCCTTGCCATGGTCAGGGGAGATAACGAGGTGGTGTCCCGGGGCCAGCCTGGTGAGAAGCGTGTGCTTGGGAACACCCGCTGTTGTGGATGCTGCCAGGGGCTTTGCCAAGCGCTGGACGGGCTGCTGCAGTCCCCCTTCATGGCAGTCCCAGGGCAGGGGCATCTTCACTGCTCTGTCCCTGATGAAGCTGAGCTGGAAAGGAGAGGGACTTGTCTGGGGTCACATAGACCGAGAAGTGCTGGAGCGAGTCTGGACCATTGTAACCTTGGTCTAGATGATCTGTAAGAATTAACGTTTACTAATTTCTAAACATCGGGGCCTTGTGATAGCAGATGTCTAGTAAATATCTGGATTTCAGTGCTAAATAGGAAATTTTTGAACAAATTAGTGTCTCTTTACACTGAGATGATTATTTTTTCGTCCTTATGAAATTCTGAAGATGGGAATTTTTGGAAAGTTTTGAAAAAGAGTTTTCCATTTTTAATTCTCTAAAGAATGTCTGCCATTGTTTTAAAGCTTTATTGGTACTGAGATACTTAGTAAAGAAGCAATATACATTTATCAGTACTATTTTTAAACTTTGAAGTAGTATGACAAGTTAAGAAGGTATATTTGGGATTTGGTTATTAATTTATTTTGGGAGGGTCTGTATTTCTTTCATAGGTTTGCATTAGAACTCCAATAGGCACTCTGAGCTGGTGTCCACAGCTGGCAAGTAGGAGTTTGGGATCAGCTAACAGTTGGTGTGGGAGGAATACAGCCGGAACACTGAGAGAAACTTTTCCCTCTGGCCAGGCACTGGCATGTTCTAGAAGCTTCAGGTAGAAATTTCTTGGGAAGGGTTAACTTCGGGGCCCTGTTTGGTTCCTTTACCCAAATACTTTGTCCTCCCATATTCCTCTTTGCTTGGTGCTTGAAGAGTCCTAGGATATGGGATGATTGATTGGGTGTACTGGTGTATAAATCCCTGACTTGAATATTCACTGGAAGTTTTTAGATTTTATTTTTAAGTAGTTTCTACACCCAATGTGGGCTTGAACTCACAACCCTGACCGAAATCAAGAGTCACAGGCTCCACCGACTGAGCCAGCCTGGTGCCCCCTCAATTAAATTTTGCGAAAGTATGCCAATGCTCATTATTTCTCTAAGGGTAGTCTGACTGTTTAAGTTACTTAATTGAATAACAAATACTTGTAGAGTGAATTGATCAACAACTGAGGCTGAATGAACAAATAAGACTAAAGAGGTAAGACTAAAGAGGTATTTACTAGAATTATTTTTTGCTGTAATCATTAAATACTGCTTAGAGACTAGTTGCCAGTGCCTGGTGCTGAAGGGACAGTATGGATCAGATAGACTCCCTATCCTCAGGATGACTGTGGCCTAGGGGGAGGAAGGAGTGTCAGAGGTTGGAAATACAGTGGTAGGGGGTGAAGGGGAGCCCCTCAGAAGAAGTTCCATGGAGAGGACATAGTTCTAGAGTGCCTGGGGGGCTGATGTCTTAGTTCTCTGTAATCCCTAGGGTTGGGACCTTGAGCTAGGGCCTTGATCCCAGAGCGCACCAGACAGGACAGTTTTTTTTTTTCACCACTGGTCACCCCCAGATGACTCAAATTTGTTTTGGAATGATAGTTGTGGAGTGAAGCACAGATTTTTGATGAGATGTGAGCTGATCAAGCTGATTCCAAAAATATCCCAGAGTCAGAGTTTAGCTTGTGTCTGGCTTCTGAAGATTTGTGTTCTGTGGCAGGTTTTACAGGCTTCCGAGGGCAGTTCTTGTCATGTAGCAAAAAGAGCATAGGCTTTGGAGCCAGAAAGACATGGATTCAAGTCTTGCCTCTTCCTGTTACAGTTGATGTGACTTTAGGAAATGTTACTTAGACTCTCAGGTCATTTCCTGTCTGGAGAAATCCCTGTCAGCTCAGGGATTTGAGACAATGTATATAAAATGCCCCATAGGTTATAAGGCAGTGCTTTTCTTCAGCTTGTGGCCATTTTGGATGCAGCAGGTATGGGAGGGGTATACCTTGATGGGTTGCTTGCTAGCATAACCTCTCAAGCACAAATGAAACTTCCAGGTCTGCTGAAGGACATAAAACACCTGGTATTCATTTCTCTTTCAGATCTCTTCCCTCAGCTTGGAGTTCCGAGCTCTCTCAAGCACAGCAGCGATCTTGGCAGCCCAGGCCAAAGTGAGCTCAACAACATAGACCTGGCAGCGCTCTTCTCCGATGCACCAGGTGATGGTGGTGTTGCGGCCGGGGCCTCCGACGAGGCGCTGAACTCTGGCATCTTGACTATTGATGTTACGTCTGTGAGCACCTCTCTTGGAGGGAACCTTCCTGCTAACAGTAGTTCCTTGGGGCCCATGGACCCTCTGGTGCTGGTGGCGCACAGTGATATTCCTCCAAGCCTGGATAGCCCTCTCGTTCTGGGGACAGCAGCTACGGTTCTTCAGCAGAGCAGCTTCAGTATGGATGACGTGCAGACTGTAAGTGCAGGGGCATTAGACTGCCTGGTGGCTCTGCCTGTGAAGAACCTGAGTCCGGACCCACAGGCTTTGACCTCAGGTGGTCATTTAGCAGACAGCACCAGCGCACTGACCTCGCCAAGCCCTCCGCCTGGAAAGACCAACAGCCCGGAACTGCTGACTCCAATCAAAGTGGAATTGGACTCGCCTCCCGGCCCCGACACTGTCAGGCAGCAAGAACGGAGCCGAGGGACGCCCCGGTCGGTGTTCTGCAGCCCTGCAGAAAAGCACAGTCCTCAGAAAGACACGGGGCTCGGTGAGGGCACCGGCAACTTCTATTTGGTATGAAGTGCTCTATTCAGTCACCACCGCATAACTCGCTTCTCTCACACTCAGTTTTGAGGATGTTCTGGATTAATCGTTCATGTGCAGACATTTCTTAATGGTTTGTGAAAAGACGGAGCCCTGGACTACAAGTCTGGAAATCCAAGTCTGGAATTCTGATCTTGAGTCTGGAACTGACTAGGTTTTACGACCTTGAGGAAATCACTTATCCTGTCTGAGCCTAAGATTCTCATTTATTTCTAAAATGAGGGGTTTGGGCTAGATGATTTCTAAGGTCCTTTTGAGTTCTATGATTCTGTGATGATGGGGTTTTTTTTTTCCCCCCTTGGAAAAAGAAAGGGGGGTATTTCATTATGTTGAAATGTTCTGCCTTTGTGCTTTTTCCAGAATAACAGGTCCTTAGACTTACTAATGCCAGAGGAAGAGGAATCATGACATCAGGTTTAATAGAAACTTTAAAACCATGCAAAAAGTTCTTTAAAAAAATTAGAACTAAAAAAGGGAGTGGTTGTGAGCTTTTTTTTCTGGAGGGCTATAAGAGTACTCAAATTTTGAGGCTCTACAGTTAATATACTTTATATTTATGTCAATTAATACATTTAATATAATTTAATTTAAAGTAATTTAATTAAAGATTCTTTGGGGAGAGTCTGTTTTCTCAGTCTCAGATGGGAATGATCAAATAAGTTTTTTCTTTGTGGCATAGGTTAAATTTGATGGTGATATTTATATTTAAAATGTTAAATCTTACCACAGTTTTTTAAAAAAAGTTAAATCCTTTGAATTAGAATCAGTTGTGAGGGATGTGGTAACCCATCTACCATGATCCTTTCAGTCTGAGAGAAGCACCTTTTCTGACGGCTCTCCCTTGTTTGTGGCAGAGCTGTCCTCACCAGCCTTTGCTTAGGTGGCCAGAGCAGTTGCTAAGCCACCCAGGAGACTGGGCCAGGATGGGAGATGACCGAGGCTCCGAGGTCAGTGGGGAGGTAGGGCCTGTGTGGAGGGCCTTGGTACCTCGGGAGACCGTGGTTCTTGGTGCCGCTGCATCTCCAGAGCCGTAACTGTGGGTGGAGGCAGGAGGAGCCACCATGACCTTGATCCTGACCCCTTGTTCATTTTCTCGCTAGCTGTGTGACGTTGGGCTGCCTCGATTCTCTGAGCACAGATGGTGTGTGGTGAATGGGTTACAGGTATGCCACAAGCTGTTGAGGGCTGTTCTTTTTCTTTTTGTAGTGATGAGGGTTAAACTGCTTTTCTTACCAAACATTCACAAATTTACAGACGTGAAGTTCCATTTGAATACTCTTTGGCTCCCTCAGTAACTGTCCTGAATTCAGTAATGTAGTTATTGTTTTGGTGTATATAAAATTTTTTGAGTCCAGCACCTGCCACCAGAGCGGCCTCTGTAGTGGATATTTGAAGTAGTACCTCCCGTACAAGTGTTGTGTGGCATGTTCTGGAAAATGTTGAGAAGTGCTACAGTTAATTAGCCCTGAACCACCAAGGGAAGGCTGGTTGTTTCAGACAGCAGAGAAGTGTGTAACTCCTTTTATAACAGTTTCTGTGTAAAGTATTTTAATATGTTTAGATTTTGGAGGAATAAACTTTGCTTCTCTGGATAATAAAATTATGTATATTGTTCCAACTCTCATTCTGTTCAGTTGTTACTATAATTGGATGTAGCATTTGATTCTCTGTGAACCTGCTGGAGATCCTCAGAGATTATTGGACTCTACTCTGTTCTGGAGGCAGACTTAGTGCATTTCCGTAGTTCCCTTGCTACCCCTCCTTTACCATGTGGCATGAGTGACTGACACCCTTTTCTTTGGTCTCAGGAAAGTGGGGGCTCAGCAAGAACTGATTCCCGAGCCATTCAACTAGCCAAGAAAAAAAAGCAGAGAGGAACTGGGAGCAATGCAGGTGAGGCTGTGTGTGCTGGGGGACTGAGGGGTCTGGATCACCCAAAGGCCTTCATTAAAGACAGGAGAAACACACAGAATAGGTGTTTCTGTGTTCGTTGTGTTACCTTTGTGTTCACAATGTCCTTTATCAACTCTTTAGTTTTATGTGAACTTTAAGAAAAAATTACCAGCAGAAGTTCCAGCATCAGTATGGACATGTTTAATTTATCTCAAAGAAGCTGTGCAGTTAGTGGTCGCAGATGCCAGTGTCTGCTGCCTAGCAGGGTGCTGAGGTAAAGAACAGGCCAGGTGTCAGAAGAGCAGAGGTGCGAACCTGATGCTAACTGGTCATTGGCCCCTGACCATGGTTGGCCCTAGGGAGAGCCTGGGGACAGGGCTGCTGCTGTCCCAGGAGCAGGGTTCCATGGAGCCAGCCCTTGGGTGGCACATAGTGTGATGGATACCCAATTCAGACATACATTGAAATCTTGTCATTTTAAAATGTCAGTGATATTTTTGAATTTTTAAAAAACACTCTGGACCAAACCAGACCTGCTAGTTTCTGTGACCTCATGCATCTATCCATCCGTCTGTCCATCCAGAAAGTGGAATAGTGGGATGTAGTTCTTAAACTGGTAAATCCTTTTGTAAAGGTAACTGATTTCTTCTAATACCATTATCTGCAGATTTTCTATGTCTCTTTATCTAGAATTTGTTTTTTAGAATACTAAAGGGTAGGGGCGCCTGGGTGACTCAGTTAAGCATCCAGCTCTTGGTTTGTGCTCAGGTCCTGATCTCATGGGTTGTGGGATCAAGCCTTGTGTTGGGCTCTGTGCCCAGAGGGGAGTCTGCTGGAGATTCTCTCCCTCTGCCCCTCCTCCCACATGCATGTGCACATACTCTCTCTGAAATAAATCTTTAAAAACAATGTCAAAAGGTATGTAGTATTAGCAATACAGGTTTATATTCTGTTCTTAATGTCATGGCTTCTTTAACTCCCTATTTTGTGTTAATCAGTTTTCTTAAAAGCAGATACAGCCCTGTAATGGATGTTGTTCGTGTCTGTATTCACTGTGACTTGAGAAGGCTGAAGTGTCCAGATGGCACTTGTACAGATAATAAAGAAGGTGTGTGGCGGGGGGCGGTGCGGGGAAGAGGTCTGTAGAGTGAAAGAATTCAGCACGGACTAAGCAAAAGGAGCCAGTTGCCTTTAACTTGATAGATCTCCGTTTGAAGGAAAAAGAACACTGGGCATTCAGGTATCTGGTACATGTTACACTGATTTCAGTGCTTTGCTTTTGGGGTGACATCTGCAGAGATGGTTTTATTTTTAATTGTTTTTATAAATATTTCAGCATTATTTAATCAGAAGGACACTTAAAAAACATAGTTGCATGCTATTTTCACTTTAAAAATAAGAGTATTTCATTAACATCTATCTAGCAAGTGTTCACCTTTTCAGTTTTCTTGGATGCTGTAAATGGTTTTTATTATAACTATTTGCTTAAATCAGAAGCCAAGTAAGTCTCATATTACTATTGGTGGATATGTTTCTTAAGTTTCTTTAACATCTCTAAGTTTCTCCCTTCATTTCTCTCCCATGTATTTGTGGAAGAAACTGGATGGTTGGTCTTTCAAGTTGGTGAGTCTAGATTTGGCCGATTGCAGTAGTTTGACAGGTTCCTGTGTCTTCTCTGTTCCCTATATGTCAGTAGTTACACGCCTGATTGAACTTTGATCTGGTGGGTCAGCTGTTGGGAGTTGACACAACTCCTTTGCCAAGTGGTGGGGTGCTCTTCCAGAGGTCCCTGACATCTGGTGGTCAGTCTGTCCTGCGGCACAGGTTGGCAGCCACTGATGACCAGTGACTGGATTTAATAATTCCTGAGGGTTTGCAAAAGGTATTTTTCATTCCTTTCTTGTTACTAGCTGGAATATTTCTGTAAAGAGTACCTTCTCATCCATTCTTTACCGTGAAGTACAGTCCTAATGAAATGTCAGGATAAATGTCTGAATCTCTTTTTTCATCAGTTTTCAAAATGATGAACTGTTTGCATCCTCCAGTGGTGGTCGGAGTATTTTTTAATACAGTCATTGATTTAAACATTTCATAGACTGTTAAGGGGAAATAGAAATCTGGAGCCTGCCACGTATCTAGCCTTCAAATATGTACGTGGTACAAGAATCTTCTTGTATTTGTGAAGGCTTACACCTTTGCTCCTCATGTGTCTTCCTTGAAAAGCCTTCATGAAGTCTTGTAATCAGCCAGGAAATAGAGGAATGATCCCTTTTACAAAATCTTGGGGCCAGCTCTGTTTCCCTGCCTGTTCTATTTTGCTAGAATTTCGGGCTTGCAGAAAATATGATTCCCTAGTTGGCCATACTCTGTGAATATTGTCATTCACTTGTGTTTTCCAGTTGTAGAACCCTTCTCCCAGCCTCCCCTCATAGGACCATGTCCCATAGTCCTGTTGTGTTTACCTGAGTCCTAGGGAGTGGGCTGCAGGCTTTATCTGAATTTGCCACCCCCTGGGGTCCCTCTCCTGTTCCAGGATCCTGTCTGGATCCCAGGTTGCATTTCATTGTCACAACTACTTTAGGCTATTATGAGAAATATTGGACTATAATCAGTATTTCAGTATTTATTTTACTGCTCAGAGTGTTCCAGTTTTGGCCACTGGGAGCTCTTTCGGTTGGACTCTTGTGCCCCTTTCAGTGTGCCCTGGTTTTTTGTGAGGGGGCATTCCCTACCTTCTGGCACCATCTTGTGTTCTCTCATTACCCCAGAACAGGATCCAGCCATTTCCCTAAGGAGCACTGTTCCTTTTATTAGAAAAATTTATTAGAAACCAAGGTATGATGAGTGAAGTAAGTCCGTCGGAGAAGGACAATCATCATATGGTTTCGCTCATACGTGGAACATAAGAAATAGTGAAAGGGATTATAAGGGAAAGGAGGGGAACTGAGTGAGAGAAATTAGAGAGGGAGGCAAACCATGAGAGACTCCTAACTTTGGGAAACAAACAAGAGGTAGTGGAAGGGGAGGTGGGCGGGGGGATGGGGTAACTGGGTGACAGGCACTGAGTAGCGCACTTGGTGGGATGAGGACTGGATGTTATACTATATGTTGGCAAATTGAATTTAAATTAAAAAACAAACAAACAAACCAAGGTCTGGGCCCTCCATGTGGTTGTTGCTCTTCACTACCCGTCATTGTGTCTAGGCCCTCCCAGCAGGCAGTGCTGGGAAGTATCTTCATGTACATTAACCCATGCTGGCCTTGTTTTGAATTTAGAATATTTTATATTTTAGAATAGTGATAAGGCCATACATTCTATGTTTCTTAACACGCCTAGTTCCTATATCAGCACTTTTCAGTTAAATATATTCATTTAATACGAGTTAGGTCAGATGTTGCCTCGTAATTATTTTTGGTACCAAATTTAGGGAGGGAAATGTAGGTTTGGGAGGTTTTTGGATTTGGGGATTAAAGGATTGTTGTGTTAGAAGTCTAAGAACAGGACTTCGTGGAATTAAGTCATTTAAGCACAGTTGAGATTTCATTGTTAAATGTTAAATGCAGAGTGCACATATTGATTCTTAGAAAATGTGCAATCTGAATGATTTGAAAAATAAGGTATTGGGTCTGAAATTCAAGGCTATTCCCTTTGGGTTGCTTTTGCATATAGAAAATAAAATTGTGCCAGTTTCTCTACCTTTAGTACTGTGGCTCCCCTCCTCAAAATAAACCAAGAATATTTTGTCAACATAAAAAGTAAAGAGAAACTTTCATTCTTGAAACTGATAGTGAAACTTTTTAAAATTTTTTCATCAACTGCAGGATTGTGAATAGACGTATACCTTTCTGGTCTCTTAAGAGCTGGGCAAAGGAAAGAACAAGTAGGACTTAGGCGAAGGTGCAGTAAACAGCAAAACTATGTGTCTGTGTGACAGTGAAAGTGTAAATGTGTGACTGCCTTTTTTCTTGACTGAGTCAAATAGCGAAATTCCAATTCTGCGTGATCTAGAAGAGGCCTGAATGGAAATATTTTAAATTAAGACCAGATAAAACAAAAATCACAAGGGGTTAATACTAATGTTAGACTACTAATGTCAGTGTGGAAGTCAAAGGAAACAGTTGGGGCAGAGAAGATTTTTCCTATTTTTGGTTGCTGTTCACATGTAATCAACTGCAAGACTAAGATTTGTAACCATGCATGTATTTATATGAAAACTTATAATATCAAACAAGATGAAGTAAAAACTGGTGGAAATCTAGGAGAATTGAATAAATGAAAAACTTACCAATATTGGAAGTGGGTAATTGAAGTCATTTGCAGATCAAGCACAAAAAAACACAGGAAAGATGTTTACAATGGGATTAATAAAGTTGATTTAATAGATCGTACTCCATAACCATGGGATATTAATCAAAATTAAACCAAACAAATTAGGCCCTTAGGAAAACCATAACAAAGGCTTTAGGGGTATAAAACCCAACTTGTCTTTACATGTTTTTAACTATACTGTGGTAAAATAGAAAGTAAAAATTACTTGGAAAACAAGAACTTACTAAATTCTGGTAAAAGAAGAAATAAAAGCTGATTAAGAATAGTTACAGAAAAACTGGATTGCCATCCAGTTATGAGTGTGAATCGAGCCAGCATCTTCTCTGCTTATTTTCTCCCTTGTAAAATGGTAATAACAGCACCTACTTAGGATTCTTGTGGGGATTAAATGAAGTAATACAGGTGAGGTGCTGAAAAGCACTCAGGGTCAGCTTCTTGTTGCTGTTGTGTATGCAAGCAGGGGGTGTGGCCAAAGCCAGATTCAGGTTTATGCCCAGATTGCCTGCTTGTTACATGTGCAGAGGAATCTAAGTGGAATAGCTATTATTTCAAGATGAAAAAAGAACAAGCCTAAGGAGAGTAAGATCCAGATTTGGATGCCTGAGTGTGCAGCCTATTCGTAGTTAAAATCGTTCTGTGTGGGCTGAACAAAACATCCTGCAGTGGATGTTAACTAACCTGTTAGTTTCTACCTCCATCTGAGTGGTTTTATCAAGAGAAAAAATAAATCATAAGTGAATTGCACATATTCAGTGGAGAGTAAATAATCGTGTAAAGTATATGGTGATAAATTGGAGTACTTGCAGGAGAATGCATAATTTTGCAGAAAAATCACCATTTTTCAAAAATAAGAGTATAAACAGTTCAGCAACTGCTGGCTGAGGTATTTCAGAGGCTCATGCTTACCTGATGGTTATACAGATCGTTTCTACTCTTCCGTGGAATACGTACATTAAACGGTATTCAGGGCTCTGTGGAAAAGGGGAAACTCCTTATGATCTGGAACCCAAAGCCTGACAAGGATACCTCTCAGAAGGAGAGCTATTGATTAATGACTTGGAAAAATACATGGGGAATGTTCTAAATAAAATATATGTACAGTTTGGCAAAATATTTTAATATTCTGACCAAGTGAGGTTTAATCCTACAGCTTGAGAATGATGAATGTTAAGAAGCCTGGTAGTTGGGTTATATTATTTTTCCCAGTGGATTTTGTATTTATTGAAAAAATTGGTATCCATTATTGGTAGAAATAAGAATGTAATAAAGATTTCGTAGCCCAAACTAAGAGCCAACATCACACTGACCGGTGAGTTACCGAAGGCATTCTTCTATATGCACGCAAGAATTGCTTTTGTTACCATTGGTGTTAATGTCGCTCTGGAGGTTCTTGTCTTTGAAATCAAGAAAAATAAGAACTTGTAGGGAGGAGATAGTAACTTAAGAGATGAGTTGACCACTTATTGGAGAGCCCTAAAGAATCCGTTGAAAATGGTTGAAAATGGTTAACACTTAAGAGACGTTTAAGTGACTGCTTGTAACATAAATGTATAGCCATCAGGAGTGTACTGTGTGCAGCAATAGCTAGTTAGGAAATGCAGTGGAGAAAATACCTCATTCACAGCAGCAACACAAATTCCAGAATAAGGAGGAAACTTCATAAGTGGGAGGACATAAAGGAGGAAGAGGAGACAAAACTTCACTAAGAAAAGAGAGTTCCAGATGTCATGCCTCCTTCCTTTTGGTACCTGTGCCTGCTGAGTGCCATGCAGGGACACCATTGCTCATGTTCTCCGGGGGGAACTGGGCGGGGGGGGGAACTGAGCTGTGGCGGGGGGGTGGGGTGGGGGGTGGGGGTGGGGAGGACATCGGATAAACAAAAACAGTAAATGATAAATGTGAATAAAACAAGGACATGGGTCTGTGATGATTTGCAGTTTTTAATAGGTAGAGAGAGTCCTCAACAGAGCAGGAGATCCTTGATGGAGGGGAGGGAAGTGAGGAAGGATGCCATGTGGACAGATCTAAGCAAAGTCCCTGTGAGCCTGGGGCTGGAGGGTGTTCTCAAAGAAAGGCCTTTGTTGTCAGAGGGAGGAGGCCCACGGAGCGGGGAGAAGGGGGGACCTTTTCGGAAATAATCTGAGAGCTGGTGAGAGCCCAGGCTGTTTAGGACCTTAGGTCATTGTTGGAACTTTGGCTCTCACTTGGAGTCAGATCAGAAGACCTAGAGACATAATTAGAAAAGTGACATGATCTTTTTAAAAGGATCATTCCAGCTGTTCTGAAAATAAACCATAAGGGGTAAGGAGAGCAGATTGGGGTTCTTTGCAGGCCCCAGTAGGAAATGACTGTGGCTGCAGGCACGTGGGCTGCCAGTAGGAAGAGGTGGGTAAATCCTGGATCTGTCTTAAAGATGGAGACGACAAGATTTGCTGACAGCTGTGGAGTTCGGAAGAGAAAGAAGTCATTATTGCACACATACTAACTCTTCCCACAGTATTTGAAGCAATTCCATTTGAAATTCCGAGGAGATTTCAGAGTACTTGGTGTAGGGAACTACAGAGAGGGATTCCTGAGGACCCACAGGAAACTAGCCTGGTTGCCCTGCATTTTCAGGGACATCTCACAAGTGACAACTGTTGAACCTGTGATGGTCCTGTGCCCCTTAAGCCAAGACAAAGGGACATACATTGATACACAGGCCTGAGACCTACACTGTTTTATGCATCAAGGTGGCTCTTCTCATTGTTGGCAAATGAGTGATGGCCTTTTGGGAGAAAAGCTACTAAAATTCCATATAGGATAAAGAATGAAGGTGAGAAGTTTAAGGCTTTTTTAAAGGCATGAAAAGCTGTGTGGATAGCCAGCTCTTGCTTTGTCCTCATCTGTGTGCTTTACATGATTTAGCTCGTGTTTCGTCTTCATAGTAGCTCCCTAAGGTAGAGACTTACCACCAGCATGCTCTACAGCTGGGTCACCAAAGCCACTTTCCCTTATGCACTCTCTGCTCAGAGGGTATGGATGTCCAGGGCAGAGCAGAGGCACAGGCCTTGGAGATCAGTGGACACCGAAAGGTTTTCGTTAATGTACACAGCATGAAATGGTAAGAAAGGTGAATCCCCCCCATGGGGGGAAAAATGGAGATGAGGCATGAGTCGGTGCTGTGCAGAAGGCTGTTGACCAAGAAAGAAGCATCTCCTTTGTGGGCAGAGGGGTGTGCATGGAACACAGGGATACAGTGTGACATTTCTGGATGGCCACTTGATGCTGTTTTCAAGAGCTAGAAGATATGGATAATGTTCAATCATGAAATGACTACTTGTAACTTCTCTCGAAGAAATATCCTGGCATCTACATAAAGGTACATGTGCTAGCTGCTGCCAGGTGTGGAACTATGTGTTACTAAATATTTATAGCTCATGTCTGCTAGTAAAGCTGCACACTTCCTGCATATTTTTGGTAAGTCCCTGCTTGTAAGAAAAGCTGACATGTTGTTTGTAGACACATTTGTGTTATGTATTTGCATAGAAACAAAAACGATAGAACACGTACCCTTGTGTGGTTAGTGTTTTTTTCTGAGTGTTAAGATTATGAATTTTTAAATCATTTTTCATCATTTTTATTTTCTGTATTTGAAAATACATTAACCTTGTAATTAATAAATTACAAATAATTTTTAACCCCCATTTAAGAAGTGGGAGCCAAAACAGCTGTCATCCCCCTCCCTTCCCAGGATGGAGCATACCGGTAGAGGTTTTGGAGTTGCACCTGGGGCTCTTGGGTGGGCTCTTCAGGTGCTTCACCTGGAAACTGAGACATGTAGTCTGGAATTGGTTTCCTTCCCAGAAGGGGGTGATGAGAGAGCCGCAGGGAACACAGACAGGGGTCAGGCAGCGCAGGCAGGGCCCCTGTGGCTCCTTTAGCATCACCAGCTTGTCTAGCGATAGGCATGCAGACGGAGGGCCAGGTGATGTACGTACGTGGTGCCACTGGAATGTTTGAATAACGGTTGGATTGAGCCATGAAATTAAGTCAGTGATCAATTTTTTATAATACGTATACACATACTAAAATTTTTTAAATTTTTTCCTCACATTGAAGCAAAAAAAAAAAAATCATTGGGCATCTATCACTAGGCTCCTCCCATTTCTTCCTCTTGCTGCCATGCTGAGAGCAGAAGAGCCACACTGAGGGAGGGAGGACAGGAGGAAGGTCCCAGTGCAGGCTGTCTGTTAACTGGGAAGCCGCTGCAGCAGTTGTAACTTTTTTTACAAGAGAAATCTGGGAACATTCACACAGGCACTGGGCCTGAAAGAGTGGATTGTGAACTTGAGTGTCGTGAAGCTTCCCAGTGAGGTGGATGGGGAGTCTGGATTGCAGCTGGAGAAAACCCTCCCTGGTGCTGTGGGAAAACGTGTGTCAGAAGCACTCCGGGCTTTTTCACCCCTTGCCCCCTCTCCCCCCGTGCCCTGTAGGCTCCATTTAGGCGCTCTGGATGGCAGATGGGGCCTGTGATGGAGCAAAGTGGATGGTAGGCTGTGGGGAGGCTGTCTGGTCTTGTCTTCGCTTTTAGGGTCTGGATGATTTTGCTCTAGCTGTCCATGGTAGTTTCCTCTGCACTGCGGACCTTCACATACCAGGGTTAGAGCCTGAGGTTGGGGTAAGCACAGCATGTTTGCCTTGAGCAGCTCTCCAGAGAGTGAGCCTCCGGCCAGTACGCTTGTGGCCAGGGCCACGCCCATCTCTGGTCATTGCTCCCTTGGGGCCGAGGTTCCATTTGGTTCCTGGACCAGAGCTGTGGTGTTGAGGGCTGGCATAGCCAGATATCTGAAGCAGGGTAAAGGGGCTTGGTGGCCACACATTTCCTGTTGTGGTGGGTGGTGGAGAATTTTAACCCTCCTGTCCCTGAATGGGTTGTGAGTTGAAGTGTCTTACACCTGGACAGTGAGCAGGTGATAAGGATTTTGTCGGTCCTGCCCATGGAGGCCTGCCTGCCCTTTATTGACCAGCAGCTGTCACTTACTTTTTCTGTTCGCTTTATGCCTGCCCTGTGCTGTTCCTGCTGGAGTGCATGTCTTGCTTCCTTTCTGTCTCCTTGGTAGTCACCTGTTCCCCTGCAGGTCCTCCCACCTTGCTGTCAGGTGAGCATGGAAGTCTGACTCTGGCAGGTGTCTACCCCTTGTGAGGAGGAGGCCTTTATTGAACATAAAAGTTGTGATGGCTGTGCCTCAGGTTTCCGGAGCTGTGCTATCCATGCTGCCACATGAGGTGATTCATGGTGACAGGGCCAAGTGTCAGAGTCTGAGGGTCAGAGCACCAGCTCAGTAGTCAGGAACATTGTTGAGGCCTGCTCCTCTGCTTGTGGTGGCTGTGGGCAAATGCCTAAACTCTCTGGCTCCAGCATCCTCTCTGTTATACAGGGAGACAGGACCTGTCCTTCTAGGTAGTTTTGCTGGGGCACAATAAGGAAAACAGTGGCAGGGCTTTGTGTATACGTGGTTTCAGACCCCTGGCTCTTAGAGCTCAGCTGACAGAGGTGGGACCATGCCGTGGGAGCCTAAGCCTGCCATCCTTGGCCAAAAATATGTGCTCTGGCATGGGTGAACTATGGATGGTGCTGGGATGCACTGTCCCATAGCCAGCCCCCATTTCTCTGTTACCCTGGGAGCTGCTGCATAGTCTTTTTTAAAATTAATTAATTAATTAATTAATTAATTAATTATGATAGTCACACAGAGAGAGAGAGAGAGAGGCAGAGACACAGGCAGAGGGAGAAGCAGGCTCCATGCACCAGGAGCCCGACGTGGGATTCGATCCCGGGTCTCCAGGATCGCGCCCTGGGCCAAAGGCAGGCGCTAAACCGCTGCGCCACCCAGGGATCCCCTGCATAGCCTTTTTATGTGAACTATAAGTCACCCTGCCCAGCATGCAGATTTGACGTTCACAGCCTCAGGAACTGTCCTTCCTAGGCTCCCAGCCAGGGTTGGCCAACGGAAGTATTGGCAGGAGATTAGGTGGAGGGAGGAAGGAGGAACCAGGACCTTGTTCTCATTCCACTTTGGTAGTTTTATGACAATGGCTGTTTCCCCCATGGTCCCAGTTCTTGCTGGGCAGCCCCGGACCCAGACGTTGTTCTGGATTCTGTGCTGACTGGGGTGTTTGCTCCTTAGTGCGCCATCACTGGTATACTCACTGTCAGCATGGAATCCCTCTGGTGCAATACCTAGAGTGTTCCTGGGGCCCTGATGGGACCCTGACTAATGCCCTGTAAACAGTTTCCCCAGGACTGTGACTACATTATGGCTGCCAGGTTATCCCAAACCTTTCCCAAGGCCTCTTGGCACTACTGGCCCCCTCAGTGTTTCTACGGTGCCCTGTACTGTTTCATCACTGCATTTTGAATGTAGGTCCATCTGTATGTCCCTGAAAAACATCTGTACTTAGAACACGGGCAGCCATCATAAACTTCATGGTAAGGATCACCACTATGGCCCAGTACCCAATGGAGTAAAGATACAGTCAATATTTGTTTAAAGAATGATAAGGCACAAATTGATAGCTAATCACTGGACACATTTCAAGTAAGAGCCATCCAGTTAGCATACTCCAACACTACACTGGACGGAGGTAGAACAGTTAATTCAAGCTGACTGTATGCCCAGCGTTGTTCTGAGGTAGTTCTCAGAGCAGCCTTATGCCGTGCAGCTCTATACAGTCCCATTTTCTGGATAAGGAACCTGAGGCACAGAGATTAGGTTGGTGGGGGCTGCACAGGTGATAGGTAACTGCCCTAGGGGTGAAATCCCAGGCTGACTGGCTCCAGAACCTTCAGTCAGCCTGCCAGCTCTACAGCACACAAGAGCCGCATAGCTCACCTTTGGTGAGTGAGGTGAACGTGGAACTCCTGAGTAGAATACTAGCACCTGAGTTCTGGATGACCTGGGCTTGTCCAGGGTTAGGCAGCTGTCTGTATAACTTGCCACATTAGGAAACCAAAGGAAAACCACGTTATCTTCACTAATGCCAAACAAGGCAGTTGATAAAACTCATCGTTGCTGATTTTTAAAAATCATAAACCTTAACTAGGAACTAAAAAGATTTCCCTAATGATAGAGAGCAAGTTAGAATAGCAGTCAACGTTGTTTTCAATGAGGAGATGTGTTCCTATTACAATCGGAAGAACCAACCAAGCCAACACTGCAATAACATTGGACATTTTTATGGAAGCTTTAGAGAAAAATAGATAGTCAAATAGGAAGATGTGACTATTGATGATGATTATTAGGCTTAGAAGACCCAAGGGAATAGACTCAAATAATTACAAATAAAGATAACTAATTGCACAAAACACGTTAAGAAATATCCCATGAAGAGCTTTTCTATTAGAATAATCAGAAAAACAATAATGAAAAATAAATCTCACTCATAATGGCAATAAAAGTAATAAAATATCTAGGATTCTCAGTGACGCATATGCCTGAGCCTGGATAAGGTCCTGTTTACGGCTTACTATGTACTTGGGATGGAACATTCAATTCTGTTAAGTTTACATCTTTTATTCAGTTCCTTAAAAATCCCAAAGGAACTTTCTAAAAGAAAAAAAAAAAACACCTGCCAGTGTTAAGTTCATCTGGAAGAATAATTTAGTTAAAATCTCCATGCAAGATCTGAAAAAGAGTAATAATGGGGCAGGGAGACCACTGTGCTGGGGACCCAGGCCTGTGGAGGAGTATTGGTGCTGAGACTCGGGCGGTGCTGTGACGGAGACAGGTGGGGCGGCTGGAGCTTGGGCATGCAGGCTGGCATAAGCTTAAGATTCACATTCCTTCACTGGTTCGGTAATGTTGGTTCAGTCTTTGGGAAGAAGAATGGTGGATTTCTTAGGCACTTTCCCCTGCAGTCCCATCACCAACCACTTCAGCCTTTTGATGTTAAACGTTTAGTGTATAAACTATGCTTGTTACTTATTTCAGTGATAGACGTATACTTTTATCTGTTCTTTGCTGTTGAACATGAATATTTTTTCTTGTGAATAAATCTGTTTTGTGGTATATCCTTTAATAGCCGTGTAGGACTGAACACACCCGGAACTGTAAGAGCGTTAAGCCCCGGCACCATCCAGGATATGTAATGGGTCCAGCCTCCCATCCTCAGGAGAACTGGGGAATAGGTACTCACATACTTCACTGTGTTCTGTGGTTCAGTGAGGATCCCCAGCAGAGAAAGCTTGCATGAGACCAAGGTCCTATCCCTCCACACACACCCCTGGTGGGGGGAAGCAAGACATCGGAGCCAGTGGTATGCGGGATGGAGAGCTGACCATCTTCAGTGCAGATCCGTCCCAGGCTCAGGATGCCACGAGCTTGAGTTGGCACTGGGTTGTGTAGCTGTCAGTATAGGGGCATCGTCAGGAGGTATGTGGGCAGAGTGCTTTGCCAGAGCCAGGCTATGCTGCAGGCCTCACCTATTCTGATAGTGACTCTCTGAGGGGATCATGCTGCGGTGTGGGTCACGGATGAGTCAGTGGGGACTCAGGACCATGCATCGGTGTACTCTTGATCACTTGACTATTTCATCCCCAAATAGGGTTGTCTTTTAGGCCTCTCTGCCTAGATGTCAACTTGCTGACTAGCTTTATCTTTCTCTTCTGTCTGCTCTTTCAGGTTATCTGCAAAATCCAGTGTTTCAGATAAATGTTGAGATTATTGAAGCAAAATTCAGTTCATTATGAAGATGACTTGCCCCCTAAAGTTTTCTAGATTTCCACTATGAGGAATTTTTTGTTTCTTAACATCAGTTTATGAGTTAAGTTAGTCACATTACAATTTAATGCCATGGCATCTTTTACTTGTGAGGATGGCTGCATGGCCATTGTGGGGTTCTATGTAGAGACTATTTGTTGGCTTTAAGCCTCCAGCATCCTGACTCAGGAAGGGTGTAGGTTTCAGCTGATTTACATGTTGACAGCACACTACCAGATGGCAGAGTAGATTGTCTGGAGTCATGTAACCCAGCACCCTGCTCCCATGGATCCAGCTGGTGAAGGCATTTTTTCTTCTGAGCAGGGAGTCAAGAGGCCGGGTGTGGGGCGTTCAGCGTGCCAGCCCAGGTTCCCCTCTCCTAGTCCTGCCTTCTTCCCTTGCAGCTTTCTCAGGGTGCCTATGGGAAGTGTTCAGCCTGTCTTCTAGGACCTGGGGTGGATGAGAAGACTTTGAAGGGGAGGGGAGCATGGCTAGTTTGAAGGGGATCTGCTTTCACATTGTCATCTTCCATTAGTAATCTTTGAGACTGCATTTGGGTCCAGTACTTCTGCAGGCTCTCCTGTTCGCCTTTGAGTCTTACCCCACCACCAAGCTCCCTGTGGTGAAGCACTCCAGGGTGTGTATAGAAACAGTCTTCCAGAGCCCCAGATCCAGGACACTTCAGAGTGCTGGCTTCAGGGAGGCATCTTGTATGGATTCACTCATACAGGCATCAAGACTGCCTCGGGCCACTGTGGCCTTCCTCATGCACAGGTTTTAGGAGGGTATGTTGAGATGTTCTGAACTGACATACAGTATAAAGGGGGCCCTGAGTGTGTGAGCTCTCACCTTTCTCACCCTTCTGCTCTTGTCCTAGCAGGAACTGCTTTTAAGGAGAATCCCACAAAAGCAGCAGTGTTCGTGTATATAAACCTGAGCAGTTTTTTTGGCTATTGACATTTCATCCCTAGAACAAGTCATTAACCAGAGAAGGTGCTAGAGCACTTCCAGTTAGAGGCAGTGATTCTTCTCAGTGCCACTGTGGTGTTGGTAGGACTACCAGATTGTCAGGTACTGGATTGAAGGAACAGATTGAAAAGAGAATGTGATGGTGTATGCTAATACAGCCGTTAAAACCAGTTTAGCTTATAATGTGTCACCAGGTATTCTAGTTTTAGTCCATCTTATTTCCTGTTATAAAATTAATGCCTCTTGCATCGTTTTAATAAAAATACAACCAGATTTTGATTACTGACTAGTTTTTCCAGCAGTGTATACTGATTTTTATGGAAACTTGTAATGCTGATGTCTGGCAAAATTAAATGGCATCCATTTCCAATTTTGACCACATGATTGTTACTTAAATTGCCCATTGTTTGCATAGCATACATGGTAGTACACGTCTGGTGAAGGGACACAAGGCTTTGATCATACTTCTTCATAGGTAACATATAGAATATGATCTACACAGGTTTCATTGAATCATTACAAGATATATGAGAAATGGCTCAACATGATCTTGTTTTTATCTTATAAAGCTAGATAATAAATAGTGGATATACATATTTAAATATTGCTTGCTTTTAAAAGCTTAAAAAGTGGAGTCCGGGCAGCCCCGGTGGCGCAGCGGTTTAGCGCCGCCTGCAGCCCAGGGCGTGATCCTGGAGACCCTGGATCGAGTCCCATGTCAGGCTCTCTGTATGATGCCTGCTTCTCCCTCTGCCTGTGTCTCTGCCTCTCTCTCTCTCTGTCTCTATGAATAAATAATAAAATCTTAAAAAAAAAAAGGAGTCCAAGATGGTGGAGTAGGAGACCTTAGTTTTGTCTGGCCCCAGGAATTCTGCTAGATGGCTGTTAAATCATTCTGAACACCTGCGAACTCAGCCAGAGATATAAGAAAAGAATAGCTGCAACTCTACAAATAGACAAGTGACTACTTTCTGCCAAGAATGACAAGATGGAAAAACTCGCCTCAAAAAAGAGAACAAGAGGCAGTTACTGACTACCAGGGACCAATCAATATGGACTTAAGTAAGATGTCAGAACTGGAGTTCAGAGTAACAATCATAAAGATACTAGCTGGCCTTGAAAAAGGCATAGAAGACACTAGATCCCTTTTTGGAGAAATAAAAGAACTATAACAAGTCAAAATAAAAAAGGCTATTTAATGAGATGCAATAAAAAATGGAAGCCCTAACTGCTAGGATAAATGAGGTAGAATAGAGAATTAGAAGACAAAATGATAGAGAACAAAGAAGCTGAGAAAAAGGTAACTACTGGAATCACAGGAGAAGAATCTGAGAGATAATTGATACCATAAAGCAAAACAATATTAGAATAATTGGAATCCCAGAAGAAGAGGAAAGAGAGAGAGGGAGGCAGAAGGTATATTGGAGCAAATTATAGTGGAGAACTTCCCTAATCTGGGGAAGGAAACAGGCATCCAAGTCCAGGAGGCACAGAAAACCCCCCTCAAAGTCAATAAAAAGAGGTTAACACCTGACATATAATAGTGAAACTTGCAAATCTCAGAGACAAGGAGAAAATCCTGAAAGCATTTGGACAAGAGGTCCATAGCCTACAAGGATAGAAACATTAGATTGGCAGCAGATCTCTCCACAGAGACCTGGCAGGGCAGACAGGACTGGCAGGGTATTATTTGAGGTCCTAAATGAGAAGAACATGCAGCCAAGAATACTTTATCCAGCAAGGCTCTCATTCAGAATAGAAGGAGAGAGAAAAAGCTTCCAGGACAAACAGAAACAAAAGGTATTTGTGATCACCAAACCAGCCCTACAAGAAATATTGAAAGGGATCCTTTAAGTGAAGAGAAAGCCCAAAAATAATATAGACCAGAAAGGAACAAAGACGATATACAGAAACAGTGACCTTATAGGTAATATGATGGCACTAAATTCATATCTTTCAGTAGTTACTCTGAATATAAATGGGCTAAATGCCCCAGTGAAAAAAACACAGGGTATCAGATTGGATTAAAAAAAGACCCAGTATGTAAATGCTGTGTGTAAGAGACTTTAGACCCAAAGATACCTCTAGATTTAAAGTGAGGGGGTGGGAGCACTTGGGTGACTCAGTGTGTTAAGCATCTGTCTTCAGGTCTGGTCATGATCCCAGGGTCCTGGGCTCGAGCCCCGCATTGGGCTCTTTGCTCAGTGGGGAGCCTGCTTCTTTCTCTCCCTCTGCCTACTGCTCCCCCTGCTTCTGTGCTTGCTCTCTCTTTCAAATAAATAAAATCTTTAAAAAATAATAAAGCGAGGGGGTAGAAAGCCATTTATCCTACTAATGGACATGAAAAGAAAGCTGAGGTGGCAGTCTTTACATCAGATGAATTAGATTTTTAAACCAAAGAGTGTAATAAGAGATAAGGAGGGTCACTATATCATCATTAAAGGGTCTATCCAACAAGAAGATCTAACAATTTAAATATTTATGCCCCTTACATGGGAGCAGCCAATTATATAAGCCAATTAATAACAAAAGTAAAGAAACACATCAATAATAACACAGTAATAGTAGAGGACTTTAATACCCCATTCACTGCAATGGACAATCATCTAAGCAGAAGATCAACAAAGAATCAAGAGCTTTGAATGACACACTGGGCCAGATGGACTTAACAGATCTATTCAGAACATTCCATCCTAAAACAGCAGAATACGTATTCTTCTCAAGTGCACATTGAACATTCTCCAGAATAGATTACATATAGGGTCACAAATCAGGTCTCAACTGGTACCAAAAGATTGGCTCATTCCCTGCATATTTTCAGACTTCGAAACTGCTTTGAAACTGGAATTCAATCACAAGAGGAAATTTGGAAAGAACTCAAATACATGGGGACTAAAAAGCATCGTACTAAAGAATGAATGGGTCACCCCAGGAAATTAAAGAAGAATAAAATTCATGGAAACAAATGAAAATGAAAACACAGCTGTTCGAAACCTTTGGAATGCAGCAGAGGTGCTCAGGAGGGAAGTGTATAGCAATACAAGCTTTTCCCAAGAAACAAGAGAGGTCGCAAATATGCAACCTACCCTTATACCTGAAAGAGCTGGAGAAAGAACAGCAAATAAAGCCTAAGCCTAGCAGAGGAAGAGAAATAATAAACATTAGAGCAGAAATCAATGAAGTAGAAACCCAGAGAACAGTAGAACACAGCAACGAAACTAAGAGCTGGTTCTTTGAAAGAATTAAATTGATAAAACTCGTGGCCAGACTTATCAAAAAGAAAAGAGAAAGGACCCAAATAAATATAATCATGATGAAAGAGGAGTGATCACAACCAACACCAAAGAAATACAATTTTAAGAACATATGAGCAACTATATGCCAGCAGATTAGCAATCTGGAAGGAATGGAGGCATTCCTAGAGATGTATAAACTGCCAAAATTGAAACAGGAAGAAATAGAAAACCTGAATAGACCCATAACCAAGAAGAAAATTGAAGCAGTCATCAAAAATTTCCCAAGAAACAAGAAGAGTCTAGGACCAAATGGCTTCCCAGAGGAATTCTACCAAACATTTAAAGAAGAATTAATATATATTCTTCTGAAAGTGTTCCCAAAAACAGAAATGGAAGTAAAACTTCTAGACTTTTTCTATGAGGCCAGCATTACCTTGATCCCTAAACCAGAAAAGACCCCACCAAAAAGAAGAATTACAGACCTATATCCCTGATGAACATAGATGCCAAAATTCTCACCAAAATAGGATCCAACAGTCATTAAAAGGATTATTCATCACAACCAAGTGGGATTTATTCCTGGGAAGCAAGAGTGGTTCAGCATCTGCAAATCAGTGTGGTTACACCACATTAAAGAAAGGACAAGAACCATATGATCCTCTCAAGAGATGCAGGAGAAGCATTTGACAAAATACAGCATCCTTTCATGATTAGAACTCTCCAGTGTAGGGATACAGGGAACATTCCTCAATATCATAAAAGCAATCTTTGAAAAGCCCCCAGGAAATAACATTCTCAGTGGGGAAAAACTAAGAACTTTTCCCCTAAGGTCAGGAACATGGCAGGCATGTCCACTGTCACCCACTGCTGTTCAACATAGTACTGGAAGTCCTAGCCTCAGCAATCAGACAACAAAAAGAAATAAAAAGGCATCCAAATTGGCAAAGAAGTCAAACTCCTTTTGCAGATGACATGATACTCTATATGGAAAACCCAAGACTCCAACCCAAAATTGCTAGAACACATACAGGAATTCAGCAACATGGCAGGATATAAAATCAGTGCACAGAAATCAGTGGCATTTCTATACACTAACAATGAGACTGAAGAAAGGATTAAGGAGTCAATCCCATTTACAGTTGTGCCCAGACCATAAGATACCTAAGAGTAAACTTAACCAAAGAGGCAGAGGATCTATACTCAGAAAACCATAGAACACTCAAGAAAGAAATTGAGGAAAACATGAAGAAATGGAAAAATGTTCCATGCTCATGGATTGGAAGAACAAACATTGTTAAAATGTCTATACTACCTAGAGCAATCTATATATTCAGTACAATTCCTATCAAAATACCATCAACTTATTTCACAGAGCTGGAAAAATAATCCTAAAATTTGTATAGAATTAGAAAAGACCCCCGAATAGCCAAAGAAATGTTGAAAAAGAAAACCAGAGCCGGGGGCATCATAATGCCTGACTTCAAGCTGTATTACAAAGCTGTGATCTTGAGACAATATGGTACTGGCACAAACACAGACACATAGATCAATGGAATAGAAGAGAGAACCCAGAAATGGGCCCTCAACTCTATGGTCAGTTCATCTTCAACGAAGCAGGGGAAAAAATGGACAGTCTCTTCAACAAATGGTATTGGGAAAACTGGACCATTTCTTCACACCATGCACAAAAATAGACTCAAAATGGATGAAAGACCTAAATGTGAGAAAGGAATCCACCAAAATCCTAGAGGAAAATGCAGGAAACATCCTTTGTGACCTTGGCCACAGCAACTTCTTACTAGACACGTCTCCAAAGGCAAGGGAAATGAAAGCAAAAATGAACTATTGGGACTCCATCAGGATAAAAAACTTATGTACAGCAAAGGAAACAGTTGACACAATGAAAAGAGACAACCTACAGAATGGGACAAGATATTTGCAAATGAGGTATCAGATAAAGGGCTAGTATCCAAAATCTAAAGAACTTCTCAATGTCAACACCCAGTGAACAAATCATCCAATCAAGAAATGGGCAGAAGACATGAATGGATATCTCTCTAATGAACGTAAAATTCGCCTACAGGCACATAGTGCTCCACATTACTTTGCATCAGGGAAATACAAAATAAAACCACAGTGAGATCCCACCTCACACCAGTGAGAATGGGGAAAATTAACAAGGCAGGAAACCACAAATGTTGGAGAGGATGCGGAGAAAAGGGAACCCTCTTACACCGTTGGTGGGAATGTGAACTGGTGCAGCCACTCTGGAAGACAGTATGGAAGTTCCTTAAAAAGTTGAAAATAGAGCTACTGTGTGACGCAGCAATTACACTACTACTAGGTATTTATGCAAAGGATACAAATGTAGTGTAATGATGGGATACCTGCATCCCAGTGTTTATACCAGCAATGTCCAGTGTAGACAAACTATGGTAAGAGCCAGAATGTCCCTGAACAGATGAATGGATAGAGGATGCACACACACACACACACACACACACACACACAACACACACTGGAATACTACTCAGCCCATCAAAAAAATGAAATCTTACCATTTGCAACAACATGCATGGAACTGGAGGATATTATGCTAAGCGAAATAACGTCAATCAGAAACTTATGATCTCATATGTGAAATTTAAGAAACTAAACAGGATCATAGGGGAAGATAGGAAAAATCAAGACAAAATCAGAGGGAGACAAACTGTAAGAGACTCTTAATCATAGGAAACAAACTGAAGGCTACTGGATGGGAAGTGGGTAGGGGATGGGGTAACTGGGTGATGGGATGAGCACTGGGTGTTGTATGAGACTGATGAACCACTGACCTCTGACCAATAATACATTGTATGTTAATTAATTGAGTTTAAATTTTAAAAGAGCTACATTACTTGATGCTTTCCTTAAGCGATTTCACAGTGGTTTTCATAATACCCCTTAAACCGTGCTTAGGTGTTTATTTGAACTGAAAAGTGAAATCGGACCTTCTGTGAGGCAGGAGTAGTGTCCTGATGGTGCAGACTGTTGCTGCCAGCGCTGCGTGCACAGGTCTGCACCGGAGTGCTGTCATTGTGATGAAATTACATCTAAAGCACAGGAGTATTTTATTTAAAATGTTTCTTAATTGGCAGAAGTTGTGCTGACCACGCCTGAGGCTAGCAACGAGGAGTACTTAGACGCAGCCGCCTGAGCCTCCTGGAAAAAGTCACAGTTCTCAGTGCTTTTATAGTACAATGTTGCTTTTGATATTTCATCATTATCAAAGTTTCTAATAGGTTTTGTTATTTTGGTTGCATTTGCATCACTAATAATTGCAGTGGTAACGGGGTTTTTCAGATGAAGATTTCAGCTCTAGAAAGTATAAGTAAGCCTTCAAACGAACTCTCTGTGCGTGTGTGCATGTGATGCGCGCTCGGGTGGTGCAGGACCTCAGAGCCTAACGGCACATTCCAGGAGCTGAGAGGAGTAGCACGCGGTTCAGGGAGAATAGGAAGTGATGTAGAGTTTCTCGCTGTTAGAGAAGAGCAAGCGGATCCCGGGCCCCGGCACCGCACCTCGCTGGCTCACCCAGGTGCCAGTGCTGGTCTGCGGTTGGGCCGCCCACAGGGCAGTTAGGAGCACGGAGGAGGCCAGAGCTGTGCTCACGAGGGGACTGGATTCCCTGAGGCCCAGGTGCTGACGGATGGAAGGGGAAGCAGGTGCTCAGCTGTGCTGGGTCTGCGTTTCCCTGCAGTGAAGGGGGCGCCACACATGCTCCCTGAAAACCGAGACTTGCCACCAAGGGGAAGAATCCCTCAGCATCCAGGAAGGAAATAACAGGCCCCCCGCCAAGAGCTGTGTCTGTCAAGTGCAAGGCTTAGGGAGAGTGATCCCAGAGTTTCCTGGCAGCCAGGTTGTCCCGTGGGTGCGGAGGCCGCAGACAGCCGTGGGTGGGAGCAGTCCCGAGCTTGTGGGAAACCCTGCTGGGGCAATGGGCAGGAGCAGGCGGGCATCACCGTGGGGCGCCCCCATAGCACACGGCGCAGCTGCAGAGCTCGGACCTGTAGTGCTGGCATTAACCATGCCAATTAATTAATTAACCAGGTAATTAATTTTTGGCATTAACAAACCAAAAAGTTTGTTGTCTCAAAAAGTCTCAGTGCTGGCACTGAGACTACCGGAGAACTTGCCGTAATGGAGGCGGTGCATCCTGTGTGCCAGAGTCGACCGTTCCTGTTTAAAAAGGAAACTTAAAAAAAAATAAATAAATACATAAATAAATACATAAATAAAAAATAAAATGGAAACTTGGAGTACAGAGACCTACACAAAGAACACAGCCTCTCATGTTTTTCCTCTTTTCCGTTAATGTCATAAAAAATCATGAGAAATTTTCACGAAGGTGTGTTTTCTGGAGGTTCAGAACATTCTTCAGTTTCACCTGTTCCTTTTCATTTTATTAAATCCAACAAAAACGAAGTGCTTTTATTATCATTAGCCTGTGTGAGGGTCACTGTAAAACTGTAGGAAGTCATTCGTGTTCGCCTGTCCTGGGCTGCCTGCACACAGCCGTCACCGCCCCTGAAATTCCGTGGCACTTACTAGGACCCAGGCACTGTTCTGAACTTGTATCACGTATTTCCTTAATCCTCCCAGAACTTTGAGGTAAGGAGTGTTGTTCCCATTTCACAAGGAGGCCAGAGCTTAGGCTGCTGTCCCAGGTCAGACAGTGGAGTCAGTGGCCACTGGTCTGGGCTTTCCTGCTGCTCACAAACCATGCGCTGTCCGTTTCTGGGTGCTCGGATTGTTCCTTTCTTCTTTGTACTTAATTACGTTGAAAAGCATGTTCTTATTCAATCAATGAAGTGATGACTCTTGAAAGGGACCTTGGGCAGAAAACACCTGAAGGATTTGGCAGCTTATTGAGCGCCTGCTGAGGGCCTGAGGGTGGCTGTGCTGGCCGGCTGCCTTCCCTCTTTCCCTGCTGCGGCTCTGCGGCTCTGTGTGGTAGTTGCACGCCATGGTCTGGGGGAGCTCTTGTTCTTGGGGTTGCAGGGTAAGGAGGGGCCTCTGCCCCCGTGGAATGAACACCGCGGGTCTGATTGCCGAGTGTCCAGAAGACATGGGTGTGAGTTTGCTACGTTTTCTAATCAAAATCTTGGTTTTTTTCACCATGACTCTGTGGCCTGGTTTGGAGTATGCAGGGCTGTGCACAGCGATGACGGGGAGGCTGTGCCCCCAGAGTGTGGCCTCGGCTAGGGCAGCCTTGAGCAGCCACCCACCCTGCATGTGTTGGTTTGTTTCATTGTAGGAGCCTCAGGGCCTGCTCAGAGGAAAATGAAAGGTGGCATGGCAAGCCCAACTGGTTGGTTGTATGGGAACCTAGTGGTGCCCAGTGGAGGTGTGCCAGGACCAGCTCCAGCAGCCGGTGTGCAGTGTGTCCAGGTCCAGTTGCTGCAGGTAAGAGCCAGTGAGCCCAAGGGGTGCCAGTCTCCAGGAAGCTGCCAAGCTACTGGCCGGGTGGGACTGGGGGGAGCCTGTCTTCAGGTGGTTTCCTGAGTTTCTACCCCTCTGGAGCTCCTCCCTCTCAGGAGCTGCCCCCACCCTGCTTCAAAGCATCCCTAGTCCTGGGTGATGACTGTCACCCCAGCTCCCTCCCTCCCACCCTGTCCTGCGGTGTTTGTCTGAGCTCTCGTGGTCACCAGGACTGACGCCTCACTGTCCCCACACCTCCCATGTCTGCGGCCCGTGAAGTCTGTGTGCCACACCTCCCCGCTGGGGCTGTGAAGTGGAGGTGCAGCCCTGCTCTGGCCTCAGGCCTCCTCGTAGCTGCCGGCATCTGGGGAGGGCTCGCAGTGCAGCCGAGGATGGAGCCTTTATGTGTTCAAGATACTGACTTTCCCCCGCTCCCCGCCTGTCTTCCCTACAAAATGAGTCCCTCACAGGCAGGCCAGCCACCTCTTAGACTGTGCCGGGGGCCCCACGGGCACCTGCAGCTGACAGCCACTCACTCCCTGAACACCCATTGGACACAATGGGTACACCTTGGTTTCCAGTCTCATTTTGGAGGAACTGGAAGAGGAACAATAAATTGGGGCTGTTTAGGGGAGAGAAGAGCCCTGCCCTGATCACGTGCCACCTCTTCCCTGAGCAGTGCCTGTGTTCTCTGCATCCTGGGGCAGCTAGGGGAGGCACAGAGGTATCCGAGACTTCTGAGGGCTGAGCTGGCTCCGAATGGGGAGAAGGCCGGATCCATGGGGTCTCTAGTTCTGGGAGAGGCTTGTCGAGGAGATAGGACTGTGCCGCTTGTGAAGAGTCTAAGAGGGGCGGGGAGGGCTTGGGAGACGGGGCCGGGGAACAGCCTTGCTCTTACAGAAAACAAGCTAACGTGGTGGCAGTGGGACCTAGGAAGCTTAGGCTCAAGGTGAGCAGGAAAACAGGTCTCTTCTTGCCTGCTGTGGGGCCAGGGCATTAGAGCAGTAGACAGGTCAGGGGTCTCCCCAGATGGGGGCTGTGGGGCGGGGGGAGAACCAGCAGAGCCCTTCTGAACGTGGTCACGGCTGGCAGGTGAGACCTGGGGAAGGCAAGACTGGAGGCTCTGACTCTGCGACTTCAAGGAAGCTGGTGCCATTGCAGCAAAGGCACTCACTGGAAAGGGAGAAGCGCTGTTTGAGACACCCAGTTGAAGATGTGAGCCTTGAGGCAGAGAAATCTCACTTTTAATTCTCTACCTTTCCCTTTCCAGCCAGTATTGTCTGGGGCAAGTTACCTAAGTTCTCTGAGCCTCAGTTTTATTGTCTGTGAAGTACGAGTGGTCATGCTCAGCACAGGAGGTTCGTGAGGCTGGGAGAAGGTCGGGCGATGCTGATGGTGGCAGTGGCACCAGCTTGAGTGGCTGGGCGGTGGGCCACCATGGGCTGGGCCCGCACGTGAACACTGAAATGTTAGATGGTGTACCTTTTCCTGCTTGCCTGATTAGGGGCCTAGGAGCCTCCCCTCTCGGGAGACCAGCTTGACTGTGGATCGGGGCAGAGATGGGCCTTCTCTTGCAGCGCGGGGCAGCCGCTGGTGAGCCGGGGGGCGTGCAGGGAGGGCAATGGGAGCCTCTGCCAGTGTTCAGGAACAGCCCACATGAGGGAAATCAGGGCCTAGGCTGGCGGGAGGTTCTGAGCATTGGGGAGTTCCAGGGAAAGGCCTGGGAGTGCGGAGTAGCCACATGGCAGGAGGGATGGGCCCCAGGCTGGAAACAGGTGAGAGACTGAGCACCAGGAGGAGGGGCAAGCAGCCCCCAGCCCCCGATTTCAGTTATTGGGTCCTCAGGCCTCAGCTGGCGCCTGCTGTGGCCTCTCCTGGGATCCGGTGGATATGTATCTGAGCAACGGGAATCCTCAGGCCAAGGTGAGGAATGGTGCTGTGCTTGGTAAATGAGACATGCCATTGCCTCCCTAGGATGACCCCTCCAGTGAAGCAGCCTCACCGTTGGTCCTCAGCCCACAGCCTTCTGCCTTCCACCCCCTGTATGCTGTCGATTTGCCCATCTACGTCCTCCAGGTTTGGACGCCTTACAACTCTTTGGGTTTGTTAACAACTCTTTGGGTATGTTAGTAAGATTGTCATGAAGTGTCTGGCTTTCTGAGACTTGTCACTGAGGTAGGGCTCTAGTGGAAACTCACTGGGTTGGTGGCCAGGATGTCTTGCTGCTTTCTAGAAGACGTAGGTAAGTGACCAAGAAATTAAAGACTGAGAATAAAGCCTCAATAAAACTGAGGCTCAGGTTTGCTCACCATTGTAGCCCCTACTTGTAAATAAGGTGAAGTTTAATATATTCTTTAAATATTTCATATTTAGAAATTCTAGTCCTGTTTCTCCTAGGAGAAAGGCTGTCCAGTTTTGGGGTTTTTTAAAAAAATATTTATTTATTTATTTGAGGGGACAGGGCAGAGGAAAAGGCAGAGAAACCCAAGAAGGCTCTGTTCTGAGCTTGGAGCCTGACATGGGGCTCAGTCTCACGACCCTGAGAATAGACCTGAGCCCAAACCAAGAGTTGGATGCTTAACCGACTGGCCAGCCAGGTGCTCCCAGACCAGCCACGGTTTAACCTATGGGAAAACAGACCCAGGAAGGTTTGCTTAAGTAAGTGGATGAACCACTTAAGTGGTTAAGTAAGTCACCACTTAAGTAAGTGAATGAAGTGTAGGTGGCAGTGGGTAATTTAGATTTGGCAATAAAATAAAATAAAATAAATAAAATAAGATAAAATAACATAAGATAAAATTAAATTAAATAAGTAGCTTATCAAATTTCTAATAATTCAGCCTTAGATTACTTATTTCTAAAATCCATACTTGTGGTAATACATGTGGTATTCAAATTGGGCTATTCAGCATTTTCCTTTTTTTTTTTTAATTTATTTTTTATTGGTGTTCAATTTGCCAACATATAGCATAACACCCAGTGCTCAGCCCATCAAGTGCCCCCCTCAGTGCCCGTCACCCCCACCCCCCACCCACCTCCCTTTCTACCACCCCTTGTTCATTTCCCAGAGTTAGGAGTCTCTCATGTTCTGTCTCCCTCTCTGATATTTCCCACTCATTTTTTCTCCTTTCCCCTTTGTTCCCTTTCACTATTTTTATATTCCCCAAATGAATGAGAACATACAATGTTTGTCTTTCTCCGATTAACTTACTTCCTCCAGTTCCATCCACGTTGAAGCAAATGGTGGGTATTTGTCGTTTCTAATGGCTGAGGAATATTCCATTGTATACATAAACCACATCTTCTTTATCCACATTCATCTTTCGATGGACACCGAGGCTCCTTCCACAGTTTGGCTATTGTGGACATTGCTGCTAGAAACATCGGGGTGCAGGTGTCCCGGCGTTTCATTGCATCTGTATCTTTAGGGTAAATCCCCAGCAGTTATTCAGCATTTTCTTTCCTTAACGTCTAAAACAGATATTGAGTAAAGTGCTGGTGCACAGAGGGGGCTGGTGGGGCTCCCAGACAGCTGGAATGGGGTCCCTTCAAATGCAGTTGGGGAATGTGTATTCAGAAGACCTCACAGGTGTTGACTCCATTCTGTGTGGTATTCCCACTCATGAGATCGTTCTTAAATCTGGTAGGGGATCCCTGGGTGGCGCAGAGGTTTGGCGCCTGCCTTTGGCCCAGGGCGCGATCCTGGAGACCCTGGATCGAATCCCACGTCGGGCTCCCAGTGTATGGAGCCTGCTTCTCCCTCTGCCTGTGTCTCTGCCTCTCTCTCTCTAACTGTGTGCCTATCATAAATAAGTAAAAAAAAAAAAAAAAAAAATCTGGTAGTGTACTAATAATTGGCTGAAAGATATTCACCCTTGCCTTGGATCTAATGCAGTGAGAGAGTTGTAGCAGGAGGAGGGGGTGGGTAGGTGGGTGGTGGTGCAGCCGCTATTGCTGCCCACGGGCAGCTAGGAGCTGGGAGAGGTGCCATAAAGGGTCATAAAGTAACCTGGGACAGTCACGTTGCCCAGAACACCTGCAACATAGTAGTATTAAGTTCACTTTGTCTTCTTTAGTGCCTGTTTACACTAAAATTTCTTTCTTCAAGAAATATGTGCTAAAATGAGGGGAAAGCAAGTTCTTTTTGATAAAGTAAGGGGTGCCTTACTGGCTGGCTTTGTGGGTTATGCTGCTGGTTGTGTGGGGTTGCCGGGCCACCTTCTGCAGGTGGCTGTGCGCCGCCCCAGCCCCTGCTCTGCCCCTCACTACTCTGCTTGGTTTTTCAGGAGGTGCTTCCTGCAGCTGGAGGGGCTGCCAGGCCCGAGGATGTGCAGTGTGCAGGGAGCACCATCAATCTGCGAGATCTGCAGTGACGGCAGCCCTCTGCCCCGGGGGTGACACTTTTGGTCTATGTCCCACGAGACTCCATTACGTGGTCGTGCAGTCCCCATAGGGTTTCTGCTCAGAAGGCTAGCCGAGCTCCTCGCAAACCTATGGGCATATTTCTCAAAAGTGTTTTTCTTATGTTTTATCAGGAACCATTTGGGGGCTGTATTTGTTGAAATTGCCTTATACGAGCAAAGTGCTTCGTTGAGGCAAGGGACTGCCTTCAGGGCAGAGCACATGGCTTTCCCATACTCGGCCATGCATCTCCTGTCCCATTCCATCTGCACCATGGAGCACCTGCTGCGTTAGAAAAACAGACTTAACACAGGATTGGGGTAGAGTACAGAGTCCCTAGTCAAGTACCACGTATTTGTAGTAAAAGCCAGTGGGATCTTTCAGCTTCTGTGTTTTAGCGTTTGGCCTGAGGGATATCTGGAAACAGTTTTCCCTTTCTGAGAACTGTTTCCCAGCCCCCTGGGTGGTGTTTGCAGTTGGGCTGATTCTGTCTCCCTCTAGGGCAGAAGCGGGCATGTTGTCACTGTGAAGCCACCTTGGAATCCCCATGTCGGCAGAGCCCGCGGACAGCTGGCGTGTGGGGTGATGTGGGGTGCACTGAGGCCCTGTTAGCAAGGCCTCCGCACAAACCAGACTTAGACCTTATAATTCGGGGATGGATGGTGGCGTTAACACTAAATTCTTCTAAATTCTGTTTTTTGGGTGTTCATGTTTAGTAATTTGTCCAGTTTCTAAAGTCGTGGCCTGATGACTGCTGACGTGTAGGATGGTGACAGTGGCCTGTGTGCTTGTCACGGTGCACGTGTGCATAGACTGCATCCCCGTTGTTTCCAGAGTACAATCTGTCTTGCAAAGGAGATGATCTGATAACCTTGCACATATTTATTTGTTTGCTAGCAGGACTGGCCGCGGGTCACTCAGAAGTGCTGTTTTCTGCCTTGTGCCTATCAAGGCACATGTCTTTTGAGAAGCTGTTTGGTTCTTGGACGTGGAATTGTCCAGACTCTGCCTGTTTTGTGTTTCTTCGTGTCTGGAGTTGTCAGCCTTTGACAATGACCCCAGCACTCACGTGTGAGTCCTCCCTGTATCCTGCTCTGAGGTGCTGTCTGTTTGGTGCTTTTCTACCCACAGGAACTCGGGCCCCATTTATAAACAGTCTTTACCCGCAGAGCCCTGTGCCATGTCACAGACTAAGGTTTTGTGTCTGCCTGGCCCCTCAGCCTCCCAGTCACCCAGCAGCCCTCTCCCTGCATGAGAGCCAGCCTGCCTGCCAGGGTGGCCTTGGGGGCTGGTGGCCACCATTGTCCTGGTGGGAGTGGGGCCAGGCCATGGGAACACTCACTTCGGAGTGTGTCGCTAGACCTTCCCCCGGGACATCTCCCCCTATGGAGTGATTGGTACTGACTGGCAGTTTTCTGGGCTCTGGGTTCCTTGGTGGCCAAGGGCCCAACTTCTAGTACAAACGAATAAAAGTTTTTGTATAGTCACGTACTAGTGGTGTCACTTGGCTTACTTCACTGGAGTGTGTGTGTAGTGTTGACATGGTGTTTTGTCTTCTGTCGATAGTGTAACCCTCTCGTCCACCCAGCCTGCTGCCTCCTTTTCTGGTCTTTGCACATCAGACCTCAGCGTGGGCTTGGCCCGTGTGTCTCAGACGTGCGGGCCAGGCTGAGCTCCTCCTCCCAAGCTGGGGCTTGGGCTCCAGGGATCAGAGGGCTGGGTGCGGGTATTGGAACCAACCTGCCTCCTTAAACAGGGCATCAGGCTACCACGAGGGGGAGTTTATTTCACATGCATGAGGAAGCGTACCGAGGGAGGCCAGGTGGGGGGCATGTGGACATGGGGACAGCTGCTGCAGGCCAGCTGGTGGCTAGGTGAAGAACAGCAGCTGTTCCTCCTTGTCCTGGTCCATCAGCACGTGCTTGGGCTCCTCCTTTGCTTTGAGAGCAGGGGGCCGGGAGCGACACACCAGTCTCCTGCCTCTCTGCAGGGCAAGCAGACTCCGTGAGCAGGAGTGCCACGGTCTGCCAGGTCGGGCCAGGCCCCACAACCCCCAGCAGGCGCCACCTAGGCCCTGAGGCGTCAGGTGCTGGTGTCCTGAGCATGCCTGGAGGCTGGTGGGCCCAGGCGGTAGGGCCCGGGACGTCCCGGCCTCTGCAGTCTGCCCGCAGGCTCAGGGCTGGAGCTGCCCTCAAACTACTCAGGCCTGAGTACCCCCAGAGCCTGTTCCTGGGCTACCGGCCCCGAGATGGGTGAGTGTTGCGAGGGCACACCAGGAAGCACACGGGGAAGTATCCGGCTAAACAGAGGGAACCCGCTTCCTTTGGGGGACTTGCGGGGAGACCCTACAGTGTGTGTTGTCCCCACGTGACGGCATGGGGGTGCTGCTGTATGCAGAGAGCAGCCCCCCGGCCTCGTGTCTGCTGGGGTCCGGGGGCTGTATCCAGGCTTGGGCCTGCACTGGGGAGTACGCCTCCTGCTTCCAGGGCCAAAAGGAAGTTCCTGGCAGGGCAGTCAGGTTGGGGACCCCCTGGGTATGGGTGATGAGCTGGAGGGGTGAGGTCTGGCCCAAGCGTTGGTGGTATGGTGGGCCCCTGAGGGGCTGAGCTGTTCCTGCCAGCTCCTGGAGCTGAGGGCTGCACCAGGGCAGGGCTGCGAGGGCACCAGCCAGTGCAGTGGCTGACCAGGATAGGGCAGGTAGCCCCACTGGAGGACGTGCAGGGGAGGCGGGGCCCAAGATGTGGAGGGCAGCCCTACGGGACAGGGGCTGGTGGGGGCCGGGGAGCCAGAGACCCCACTCTAGCCTGGCCTTACTCTGGGGGCCCTGCCTTGCCCCCAGCACCCCAGCAGTAGCACCTGCAGAGGGGGTGAGCCAGGCTTGGCCGCAGGCCCCCGGCCCCTCCTAGCCCCACTGTGCCTGGTCGCAGGGCCCTTCCCCAGCAGCGACTCCCTGGGGCCACCCTGCCCACCTTCCTCTTGATCTCAGCCTGGGCCCGGGCCCGGGCCCGCTGCAGCCGCTCCTCCTGCAGCTGCTTCTGCATCATGACCTTCTGTTCCCGGAGTCTGGGTGTCCATGACAGCACAAGACAGATTGAGGACTGGAGGCACCTGGGGAGGCTCCCAGACCCCTTCCTGGCTCCTTGTGTGCAGCCCGCAGTCAGGCCATGGCCCTGCCTCTGGAGAAAAGTGCCCCCACTTCCCCCCGTTCCCTGCCAGGCCAGGTTGGCTTCTGCTCCTGTTTCTTCGGGTTCCTAGTTCCGGAGCATCAGCTCATATGCCCTGGAGGCCCACG
This sequence comes from Nyctereutes procyonoides, assembly GCF_905146905.1. Taxonomy (NCBI): domain Eukaryota; kingdom Metazoa; phylum Chordata; class Mammalia; order Carnivora; family Canidae; genus Nyctereutes; species Nyctereutes procyonoides. The sequence continues at coordinate 619,551 of NW_026575131.1, read as the reverse complement.
TTCCCTGGTCCCCTCCCCTGGTCACTGGTCGGCCTGTGTGTGCATCTGGTCATCAGACCTTTGCCCAGTGCCTGCTCCCACCAGGGTACAGGACGAGGGACACCGAGGAAGAGCCCCTGTGCTTGTGGGAGAGACGAGTGGCCCTTTGCAGATGTGTTAGGGCCCTGCAGGAGTGGGTGAGCGTGGTTGAGGGCACCCCCTCACGGGCACCGTCCCCCTCCCAGTCAGAGGAGCCGGTGGGTCTGTGAGGAGCTCCCTGGGCCTCCCCTTGGAGGATGGCCCCATGCTGCCTGTGTCCGGCTGACACTGCCACTAAACTGGGCTTTCTCAGCTTTGGCTTGCATCTGCACTTTGGTCCCCTGGGCTCTGGCGATGCCAATCTGTCCCTCTCCAATCCAGCAGGGAAAATGGCCATTGCTGTCCCTTGGCCTTGGGGTGAGGCCATGCTGTCCACACCCTCACTTTGGCTCCTGGGCTCCCTGGATCCCCATCATCTCCCACTTCAGAACAGGAGCTTCCCTCACTGGGGCTAAATTTGGTGCCCTCTCTGGAGGACCCCTGGCTTTGTCTCAGCATGGAGCACCAGGGTGCTGTCTCCCCTGGTTTGGGAGCTCTTTGAAGACAGGTCTGTACCTGGCCTCTGTCCTCAGTGCCAGCCTGGAGCAGGTGCAAGGGTGTAGAGGGTATCTCCCTGCTCAGGGCCCTCTCTGCCATGAGAGGCACCCCTGTAGACCACACCGGGTGGGGCAGGGCCTGGGCTCTCACCTCATGCGCCGCTCCTTCTCCTTGGCCTTCTCAGCCTGCTCGATCTTGATCTGCGGTACACGCTCCAGGTTTTCGAGGAGCTCATCCAGGTGCTGCTCGATGATGGTCAGCATCTGCACGGTGCCCAGGTTGGACTCCTGCTGGGTACCGATGCAGTGGTGGTACACGTCTAGCACTTTGCGGTTCAGGCTCTCCAGCAGCTTGTCCTACAAGGCAGGGGGGCCTGCAGAGGGGCTGCATGCACCCCTGTCCGCCCCACTCTGCAGCCTGCTGTACCCAGGGCCCTCGCCGTGACATGGCGGCATTGCCTGAGCCCTGCCCAGCACACTCAGGAAATGTGGGAGAAACAACTTGGTTGCTTGGAGTTTTCCTGGCCAGAGCTGCCTTTGTCCCCCACTGTCAGCTGGATGCAGCAGGGTTCCAGCCGCCGCTGAGGCTTGCCCCTGTTCCTCGGCCTCCCTCCACCAGGAGTGAGTCTGTCTGGCAGAAGGTGGGAGGCCCCGGCCTGCTGGCTGTGACATCCTGTGTGCCTGGTTCTGGCACACGGTAGGTAAAGTCAACAGTAATGTGAATTAGGAAGCTGGGACTGTGCTAATGGTGCCAGCCCGGGTGCATTGTCAGGAGGGATGTGCCACTCCTTAGAACATTCCTGGCCCTCTGAGCCCTCAGCATTCTCTTTCAGGCTTGGGGACATGCCTCCTTCCTCCTGACAGGGTCACCTTCTGGACACTTGTGTTGAATGAAAGAAGGCAGGAATGGAGGGAGATGTGCTGGTTAGCTGAACAGCCCAGGGGCATAAATACACAAGAGTGGCTCTGGTTGGGGGACCAAGGACCTCTTCCAGCCAGCGTGTAAGGCCAGGTCTAAGAGCCTGGAAGGTGGTGAGGCGGGGCTGCCCCAGAGGGGCTCCTGAATGGATGGGGCCCTGGGCTGTGGTCACCCGCACACCCTCCACACCCACTGCCTGCTGGCTGCTGACCAGGGGCCTACCTCCTGCGCACCCTTGTACTCGCCGAAGTGGAAGACACGGGCTTTGAGCTCCAGCTCGGCGGCCATCTCCTCCTCCTTGTTGATGGACATCATCAGCATGGTGACCCAGTGCTTCAACTGGTTGACCTCCCTGTCCCTGGATGGGGGAACGGCAGGGCCCTGCCCACTCAGCGCAGCTCTGGGCACTTCACCTGTCTGAGCCTGACTACCCTGCCCCTGTCCTGAGGGCTTGAGGGGTCGTGACCACCAGGCATCTGTGTGCCCAGGGCCAGAGATGCTGCTGACATATGGAGCTAAAGTTTAAGATCTTTAACAATCAACACTACAAAAAAGTAAGTAACAGCTTTATTAAGGTCTAATTCACATATCTATAAAATTCTCTTAAAATGTACAATTCAGGGGGGCCTGGGAGGCTCAGTCTGTTAAACACTGGACTCTTGATTTCAGCTCAGGTCATGATCTCAGGGTTGTGAGATTGAGCCCCACGTTGGGCTCCACGCTCAGCAAGGGGTCCGCTTGTAGATTCTCTCCCTCTGCCTCTCCCCTGCCCCTCCCCCTGCTCATGCACTCTTCTCTCTAAAATAAATTCTTCTTAAAAATGTACAATTCAATAGTGGTCGGGATATTTACACAATTGCACAAACATTGCCATCATCTCATTTTAGAATATTTTCCTCACCCAGAGGAACCCAGTCCCCATGAGTAGTGTGGCCTTTGTGTCTGGCTCCTTCATTCAGCTGAATGTTTTCAGGGTCCATCCATGCTATGGCATGTGTCAGAACCATTCTTTTTTAGGACTGCGTGACAGTCCCCTGTGTGGATGGACCACATTTTGTCAAAACGGACATTTGAGTCGTCCTACCTTTTGACTCTTGTGAATTATGCTACTATGAACATTCATAGACAGATTTCTGTGAGGACACGTTTTCAGTTCTTGTGTGTGTGTGTGTGTGTGTGTGTGTGTGTATGTGTATATATATGTATATATATATATATATATATATATATATATATATATATAATTTTTTAAGACTTTATTTGAGGGACAGAGAGCATGAGTATGGGGAGGGGCAAAGGGAGAGGAAGAAGCAGACTCCCCACTAAGCAGAAAGCCTGATGCGGGGCTCTGTCCCAGGACCCTGGGATCATGACCTGAACCGAAGGCAGATGCTTAACCAACCGAGCCACCCAGTACCTTTGGGCATATATTTAGAAATAAAATTCCAACAATCAACTTTTAAGTGAAATAATAAACTTAAAGAATAATACTAAATAAAAATCTGCCACAATCATGGCAGAAACTGACCATGTATGTTGGGGTCTCCCAAGCAGGAATCTCTGCTCATAGGGCTGATGTGGGACCACCCAGTGTGGGCAGCTGCATCTGGCCAGTCCACCAGTAGTGCCTGGGAGGCCCAGAGGGACCCTGCCACCCCCATGGTGATTCTGTGGCTCTTCCCCCATTTGTTGATAGAACCCACTGCCATTTTCTCAACCCTAAGCTGCTCCTTTGCCCACTGTGGGTCCCATGGCCTATCACCTGCACCAGCACAGGGTTGCAGGCCACACTCCCCTGGCTGTGGGGTTGAGGGCTGAGACCAGAAACTTGTGAGCTGGTCTGGCCAGCTCTCCTGGGCTCATGCCCAGAGGTGGATGGCCAGAGAGCCCACAAGCAGCACACACACAGCCCACCCACCCAGGTGCTGGGGGGCTCATGCAGGTCCTCATGCACCTGGGACAACAGCAGAGAGCATGTCCTGGGTGTCAGGACCAACTTTCCTCCAACCAAAGTGCCCCTTGTAGGAGTGGTAGTCCTCCCCAAGGATACATGATGCATTCAGTTTTAACCTTTTTTTTTTTTTTTTTTAATCCTTCACTTTCAGTGCCTTAACTGGTAAGTGATCCTACAGCTGGCACGGTGCTACTTTGCTTTTGCCCTCCTTTGCTATATGGATGTGGTAGTGGTGGTGGAGGGGTTTTCATCATTGTTCTATTTCTTATCAGGGTAACTGGGATAAAAAGATACCTTTTCCCTACTAGTTCTCTTCAGATATAAAAATTGTTGGGTCACAATCTTTTCTCCTCAACTAGATCTCACCAATTTACAGGAATGCAAAGACCTAAGGGACATATTGCTCAGCATTGATCCTCAGACTACCATGCATATCACCTGCATGTTTGTCAGAAATGCAGATTCTAGGAGGGATTCCAGTGCACACGGAGTCTAAGGAGCACTTCATTACTGGAGAAGTGACCTGGCTTCTTCAACAGCCAGACTGCAGGAGGACAAGATAGAGAGGAAACCTATAGATTGAAAGGAATTTAACAACCCAACCAATTGCAGAGCATGATCTATTTGGATTCTAATTCAGACTAAGTCTAGAAACTCCATTTATGGATTATAGATATTTAATATTAAGGCTTACTGTTTTTTTAATGTGATGATGGTATTGTGATTGTATAATAGAGTCCATATCTTTTTAGAGGTATCTACTGGAATATTTACAGATGAAATGATACATGCTGGAATTTGCTAAGAAATACTACAGGAGATGAAGAAGTTGGTGGGTCTAGGTAAAGGGAGAGAGGAGCAAATCATTGTATACAGAAGATCTTCAAGAAGATTATCAGCAGATTTTTCCTTAGAAACTTTGAAGGTCAGGGGCAGCCCTGGTGGCTCAGAAGTTTAGCACTGCCTTCGGCCCAGGGCGCAATCCTGGAGACCTGGGATTGAGTCCCACATCAGCCTCCCTGCGTGGAGCCTGCTTCTCCCTCTGCCTGTGTCTCTACCTCCCTCTGTCTGTCTCTCTCTCTCTCATGAATAAATAAATAAATAAGGTCTTAAAAATTTTTAAAAAGAAACTTTGGAGGTCAGAAGATAGTGGACTGACATAGTCAAAGTGCTCAGAGAAAAAAAACTTAACTAAGCATTCTATATCTGGCATAACTGTCCTTTAAATGTGAGGGAGTGGGACGCCTGGGTGGCTTAGCGGTTGGGCGTCTGCCTTCAGCCCAGGGCATGATCCTGGAGACCCCGGATCAAGTCCCACATCAGGCTCTGTGCATGGAGCCTGCTTCTCCCTCTGCCTGTGTCTCTGCCTGCCTCTCTCTGTGTGTCTCTCATGAGTAAATAAATAAAATCTTTAAAAAAATAAAAAAAAAAGTGAGGGAGAAGCTAAGACTCTCCCCAATGAACAAATGTGAAGGAGTTCATTGCCACTAGACCTGCCCTCCCAGAAATACTCAGGGGAGTCCTGCACAGTGAAGTGAAAGGAAATCAGACAGTAAAGCCATATGACATTAAAAATCTCAATAAAGGTATAAGGTGGGCAATTTTAAAAGCTAGTAAAAGTGTAACACTGTAGTTTTTGTAACTGTACTCTGTTTTCTACATGATTTAAGAGACTAATACATTTAAAAGAATTTTTAATGTTTTAGAGCACACAATGTATGGAGATACGAGCTTGTGACATCAGCAACAAAAGGATGAAGATGGAACTGTAAGGGAGCAGAGTTTTTGTATGTTATTGAAGTTAAGGTGGTATAGATTCAAATTTGAGTGTGGTAACCACAAAGAAAATAGCTATAGAATATCCACAAAAGGAAATGAGAAAGGAATTCAAACATTTCACTACAATCAACTAACCACAAAGAAAACAGTATTGCAGGGCATGAGGAACAAAAACTATAAGGCATATAGTAAACAAAATTACAATGACAGAAGTCCCACCATATTATTAATTACTTTACTGTAAATGGGCTAAGCTCTCTCTCTCTCTCTCTCTTTTTTTTTTTTTTTTTTTTTTACCAAGGGCTAAACTCTCCAATCAAAAGACAGACTGGCATAATGGATAACACATGATTCAACTGTATGCTATCTACAAGAGACTCACTTGAGATCCAAAGACACAAACAGGTCAAGAGTGAAAGGATGGGGGAAAGATATTCATGCATATAGCAAACCAGAAGAGAGAGCAAGGGTAGCAATATTAGGATTAGACAGAAAAATTTACAGGAGACAAAGAAGAACATTATATATTAATAAATATCCAATACAATAAGAAAGTATAATAATTATAAGCATTTATGCACCTAATAACAGAATACCAAAATATATGAAGCAAAAACTGACAGATGGAAGAGAGAATTAATTCTACAATGACAGAGGCCTCAATATCCCCCTTGCAATAGTAGAAGAACAAGCAGACGAGATAAGGAAACGGGACTGAAGCATCAAATACACCATCTGGATGTAACAGGTATACACAGAAAACTCTACCCGACAACAGAGGTATACACTCTCAAGTGTGGATGGGGCATTTTTAGGATGTCCCAAACATTAGGGCCTCAAACTAAGTTTCAATAGATTTTAAAAAGATAGGTATTATACAGAGTATCTTCTCTGCCAACAACTGGACAAAGTTAGGAATTGTTTACAAAAGCAAAACTGGAAGATTTCACAAAGTTTAGAAACTAAAGAACATATTTTTCAGCAACCAATGGACCAAAGAAGAAATCATAAGGGAAATTAGAAAGAAACCAACAAACAGGGATCCCTGGGTAGCTCAGCAGTTTAGCACCTGCCTTGGGCCTAGGGTGTGATCCTGGAGACCCAGGATCAAGTCCCACGTCAGGCTCCCTGCATGGAGCCTGCTTCTTCCTCTGCCTGTGTCTCTGCCTCTCTTTCTGTGTCTCTCATGAATAAATAAATAAAATCTTAAAAAAAAAAACAGATGAAGAATACAACAGAGCAATACTTACAGGGCACATAGCAAAACTTACGGTGCTAGGGGAGAATTTACGACTATAAAATTTACATTAAAGAAAGAGAAAGATCTCAAACCAACAACCTGACTTTACAACTTAAGGAACTTCTAGAAAAAGAAGAAATTCAACCTGAAACTAGCTAATGAAAGGAAGGAATTTTTACAAAAATTGGAGGAGAAAAACAAAATAGAGAATAGAGAATCAGTTTTTCAGTAAGATCGATATAATTGACAAACCCTTAGCTTGATAGACTAGGAAAAGACTGAAGTTACTAAAATGAGAATGAAAGTGGGAACATCACTACTGATCCTACAGAAATGAGAAGGATTAGGAGAGAGTACTTTCAACAACTGTGTGCCTCCAAACTGAACAATTGACAAAATCCTAGAAACACAAAAGCCACCAAGTAGAAATAGAAAATCTGAATAGTCCTATCTATACCTAGTAAGGAGATTGAATCAGTAATCAACGTACTTAGTACCACTGAACCGACACAAGTGGTTAAGATGGTAAATTTCATGTTATGTGGCCTTTATCACACCAAAAAAGGAAAGAAAATGAAATAGAGACCCCTTTCACCCTCAAATACAAGAGTGATGCTCTGCTAGACCCCAGCTGGCATTTAGGTTCCTGGAGGAAACAGGTGACACATGCTTAGTTCTGGTTCCTTTATGGGTACCTGGCTTTTTTTTTTTTTTTAAGTGAGGAGGGGCAGAGGGGGAGAGAGACTGGGAGAGAAAATCTTAAGCAAGCTCCATGTCCAGAGTCGGGGCTGGATCTCACAACACTGATACCATGACCTGAGCCAAAATCAAGAGCTGGATGCTTAACCGGCTGAGCCACCCAGGTGCCCTGTGGGTACCTGTCTTTTGCTTGTTTTCCTCATCTGCCTCGGGATAGTGGCTTCTTTGGCTGACTCTTAAAGCCCACAGGAGGGGCTCCCTGCCCGCAGGCCTGGCCTTTGTTTCAGCACAGGGAAGTGTTCATCCATCACTATGCTGGCTTTTGCTCCTCTGTGTGTGGCCACCTCCTGGCATTCCTCCCATGTGCCCCCTGTCCACGGTCTCCCTGGGATCCTATCGCTTCATCTCCTTGTCCTCTCCCTCAGAGTTCTGGGAGCTGTTCCCAGCTTAACATTGTCTCCCTTGCCTACTCGACTGCCGGCTGTGTCCAGTCCTCCCTGTGGCCTTGATGCCCATGGGTGGTCTGCACCCAGTCTGCTCTGTGGCAGCAGGGCTGCAGCTTACTGGGAGCATTTAAGAGGTTTGTCCTGATTCTTCGGGATCCACTTTTACTTGGATTTCTCACACACATCCCTTAATGAATGTATTTTCTCATGTTTCCGGTGACATTTTTCTGCTTACTTGTCCTCTGTGCTTCAAGTCAGTGCAAATCTAATACCAGGGATTTGAGAGGAGTTGTGCCACTTTGATGGTGTGTCCAGATGGAGCCTGGGCTGGAGGCGGATGTGCAGGCTGGTTTCCCCTGAGCCTTGGGGACTCAGGTCTGAGTGGCAGCCATAGTTGCAGGTGCATCACATGACTGCCAAGACTCAGCCCACACAAGATCTCACCTCAGCCAGAGGTCAGCACTGGCATGTGCCTTCTGCAGCTGGCATGTGGTGGGCTTTGCCCTGGGGGCCCCGGCTGCTGCAAGACTGATCTTCATCTCCACCTCTGGCTCATTGCGGTGAGGGGGTGTCTGTGTTCCTTCCTGCGCATTTTCCAACTTACTGGCTGGGCTGGGTTTTCCTGGAGGAAAGTTCAGATGGTTTCCAGGAAGGGACTTAGGCTTAATTTCTCTTTCCTGTTCTTTTAGCCAATGTGTCAGAATCTGGGAGGGGTTGGGTTGGGCTTCATCTCACTTGAGCAGCTCTGCTCTTTCTTCTCCTGGCTCCCATCACCTCTCTGACTGCTGGAAGTACTGAACCAATGCTGCTGTTCGGGTTCTGCAGCTTCCTTTGGGCTGTTCTGGGGTCCTTGTGCTCCCTTCTGTATCCAGGGATCCATCTTCCTGGGCTGGGCTTCCTTGGCCCTCACTGGAGGGACTGTGCAGTGAGCATCTCAAATCACAGCAAGGTAGGCAGAGAATGAGGCTAGGACGCAGCACACAAAATCCAAGGAAGTACTCACCCTTGGGGTCACACGTGCACCTCTCTAAACGTTGTGCCCTGGCTACCTCACGCACCTCACCCCAGTTCTCCCTGGCCAAGAATGAATGATGCTGTTCTCTCATCCAAGGAGGCAGGACATGACTCATCCTACAACCCTTATGCACCCAGTCAATGTAGAGAAGTAAGTGACAAAGTCAGCCTTCAAAAGTCCTCAACTTGCCAGGAAATATTGAGATTTAATTTACCTATAATAAAATACATCCATTTTGTGTGACATTTGATGAGATTTGACAGATTTACACACCTGTGTAAGGACCAGCATTATCAGGACAGAACATTTTCATCACCCCAAAAGTTTCCTCATGCTCCTTTGTATCAACTCCCTCCCCTGTCACAGCCACAGGTACCCAATGGGCTGATGTCTCCATTCATTTTCCCTTATGAGCAAACCTCTAAGATGGCCTCTGGAGACACCTGCTTCCTCAAAGGTGTTACTGGAATGTGGGCTGAGCCCAGCAGCTTGCTTCTAGCCAGTGGAATGTGGGATGGGGTGTCACCTCTGCGCTTAGGGTACATAAGACCATGACCTCCATCTTGCTAGCAGACTCATTCTCTTGGCTTTTGGGCTTGCACACTTTGAAGGAACAAGCTGCTATTATCAGAGCTCATGTGGCAAGAGACTGAGGGTGGCCTCTGGCTTACAGCCAGCAAGGAATCAAATCAGCCACATGAATGAGCTTGGAAGTGGCTCCTTCCTCAAGTGCAGTTTTGGGATGACCACACCCCACCTGCCACCTGGACAGCAATCCATGAAAGGTCCCGCTGCAGAGGAGCCAGCCCAGCTGGGCCCAGATCCCTGATCCGCAGAAAGGGTGAAATAATAAATACGTGTTATATTAAGCCACCAAGCTTTGGGATGATTTGTTATGCAACTGATAACCAATTTGGCTGGTTCTAGCACTGCAAATGAATGACATAGTAGGTCATCTTTGGTGCCTGGCTTCTTTCCCTCAGCATAATGTGTGTGGGGTTCAGCCACATTGTTGCCTGTGTTAATAGTTTTCTCCTTTTTTTTTATTGCTGAGTAGATTTCTATGGTATTTAATGGCTTCCTTACATGTCCACGCCCTAATCTCAAGACCCTGTGGATACAGTATACTACTTTGCAAGGGAGACCAAGGTGGTAGCTGCACTTAAGGTTGCAAACCAGCTGACCTGGAGATGGGGAGATGATCCTGGATTGCCTGGTGGGCCCAGTGTCATCACAAGGGTCCTTATAAATGGAAGAGGGAGGCAAGAAAGAGAGTCAAGGGTGAGGGGGTGTGAGAAAGACTCAGCTGGCATTGCTGGTTTGAAAATAGAGGGGCCATGGTGGCCTCTGGAAGCTGGACAAGGTAACAAAAAGATCTCTCCAGAGAGACCCCCTGCTGATGCCTTGATTTCAGCCCAGTGATACCTATTTTGGAATTCTGGGCTCCAGACCTATAAGGGAATAAATTTGTTCTAAGGCACTCCGCAGTCATTTGTTATAGCAGCAACAGACATTTAATGCACACAGCTTGTCCACTCCCTTGCTGTGGACATATGGGATTTTTCTTTTTTTGTTGCTGTTTATTTTTTTAAAGATTTATTTATTTACTTATGATAGACATAGAGAGAGGCAGAGACACAGGAGGAGGGAGAAGCAGGCTCCATGCCGGGAGCCTGACGTGGGACTCGATCCCGGGACTCCAGGATCGCACCCTGGGCCAAAGGCAGGCGTTAAACCGCTGAGCCACCCAGGGATCCCCTTGTTGCTGTTTTTTAGGGATTTTATTTATTTTAGAGAGAGAGAGAGTGACTGAGCAAACAAGATGAGCACAGGGAGGGGCGGGGGGTGGGGGAGAAAGAGAATTTTAGGCAGACTCTGCAAGGAGCACAGAGCCTGATGTGGGCTCAACCTCAAAGCCCTGAGAACAAGACCTGAGCCTAAATCAAGAATCAGACACTTAACCAACTGAGCCACCCAGGTGCCCCCAGCATGTGGGCTGTTTCTAGTTCTTGCCCTATTATGAATAACTTTGCTGTGAAGAATTCTGGGCTTTGTGTGTGTGTGTCTGTGTGGTCTCCAATACAGCCACTCTTTCTTCCAGTGTTGGAACAGATTTCTCATTTGCTGTTGTATAGGTTTTTGGATAGAGATTTCATCTTTAAACAGCAGTTTTAGGTTCACAGCAAAATCAAGAAGGTACAGGGAATTCCCAAATATCCACTCCTCCCACCTCCCTCCTCCACCATCAACATATATTTGTTACAATCAGTGAACCTACAGCAGCACATAATTATCACCCAAAGTCCATAGTTTCCATGAGGGTCCACACTTAGTGCTGTTCCTTCCATAGGTTTGGACAAATGTATAACGACAGGTTTCCATCATTAGGGGTATCATGCAGAGTCATTTCACTGCCCTAAATATCCTCTGCGTTCCACCTACTTACCTTGCCTCCCCCCAAACCCTGGCAATCCAATCTTTTGGATTTGGGCCATTCTAATAGGTGTATATAGTAGTATAGTTTTGAGCTGCAATTCCCTAATGACATCTGATGTTGAACATCTTTTCATATGTTTATTTGCCATCTGTATATATTATTTGATGATGTGTCTTTAGCCCTGTTCAGGTCTTTGGCCCACTTTTAAGTTAGATTGTTCACTTTTTTTTAAGATTTTATTTATTTATTCATGACAGACACACAGACAGGCAGAGACACAGGCAGAGGGAGAAGCAGGCTCCCTGCAGGGAGCCCGAGGTGGGACTTGATCCCAGGACCCTGGAGTCACACCCTGAGCTGAAGACAGATGCTCAACCGCTGAGCCACCCAGGCATCCTTTATGGTTAAAATTTAAGAGTTCTTTGTATATTTTGGATAATGGTTCTTTATCAGATACGTGTTTCACAAATATTTTCTTCCAGCCTGTGACTTGTCTTCTCATTCTCTTACCTTTCATAAAGCAGAATCATTAATGTTCGTGGAGTCTAGCTTACCAATTCTTTCTTCATGGATTGTCACTTTGGGAATGCATCTAAAATTCACCAGACCCAAGGGCATCCTACGTTATCTTCCAGGAGTTTTATGGTTTTGCATTTTGCACTTCGGTCTATGATCCCTTTTGAGTTAGTTTTTTATGAAAGGTGTAAAGTCTGTGTCTAAATTCATTTTTTTGCATGTGGAAGTCCAGTTCTCCCAGCACCATTTGTTGAAAAGTCTCTCTTTGCTCTATTGCATAGACTTTGCTCCTCTGTCAGAGACCAGTTGACTGTACTTGTGTGAGTCTGTTCCTGAGCTCTCTATTCTGTTCCACTGATTTATTTGCCAGTAACACATCACTTGATTACTGTAGCTTCATCATAAGTCTTGAAGTTGGATAGTATAAATCCTCCAACTTTGTTGTTCTTTAACAACATGTTGGCTCTTCTGGGTCTTTAGCCTCTCTGTATAAACTTTAGAATCAGTTCGTTGGTATCCACAAGATAACTTTCTGGGAGGCTGATTGGGATTGCATTAAATCTATAGATCAAGTTGGGAGGAACTGATATCCTGACAATATTGAATCTTCTCACCTATATACATGAACTAGCTCTAACTCTTTGGCCCATCATCAGAATTTTATATTTTTTCTCATATAAATCTTGTACATATATTGTTAGTTTTATTTTTTAGAGGGAGAGAGAGTGTGCATGAAGTGGGGGGAGGGGCAGGAGGAGAGGGAGAGAGAATCTTAAGCAGGCTCCATGCTCAATGTGGAGCCCAACTCGGGGCTTGATCTCATGACACTGAGATCATGACCTCAGCTGAAATCAAGACTTGGACGCTCAACCAGCTGAGCCACCCAGGTGCCCATTGTTAGTTTTATATGTAAGTATTTCTTTTTTGAGGGTTCTAATGAAAATAGTATTGTGTTTTCAATTCTAAATTCCACTTGTTCATTGCTGGCACATAGGAAATGAAGTTTTGTACTGTAACCCTGTATTCTGTAACCTTGCTATAATGGTTTACTAATCCAGGAGGGTTTTGTTGATTCTCTGAGATTTTCTGTAAGATGATCATGTTGTCTGCCCCATCTGTATACAGGTATTCCTGCTTTTCTAAATTCCCTATTAGGCCACTTTCCTTTTATGAAAGATCTACATTGGTATGTTTTCACTAACTGAAAGAAAACTGAAGAGGATTTTCACGTTTATGAAAAAAGGCAAAAGGTGAAAATAGTGTTCAGTGTCTGCTGTGCAGTAAGCCATTATGGAGGCCGCACTTACCTGCCTCCAGCAACAAGACTGGCACCGCCAAGCTCCTGCCCCAAGAACTACACCCAGCATCTCAGTACCAAGGCTCTAGAGCTCTGAACTGTGTCTTTGCACATCAATGCTCTGTCTCTTCTTTATGCATGTTAGCAAGAGGAGTCCAAAGGTTTCAGAAAAGCCTAAGAGAGGTTATTTTTTGAGTCTGGGAACGCTGAGAAAATTTTCCTTATCAATTTATGCTACTTGCTCCTTTGCTTTACACCATTTTGGTTTACAAAAGTTTTTATAGGAATGTTCTACTTTGATATTGGAGGAAACCTGTACTTTTATTTCCTTCTCTTGTCTTATTGGCTTAGTGAGGACTCCCAGTAAGATGCTGAAAAGGAGAGGTGAGAGAAGACATCCTTGCTTTGTTCCTGATCTTAGTGGGAAAGCTTTAAGCATGATGTTAGTGGTAGGGTTTTTGTAGATAGCTTTTACCAAGTTCAGGAAGTTCTCTATTCCTAGTGAACGGAGAGCTTTTATTATGAATCGGTGTTAGATTTTATCAAATGCTTTTTCCTGTATCTATTGATATAGTGATGTGCTTTAATTGGTTTTCAAACTCTGAAACAGCCTAGCATATCTGGGAAAAATCCCACCTGAACACAGTGTACAATTCTTTTATACATTGTTTGATTCAATTTGCTAATATTTTGTTGAAGATTTTTTACATGTATGTTCATGAGAAATACTGGCCTGTAGTTTACTTTTCTTGTAATGTCTTTCCTTGGTTTTGGAATTAGGTTAGTGTTGGTCTTACAGAATGAGTTAGAAAGTATCCCCTCTCTATCTTCTGGAAGACACTGTTAGAGATTGGTAAAATTTCTTCCTTAAATATTTAGTAGAATTTGCTACTAACCCCATCTGGGTCGGGTGCTTTCTCTTTTGAAAGTTATTAATTATTGAATCAATTTCCTTAATAGATACAGGCCTATTCAGATTACTTGCTGCATATATTTTTAAAAGTATATGTGTATCTCTTGCTGAGATAGGGTGGTTGAGTTCACGGAAGTTAATGCATACAGGCCATGACTCTCCTGGAAATAAAGTGTTGGTGCTCAAGGGTGGCTCAGCTGGCTAAAGACCAGCGACTGGAGTGCATCTCCAGGATTCTGCTAATGCAAGTGTGTACGTGTGTGTCCTCTGGCCAGGTTTCTGGAATCTGGGAGGCTGCCTGCATTTCCCCAGCTCATCTCCCTTTCTCTGTCTCTGCTACTCTCAGCTTTCTAGGAGACACAATCTTGCCTGAGAGCTAGTGGTTTCATATCACCCAAAAGAGACTCTGGGCAGGAGATTCTCCATGGCAGGACACAGGCCAACAAGACTCAAGAATATGACTCCCTACGGGGCCTCAAAGCCCTGGGATGGCTTCCACCTTACATCTTTGCACTTGCTTTCTCTCTGCCTGGAACCCTCTTCCACCAGATATATGTGGCTTCCAATTGCTCAGGAAGTTCCTGGTTCAAATGATGCTTTCCCCTAGAAGCCTGCCCTGACCCTCCACTATGGCCTTCTCCTATCACTGTCTCTCTTCTTCTGGCACATGTCAGTACCTACAAGTCACCCCTGTCTGCCTCCATCAAAAATCAGCTGCACGAGGCAGGGCCTTGCTTGTCCTTAGAGAGCCTAGCCCTGGGCTTGCCCCAGAATAGGGACTCACTCTTTGGGTGTGAAGGGATGATTCCTTGCTCCTGATGAGCCTCACCTATTGCCCCAGTCTGACACGGCCCAGCAGAATGCACCTGGGTGGGAGCCCCTTGATACCTCCCAGGTTGCAGGGTGCTCTGGGGTGGGGAGAGGACTAGCCCCATGTGGCTCCACCTACCTGACCTCTTCCCACCTCCTCCCCAGCTCTCCTGCCCAAAATGACATGCCTTCTCCTCAGAGTCAGGCTTCCAGTGGAGCTTTCCAGAAAGCTGAAGCTAGAGCAGGGGCAGAACTTTGGATGGGAGGATGGGTGGCTGCATAGCTCAGTTCCCAGTGGCTACGGGGGTCCCAGGATGACAGCCAGTGATGGAACCCTCTCCTCCCCGCACCCAGCCAGCCCTGGCAGGAGACCTACATGCGGATCTGGGTGTTTTTCAGGGTTAAGCTCAGATCATCCAGGGCCTCCTCCATCTCCTGTGTGTTCTGGATGAGGGAGAGGTTCTGCTCCTCTAGCTTCATGAAGACGTCCAGGAGCTGCTGGGGCTCTGTGAAGTACAGCTCCAGCTCCTGCAACCAGAGCCATGTGTGCAGGCCGGCTGGGCAATGCGGGGGGACGAGCTTCTGCAGCCTCACCCAGAGTGGGGCCACTGACCTCCCCTTCACTGTCTGGATCCTCGTGCACTGTGGAGATGGAGTTTGACCTGCAGAGAGATGTGGGGTCAGGGCACTGCTACCCTGCCTGGGAAGGCAGGGGAGCCAGAGGTCTGCTGGTTGTCTTACCCCATCCCCGGTGCTGAAGCCTCCTGGCATCACCAGGGTACCTTCCTGCCCCTTGTGCCCTCCTCCTCTCCGTCCCAGCAGCTGAGCAGGCAAGGGCACCAGTTCCCCTCTCCGCCCCATAGCTGTCGTACAGCAGTCAGGGGACAGTTTCAAAATTCGATTAGTTGATGGCATTTCAGCTAGATTAAAACTCAGCCTCCCTGGGAGCCTGTAGGGCCCCTCCTGTGCCCTCACCTCCCTCTGCTACCCTCGAAGTTACTCTGCTCCTGCCCTACCAGCTCTCTGGAGGTTTCTCCGGGGGCTGACCCTACCACAGGACCTTTGCATCCACAGCTGCCACTGCTAGAGTTGCTGGCTCCATTGTCATTCTATTTCTACCATTTCTTTCCTGCCCACCTCCCCTATCTAGGTTTGCCCTTGGCACTTGTCCTTGACAGACTACTCAGAGCTCTCCTTTGATACCTCGACTGATCCTGAGCACCCTACATGGGCGGGGACCATCCTGCACTGGCCTCAGGGTTGCACTCAGTATGGGGTCCTGGAAGCCCCCGCTGGATGGGACCTGGCTGCCACTGACTTCCAAACCTGCTTCCATCGCCCCTCCTGGCCTCCTTCAGCCCAGGCCCTGGCCCTGGATGTGCAGCTTCTGTTAGCTGAGAAGCAGGTGGGGCAGGCTCATAGCCAGAGGCATTTGGGCTCTGCCCCAGGAACCTGGCTGAGAACTGCCTGACTCTAGCCCTGACCTGACAGAGGTGCTAAGTGCAGGGCTCTGTGGGAGCCCAGAGGGGGAGCCCTGGAGGATTTCCCAGAGGAAGGGTCACAGTAACAACCAAAGGACTCACCAGGCCAGTGCCTCATACTGAACACTTGATGTCCATTTGGCAAATGAGCACGCAGCTTAGAGAACTGGCCACCCACCCAAGGTCACCAGCAGGGTACTGCTGGCCTAATTGGCACCTGAGAATCTGCCCTCTGGATGAACGTAGTCTGGGGGGCAGGCTGGACTTTAGCTCCCACTTGTCCTCTCAACTGAATGCCTTGTGCAGCCCACCACCTGCTCAACTGTACTCAGTAGCCCTGGTCGCATGGCTAACAGATGGAGAGACCTGGATAGTGTGATCCATAGACCTCTCTTCCAAGGGACAGGCCCAACATGGGGCTTTGATGGCGGGAGCTCCAGGCTGAGGGCAATCCAGGCAGAGGAAGCATGCATAGCTACCCTCTTGGAGCCTCTGTTCAACACTGAAGTGGAAGAAACAGTTCCCACTGGCCAGGCTTTCAGGGATCAAGGTTAACTGAAGGCATGTGCCCGGTCCCCCAGGGGTGGCTGGTCTCCAAAAGGCACCACATGATGCACAAGGATGAAAGTGAGCCTGGAAACTGGTAGCACTCAGGTCCCCTCCCAGCCCAAGATACATCAGTTCGGGACACAGAAGGTGGAGTGAGAACATCAAGGGGGGGGGGCGGTGCACTTACAGAGGCGTGGAGCTCAGGAGCAGGTGGGTGACAGACCATGGGACAGGCCATTGGAGAGAAGGAAGGGCAGGGGATGGTGCAAGTAAGGGGTGAGCAGAAGATACAGACCCGCGAACGAGGGTGGCGGGGAGGCTCCTGAGCGCCTGGACCAACTGTTCTCTCCAGCCCAGGTACTGCAACCCTTATCTAACCCGACAGACTAGAAAGCTTCCAGAAGAGAGCACAGGAGACTATTTCAGTGACTTTGGGATTGGAAAAGATTTCTTAAAGAGGGCACAAAATGCACCAACCATCAAAGCAAAGATTGGCTAATTGGATTCAAAATGATCACAATGAGAGAGTAATAAGACAAGTCACAGGCTGGGCAAAGATATTCATACTATACTCTGACATGGAGAGGTGGCATCCAGATAGATAAAGAACTAATAGACAACCAGAAGAAAAAGACCAATAGTCCAATAAAAATGTACAAAAATTGGGGCAGCCCAGGTGGCTCAGTGGTCTAGCACCGCCTTCGGCCCAGGGCATGATCCTAGAGACCCGGGATCGAGTCCCATGTCAGGCTCCCTGAATGGAGCCTGCTTCTCCCTCTGCCTATGTCTCTGCCTTTCTCTCTCTCTCTCTGTATATCTCATGAATAAATAAATAAAGTCTTAAAAAAAAGAAACCCTGGGCATCCCTGGGTGGTGCAGCGGTTTGGCGCCTGCCTTTGGCCCAGGGCGCGATCCTGGAGACCCGGGATCGAATCCCACGTTGGGCTCCCGGTGCATGGAGCCTGCTTCTCCCTCTGCCTGTGTCTCTGCCTCTCTCTCTCTCTCTATCATAAATAAATAAAAATTTAAAAAAAGAAACCCTGAATGAAATATCTATATATTTTTAAATGTACAAAAATTGAACACTTTACAAAGGAGGATCTGAGTGACCATCATATTTGTCATCATGAAAATGTCATGAAGACCATAATGAGATACCACTCTACCCAGTATTAATCCTGTCTTCTCTTTTCCATATTCTGTTATGAATATTCCATTTTCACCCACCGGGCTAAGCTGACCCTGGACTGGATAGACCGTCCCTGCCAGGGTTGGCCAATTCCAGACAAAGTAAAGGACACACCCTCCAAGTGCAGACCCACCAGTCCAGAGCTCAGATCCCAAGCTCTCACAGCCAGAGCCACTAGACCCCTGCCCTGTTTGCCAGATACCTGAGGACACCCGTCGGTCCCAGAGTCCCAAAATCCTTCAAGCCCGCCAATCCTAAATCCACGTCCTCCACCTCACTCATTCTTTCCTGCAGAAACCGCAGGGGGGGGGGCTTCTGTCCCCTGTTCCCCAGCTCCCTGTGCCCCCAGACCCAGCCTCTTGCCTCCCCAATGCCCCCCTCCTCATGGGAACTGAGTGAAGGCCATCTCTTCAATGACATCATCTCCTGATGTGTTGGTCTCACTGAACGTCACATTTTCTACCAAGACACTCGATTTGCAAACGCCGCCAGAACACAGAGACTGAGGGGACCTACGACAGCCCAACCCCAGGGTCTGAGCTTGCCAGGCGAGACGTGGGGCTACTGGAGCTCTCTTGCCTGCTGGCCTGGGCACAACCGCTGCTCACCTCCACCCAGCAATCCCACTCTCATTTCCAACACACAGGGGGCTCGTGCTCACACATAAAAGTCCAGGAAGCATGCCGCAGCTTTAACCAGAATACGCAGCTATGGGGAACAGCTCCAAAGGCCCCACTCACCACGTGGAGACAGGACCCAGACTGGGGCCTCTTGGGAGCCGGCGTGTGAAAGCAGCACCAGCCAGCTTTTGCGCACAACCGCGCAGACGGGCAGCGGGAGAAGCCGGCCAAGAGCATGCTGGGGCCCTTCTCACGGCACCGAGCGTCAGCACAGGGAAGAGCCCCAGGGCAACAGATCCAAATAGCGCCAACTTCCTGGGTGAGGTCTGACCAAGGAGGGCCTGAGGGAGTTCTGGGCACCCGGAATGTTCTATGGCCGGGTCTGGGTGTGATTACACAGGTGCCTACATGTGTGAAAATTCAAGGATTCCCTTAAGATTTGTTCATTTTGTTATCTGGCAATAGCATCAATATAAGAGGGAAAAAATAAAGGAAGACTGACCATGTCAGACACTTCCCAGCCTCTGGAGGCTCTGACCTGAGGTGCCAGCTCCCCCTGGGTGCTGGTACCCGGGTTTTCTCACCACCCTCCAGGTGGCACTGGGGCTTGGGGTGGCTGGCTGGGGAAGAGGCAGGAGGAAGTCTGTCTTGTGGTCACTTGCTGCAGCTGGAGAACACTGGTGGCTGTGTGTGGGGTGTTGGGGACTGGCAGGGAGATATCTGGGAGGTGTTTAAGAGGCATCTGGTGTTCCCACAGTGGGTGCTGTAGGGGTTAAGAGGCGAGAGTCACTGGAGTTGGGACCTGTCCAGGAGGAGGCCTGGCCTTCAGCTGGAGCATCCAGGATCACTGACAGCTGTTAGACCTTGAAACGACTCTGCAAGACCAGCAGACCCACCCTTGCCCCAGTGCCCCCTGGGACAGTGGATTTTGTTCACTTGGCTAGGTCCAACATTATCCTACAAGTTTCGGTGAAGATACTTATCAGATGAGATGAGCAAATCAGTGGACTTTGAATAAAGCAGATGACCCTTCATGGTGGTCCTTATCCAATCAGTTGAAGGCCCCAAGAGAAAAAGATGGACCTCCCACAAAGAACAGGGAATTGTCCCAGCTCACTGCCTTCAGACTCACGTTGCAGCAACTATTCCTCCCTGGGTCTCCAGTCTGCCAGCCACCTGCCTTGGCTCTCCAGTTTTGCCACTCTGGCCCAAGGGGGCTCCAGATTGCATGGGACAGGTAAGCACCCTGGCAGTGGCCCTGGCACTATGAAGGTAAGCGCCTCACAGCCATGCGAGCCCCCCCACCCCACAGTCACACATCACGAATAAGGCCCCAACTGTACGGGAGACCAGGGGCTAGATGGCCGGGGGAGGCTGCAGTCAGCCTCCACACGCGCCCCCACCTATGCTGTGCACAGACAACGAGCTGCACAGGGCCAGCTCCCTAGTGAAAGGGAGGATGGGGTAAGAAAAGCACCTTTGCTCGTACTTAGGTTGAATGGGCGGAAATGCCAGCGTTCTATTGAGCTGCCCAACAGCACAGCAACGTCATACGGTTCAAGGAACCGTTAACATAAAAATGGCTGCCAAGGGGCACCCAGGCCTTGTCACTTCCTCTCCGGTCACGATCTCAGGCTTAGCAGGGAATCTGCTTAGGACTCTCTCCCTCTCCCTCTGCCCCTGTGCCTACTCGCGTGTGCTCACTCTCTCTCTCTATCAAATAAATAAATCTTAAAAAAGGGGGGGGGGCTGGAAGGATATGCAGTAGATAACAATTCCCACTGCAGTGCCACCTGTGGCTTCCTGGCCCAACAGTCTGGGTGGAAGGGGGCTGGAAGGAGGTGCACGGGTGCTGGGGGGCGGAGGCACAGGGTGAGCCTTCTCAGCTTGTATCTTTCTATATAGCTGTGATTTTTCTGAATGTATTACTTAGAAAACCCCTAAAACTAAACACATTTTCAGTGAGGGAGGAGGAGTAACTGGGGGTGACCCAGCAGCAGGGGGAGGTGGAGGGTTTGGCTCTGGCCTTGTAGGCAAGAGCAGTTTTATATGGGGACAGGTTTTCATTGGCTCACGGATCCGTTTGGGGTTTCTATTTGTCCCTCTCATGTTTTTAAAAAAGATTTGAAAGTCAGTCACATTAAATCTGGGTAATTTTTTTTAAAAAAATCCAGATTCTGGGGATGCCTGGGTGGCTCAGTGATTGAGCGTCTGCCTTTGGCTCAGGGCATGACCCTGTGATCCTGGGATCGAGTCCCGCATCAGGCTCCCCACAGGGAACCTGCTTCTCCCTCTGCCTGTGTCTTTGCCTCTCTCTCTGTCTCTCATGAATAAATAAATAAAATCTTAAAAAAAAAAACATTAAAAATCCAGACTCTGGCTTCTCTTGAAAAGCTCTGGAGCTCTGGCCTCATTGGCCAGCACTCCTTGGGCACCAAGGGCTGGCAGAGCCTGTGCCCTTCCGCTCAGTGCACCCAACTTGGCTGCCCACACCTATATATATACTTGACTGTCCCATTAGCATCCAAGTGGGTCACCCTAGGCATAAGTTTATCAAATTGGACAGAAATAAAACTGTTCAGAAAACATATTGATTTGGTGCTTAAGTCAGACTAGACACTCTGCATGTTGGGAACAGCCCCTCCTCATGGTCTCACTCTTCCCGGATAGGCTGGACTCGTCCTGGGCACCCCTGGCCTGGAGCCCCTAGGGAGCACCCCCCCCCCCCCCCGCCAGGGCTCAGCCACTTTCTTACCCTACACTAGGCCCACTCACCCTTTAGGGTCCAGCCCGCTACTCACGCTGGGCTGGCGGCTATGCTGGAGGCTCATGGCACTGGACAGGATCCGCCCCAGCCGGGCCACCTGCAGGAACTTCCAGGGCTTCTTTGGGCCCTGCCCATCTGGAGGAAGCAGAGGAATGGTTTCCATGCACCCCAGCCCAGGGCGGGACACCTCCAGCTTGGGGCAGCCACGTACCTCTGGAGCTTGTTTTGCTCTTGATCCCTGGTCCTACAGGAAGCAGAGGAGGATTCCAGATGGCTCCCACCGGAGTCAGGCCTTCAGCAACACTGCCTGAGGGCAGAGGCTTCCCCAAGATGCCCCAACCCTCTTTCCCTGAGCTTCAGAAAGCAAGCATGGGAGGGAAGCCCCTTGGTCTGAGTTAGCACAGGCCCTATCTTCCTTGAGTGAATGTGTGGGGTGAGCCACGAGGCCGTAAGGGGCAGCTGCTGCCTCTGGTGGGGCTTTGAGAGGTCCCCAAGGGGCCCTGGCCTGGAGCCTGGGCACCTCCAAGGCCACCGCCAGTGGGTCACGGGGTCTAGATGGACCCAGGGACCCACTCTCTCTTTTCCGCTACCTTTGTCTCCAATTGAGGAAAATAAGAGGTTCTCTTTGGGGGGCTCGGTGGCCTCCTTGGCCTTTTTGAGAGCCAGGTGCTTTTTCTCCTTTTCTTCCAACCACTCTTTGGGCGACAGCTTGTATAGGAAGTCCTTGTAGATCTTGTAATGCTGCAAAGTGTCTTCAAATTTGGAGATTTCACTAGACCCGGGGAGGGGATGGTGAGGTCAGCTTCTGCCTGCTGGGACCCCCTCCACAGGGGACCACCTCTGAAGCCTGGTCAAGCCTGGCAGCAGCACTGTTGTGCCAGGGAGAGGACACCACCCTGCCGAGGACCAGTGGGGTCCAGATGTCCAGTTACAGCCCTCTGTGACCTTGGAGTGGCGGCTGACCCTGGGGACCCTGCCAAGTGAGCCCTGCCTCCTGCTGGTGTGGCCCTGGGAAAGTCCTTGAATCTTTTCTTGACCTCTGTCATCTCATTTGTAAAATGGGCAGCTGAGTCCCTGAGCTATTTAGGTTTGAGAGGTGAGGCTGTGAGGTTTGTGCAGTGCAGGGGCCCTTTTTTGCCTACAGGAGAGGCGTGCAGGGAAATGGTGGCAGAGCCAGCTCCCCAGGCTCCCCTCTGAGCTCGCCTTTTGATGTTCGAGATCTGGGTGGTCAGGTCATGGATCTCAAGGATCTTCTCCATCTTTGCTTTGGTCTCCTTCTCAGCCCTGAGGGTAGGGTGGGTAGGGGCGGGGAGCCAATCGCAGACTGTTAAAGAGGCGTGCACACCGCCCTGGAGGGGGGTGGGGGCGAGGAGCTGCTTGGGGCCGGTCGGCAGGGTAAAGGGTGGGGCGGCCGCGAGGTGCAGGCAGGTGGGCGTAGGTGCACAGCCCCGGGGAGGGGGCACCGGGGGCCGGGGGTGCAGGGGGCGCCGGGGGTGCGGGCCGCCCCTCTGCACTGGCTCACGCTCTCAGGGCCTGCACGGAGCTGCGGTCGTTCTCCCGGAGAAATTCGTCGAACAGGGCAGCGTCCTTCTCCAGGGACTTCTCGGCCCGCTCCAGCTCCGCCTCCTCCTTGGTTGCCAGCATCTCCAGCCGCTGGATCTCGTTCCGCTTCATGTCCAGGGCGTACTGAGGGCCAGCAGCGTGGGAGTCGGACTCCTTGCTGGGACAGCCCCATCCCCTGCCCTGCAGCTGGGCTTACCTGGATGAGGAACATCTGTCGCTTCTGGTTGATGTAGTCGCTCATGTTCTCAGATTCCATCTTCTTTTCTGCAAAGAGGGGAAGGATGCCTCTAGGTGGGGGGCGGCGGGGGTAGTGCGAGGGAGACCTCAGCTGGGCTAGGATGCCGCTCCTGGCAGGTGCTCTGCTGAGGTGCCCAAGTCATCCCAGGGACTCTGTTTATGTGTTGCACTCTGCATGGTGGGAGACTGGGCCAGGTGGGAAGTCCTTTCCTATGCCTAACTCAAGCCTCTCTTGCTGTAGTACTCTTCTCACCTGGAGTGAGACTCTGGACACCCCTGCGCTGAACGTTTCACCCAGCTGGACCTAATTAGGCCAGGACCTGCATCAGGGTGGTGAGACAAACATGGGGCAGCATGATCTCTATTTGGGGTGCTCTAAGCCCCCAGGATCCAATTTAGTTAGTAGCTAAGTCTAGACACCAGGGTTTAAGCCAGGTGGGAGGAAATTAAGGCAGGCATCTGGAGAGCCAGCAGAGAGCCAACACATTTGGGGCTGAAGGCCAGGGGAGCCTTTCTCCCTCGTCTTTCTGGGGAAGAAGGCCTAGATGCACCCAGGCATTGGAGAGGCAGGGAGCCGAGGAAAGGGCTGAGGAAAGTGGCTCTCTGTGTTGTCTCTCAATCCCTCTCCTTTCCCAAAGACCCTGATGTGACATGGGAGTCTTAAGTCTAGAAGCCTGGCAGAGACCCAGCTTGGCTGCAGCCTCCCTGGGACACCTGTGGGCAGGCCCTTCCCTCAAGGAGACCCAGCTCCTCAGTGCAAATCAAATCTGGAACAAGGACATGTATTGTGCCTGAACCCCTTGGGTCCAGTCTTCCCCATCCAGACACTACCTGCCTCTCCCAGGTCTTAGGAGACAGAATGTAGCAATGTGCAGTGCTGTTCTCCCTCCTGCAGAGCTGGGCACACAAAGCTTAGGGGTTTGAGCTTAGGGGGGTGAGCTTAGGGCTCCCCACCCAAAAAAGCAAGTCATTGGGTCAGGGGTGGAGGCTGGGGGTCTCTTTAACATTCACATTCAGTACACAGGCAGTCCAGTTGGGTTCTGGGACTTTATCATCTGGGCTCGTAGAATATTCAGTACTTAAGATGTCCTCCTGGGTCATAAAATCAACAACAGCTCACACACACAACTTCCTTCTCACTATGTGCAGCATCTAAAGACGTTGAATCCCACAACCCACAGATTGGCACTGTCCTAGGCCAGGAGAGGAACCTGCTGTGCAGAGCTGGCCCAGGATGGCGGGGTCATTCGATGCTGAAGCTGCCATCTGAACTGCAGGGCCCAGTTCCAGACCGACACCACCACCAAGGGAAGCAGCTCTATCTTATTCGTGTGCAACCTGCATTCACGCGCACGGTAACACTCCGAATGCACCGTATTGGGATTCAAAGGCTTTCAGATCTGCAGTCTGTCTGGAATAGAGCTGTGTGCAGGCGGGGGCGGGGGGGGGGGTGTCATACACAGAAAGACCACCCCACCCCTCGTCCCCACCCCTCGTAGCCCTGCCTCTCCAAGCAATTTGTCAGCACTGCCCACGCACGGAAGGCAAGGCCCGCTGGCGGGGGCACCTTTGGTCATGGAGAGCTTCCACGCCGCGTCGTCCTGGAAGGCACGCAGCCGCTCCGCCTCGGCGCGCGCCTCCTTGTCCTGCATCTTGTCCTCCAGCTGCAGCTCGCGACGCAGGCTGGTGTGCTTGGCCGACACCTCGGAGGAGTAGGTCATCTTTTGGTGCACCCGCTGGACAATCTTCTGCTCGCGGTCCTGGTGGGCGTGGGCCGACGTCGGTTTCTACGCCCTCAGCCCGGGCCTGCGCCCTGCCTGCGCCCCTCGGGTCGGCGGCGGGGATGCGCACATGCGGGGGAGGGGGGAGGGGGGCGGAGGTGCGCAGCTGGTCGGGGTGCGGGGGCACCAGGCCATGCACACCCCCTGAGCTCGGACGAGGCTGTGAGCTGGGTGTCTAGGGGAGCGCCCCGCAGCAGAGCGCAGCTCCCGGGCTGAGGGAGAGGTGGGCAGAAAGCGCCTCCAGGGAGCGGGGTGAAGGCAGGGGTCGCCAGGTGAAGGACACGGTGCCCATTTGGAAGTGAGTGCAGTGACAAAGTCACTAGGATGATTCCTCCCATGCCTGAAATTCACATTTGGTGTCTCACGCTGTGATTTGCTGGACCTGACACTCCAGGGTCCAGGTTCTCTGAGTTTCCAAAAGAAAACCCGAAATCCGCAGTTTAATCTGCAAGCTCAGCCCTCAGTGTGCACCGGGTTAAGGGGGCGCGGGGGCGTGGGGGCGCGGGGGTTATGCCCCTCTCCAGCTCCTGTCCACCCTGCCTGCCTCCTGCCTGTCTCAGGGCTGCTTCCCTTCCCAGCCCTTCACTTGGAGGATCCTGGGATGGCGGGGGTGGGGGGGGGTGGGGGGGGGGTGGGGGGGGGTGGGGGTGGTGGTGGTGCTCCTTCCCCCAGGTCTTTGGCTGCAGGGTGCCCGGCCCCTCCTGCTGCCCAAGCCCTGGGAGTGCAGGGCTCACTGGCTCAGCATCCTAGCCTGCAGGGTCAGGCAGGCCTTCACAAGTCCTCTTCCCTTGCCCCACCCCACCCCCCAGGGCATTTCTATTCCCTGCGGGCCCTGCAAGGTGGAACAGCCCATTCAGCCCCTAAAGGTGGGTGTTCAGGGAAACCTCATCTGTGAAGGGATTCAGCCTGAGGCCACTAGCTTGCCCGTCCATGCAGAATAACAAAGTGGTGACATGTCACCTGTTAGAATCCCAATGGCAGACCTCTGCGCTTAGAAGAAACTGGGCAGCTGCTTGGGGTCCATGTGAGATTGGAGGCTTAGCTGGGGCAGGGGGAGGGGTGTCGAGACTGGAGGATTTACGAAGGTAGAGGCGACCTGGAAGCAGGGCCAGGCTGGGAGAAGAAAATCTGGTTGTGCACCGGAGAACGAGAAAGGTTTCTAAGTCAACGTCAGGGAAAGTTGTGCATGTGCCGGCCGTGTTCCCCACTTGGAGGCCTCTGAGAAGTGTGTGCTTCCGGGGATGGCTTTGCGTGAGTGCCCGAGTGGGCACACAGCGTGGCTGGAGGGCAGGGAGCACATTGTTGGTGGCCGCCCAGAGCTTCTATGAGGAGGTCTGGGGTGTGGCTGGAAAGCATGCATGTCCTTATGTGTCTTTGGTCATTGTTGGGGTGTCAGTGGGAGCCACCTCACCAAGGAATCTCAGATACTGAGCCCTGGGTCAGGGCAGACAGAGTCAGCCCTGGAGGGAGCCTGAAACACTGCCAAGCCGGTGCCCCGGAGAGCGTGTCCCGGAAACATGGCCCATGCTGACTGCTTCTCAGGGAAGATGCCCACCGGTGTGTCCTCCCAAGCCTGGCTGTGGTGATGCTTGCTTGCTCCAGCCATGCTATAGGCGGTGGGAATGGGCAAATGGCCCCTTGGATGGGGAGGCAAGAGAGACTATGCTGGAGTGCAGACAAGGCATGGGCTGGGGGTTGGGGCTGGCTGTGGGACTCCCAGGTACTGCTGAAGGGCACGCGTGTCTCCGTGCGTGTGTACGCATGTGTGCATGTTTGTGTATGTATTTGGCCTCCAAGAACTCCAACAAGGGGGATCATGCAAGGCTGGAGCAGTTGGGGGTGGTCTCCTGGGGGAGGTAGGAAGGTCCCTGAGGTCTGAGATGGGCCTTGAAGGACAGGGAAAGTCTCTGGAGCAGATGGCATCTCATGCAAGGGACAGCGAAAGCAAAGCCTGGTGACAGAGCTAGGCCACCGCAGCTTCAAACAGCTCACTCTAACAAGACCGAGGAACCCTGTAAGACAGTGCGACAGGCCAGAGACTGGAAAGCTAGTCAGGCTTTTGAATTGATTTTTTAAAAATGGTGAGCCATTGGGCACTTGGGTGGCTTAGTCGGTTAAGGGTTCTGCTCTTGATTTTAGCTCAGGTCATGATCTTGGGGTCATGCGGTCGAGCCCCCATCAGGCTCTGTGCTCAACTTGGGGTCTGCTTGAGATTCTTTCTCTCTCTCTCCCTCTGCCCTCAGCCCCTTGAACTCTAAATAAATAAAATGCTTAACAAAAAAATAGTGAGTTATTGACTATTCTAGAGTGAGAGAGTACCCTGAAGAAATACTCTTCTGAGAAGGGCAGTCTGGCTCCACATGTGTGAGGGAGGGGAGAGTTGTGGGCAGGCTTCAGTCCTAGGTACTCACTGTGCGAGACTTATTCCGCTCCTGATCTCTGAGCAAGAAGAAATCCACATCTCCAGATATGTGGAAAGGATTCGCTGAACGGTCAGGAACAATCATGGACACTGGGGAGGGAGATACGTCATTGGAGAGATGAGCCAGGTCTTCCAAGTGGTGGCCCGTGCCTCAGGAGCCCCAGTGCCCTCCCAGTCCAGCACGGGGAGCTTCCTTGAAGGCACGAGCAAGCGGTGCACATTCTCTTGGATCCAGCTGTGCCTGAAGTCCAACCTGGACCTTCCA
The DNA here is from genome assembly GCF_905146905.1 of Nyctereutes procyonoides. NCBI lineage: Eukaryota > Metazoa > Chordata > Mammalia > Carnivora > Canidae > Nyctereutes > Nyctereutes procyonoides. Next base: position 592,038 of record NW_026575131.1, on the reverse strand, counting down.
GCTCCATGAACTCACCTGTCTGGTGTAACCTAGTTGGACTTGGGCTTCTGTCCCTGGCATCTGAAAGAGACCTGGTGAACACAGCCTCACCTATGTCTCGGGCATCTGGCCCCCTGTCCCCTCTCGTTTAAAGTCTCAGGAACCCCTGTTGCATAGAGGAGAGAAGCAGGATGGGGGGAGTGATGGAGCCAGCTGGCAGGAGGCTGGCCAACTCCGGGGCCGGGGCACCTGCCTGCAGAGGGCAGAGGGCAGAGGGCAGAGGGCAGTGAGCACTCGGGGCGAACAGGCCTTGTCTGCAGGGTTCCCTAAGAGCCTCCCAGGGGGAGGCTGAATTCGTGGGAAGTGATGGCACGGCACCTGAGGCCCAGGTGGGGGGCAGGGCAGGCATCTGGAAGATGGGGGGGTGGTGCCACGGACTCCAATTCTGCTGCTCCCCCTACCCCTGTGGGTAAGATGTACTATCTCAGCTCTGCAGGGACAGGACCCTGAAGCCACCAGACTAAGGGCTAAAATATGGATGCTTTCTCCCCCATCCTCGATTTAGAAGAAACAGAGTTCATTGTAAAACAAAACAAAACAAACCATTCTTGGCAGTAAAAGAGTATGATAACCAAATAACTTCTCCACTTTGAAACAACTGCTGGTAACATTCCGGGGGTATTTTCCGCTAGTGCTTTCCAACGCCTATTTTTAATAATTTCACATCTTTAAAAAAGACCATCATCAGTAAATGCCTGCAAAATTACGAATTCTTTGCAAGCCCTGTACGCAGTGATCAAAGGCTGTAGGAAGGCATGACCCAGTCGGGCCTGGACAGGGACACCCACAGCAGCCCCAGCACTGCCCCGGATACGCGGGTGCCATTGCCGGCTGGCTCCTGGCAATTGATTTCCCGAAGGGAGGCCAGAGGCCAGTGGCTGTGAGCATTTCCAAGCTTCAGAGTCCTATCCGGCCTGCATTTCTGGAGGTCTGCCCCGTTTGACACCATTACCCGTGAAAAGGGGAGCTGTGAAGAGGATTTGAAGTTACACTCTGAGAGTCTCAAAATACCTCTGCACGAGATCATCCTGATTGATGACCAAGAGTAGAGCAGCTGGCTTGCCCACTGCATTCTGCTCAGGCCATCAGAGGGAACCAGGGCGGAGGCCAGAGGGCTGGGCCTTCTCCCGCCAGTGCTCTCTGGCAGTGCCTGCCCTGCCCGTGATGCTTCTCCTGCCCCCGCTGTGTGGAGGGGTTGGGAAAGCTCCAAGTCTACAACTTCTGCGTGCTAGTCTTTCAGCTTCTCTCTAAGAATTAAATCCTGTCAAAATAGACACTTCTAGGGGTGCCTGGGTGGCTCCATAGGTTACGCATCTGCCTTTGGCTCAGGTCATGATTCCGGGGCCCCTGCTCAGCTGGGAGCCTGGTTCTCCCTCTCCCTCTGCCCCTACTTGTGCTCTCTCCCTCTCTCTCTTTCTGTGTCTCAAATTAATAAATAAATAAAATCTTTAAAACAATAAAATAATTTTAAAAAGTAGACATTTTTAGTATTTGGGTGAGAAGAATAAAGAAATATTATCTACTCCTGGGCTCAGCAGAGAGGAGGAAGCCAGCAGGGCCTCCAGTCAGCTCTCAGCCTGGCTTCTGGAGAGGGCAGCATGTGGGAGGAGGTGTCCGAGACAGAGAGAGGTCACAGGAGTGGTGCTGGCCCCAAGGGCCATCAGGGACCGCTGGGTAGGAGGGACAGAGATGGGACGGGGCTTGTGTGGCTTTGGTTTGCGGCGTGGACTCTCATCCTATGCCTAATTATGACTTTCTTTTACACCGACTTTGATTCTGACACAGAGGTTCCAGAAGATACTGCCAAAGGGCCTCTGTCTGCTCAGGAGGCTGGAGAGGCAGGTGAAGATGGTGCAATGGGCTCAAGGCTTGCCTTGCCAACTAGGCCAACCTCATCCCCGAGAAATGATGTAACATAAATTTAGAAACTGCACCCAGCTCTGGACAAGAGGGGGTGACTGGCAAGGCGGGAGCTGTTGGGGAGTGCTGGACGAGGGAGGGTGGCCCGGCCAGGCCGGGCTGCCCTGCCGGAGGAAGGTATGCAGGAAGTGACAGCTTTGGTCGCAGAAACGGGGGTGTGGGGGCCCCCACAGAACTGCCACAGTGAGCCGCCTCCTCATGTCCTCAGCCCACTTCCCTGCACCCTCTGTGCATGCCTGGCCACTCTGGGCAGGGGCATTGCCTGAAATTCAGAATAATGAGCACTGAGCTTGAGTGAGAGAGGCAGGGACGAGTCAGAGTCCTGATGGCCCCACATGGCCCGTAGATGATGGGCTGCCCGTCCCACGTCCCCATCGAAAAGATTAATTATGATCCTTAGCAAGCACTGAGCATCTATCGTGGCTGGACCAAGGACTTCACCTGACTTAATCTTCCTAACAACCTCGAGGTGGGAATTACTGTTACTCCTGGTGACGAGTAAGAGAGGCAGAAAGACATAAGTAAGCAGCCCACACTGTAGTAGCTACGTGGAGACTGGCTTCCGAAAACAAACTGCATTTGCAGTCTGGTGAGTAGGCAATGTTTCCGAACGGGAACATGTTAATGTGAAGGTGGCAGCAATCGAAGCAGATCATTCCAGAGATGCAAAGCTGGTTTAACATTTAGAAACCAATCAATGCAATATACCCCATTAACAGAATGGGGAGAAAATTTTTTTTTATTTTACTTAGTCATTCATGAGAGACACGGAGAGCGAGGCAGAGACACAGGCAGAGGGAGAAGCAGGCTCCCTGTGGGGAGCCCGACGTGGGACTGGATCCCAGGACCCTAAGATCACACCCTGAGCCAAAGGCAGACGCTCAACCACTGAGCCACTCAGGCGTCCCAGGATGAGGGAGAAAATAACATGATCTTTTCAAGGGATGTAGTGAAAGTATTTGATACAATTCAAACCTGATTTTAATAACTAGTCTTAGCAACCTAGGAAGAGAAGGAGACTCCCCAATATGATAGGGGGAAGTATGATGAGCTGAGTGATGTCCACACGCTAAGCCCCAAGCCCTAAAAGACTAGTTTCCTTTATATGGTAAAGGGGACTTGGTAGATGGGATGAAGTTAAGGACCTCGAGATGGGAGACGGTCCTGGACTAGACAGAGGGGCCTGATGGAATGATGGGAGTCCTTCTAAGACGGAGGCAGGAGGGCCTAGGTGTGCAAAAGAGTAGGCCTGACAACAGAAGCAGAGGTGGGAGTGACAGCATGGAAAACTGGAGCATGCTGTGTTCCTGGCTTTGGAGACAAGGAAGGGACCAGGAGTGGAGTGTGCGGTGCCTATGAGCTGGGAAAGGCAAAGGAGCATAGTCTCCCCTGGAGCTCCTGGAAGGAACACAGCTTGTGGACACCTTGCTGTGGATACCTTGCTTCTAGTGCTGTAAGATTCACATCAGACTTCTGACCTCCACAATCGTAGGATAACATATTTGTGTTGATTTAAGCCACTGAGCCTGTGGCACAGCAGCCACAGGAAAGGAATATAGGCATCTATATAGAGAAACCTCGAGGGGAAATATTGCATGGTCCCCCACCCCTCCTCCCAAGGTCAGGAACAAGGCATGGACACTTGGCTTTGTACTTCTATTTAACGTTGTATGTAGGCAAGAAAAAGAAATTAAAAGTATAGGATTGGAAAGGAAAGGCAAATAATGTCCTTTCAAGGTGACGTGACTGTAGATGAGAAAATCCAAAGAGTCTACAAACAAATTATGGTTACGATTAGACTACAAATGATTTGTAGGTCTGATTAGAAAGTGAACACAAATTTTTTTATACTTTTATTTATTCATGAGAGAGAGAGAGAGAGAGAGAGAGAGAGAGAGGCAGAGACCCAGGCAGAGGAAGAAGCAGGCTTCCTGCAGGGAGCCTGATGTGGGACTCGATCCCGGGATCCCAGAATCATACCCTGGGCTGAAGGCAGATGCTCAACCACTGAGCCACTCAGGCATCCCGAACACAAAACTTGTATGAGATACAGTATCTTCATGACTTGGGTCAGCAAGGAACTTTAAAACAGGACATAAAAAGTTCCAACCATAAGAAAATGATTGATAAAGTGAACTCCATTAAAATTAGGAATTCTTGTGTACTAAATGGCACCCCCAAGAAAGGAAAAAGCAATCTCCCAAGTGAGGGAAGCTATTTGCACACTTAGAACTGGTGAATGCTTTGTTTCCAGAATATGTAAAGAGCTTCTAGAAGTCATTAAAATAAAAGGACAACCCAATAGAATAGTGAGCAGAGGCAGGGACAGGCACTTTATAACAAAGTCACCAGTGAACTATATATGGAAGGGTAATCACCCTCATTGGTCACAGGGAATATGAGATGCTAATACATATCCAAAGGGCCAGGTTAGTAAAAGCATCAACAGTGTGCCAACTGCTGGGGAGGACATAAGGCATCTGGAACACTCATAGCTGTTGGTGGGCCTGTCAGCTGGTACAACTGTTCTGGAAAACTGCTCAGCGGTATCTACTAAGGGTAGACACACTACCGGCAATTCCACTCTTTCACATATACCCAGGAGAAAGGAGTGCTTCTTTCCCTAAATGGCATGCACAAGAATGTTCATTGGAGGATATTTGTAATATCGAAAAACCAGAAACAACCCAAATATTCAATTCCAGAAAGAATAATACACTGTCTACATATGCACACAATAGAACACACAAACAACAAAGAAGGGGCTCCTGTGCCTGGTATTTACAGATGCGATGTTGAGTGAAAGCAGCCAGGACCCCAAGAGCACAGAATGTGACCCTATTTATACAAGAGGTTTGAGAACAAAAAAAAATCATGAAGTGATTTTTTGGTGGGACGCCTGGGTGGCTCAGTCGGTGAAGCGTCTGCCTTCAGCTCAGGTCATGATCCCGGGGTCCTGGGATCGAGCCCCATGGTGAGCTCCCTTCTCAGAGGGGAGTCTGCTTCTCCTTCTGCCCCTCCCCCCTGCTCGTGCTCTCTCTCTCTCATTCATTCTCTCTCAAATAAACAAATAAAATCTTTAAAAAAAAATTTGAAGTGATTTTTTGGTGATAGCAGGACAGTGCTGTCTCTGGGGGTAAGGGAATTTTTGGGCAGATAGACGTGTTCCAGACGGTGAATGGGGTGGAAGCTACAAAGTTGTAGACGTTTATTGAGACTTATCAAACTGTACACCTAAGACGTGTGCATTTCACCTTATGTGAATTATACCTTAGTGAAGAAACCAAACCAAAATCCAGATCCCTCAACCCCTAATGTAGGGGTCAGTTCAGACACAGGCATCCATGGGTAGAGGAAGCTGTTAGGTGAAAGGCTGGTGGGAATCTGAACCCACTGAGCATGACATGGTCATCATCAAGGCAGCTGGATGTATGGGCTGCTTGTGAGAGGTGGTGGGAAGGATTCTTTTTTTTTTTTTTTTTTTAGAGTTTAGAAGTGTAAGGGCTTTAGATATCCTACTCCACCCTCCAATTTTATTTTATTTTATTTTATTTTATTTATTTTTATTTTTTTATAAATTTATTTTTTATTGGTGTTCAATTTGCCAACACATAGAATTACACCCAGTGCTCATCCCGTCAAGTGCCCCCCTCAGTGCCTGTCACCCAGTCACCCCCACCCCCCCGCCCACCTCCCTTTCTACCACCCCTAGTTCGTTTCCCAGAGTTAGGAGTCTTTCATGTTCTGTCTCCCTTTCTGATATTTCCCACTCATTTTTTCTCCTTTCCCCTTTATTCCCTTTCACTATTTTTTATATGGTGGGAAGGATTCTTGCAGACAAAATAGAATGTCAAGCATGTAGGGTGATGTCCAATTAAAGGAAATATGAGGACCTGAGAAACAGTTTCAATAAATGACAATAACCAGGAAGCAAACAGACACACCAGAACAGGGGACATTCTACAGAATAGGTAACACTATTCCTCAGTAAGTCAGAAAATGAAAGGATGTTGGGGAGGGGCTCTGCTAGATTTAAAGATAGTGAAGACCATCTGATTTCATTTGAATTCTGATTAGAATGAACCTTCTGTAGGAAGACGTTTCTGAGATACTTGGGAAATTTCCTTGTGGCCCTGCGGGGAGACATCCCTATTTTTAAAAAATGCATATTGAGGGATAAAACAATGAAATGACACCCCTGAATTTTACTTTAAAATATTCTGGCAAAATATGGAAGCAACCCAACTGTGCGTTGATAGATAAATGGATAAGAATAAGGACACCTAGTGGGTATTATGCTAAACAAAATCAGTCAGTAGAGAAAGATAAATGTCATATGATCTCACTCACAAGAGGCAAACCAAGAAACAGGCTCTTCACTATGAAGAACAAACTGATGATTATGAGCGGAGGTGGGGGGGGGATGAGTGTAACAGGTGGTGGGGATTAAGGAAGACACCTATCAGGATGAGCACCCGGTGATGTGGGAAATGTTGCATCTCTATATTGTACACCTGAGACTTACATAACACTGGATGTTAACTATACTAGAATTAAAAATTTTAATTTTAAAAATTAAAATAAAAATTATGGCAAGACAAGAAAAGAAAAAAAGCAAAAGGATACATGCAACAAATGTGGGCAAATCCTCTCTACTGTCCAGTCTAGTGATGGGCATCTGAGTTCACTTCTTCTTAGTCTCTGTTTCTGGGCAGGTTTGGACTGTCAATGTTCAACGAAAGAGGAAAAGGGGGTGGGGGCTTGAGGGGTGGGAGCTCAGCCTGGGAGATGCAAGTCAGGAACACACTCACATCTGCACCCCTCTGTAGGAGGATTAGACTGGCCTGCAAGCCTGGGGGCAGTGGGGAGAGCCAAGAGGTGGAACAGCAGTGCAGGGGCACAGAGGAAGCAATACAAGCAGCTAGCTGCCCACCCTTCTTCCTCTTAACAGGTGGCAGCCCTGTGCCTTATTGCCTTATGCTTCTCAGCCTCTCTTACAGATGCTGATGGCCACACGACACATTTCTAGACAATGGAATGTAGGCAGAAATTGTCAGGCAGGGCCTCTGGGAAGGCTCTTTTTCCAGGGATGGCTGAGTTGGGTGATGGGTGGGCAGTTTTGCTCTTCCCTTCACCCCTTCTCCCTGTCTGAAATCAGATGTGATGGCTGGAGCTGCAGCAGCCATTTTGTGATCACATGATCACTTTGCAGTTGAGAACCCTAAAGCTAAAATTGGCGGAGCAGAAAGACTTGGGAGCAGACCTGGTCATCTGATTTCTTAGAACTGCTTTTCGTAGAGCCTCATGGAGCTTTGGACTGCCTCCTGTATTTCCCATTACTAGAGGAAAAATGAATCCTACTTTGTTTATGTACTATTATTTCAGGTCTCAGTAACCCAACTCTTTTTTTTTTTTTTTTGTCAGTAACCCAATTCTTAATGCAAATGGAAGCATTTCCTTTTGCCACTGGCCCTGGAGACTATGTTGACCAGGGGAGATGTTTGACTCCCACCAACTTAGACTTCAGCTCCCAGCTTGAGGGCTATGTTTACCTTTTTTCCCATGTTTCTCCTTTTTTTCTTCTTCATTGATTGAAGAACTGTTTTCTGTGGACTCTAGGCTGTTATCTGAGGAGAGAGAAAAGTGAAGCTGTGAGCATAGCATGAGGCTGGGAAGAGGCCCTGGCACCAGCATCCTTGCCTGCCTGTTGAGTGGCCCTGGCAAGTCACTCAGCTTCTCTGAGCTTGTTTACAAATCTAAGACCATCATGCTGACTTTGCTGGCAAGTTGTGATAACTGTGCAAGAAAAGGGCCCACCTGTACATGTGCCTGGCACACAGGACATATTTTGTGCCTTCCCTTTTGCATGCTTCCATTTGCTCCTTAAGAAGAGTGCAGGAAGGGCACCTGGGTGGCTCAGTGGGTTAAGCGTCTACCTTCAGCTCAGGTCATAATCTTGGGGTCCTGGGATGGGGCCCCACATCAGGCTCCCAGCTCAGGGAGCCTGCTTCTCCCTCTCTCTCTGCCCCTCCTCCCAGCTTGTGGTCTCTCTTGCTCTGCTCTCTCTCAAATAAGTAAATAAAATCTTAAGAAAAAAAAAAAAAAAAAGAACGCAAGTCTGTCTTACAGGGAGGTCACAGACCCAAGCCCTCTGCCTTGTGGTGCTGCCCATACTTTTGCTGTGAGCCTCCCAGGGCTTCCCTCAAGACTGCAACAGAAGATCCAGAGAAACACCCATTTCCTTGTCCTTCAACTGATACCCACACAGAAGGAAGCATTTGGCCTGATACTTCCTCCTACCCTAACCCAGAAATTACTGTAACTTGGAAATTACAGTCTATGCAGCTGTGGAGGGTGGGGGCTGCTGGAGAGCCTGGGATGTGCTCTGGTGGGGAGTTCAAGAAGCCGGTCCATTTGGACCAGCTTGGAGGAGGAGGCCTGGGGTGATGAAGGCTAGGCAGGGCTTGAAAGGTGGGGGGTAGGATGCTTAAGGGTGGCCCCTGAGCAACTGGGTGACCAGGTGTGGGGAGAGTGAGGAGGGGAGCTGTCCCATGGCGGGCAGGGAAGGTCAAGGGCCTAGGCTGGAAACTCAGGTGCCTGCAGATCAAGCTGCATATGTAATGGAAGGAGAGGGGAGGCGGTAGGGAGAGGGGAGGCCTGCGGAGCGTTCAGGAGCACAGGCTGCTTGCTCAGTCAGTATTTTCCATTTTAGTGACTCTGTGGTTCAATTTCCAGGTAGCAACATTTAACTAACCACATCATAAAGATCAGAAAATACCATAGATATTTAAATAGACCCAAACCTAAACCAAACCCAAATTCTAATAAAATTCAGCCTTTAAAAAAAAAGATTTTATTTATTCATGAGAGACACACAGAGAGAGAGGCAGAGACACAGGCAGAGGGAGAAGAAGGCTCCATGCAGGGCGCCCCATGCAGGGCTCCATCCCAGGACCCCAGGATCACGCCCTGAGCCGAAGGCAGACACTCAACCACTGAGCCTCCCGGGCGTCCCCAGCTTTTTTCTTTTTTTTTTTTTTTTAAAGATTTATTTATTTATTCATTCAGAGAGAGCAAGAGAGAGAGGCAGAGACACAGGCAGAGGGAGAAGCAGGCTCCACGCAAAGAGCCCGACGTGGGACTCGATCCAGGGTCTCCAGGATCAGGCCCTGGGCTGCAGGCGGCGCTAAACCGCTGCGCCACCGGGGCTGCCCCATTCCCAGCTTTTTTCTTAATTGAAAAAGCAAAGCACATATACAGCAGAGATTTTTAATGATGTTGTTTAATGTGTTATGATGAACTCTGATATGACATGTTGATAGGATGAGCAGTCCTCACCTGAAGCCCTCACTACCAAATGGATCTTTATTCACCTGCCTGGAGGGGTTATGCATGCACATTCTCAGATGTCCCTTTGCTTTTTCACTGAAAAACACATCTGCTTTCACGCTATAATATGGACAAACATCCAGGACATGGTGCTCAGGGAAATCAGCCAGTCACAAAAGGACAACTTCTTTTTTAAAAAAAATTTTTAATTTTTTTAATTTTTATAAATTTAGTTTTTATTGGTGTTCCATTTGCCAACATATAGAACAACACCCAGTGCTCATCCCGTCAGGTGTCCCCCTCAGTGCCCGTCACTCATTCACCCCCACCCCCCGCCCTCCTCCCCCTCCACCACCCCTAGTTCATTTCCCAGAGTTAGGAGTCTTTATGTTCTGTCTCCCTTTCTGATATTTCCCACACATTTCCTCTCCCTTCCCTTATATTCCCCTTCACTATTATTCATATTCCCCAAATGAGTGAGAACATACACTGTTTGTCCTTCTCCGATTGACTTACTTCACTCAGCATAATACCCTCCAGTTCCATCCACGTTGAAGCAAATGGTGGGTATTTGTCGTTTCTAATGGCTGAGGAATATTCCATGGTATACATAGACCACATCTTCTTTACAAAAGGACAACTTCTATGAGGCCCTGGGGTCCGTAAATTCCTACCCACAGAAGGTAGGATGGTGGGCACCAGGCACTGGGGAAGGGGATGGGGAGTATTTAATGGAGACAGAGTTTCACTTTTATGAGGTGAAAAAGTTCTGGAGATGGACGGTGGGGACAGTGGCACACCAAGGTGAATGTACTTCCCACACCACTGAGCTGTATATTTGAAGATGCTCAAAAGAGTACATTTTGTTATGTATATATAGGTGACCACAATTTTTTAAAAGTTTTTTTTTTTTAAAAAAGACCTATCTGCCTATATACAAGTGTCGCTGCTCCTTAGCCAGGTTCCCCTGGTGGGTCCTGAGGCTATTTCCAGCCCAATGCGATTTCCAATGTCTATCACTGCATTGAGTTGCACTGTTTCCCACACACCTGGAATTTTGTCAGTCTGATAGGTGATAAATGCATCTCAGTTTTAATTTGCACGTCTTAATCCCGGAAACTATTATGGCTTTGCAGACGTTAATTATCCCCTCACTTCAATCTGTCAGTATCCCGGGAACATTTTTCTCTGCCTGGCATGTCCTAGTTCTTAAATGATCTGGAGAACCTTTATTAGAGGACGCTAGCTCATTTGTCAGAGCTGCGGAAGATATATTTGCTCCAGCTCAGATGACAGCTCCCTTCGGATTGTCTGTCATGTATTTTCCTTACAGGACATCCTCATCTTTGCTTTAGTGAAATGCTTTGGAGTAGTGTCTTGCTTAGAAAGGAATTCTGCGTATGAAGGTTAAATACATTTAAAAAATTCCTGTTTCTTAAAAAAAAAATCTCCTGTTTCTTTCTTGCAAATTTTAAATTAAAAAGTCTTAAAAATGTAAGCCTCCTTGTAGAAAAATTCTCTGGGAGAAACAGGGGGAGGTGAGCTGGGTGCAGTGTCCTCATAAAAAGTGATAAAATTTTAGCACCCCATCCCCCCAGCCATGGGAGCCGAGGTGTAGGCTCAGGGCACACAAAGATCCTCCTGCCCGCTGCTTCCTGCGGCTCCAGGGAAGCCACCTGCTGACCTGCTCCCACTGCAGCAGCCCGGGGAGCCACTTCTCTGCTCTCCACCTGCGTGAGAGAGGGATGGGCCCCACCGTGGGCCCCCAGTTTCCACCATCTCAGCCTTCACTCTGGGACTTACGGGCACCTCCCCTGCACCCTGGCAAGCCTGTCCTCCCCGCTGCCCACAGGAGAGGGCTGGCGCTTAGACAAGGGTGGGAGCAGGGGCGGGAGGAAGGGTGGGTGCAGTGCTTTTCCGGAGAGCCCAGGGGCTAGGTGCCTGATGGGATGTGAGCTCTGGGAGAAGGGAGCATGGGGAGAAGCCCACCTGTTAGGTATGAACACCCGGGTACCAGTGCCGTCTGCTGAGGTGCCAGAGAAGGGAGGCAGGGGCTTGGGTGGAGCAAGAGGCCTGGGTTCAGGGGCCCGTGGGACACGCCAAACGGGGCCTCTGAAGAGGCCACTGTGGATGAAGGCCTGGGAATTGGCAGAGTGAGGACGGAAATGTGTCCCCAGCCAGCAGATGGAACGGGCCCTGTTGATGGAGACGGAGGGTGGCCAGGGCAGCCCGAGGAAGCCGCTGGCAGCGCAGCCTGGCCCGGGCCGCCCTCACGGGCTGCCTGGGGACGAAGGTGCACGGTGCTCAGGAGGGGCCAGGCCGTGGGCAAGGGCCACCCTGGGACCCACAGGACACAGAGGCTCCCCAGGAGGACTTATCCGAGGGGAAGCAAGGAGGCCAACTGGCGCTCTTAACAGCAGGAGCCCTGGGCATACCCTGTCTGAGGAGGCCGAGGAGAGATGTGGCCCCGAACCCTGAGCCGAAATTAAGAGTCGACTCCACTGGACTGAGCCCCGCAGGTGCCCCCGGGGCAGGACATCTTCAAACACGATTCACAAGCCCGACCTGTGTTTACAGTGTAGTGGCGCCCTTGCCAGAAATGGCCCCAGGGTCCTTGGGCTCCGGAACTCAGCCATCAGCACTGCCCCCAGCCCTGGATCCCGCTTGGTCGGTGCGGCCAACTGTGAAGTGACAGCATGTTACTTCGGAGGTGAGGTCACAGAAGACGTCTGGGCTCACCCTGCCTCTCAGGGAACACCTGCTCTGGGCGAGCTCAGCCCTGGCCAAGGCCAAGGGCCATCCGAGCGAGCCTGCCCAGAGCAGATCCCCCAGACGGCTGCAGAGGAGACGCCCTGGGCCAGGATCCCCAAGCCAAGCCCCCATGAGCTCCCGACCCGCAGACACGGAGCTGATGCGTGTTTACTGTTTTAAGCTGCTGAGTTTGGGGGTAATTTGTTACACAGCAGGAGAGATCCAGCACACCCTTCAGTGGCCTCCCAGGGCCTGTAGGTCCAGGAGCCCCATCCACGTGGCCTGGGAGACCCTTCAAGATCCCACACAGAGGCCTCTGCAGCTTCTCGTCTTGCTACCACCCTCACCCTCCCTCGTTACCCTCCAGGTAGCCTCTCACGGATCCTCCCACAGGCAACGCCCTGTGCTGTTGCCTTGTTTTTTTTCACCCCAGCCCCCTCAGCCAACATCTCCCTTGTCTGTTGTTTACCCCAGAAGGCCTCCTGGATCCCTCATCCAGGACAGAGGAGCCCACCTCGCTCTCCCAGGGATGGCCCTTCCCTCTCTGGCACTTGCCCCACCTGTCGTTATGTGGGGGTCACTTTCCTTCACAAGATGGGAAACTGCACCAGGACGGTGCATTGACAATGTCTTGTTCTTTCTGTACCTGATGCTCTAGCATCTAGGTCTTCCTGACCCCGCAGGGACTGGCCCACCCTTCCCTCCCGGAGTTGGCCCATCCCTAGAGAGGGTAAAGGAGTTGCCCAAGAGTGCACTCCGACTAATCCAGAGCCCACATGCCCACCCCCCACCTGCCCTATCGGGCTCTCACACCGAGGGCCCTTGCTCTCCTCAGCCAGGGCCAGGTCCCGGCCAGCTCAGGACGGCCAAAGTCCTGACATTCCTCAAACCAGTCACCCTTAAGCCCGCGCACCCTGCTCCTTCCCGTGGCAACCGCAACAAAGGCCCCTGCCCACAGTCCACTCCCCTACCTCTGACCCAGCCTGGTCCTCCTGGGTGTGACCTTGCCTGCTGCGCCCTGTCCCCTGTTTCTGGGGATCTGGGAAGATAACAAACTACCTTTCCAGTGGCAACCATCCCCTTGTCTGCTGGGCTTGCCATACCTGAGTGGTAATGAAGCCTACATTTTACTTACTTTTTATTTTTTTATTTTTATGTCAATTTTAGTATCTATATTATACCTTTACATTTCAATAGTTCTTTCTTGTTACATTGCTCTGTCTACATGGTGTACTCATGATTACTTTTTCCCCCTTTTTTAGTTAACATACGGGGTTATATTAGTTTCAGGTGAACAATACCGTGATTCAACACTTCCACACAACCCCCTGCTCATGATGACTAGAGCCCTTCTTAATCCCCATCACCTGTTTAACCCATGCCCCTCCCACCTCCCCTTTGGTGACGATCAGTGTGTTCTCTAGAGATAAGAGTCCACCTCAGGATTTGCCTCTCTCTCTTTTTTACCCCTTGCTCATCTGTTTTGTTTCTTATATTCCACATATGAGTGAAATCATATTATTTGTCTTTCTCTGGCTGACTTCTTTCACTTTGCATAATACACTCTGGTTCCATCCATATTGTTGCAAATGACAAGATTTCATTCTTTTTTATGGCTGAGTAATATTCCATCTCTCTCTCTCTCTCTCTCTCTCTCTCTCTCTCTCTCTCTCTCTCACACACACACACACACACACACACACACACACCCCACATCTTCTTAATCTATTCATCAGTGGATGGACACTTGAGCTGCTTCCATATCTTGACTATTATAGATAACGCTGCTACAAACATCAGGGTGCATGTATCCCTTCGAATTAGTACTATTGTCTTCTCTGGATAAATATCTAGTAGTGCAATCACTGCATCATAGGATAATTCAATTTTTAACTTTTTGAGGAACTTCATCATGCTGTTTTCCACAGTGGCTGCCCCAGTTTGCATTCCCACCCACAGAGCACGAGGGTTCCTTTTTCTTCACATCCTCACCAACACCTGTTGTTTCTTGTGTTGCTGATTTTAGCCATTCTGACAGGTGTGAGGTGATAGGCCACTGTAGTAGTTTTGATTTGCATTCCCTGGCCATGAGTGGGCGAGCTCAGCCCTGGCCAAGGCCAAGGGCCATCCAAGCATCTTTTCACGTCTGTTGGTCATCTGCATATCTTTTTTGGAGAAATATCTGTTCATGTCTTCTGCCCATTTTTAAATTGGATTATTTGGTTTTGGGGTGTTAAGTTTTACCAGTTCTTTATATACTATGGATACTAACCCTTTATGAGATATGCCATTTGCAAATATGCTCTCCCATTCCATAGGTTGCCTTTACTTTTGTTGACTATTTCCTTGGCTGTGCGGAAACTTTTAATCTCGATGTAGTCCCAACCGTTTATTTTTGCTTTTTCCCTCCTTGCCTCAAGAGAATTATCTAGGAAAAAGTGAAATCTACATTTTCAAATGACAGGAACCATGCCTGTCCATCCCCAGCTCCCAGCACCAGATTGGTGATGTCAAAATGGCAGCTGGGTCTCTGCGGGGAAGCGTGGGGGCGGGGGGCAGAGGAGTCTTTAGAGCAGTGTCTGGGCTGGTGTTGAGGCCTTTCTGCGAGCTGGTGGGGGTGGGGCAGGGGGGACCAAGGGAGAGCATCACATTGGTGTCTGCTGGCCAATGTTTACATGTGCTGCAGCAGAGCCTACAGTGGAGACTTGTGACAAACACAAATAAGACAGTGTTGGGGTTCCAATAATTTTGCGAATGTACCCAGACACGGATGGCTGGATCATGTAATTCTAGCTATACTTTTTTGAGGGAGCACCTTACCATTCTCCACAGCTGTGCACCTATTTACATTCCCCCCAGCAGTGCATGGGGATTCCAGTTTCCCTACTGAGAAAGTCAGGAAGGGAAGAAAGAAAGACGTAGAGACAGAAAGAAAGAAACCCTTTACTCTGGGTTTCTTTTTTCATAGCTTTCCTACTGGTGTGAGGTGATAGCTCATTTTCCTAATGACTGATGATAGTGTGAGCACCACGTCATGGACTCATTGGCTCTTTGGAAGATCTTCTTTACAGAAACGTCTATCAACTCCTTTGCCCATTTTTTAGTGGGGTTCTTGGTTGTGGCTGTTGTTGAGTTTTAGGAATTCCCTATATATTCTGGATATTAATCTTTTGTCAAAGATTTCTTTAAATGTCTGTGTCCCGAAAGCCTGAGAGGGAAGGTCCTGTCTCTTTAGAGACAGGTCCCTATGGACAGACCTGGCAGGGAAGTCACTCGAGCTCCTGGTGGTGAATGAACAGAATGGCTAGCCTCAGTCCTGGCTTCTCAGCCACCAAACACACAGTGGGTTTGGGCGGAGGAGCTCCTTATCATCCACCGTGGCACCAGCAAGCCACGCCAGGAAGGCGGGCTGCCCTCTTGTTGTTACCAGGCTGGAGGCTGCTCCACAAGATGCCACAACTGGCTTAGGTCTCCCAGCCTCCCCGCAAGTTCTGCCTGGAAACTGCATGTGTTCTAGGCTCCAGAGTTCCCATTTTGGATTCCAACAGTTCCTGCCAGCTCAGCAGCTGTTTTGCTGGAGAGGCTGATTCCCGGATCGCCTCTACCCTAATGAGTATCTCCCACGACGTCCCCTCATACGTGGGTCTCCCGTTCTTTCAGATGCCATTGTAAATGGAATTGCTTTCTTAATTTCCATGTTGGGGTGTGGAAACACAGCTGACATTGGCGCTTTGATCTTGCACCCCGCAACCTGGGAGAACTCATTCATGAGCACTAGAGGCTTTCTTGTGGGCTCCTGGGGATTTTTTTCTATGTCAGATCCTGTCATCTGTGAATGAGATAGTTTCACTTCCTCCTTTCCATTTGGATGCCTTTCCTTCCTTCCTTCCTTCCTTCCTTCCTTCCTTCCTTCCTTCCTTCCTTCCTTCCTTCCCTCCTTCCTTCCTTCCTTCCTTCCTTTTGTTTTTAAGATTTTATTTATTTATTCACAAGAGACACAGAGGGAGAGACAGAGATGCAGGCAGAGGGAGAAGCAGGCTCTATCCCAGGACTGGGTCCCAGGACTCCGGGGGATCACGACCTGAGCCGAAGGCAGACGCTCAACCACTGAGCCACCCAGGCGTCCTAAGGATGCCTTTTATTTCTTTTCCTTGTCTAAATGCCCTGGCTACGGGGCATCTGGCTGGCTTGGTCAGACGAGTTCTAAGTTTGAGCCCCATGTTGGCTGGACACAGAGATTACTTAAAAATAAAATCTTTTAAAAATAAATAAATGCTCTGGCTAAAACTTCCAGCCCACAGTATTGAATAGCAGTGAAAACAGACATCCTGGCTTATTCCTGAACTTCAGGGGAAAGCTTTCAGCTAACAGAATTTTACTGGGGACCTGTTATGTGCCAGGCTCTGGGGAGACAGCAACACGCAGGACAAACACCTCTGCCTGGGTGGACCTTACATTCTACTGGGGAGAGAGAAACAAGGAACGGGGATGCAGGTGGGAGGTGGAAGGTGATACCAAGAACAATAAAGCAGAAGGTGACATGTGAATAAATGCTTAAAGGAGGTGGAGGAGGGAGCCATAGGGAGACCTAGGGGGAGAGCACTCTGGGCAGAGGGACAGCAGCGCCAAGACGCTGTGGGGAGTGTAGTGACCTGGCTGGGCCAGGGAACACGGGCAGTGGAGGGGGAGCTGTCTATTGCTTTTCTCTCCAACTGTCTGCATGGTCCTGCAGACACTGCCCCACAAGCCCTGACTAGGGAGCCTCGGGTCTAGTCTGGGCTTTCACTGGCTCCTCTGCCTGGCCAGGTCTCTATCATGTGTCCTCCACCCTGTGCACTGGGGGTAAGGCCTTGCCTGGGGTCCCTAGGGAGGCTATGGTGAACCAGCCCCTCTGCCTGTGTCACAGACCATGGTATCCTTACTGATCGAAGTCATAAAACCCAGAAACTGTGCAACCCCTCTCAGCATCTTAACAGAACTGGACAGTCCTCCCCACGGTCCATATGGCCCTACCCAAGTTGTTCAGACTGGCCTCTGTCTCTTCCTCTAACACTGCAAGCTTATACCAGCCTCAGCCTTTCCTGGCCCACCCCCCTGCCTAGAATGCCCTTCCCCCTCTTCCATCCTTCGGGATTGTTACTGATAGGTTTCAAATGTCACCTCCTCTGAGAGGCCTTCCCTGACTACCTCTCCCATTTCTATACCCTACTCCCTGCCCAAAGCTTCCAGTAGGTTTCCTTTCTACTGCTTCTTGGCTGTTGTAAGTGGAGACTGGCTGTTTGCTTTGCAATGTCTGTCTCCCTCGTCATGATGTAAGTCTCACGAGGGGGAGGGTTTTATTTGCCCCTGAATCCCCAGTGCTTAGAACACATGCCTGCATCCAGCTGGCACTTAATAAGGATTTGTGAATGAAGAACAAACCCAGAGCTCACTTCTCTGATGTCCAATTGCAGCTAAGTCTTTCATCCTGACCCCTTAACCGCCCCTCCATGTGGACTCTGAGCATCTGCTTCCGGCTCAGACTTCACGTACTGGGAGGCTAGCCGAGGCTGTAGAGGTGGGATGGTGGGTGTCATAATAGTGGGAGTGGAGACTAATGATAGCAGTATCACGGAACTGAGCCCTCAACCTGTGTCTCTCCTTACAGCTCACAGAGCCTGAGGATTGCTCCCATTTCACAGATGAGGCAGCTGAGGCTCACAGAAGTGCTGTGCTCCAATGAGTGGGTCAGACCCCAGTGCTCCAAACCTTGGTGGGGGTGTTCTTGGATGGGGTCCAGAAACCCTCTCTGTACCTGGCCTGGGCTCAGGGCCCAGAGTCCCTAAGCCCCTCTTTCTTTCAAAGGGCTCAGAGTCTTTCTGGCCCCTACCGTAGTACCCAGCTTCTGCAGCTGAACCCAGGATGTCAGGCTCAACAAAGCTCCCAGTCTGAGCCCCTGGCTGATACACCCTCATCCAGGGTGACTTCACCTGCCTGCCTGACGAGGTGCCCCTGGCTGGCCTGGCCTGCGCTTGCTGTGGGTCTGTCCACTTGGCCGTGGTTTCCTCCCTGCCTAGCCTGGTTTCCTCCCAAGTGCAGAGACCCTCAACCCACACCCTGGCACTTAGCTTCGGCGTGGCGGGGAATACCCTCTGTTTGCATGTCACTGCCAAGGGAAGTGATATACCCATTCTCCAGGGCTACAGGGTACGCCCCATGTAACTACCCTCTTGGTACTGCAGGATGAAGCAATAGAATCTAGAAGGCCTTCAGCAGTCTTGAGACAGTGAAATTATGTTGCACTGTTGTGTGTGTATATGTGTGTGTCTAAACTTGTTATCTAAAAAAAATAAAAATAAAAAAAATATAAACTTGTTATCTGCAAACATTTCAAAGCTATCTTTTTTTTTTTTTTTTTTTTTGGTAATTCCATTTCAGCCTTCCTTCATTTTTCAATTTGCTCTGGAGCAGAGTGACTGAGCACACAACTGCAATGGTGACAACAAACAACACGTTTTGAAATGAGCTAAATGCCCATTAATATGGATTGGTTAAATAAATCAAGGTACACTCACATTATGGGATCACTGTTCTGCTTGCAACACTAAAAGTCTAAGGGAACTCTTGGTGTATTGATAAGGAAGAGTCTCCACAATGTTATGGGGTTAGTGCAAGAAACAAGGCGCAGGAAGCCTGTTTCTTGTGACTGTTTGTGTGAGAAAAGGACAAACTGTACCTAACGAATCTGTATGTATTTGCCTGTGTGCACAGAGCATGTGCGTGGAGCAGGTGTAGAAGGAGATGAGAGACAAGTGCCACTGGCCATCTTCAAGGAGGGGGTGCTGGCTATCTGGGGACAGGTGGGGCCTCTCAAAAGAAGGGGCTTTGAACACGTTTGAATTTTGAACCATGGGAATCCTTTACCTAATTCAAAGTTAAATTGAATTAAAAGCTGAAGACAGGGGGAGCCCTGGGGGCTCAGTGGTTCAGCACCTGCCTTGTGCTCAGGGTTTGACCCCGGGGTCCTGGGAATGGAGTAATGCATTGGGCTCCCCGCAGGGAGCCTGCTTTTCCCTCTGCCTGTGTCTCTGCCTCTCTCTGTGTGTCTCATGAATAAATAAATAAATAAATAAATAAATAAATAAATAAATAAATAGAACCCACTGGCCCTTAGAAGTGGGTCTCTGAATTATAAAAAAAAGAATAAAAAAAGACGAAAGCAGTTAAGAGCCAGGTGACAGCAGGAAGCATTGCCCATTCTGCCCACCTCAGCCCCAGGGGCCCCCAGAGGCCCCCCCCCCCCCCCCCCCCGTAGCTTCCCTCCATGCCTCCCAGCAGGAGCATTTGGTAGCAGATGTGTGACTTCAGAGGAGGCAGGGCATCTCCCATAAGGGCCTGGGGCCAGCTGGTACTACCTCTGGGCTCGGCCCAGTGACCACAGCTGCAGAGAGGCTGAAAGCGACCCACTTCCACAGAGCCTGCTTTGGGGTGAACTGCGTTCCCTATCCACCCAATTAACGTTTTTGAATACTTGAAAGCCTAACTTCCAGCACCTCGCAAGGTGACCCTGTTAAGAAATAGGGTCACTGCAGACATAACTTAGATGAGGTCATGTTGGAGTATAGTGTGGGCACTTCATCGTATATGACTCCCGGCCTTAATAAAAAGGGGAAATGGGCAACAGGCATGCACACAGGCAGAATGCCATGTGACGATGAAGGCAGAGCTAGGGAGGACACGTCTCTAATCCAGGAGCACCAAGGATGGTTAGCAAACCACCAGAAATTTCCTAGGAGAGAGCTTGGAACAGACACTTCCTCTAGCCCTCAGGAGGAATCAACATCAATGCCAATGACACCCATGTCTTGGACTTCAGCTCCCAAAACTGTGAGACCACAAATTTGTTGTTAAAGCCAACAAAGTGGTGGCACTTTGTTACAGCCGCCCTAGGAAATAAAACATGGAGTTTCCAGAGAACTGGCACATCTATGATTTCCGCCTCATGGCCTGATTTTGAATCACCTTAGCTCTCAGTTAAGTCTGGATGTCATTGTCCCAGGCTCCCGAGCCTGTCTTTGCCTCTGAGTCCATGCCAGCCCCATACTTACTGTTGTAAATCATGTCCTTGGAGACCATGGTAGGTACTATCTTGGACATCTGGGCAGAGGAATAAAGGCTTGTTGCAAAACTTGGTTTTGGCTAAAGGCGATTCCAACCTGAGGAGTGACACAATGCTTGAGCCAGATGATCCCCAGGCCCTAAGCTCCCCTTTCCCCTGGGTGGCTGAGAACAGTTGTCTTTTACTGAGGGTTCACCAGGTGACCAACACCTATAGCTCCCTGCCTATCCTTTCTCCCCTCCTTGACGTAGATCTAGCTGCCCTGACTAATCTTTCTGTTTCTAGAACATGCCAGCCTTGGTCTGCCTCAGGGCCTTTGCATATAACATCTCCTAAGCCAAAAATTGTTCACCCACACCCAACTGTGGAGGAAGGTCCTTTCCCTTCAGTTCTGAGCTCATGTCACCACTTCAGAGACACCCTCTCTTGCCACTCCATCCAAACTGGTTTCCTTCTCCCCACCCCTCCATATGACCTCTTTACTTTCTTCTCTGCAATTACCAGTATCTGATTCATCACTTAAAAAAATCGGTGCATTGCGTACGACGCCTCGAATGTAAGCTCCAAGAGAACAGGGGTCTTTTCTCATTGGTAGCCAACGCGCTCATCCAAGCGCCTGGCGTGGCCTTGCGGCTTCTTAACTATTCACTGAATGAATCTTTCATTGTGCAGAGGGGGAAGCAAAGCGGAGGTTCGGCGAGGTGTCCAAAGTCACACAGCAAGCAAGGGCCATAGCTGGGATTCCAGCCCGAAATTCCTTGGCTCCAAAGCCTGCGCCCTTCCAGCACCATTCCGCTAGCACTCGGGCGGCCGAGCGCAATCGGACCGCGTCGGCGGGGCTGCGCGGCGGGCACCGCGTCTGCGGAGGGCAGGTTGGAGCGGACGGCTGGGAGCTACGTCTGTGCTGACGCTAGTCTAGCACCGACCGAGGAAGCCTGCAGAGAGGCCCTGCAGGGGACCCCGGGGCCCGCCCCTCCTCCGCGCGCCCCCGCCCCTCCGCGCGCCCCCGTCCCTCCTCCGCGCGCTCCCCGCCCCTCCTCCGCGCGCCCCCCGCCCCTCCTCCGCGCGCCCCCGCCCCTCCTCCGCGCGCTCCCCGCCCCTCCTCCGCGCGCCCCCCGCCCCTCCGCGCGCCCCCGTCCCTCCTCCGCGCGCCCCTGTCCCTCCTCCGCGCGCTCCCCGCCCCTCCTCCGCGCGCCCCGTCCCTCCTCCGCGCGCCCCCGTCCCTCCTCCGCGCGCCCCCGCCCCTCCTCCGCGCGCCCCCCTCCTCCTCCGCGCGCCCCCCGCCCCTCCTCCGCGCGCCCCCGCCCCTCCTCCGCGCGCCCCCGCCCCTCCGCGCGCTCCCCGCCCCTCCTCCGCGCGCCCCCCGCCCCTCCGCGCGCCCCCGTCCCTCCTCCGCGCGCCCCCGTCCCTCCTCCGCGCGCTCCCCGCCCCTCCTCCGCGCGCCCCCGCCCCTCCTCCGCGCGCCCCCGTCCCAGTCCCACGCACTCACCGGCCCCGCGCGCCCGGGCCAGCTCCGAAGCCTCCGCGCCGCCGCAGCTCCCCGCTCTCGGCTCCCCGGCCTTCGGTTTACGTCGCCACGGCAACCAATCTCCCCGGCAGCCCCGGCGCTGACGTCACAAAGCCCCGGGGTCCCGGCCGCCCGCCCGGGGGAGCGGAGGGGGGCGGGCGGGCGGTCCCGGCGCAGAGAGCCCGGGGCCCCGCGGTCAGAGCGCCATGGTCTGCGGGACGCGCCCGGGGTGCGGCCTGGGGCGGGAGGCTTCTCCTCCGTCCTCCTTCCTCCGCACCCCTGATCTCTTCCTTCCGTTCCCCGCTTCGTTTCTTCCGTGTGCACCTGGGGATGCAGGTGCTGCAGGCACCGACCTGTCCTTTCTGCGGGGGGTGGGGGGCACACACACACCCCTCCCCTGCCCGAGGGGGCTGCTCCTGGGGCCAGTAGCAGCGGACAACGCCGACGCTGGGAGGGCAGCTGTTCTGCACCCCCTGGAGCCGAAAGCCGATGGGGTGGGGGGTGCGGGCTGCGCGGTGCCGGCCTCCGGGGAAGACGATGCTGGCCAAGGCTTGAGGATCACTACTCAGAGGGTGAATGACTCTTAGGGCAAGACCCGGAATGGCGAGGCCTAGCAGCAGACGGGGAGGACGGGGCGATAAAGGGCGGGATCACCCATCAGCTGAGGTGGCCACGGGCTCTAGGGTGTGCCCTCTGCCTCCTCAGCTCAGGTCCCCCGTCCTCCAGGACGGGAGAGCCCCTCCTTGAGTGCTCACGGTGGTCTCCGCATGGTCCCACACGTCTAGAGAATTTGCAGGTTGCCAAAGGCTGCTCGGAGCTGGGGGCACAGTCAGGGTCTGTCTCTCTAGCCCTACTCTGCTCTGGAGCAGCCTGCAAGCCTGTAAGGTGCAGATGAGGCCCCCAGCAGCCCCCAGCTCTGCCCAAGGCAGATGTAGTGGGCAAGGAGACCCGGGCCACGGAATGTGGAAGGGCTCCCTTCCATGGAAGGAGTGGTGGGGGTCCCCGAATCACCACTGGAGGACAATGATGGTGGACAGTATCTACAGCGGGCTTTGCACAAGCAGGAAGGAGATTTTACTAGGTTAAGCCATATAGGTGATTTGTGTGTGAGTGTGTGTGTGCGCCCACATGTATGTGGAGGGGACTATTTGTTACAGCGGCTAGCTGTACCTGAACAGATAAGTGGTTTCCCTTTAGCCCCAGGACAGAGGCTCCTTACACTGTCATTTAAAGTCCTGGGTGTTATTACTATATGTTGGCAAATCAAACTCCAATAAAAAAAATAATTTTAAAAAAGTCCTACATGATTTAACCCCTGCCCTGCTGGAGTCAGCTCTCAGCAAGCGCCCGAGGCACTTTATTAATTAGTGACTGAGGTAGGATAGCAGTTTCCAAATGGTTTATTTCAAATAGGTGTTCTTTTTTTTATTTTTTTTTTATTTATTTATGATAGTCACACACACACACACACACACACACACACAGAGAGAGAGGCAGAAACACAGGCAGAAGGAGAAGCAGGCTCCATGCACCGGGAGCCCGACGTGGGATTCGATCCTGGGTCTCCAGGATCGCGCCCTGGGCCAAAGGCAGGCGCCAAACCTCTGTGCCACCCAGGGATCCCTCAAATAGGTGTTCTGATGAGACTTAGGACTCTTGAGAATAGGTGACCCAAAGAGGGAAAAGCTACTGAGCATACTATCAATTCATTGTGATAACAGGTACAGTTATGAACTGTCATGAGTTGTCTGTGAACCTTTGCAGAAGGTTTCTGAGGGCTTGGCCCTGTCCTCTGTGCCCATTTAATGCAGACGGCCTGTGAAGTAGGTCCTGTTGTTACACCTGCTGTCAGCAGGGAGATCGCATCACCCGGAGGTTAGGAAACCTGCCCAGCAGAGCTAGGGAGTCCCAGAGACAGAGTTCACAGGCAGTGGAGTTTTATCTTTGCTCTTAACCAGACCCATGCTGACTCTCACCAGGAATTGTTTTATAATTCTATAGAATTATATAAAGAAATGGTGCATACACCTTGAAAAAGCCCAAAAACTCCAAAGGTGTGCTTCATAATATGGGTCCTGCACGCTTCGGGGGCGCGATTCTGCTCAAAGGTGTACTGCACAATAAAGACACATTCTCTACTTAATGTGTGTGCTCCTGTTTTTGCTTTGGCTTGTTGGTTATTTAGAAGATTAGAGAACTGTCTAGAAAATGTGGTCTTTTTAAACTTATAATTTTAGCCTAAAAATCTAACTATAGGGTGCCTCGGTGGCACAGTCAGTTGGGTGTCTGCCTTTGGTTCTGGCCATGATCTTTGGGTCCTGGGATCGAGCCCCACATCAGGCTCTCTGCTCGGCAGCCAGTCTGCTTCTCTCTCTCCCTCAACTTGTGCTCTCTCTTTTAAGTAAATAAGTAAATAAATAAATAAACAAACAAACAAACAAACAAACAAATAAATAAATAAATAAATTCTTAAAAATAAACCCTAACTATTGACACAATTTGTAGATTAAAAGCTGATCTAAAAAATGCGATGGATTGATGGAGACACACATAGATGGATGGATGGGCGATGAAGACGGATAGAGGTGTGTTAGTTATAGAATCCAGGTGGTGGGGAATCCCTGGGTGGCGCAGCGTTTTAGTGCCTGCCTTTGGCCCAGGGCATGATCCTGGAGTCCTGGGATCACGTCCCACATCGGGCTCCCTGCATGGAGCCTGCTTTTCCCTCTGCCTGTGTCCCTCCCTCTTTCTCTCTCTCTCTCTATAATAAATAAATAAATAAATAAATAAATAAATAAATAAATAAATAAATAAATAAATCTTTAAAAATAAAAGAATCCAGGTGGTGGGTACATGAGTGTTCATTACAAAACTCTCAGTATTTCTGTATATTCAAGTTTGAAAATTTTTGTAATAAAGCATTTAGGGGAAAAGCTGAGGATCCTCTTAAGGGAGAAACTGTATTCCTGATTTCATACTTCCCTTCCACAAAGGAGTGTACCAGTCAGGGTTCTCGGTAACAGCCAACAGACATCGGTTAGAACAGGTTAAAGGAGGGACGCCTGGGTGGCTCAGTGGTTGAGCATCGGTCTTGATCCCCCTGTCCCAGATCTGCCTTTGGCTCAGGTCATGATCCCAGGGTCCTGGGATCGAGTCCCACATCGGGCTCCCCATAGGGAGCCTGCCTCTCCCTCTGCCTGTGTCTCTGCCTCTCTCTCTCTGTCTCTCAAGAATAAATAAATAGAATCTTTTAAAAAACAAAAACAAAAACGGGTTGAAGGAGAAAAGGGAAGGCAGGGGATGGGTGGCTCCTGGATCCTGTGGGGGGACAGGAAACCAGGCCGGGAGATGCTATGGCCCGGGGCAGAGCCCAGAGCAGGCTGCAGGTGTGTCCTGGTGGAGACACAATGGCTTTGATTCAGGGTGTGGTTGTGGGTGTCTGTCAGAACCTGGGTCACCTGCCAGCACCTTCTGTCTCATAGGCAGAACCCAAGAGTCCCTGCCTCCACCCTGGCTGAAAGGGAGACCGGGAGAGAGAGCTTCTATGGTAGGAGGTGGGGGCTCCTAAAAGGGGGGGGGTCTCCCAACCCAAGAAGGGTGTTTAGAGGTGCAGGTGGCCTACCAGCAGGACAAGCAGCTGTGTCTGTTCTCCATGGCACCAAGGCTCAGCTTGTCCCTGCATCACCAACTCTATGCTTCCCCCCCCTACCTTTTCCCTTTCTGGGGAGATGTCCTTTATTCTGCTGGCAACTTCCTACTCATTTCTCAAGATCAGGTCAGGGGTTGTCTTCCTGGGAAGCATCTCTTTGTGAGGCCACAGCCTGCCTCCTCTAGATCCATCCCCAGATATTTTGTGTCCATGGGGGCTGGGCAGGTCTGGTGGGTAGGAGAGTGGAGGGCAGGAGATGTGGGGGAGCCAGGGCATCTGTCCCTTCCCTCTGCTCTCTGTGGTTCCTCAGGCTGTGGCTGCCTTGGGCAGGCCTGTCGTGGTTCTAGCATCGGTCAGGAGCCCTGGGTCCCAGGTCCCAGGTCCCAGGTCCCAAAACACCACCTCCCTCCTGAGCCTGGGTCCTGCTCTTGCTCATTTCTAGTGGCCTCTCTATTCCCATTTTGGCATCTATTTGCTTCCATCGTGTATGTAACCAATTCCCTGCATTAAATTCCCTCTCCCTGAAAGCCTTCAACGGCTTTCATTTTCTGGACTGAAGCCATTAGACAGAGGCAGGAGAGCACGGTGGCCAAGATGATGGGCTATGACATCAGTCCTGGTGGGCTCCAGATCCTGGCTAGTTGCTCACTGGCTCAGTGGCTTTGGGCAAGTTACTTAGTGCTCTGGGCCTCAGTTTCCCTATCCAAAAAGTAGGAATGAAACTAATGACGTGGGAGGATGTTGTGTGGTTAGCACAGAACCTGGCACCTGGTTGGCCTATATCCCAATATTACAGTAGGATCTGAGGGCTATGTCTGGCTAAGAAAGTGCATCTGCAGTCCTGGTCCTGTCTGCACACAGGGCGTCCCCGCCAGGTGGCTGTGGTCTCTGTGAGGAAGCTGAAGGTGGGACATGTGAAGCCATTTGCCCGAGGCTACACAGCCCATAAGTGCAGAACTGGACTCAAACGCAGGCAGTCTGACTCCCTGGTCCAGGCTGTGAGGGGTCACCGTGTGCTCCTCCCACTGGCCTGGAAGGAGGCGGTGCTCCTTGGCTGGCTGAGGAGGGCCAGGTCATGGGGGTGGGGGCTGAGGCCATACTCTGCTGGTTGCTCAGCCAGGCAGCGTCCTGTCCAAGCCCCACCTGCACTAGTCTACCTTGGGGGGCTTGATGCCTGGGACCAAAGACCTCAAGTTGACTTTAGAGCCTCTTTCCCAGGTGTGGTGCCACCCACCACAGCCAACGGCTCTGGACAGCGTGCAGCACAGCCACTGATACCTCTTGGATGTCTGGAGGCTTCCTGTGGAGCAGAGGGAATAAACCTGCAGCAGGTGGAGACATGACAGGATTTCAGTGACTTCCCAACCAGGACTGAGTATAGACACCTTACTGGTAAGATACCTTACTAGCCTGGGTACCTTGCATCTAGATTTCCTTTTGTTTCTTCCTTCAGCCTCTGATGTTGCAAGATGTGGAAGGAGACCAAGCCATGTCTTCCCTACCTCACAATGTGTCAGAGCTTCCCACGGGCATTACTGACCACGGTGCTGCTTCCACTTTGCCCACTGCCCATGGCTGTAGCCCCAGTTCAGGCTGTGGTCTGCAGTATCTCCATCTGCTGGGTATCAGGCGAAGCTGCCAAGTCCTGGCAGGGAGTCTGAAGCACCATGCCACTTCCCTTTTGGGGACCCCTTCTACCCTACTGCCCTGGCCTGGCATGGTTTTTATGTCACGGTCATCAGACTGCTTTCCCATCAGCTCAGATGGACAGATGATTTCATGGGCTTCTGGAGAGAAAACAAGAGTGACTTTTGGCATCCACATTTGACTACAGTGCTAAGTGGGATGATAAGGAAGGTCTTGAAGCCCAAGGTAAGATCCAGTTGGCTTGAGCATTCAGGGAAGGTACCTTAGGAATGTGACATCATTGGGACCAGATTAAAGGATGCATAGCATCTAAACAGGCAGATAGGGACATGAGTGAGGGAACTTGAGGAGCAAGGGAGACTGAGTTTGAGTTCAGGGAGCACAAGCAGCCTTGTGAAGCTGGGGTGTCAGATGTGTGGTTACAAAGGCAGTGGGGAGGGGCAGAGGGAGGTGCCAGAAAAAGGTAGGCAGGTGTCTGCCAGGTCACAGAGGTGATGGGGATCTCCCATCCCTACTCAGGGAGCAAGAAGAAGAAAAGCCACCATCAGGTTTGCTATTTTGTTCCATCTTTAGCTTCATGGAGAAGATAGTTTGGGAAGAGGTCCTAGGAAGTTGTTTCCAAGCATGAGATGATGTTGACTTATATAAAGGTGGAGGCAGTTAGGCTGGAGAGAGTGGCTGAATCAGGCTACATGTGGGATGCAAGGTCAGAGGCTGGCTGTGGGGGTGGGAGAGGTAACTGGACTCAGGCAGCCTGAACAAGTTGGCTGAGATGAAAATGGGGATGGAGGGGTGTGTGCTCAGGTCTCCTTTCCAGAGAAAAGTTTCTAGGAATTTACCTGACAGGTTCCAGCTGCTCCACATCTGGGATGAAGCACAGCTTATACTGAGGCCATGCTTTCCCCAGGCCACCACCCCCTGGTCCCCCAGCCAGTGCCTGCCCGAGCACTGTGGGAGCCTTAGAGGCCATTTTGGCCTCATGCAGGATTCCTCCAATGGGTGAGCTTTGCACCAGAGCTTCCTGTCAGCCTGGACAAGACTTTCTCAGAGCTGCAGCCTGGGCTCTGCCAACCCCACTTCCCTTCCTTTCTTTGCTCTCTTCCCAGGCTCAGACATGACTCAGGGCATGAGGCTCTCCCCACTGACTCTGCTCCCCTTGCCCTTTATCCAAGCAGGCCTTTCTCCTAACAGATCTCTTATACCTCTATTTCTGTCTGGGCATTTCCTTCCCAGAGGATCTGCACTGACATGCAGAGTAGGGGCAATGGGGAGAACAGGGTGAGTTGCAGATGGCTGCGGGGTGCCTGCAGGACATCCCTGGAGTAGGTGTGGAGAGCCAAGGAGAGGGGCTCTCTGTCAGTGCAAAGACACTACAGCCAGGGGGAAGAAGAGTCCCCCTGCAGCAGAAAGGGAAAGCAGGACCCAAAGTGGGAAGAAAACCAGGCAAGTGTTCTTCAGAAAGTCAAAGGAACAGAGAGTTTAAAGAGTGGGTCCCAGGACAATTCGATGATGAGGCAGGGGCAGGGGTCGGGGGATGGCCTTTCAACAAGTGGTGCTAGAACAATTGGATTTCCACATGCAAAAGAGTGAGGTTGGGCTCCACCTCATCCCATACCAAAATTAACTTAAATGGAACCAGAGACCTAAATGTAAGTACTAAAATTCTTAGAAAAAAACACGGGAGTAAATAAATCTTTGTGACCTTGAGTTAGGGGGCTCTTCCTTAGCTCTGACACCAAAAGCACAAGTGACAGAAGAAAAAAAGAGATAGATTGGACTTCATCGAAGTTAAAAACTTTTGTGCTGTAAATGGTACCATCAAGAAAATGGAAAGAATGGGAGAGAATGTTTGCAAATCATATATCTGATAAAAGACTTGTATCACAAATATGTAATGAACTCCTACAACTTATTAATAAAAATGCAAGTAATCCCATTTAAAAATGGGCAAGAGATCTCGATAGATAGTTCTCCAAAGAAGATAGCAGATACCCAATAAGCGTATGAAAAGATGCTCAGCACACCTAGGCATCAGGGAAATGCAGATCAAACTCAAGGTGAGATATTATGTCACACCCACTACAAGAGCTCTACTCAAAAAGATGGATAATAACAAGTGTTGGTGAGGATGTGGAGAAATTGGAGCCCTCATGCATTGCTGGTGAGAATATAAATGGTGCAGCTGCTTTAGATCACAGCCTGGCAACTCCTCAAAGAATTACATTAGACTTACTACATGACCTAGCAATTCCACTCCTAGGGATAGACCCAAGCAAAATGAAAACATGTCCACACGAAAACTCATACGTGAATATTCGTAGCAGTATAACGGCCAAGAAAAACAACCTGGATTTTCATCAACTGATGAATGGATCAACAAAATATGGTACACTCATATGGAATATTATTTGGCAATACAAAGAAATACAGTACTGATAAATCCTATTACATCCAGCCTTGAAAACATTATGCTAAGTGCAAAGAGACAATCCCAAACAGCCACATATTGTTTTATTCCATTTGCAATGTCTTGAATAGGCAAAGCACAGAGATGGAAAGTCCATGGGGGTTGCCAGGGGCTCGGGGAGGAACGGTGTTGGGGGAAGCTGGCAGTGACTGCTAACGGGAATAGGTTTTTTCTTGTGGGAGATGAAAATGTCTACAATTATGGTGGTGCTTGCACAACTCTGTCAATATACTAAATGCATTTTAAGTGGGTGAATTCTTTGTTATGTGAATATCTCTAGAAATATGTTAAAAAGAAGAAAAAGAAATGCTCTCAAGTGGCTAAGAGATTGAAACGTGCTCATTGGATTTATCAAATAGGAGACTCTCAGTGGTCTGGGTGAGAGTAGTTTCAGGAAGTGCTGGGCATGATCTGATGGGTGAGGAGGGAGGAGACATAAGGGTCTTGACTGAGGCCCTGTCTTGCCTTTTGAGGGCAGGGCTGACATTGACCCACAGTGGAGCTAGGGGATCTGACCAGGTTCTTCTCTGCTGCTCTGCTGGAGCCTAGATCATCAGAGGCAGACCCAGTGCCACAGCTCAGAGTCAGATGGCTAAAGCTAGGGAGACTCTTTTTAAAAAATTTTTATTTATTTATTTGACAGAGAGGGAGAGAGAGAGCAGTAGAGGGAGAGGGGTAAGCAGACTCCCGGCTGAGCAGGGGGCCCAATGTGGGGCTCTATCCCAGGACCCTGGGATCATGACCTGAGCCGAAGGGAGATGCTTAACAACCTGAACCACCCAGGCTCCCAAAGCTAGGGAGATTCTGTGCATTGGCTGGGAAAGCTGCAATGGTATCATTCTGGATCAAAGGTTGTGCTCCACTGCCTGGTCATCACAGGTTTGGGGTGGGGTGGGGTGAGGTGGTGGGGTGGGGTGAGGTGCGGGTCCCAGGCGGTCTTGGGGATTGTGGTCACCCAGGAAGAGGAGCTGAGACCAGACTAGGCTATTGAGGGCACAGAGGAAGCAAGATTGAGAGAGAGGGAGGGAGAGGAGAAGGAGGACAAGACGGAGGGACCATGGTGCTGAGGAGGTGGGGTAGGAGTGAGGGAGGGTTGCTGCTAAGGTTGGGGAGGACATTCTTTTTTTTGGGATCAGGAGATTTGAGGCAGCAGAGTGTTAGTTAGTTCCTGGACTGTGCCCCACAGGAGAGCGTCATTTAGCTTCAGGAGCCAAGGATAAGGAGATTCTCAATAATAGTTCCTGACATCATTTAGGTTGCATTTTGCTTCAAGAAACAGAAAGCTCCATGAGAAAATGACTTAAATAAGAAGGCGATATCATTCCACACAATGAGAAGCCCCTCAAAACACTTGTCATATCTCCTGAGCAAAAAGGACTTTTCACACATCCCTAAACCAGTCCTAGCATGGAAAGTGGGAACTCTGTGGGAGACCCCAGTCCTGAGGCAGAAGAGGAAGAGGGCACATGGGGAAGAGGGCACATGCCTGGGCCCCATCAGTTGTGTCAGCAAGGAGATGGGGGGATTTGAATGGACGATGTGTTGATACCCCAACCATCTGGTACTGAGGAGCATAGTGAATGCATGGGGAGATCTCCACACATTGCACATATGCCAAGGTATCTTCCACCCCCTCTGTTCAGAGCCCACTTGGCTTTCAGGTCTCGGCTTCCATGGAATCCTGTGCCATAGGCACTAGCCCCTGGCTTCTGAGTCCTCTTCATCTGGCTTATCCCTGGCTATTCTATAAACCTCAGCCTAGGGGTCATTTGTTCATCCCAGACATTTGGGCCCCCAAAGTCTGGGCTGATACATTCTCTCAGTGCCCTGTCCTCCAATAGCTATTTTCACAAGGGCCTCTGTGAGTATATCTCTTCTGCTGTCCTGGAGGTCCACAGGGACAAGAACAGTGTCCTGTGACCCCTTGGCCCCAGTACTTTGCATAGTACTTAGCACACAGAAGGTGTTCCATGAACGTTTTGTCAAATGTCAATGGGTAGTGGATGGTGAATGGATATGAATGCAAAAATAAATATTTACATGAAAGAATGAAAATTCTTGGAGATGAATGAGTGGATGGGTGGGTGGATGGAGAGAGTGTGTGCATGGCTCCTGAGCATATGTTATACATATGTAGTTGGGTGGGTGGGTGGTGAATTGATGGGTGGAGATGCAATGGGTGGGTGGACAAGTAGAGAGGTGGACAAATGGGAGGATGGATAGGTGGATGGATGGATGATGGGTATGGTGGGTAGATTGTAGGCAAGTAGAGACGGGCAGAAGGAGGGCTGGGCAGATGGGTGGTGCACGCTGTCCGCCTCTACCACAGGATGGCGCCCTGTACCACTTTGCATCCCGGGACTTGGTGAATGCCCTTCCTGCCCAAAGGGGACTTACAAAAGAGGAACCTTTTGTCCTAGGTAGTGGTGAAAGGTTCCCGGGTGACGCAGGCTTGTAAACAAGCTGAGGAGACGCTGCCCTGAGGGCTCACGTCAAGCGGGACCGCGCAAACAGTGCCACCACGACCTTGGCTCGCCCGCCTGAGGCCCGTGTCCAGCTGTCCCCGGTGCAGTGGGGCTGGGCTGCGAGTCCTGCTTGCATATGCAGCCACCCCTTCTGGGGCTGCAGCGGGAACCCAAAGACTCCAGCGTGGAATTGCTGCAGAAAGGGGGTGTGTGCTGGGGGTGGGGATGCTGGCAGGGGGGCGGAAGCTGGCCGGGGTGTGGGGCAGGGTGTCTCGAAGCCTAGCAGTTCCTCTTGCCCACGTGCAAGCACACTTACATCCTAAGCTACCTGATTTCAGACCTAGTGGGAAACCTGTATCCTAGCAAACCCCAACCCACTGCCATTCATCTGAGCCTTAGCTCCATCAGAACCTTGATTTATTTCAGATCCAGTTTCAGGCTCACATTTTGAAACTGAGCCCCGCCCACCCACCCAACACTAACCCAAGGAGTCTTTACACCAACTCAGCTGGGGCCCTTTAGGGCAAACCCTATTCCTAATCCCAAACTCTCGTCTTCTGACTCATCAGAGCACCCCTGAAACCAATAGTAATAAAACTTAGTATGAATCACCTCCAAAACCAACCATGGATCATAGGTGCTTCAAAACACTGAAAAAATAGACAAATGCACAGTACACCGTGGGTGCCAATGCACTTCCACTCACATGGTGCTGTAGGAAAGTCCTAGCTACTTCACATTTACCAGTGCCAAGATTATCACTCTTTCTCCTTTTGCCAATTTGTTGGGGAGAAAAATCTCAAGTATCATTTCAATTTGCGTTTCTCAAGGACTTAACTGCAACCTCCCCCAGCAACTACTTATTAAATATTAATGGACATTTATTCAAGCCGTATGATAAAAGCCAGCACTTCTCTGCCCCATGGCACCCCTCCCCTCTTCTCAACTCTTCTGGCTGTTTCTTCTGATATATTTCTCCATATTTGTAAATAATATGTTTGAACTTCAGTCTGATTGAATTGGATAGAAATACCAGTGAACTGCCTATAATGGGAGGTGAAGATTGAACACCCTATGCAAGCCTGGGTTCTGTGCATCAGCTTCCCAGTGTGGTTGACTCAGGGATTGAGAACCATGTTTCATTTTTTTTTTAATGTTTGCACTTTTTAAAAAAGATTTTATTTATTTATTCATGAAAGACACACACACACACACACACACACACACACACAGAGGCAGAGACGCAGGCAGAGGGAGAAGCAGGCTCCATGCAGGGAACCTGATGTGGAACTCGATCCGGGGTCTCCAGGATCATGCCCTGGAATGAAGGCGGCGCTAAACCACTGAGCCACCCGGGCTGCCCAAGAACCCATGTTTCCTTGTCCTATTATGACTACATTGGTGTTGCTCCCTTTTGACCCTTCCCTGTACAATGTTTGCTATTCTCTCTGAAATTAAGCACTCTGTTTTCCACCTTCTTAGTTCTATCCATTTTTTAAATTATGAAATATAGAAATCATACAGAAGAATGTATAAAATGTAAAGTTCAAAAATAATTTTATTTATTTTTTAAGATGTATATATTTTGAGAGAGAAAGCGGGGATGGGAGCAGTGGAGGGGCAGGGGGGGATCTCAAGCAGACTTCCTGCTGAGTGAAGAGCTTGATGTAGGCTGATTCCAAGACTGCAAGATCATGACCTGAGCAGAAACCAAGAGTCAGATGCCTAACAGACTGAGCCACCAGGTGTCCCAAGAATAATTTTATTTTTTTAAAAAAAGAGCAAGTATCCAGGCTAAGAACTAGAACTTTTCCAGCCTCTTAGAAATCCTTGGGGGTCCTCATCCTGACTTCTGCGATACGCTTCACCTGGTTTGTTTCGTTTTGTCATCCACATATGAGTCCTTAGACAACAGCATGTTTAATCTCACCTGGTGGTGAACATAGAAATGGATACAGAGATGCCTGGGTGGCTCAGCGGTTAAGTGCTTGCCTTTGGCCCACGTGTGATCCAGGAGTCCTGGGATTGAGTCCCACGTGGGGCTTCCTGCATGGAGCCTGCTTCTTCCTCTGCCTGTGTCTCTGCCTCTCTCTCTCTGTGTCTCTCATGAATAAATAAATAAAGATCTAAAAAAAAAAAAGAAATGATACACTTACCCTTCTTCTTTGAGGAGTTCTTTTTTGCTCAGCATTGGGAGATTGATCTACCTCAGCTCATGTGCATGTGGCCCGTTCATTTTCATGGTCATATGGAGCATTTCATTGTAAGAATATAATGCAATTGATCTATTTTATTGTTGTTGACATTGGGCTGTGTCCAGTGTTTTTCTTTTACAAACAATGCTCCTAAAACCAATTTTGTACATGTCTCCTGATGCACAGATATCAGAGTTTTTCTTGGGTACACACTGGGGTGTAGAATTACTGGGTCAGAAGCTGTGCATTTGTTCTGTTTTCCTGGGTAATGCCAAATTGTTTTCCAAAGTGATTGCACCAATTTATACCCCCATGAACAGGGAATTGAAGTTCCCTTTGATCTGTTTCCTTGCCAACACTCTGTATTATCAGGTTTTTAAAGTTTTGCCGATCTGATCTGCACAGTTAGCATGGCCGTAACAGTATCTGTTTACACACAAGCCTGTTTCCAGGCTCTATTTTATTCAATTGATCTTTCTGTCATCTGTTCCATTCTATATGTCATGATCACAAATCCTTACAACCACTCGAAAGATCATTTTCTAACGGACAAACACAAGGATACTCCATCAGTGCCATAAACGTGAATGGTTTCCCACAGACATCCTTCCTGGAACTGCCCACTCTCTTGCTTTCACCAGGCTTCTGTACAGTTGTTGTCTTAGAATTCCCTTCTCCTCCTCCTTGTACTGAATCCATGCAAGCGGCAGCTTTTGCTTCTTTGCTCTACTTTCCTGTTTTGGTGGAGCATTCCCTAGTAGCTCTCTGAGAGAAAGTCACAGGATGTAAACTTTTGAGAACTGCATTTCCAGACATTCACCTGATTGATGGTTTTGCTGGGTACAGAATTCTAGGTAGGGATGATTTTTTTCTTCTGGGATGTCAAAGGCATTTTGTAGCCCCTTGTGACAGTTAGTATTTCTCCCAAATAGTCAGAGCAATATTTCTAGTCCCACTGGCAACTGTCTATCAGGATACAGAGACTATTTCTTATCCCCTTGAGCCCCCAGGGATCTTTGCAACTGCTTTGACAAGTACAATGTGGCAGAAGCAAGATTGTAGGACTTTCCAGGTTCCATCAAAAAAGATGAAAGGGTTTCTTCCTGGCTCTCTCAGGACTCTTAGCCCTGGAAACAGTGTCTGTGTGGTGAGGAAGTCCTGGCCACATGGAGATGCCAGGTGTGGGTGCCCTGGCTGGTAACCCCAGCTAAGACTCCACCTGAGAATTTGCATCAATTCCCAGAAATATGATGAGCAATCTTTTGGATCATTTCAGCTCCCAGATTTTGAATCACTCTAGCTGATGCCAAGTGGAGCAGAAGTGTCCTATCCGCACTGAGGCCTAGTCAAATTGAAGATTTGTAAGCAAAATAAATGTTGTCATTATTTTAAGTCACTAAGTTTTAGAGTATTTGTTATGTAGGCCGGTGCAACCAGAATTTCCTTATTTACGCCAGCAACTGGCTAAGCAGGCTGTTCCCTGATCCCTAAAGAGATCATAAGATATTTAATTCAGTTTTAAAAATTTCAAATTTCAAATCCGTGCCTTAACATTTGTCCCTGTTTACAGCACTGTACTCAGACTCAGCTGTGTGTTGCCTTACCCAAGAGTAGAAGGCACAGTGGTAGGTCTGCTTCTCTGGAAAGTTTGGCCAGATTTTGCTAGTCACAAGGAGGTGACAAGAAGTTGGAGAGTGATGCGCTGCAATGCTTTAGCCAGCACCGGCCCCCTTGGCAGTGCAGTGGTCTTGTGCCCACCTGACCTCTGCCCACTCCAACTCTGGCACCAGGAGGACGATGAGCCAGCACAGCTCTTCCCTCCCAAGTGTGGACTGGAGCAGGAATTTAGGAAAGGTTTATTGAACTGGGCTAGAGAGTCGTGCTCCTAAGACTCCAGGAGGCAGGGTTCCAACCTGGGGGGTGGGCAGAGATGTTGGGGTGTGGCATATGGTGCAGCTTAGTCACAGTCCGGAGGGCAGTTGGTGCCCAGCAGACACCCCTGACCCAGATGAAGCAGGTCACCTTAGAGAAGAGTGTGGCTGCTGTGAAGGGAGCCCTAGTGAGCCCAGAGTGGGGTTGGGGGTGTGTGTGTGGGAAACCCCCGGTAGGGGAGCAGGCAAGGCTAAAGCTGCCTGGTTTGTAGGTGGAGGAGGGTCAGAGCCAGGCAGGTGCTGGTGCTTGGGCTGAGGTTTGAGAGAGGCTTTAGAATGACCCCTGGGGGTGGCCCCAGGCTAAGCAGTATGAGATTATTCCTTCAATCATTCAAGAAAGACTCATTGATGTCCCAGCGTTTCATTGCATCTGAATCTTTGGGGTAAATCCCCAGCAGTGCAATTGCTGGGTCATAGGGCAGGTCTATTTTGAACTCTTTGAGGAACCTCCACACAGTTTTCCAGAGTGGCTGCACCAGTTCACATTCCCACCAACAGTGCAGGAGGGCTCCCCTTTCTCCGCATCCTCTCCAACATTTGTGGTTTCCTGCCTTGTTAATTTTCCCCATTCTCACTGGTGTGAGGTGGTATCTCATTGTGGTTTTGATTTGTATTTCCCTGATGGCCAGTGATGCGGAGCATTTCTCATGTGCGTGTTGGCCATGTCTATGTCTTCCTCTGTGAGATTTCTGTTCATGTCTTTTGCCCATTTCAAGATTGGATTGTTTGTTTCTTTGCTGTTGAGTTTAATAAGTTCTTTATAGATCTTGGAAACTAGCCCTTTATCTGATAGGTCATTTGCAAATATCTTCTCCCATTCTGTAGGTTGTCTTTGAGTTTTGTTGACTGTGTCCTTTGCTGTGCAAAAGCTTCTTATCTGGATGAAGTCCCAATAGTTCATTTTTGCTTTTGTTTCTTTTGCCTTCATGGATGTATCTTGCAAGAAGTTACTGTGGCTGAGTTCAAAAAGGGTGTTGCCTGTGTTCTCCTCTAGGATTTTTTTTTTTTATTTATTTACGATAGTCACACACAGAGAGAGAGAGAGAGAGAGGCAGAGACACAGGCAGAAGGAGAAGCAGGCTCCATGCACCGGGAGCCCGATGTGGGATTCGATCCCGGGTCTCCAGGATCGCGCCCTGGGCCAAAGGCAGGCGCCAAACCGCTGCGCCACCCAGGGATCCCTAGGATTTTTTTTTAAAAGATTTTATTTATTTATTTATTCATGAGAGACACAGACAGAGGCAGAGACACAGGCAGAGGGAGAAGCAGGCTCCATGCAGGGAGCCCGATGTGGGACCCGATCCCAGGACTCCAGGACCACGCCCTGGGCCGAAGGCAGGCACCAAACCACTGAGCCATCCAGGGATCCCCCTCCTCTAGGATTTTGATGGACTCTTGTCTCACATTTAGATCTTTCATGCATTTTGAGTTTATCTTTGTGTATGGTGCAAGAGAGTGGTCTAGTTTCATTCTTCTGCATGTGGATGTCCAATTTTATAGCAGCAATGTCCACAATAGCCAAACTGTGGAAGGAGCCTCGGTGTCCATCGAAAGATGAATGGATAAAGAAGATGTGGTCTATGTATACAATGGAATATTCCTCAGCCATTAGAAACGACAAATACCCACCATTTGCTTCAACGTGGATGGAACTGGAGGGTATTATGCTGAGTGAAGTAAGTCAATCGGAGAAGGACAAACAGTGTATGGTCTCATTCATTTGGGGAATATAAATAATAGTGAAAGGGAATATAAGGGAAGGGAGAGGAAATGTGTGGGAAATATCAGAAAGGGAGACAGAACATAAAGACTCCTAACTCTGGGAAACGAACTAGGGGTGGTGGAAGGGGAGGAGGGTGGGGGGTGGGGGTGAATGGGTGACGGGCACTGAGGGGGGCACTTGACGGGATGAGCACTGGGTGTTGTTCTGTATGTTGGGAAATTGAACACCAATAAAAAATAAATTTATTATTAAAAAAAAAAGGCTCATTGAGCATTCATCACCAGCCAGGCACGATGGGAATGCAGCAAAGAACAAATGAAGCAAAAATCCCTTCCCTCAAAGAGCTACCTTCTCATGGAGAAAGGGAGACAAGGCATAAAGAGCCTGACAGGCAGTGGGCCAGATGGAGAAGAGGTGATGGATGGCGAGAATGCCGAGGCCTGGTGAGAGGTCTCGCAGGGGTGGGGATGGGCAGTTGTTATTTTGTACAGAGTGGTCAGCGGGGGCTTTCTGGGAAAGGAGACCTTGGCACAGGGACCTGAAAGAGGCAATGGCCTGAGTCAACCTCTTCCTAGGAGACACAGAGTCTGGGAGGGGGCCAGTGTGGGTGAACCCGGAAGGGGAGTGGGAGGGGTGGAGAGAGGATGGTGGGTGCATAGGGTGCAGAGCAAGTGAGGGGGAGGGTGGGTGACAGGGCCTTGTGGGTCACACTGCCTGGGCTTTCACTGCTCTGGGTGAAGTGGAAAGCTGTTGGTAGGCTCTGGACAGAGGAAGATGTGAGTTGGCTCATGCTTTAGGAGGCTCCCTGTGGCTGCCGCCTTGGGAAGACACAGAGGGGTAGCGTCCTGGTTACATTGTAAGCATGTTGCTGGGGGCTGGTCATGAGACGGAGAAGCCAGTGAGGACCCGAGATGATTTTGTCCTGGGCGCCAGGGAGGAGCCAGAGCACATGGTGAGTGAGCTGTGGGCGATGGAGTTCTCACTGTCCCTCTGCTCCTTGCCTGGGCTTGCTGGGCGCTGGTGGGACTGGAGCTCACCAGGGCACTCCCACCCTGACTAACAAGGACTGCTGCTGTCAGTGGTGCTGGAGAGAAAGAGGACTCAGACGTCAATCATTAGTTCAGTCATTTATTCACTTGGCAAACATTTACTGAGCTCCCGCTATGTGCCAGACACATGCTAGTGATGAAGTTTTGGAATATCGGTGAGGTCCAGAGCCAATGACCGAGAAAGAAATCTTGAGACATCTTTGGTGCAAAAAGGCGGTTTTCTTAAAGCCCAGGGACAGGACCCATGTGCAGGAAAAGCTGCCGCCCCCGGCCTGTGAGGGGTGGCTAACTATATACCTGGGAGTTGGGAGGGGTTTGGGGATAGCATGCTTTCTAAGGAATTTTGGGAGCAAGGTTTCCAGGACCTTGAGAGGGCCAGCTATTGTTGGGAAAAGGCCACTTGCTACTCTCTAATAAAACCTGAATCATGTGACCCTTCAGATGTGTATCGGTGGCACATGTGCTTGGGGGATGATTCCCAACACATGTCTTGGGGGTTTAGAGATAAAGGAAATTTCTTTTTATGTATGTATGTATGTATGTATGTATGTATGTATTTATTTATTTATTTATTTATTTATTTATTTATTTATTCATGAGAGACACACACAGAGAGAGAGAGAGGCAGAGACACAGGCAGAGAGAGAAGCAGGCTCCCTGCAGGGAATCTGATGTGGGACTTGATCCTGGAACCCTGGGATCACAACCTGAGCCAAAGGCAGATGCTCAACCACCGAGCCACGCAGGTGTCCCAAGATAAAGGAAATTTCTAAAGGTTTTATATGTTAAAGTAGACTTACAGGCTCCTGGGGGTTGGGCTGAGATTGCCTTCTGCCCTGAGCAAAGTATTCACATCGAGGCAGTTGAGTCCGTAGAGGAAGGTCTCTCTGCCTGTTCCAAGGGCTTGTCAGTGTGCCGCCCTGGGCTCATGCCTTGTCCTCAGTGGGCCCTGTTCCCCCATCCCTAGGAGCTGAGGTCTGCGGTGGCCTCTGTCCCTGGAGCTCACAGCCGCTTGGGGGCAGAGATGTGGATCAGATGAAGATGGGCACAGGAGTGAGCCAAGGAGCTCATGGGCCAGGAGAAGCACCCGGGGAGGCCCCTCCGCCCACCAGGAGGCAGGCCAGGCGCGCGGGAGAGGGTGAGGCAGGGAGGAGGGTAGAGGTGTGCCGGGGATGACAGACGAGGAGCA
Source organism: Nyctereutes procyonoides (assembly GCF_905146905.1). Lineage (NCBI taxonomy): Eukaryota > Metazoa > Chordata > Mammalia > Carnivora > Canidae > Nyctereutes > Nyctereutes procyonoides. The sequence continues at coordinate 552,079 of NW_026575131.1, read as the reverse complement.
GAGCAGCAGGGACAGGGGCAACCTGGAGCTTGCATGGAGGGCAGGGCTGTCAGAGCAGCTGTTTACCCCCAGGTCTAAAGGCCGAGAAGGAGCCAGGCTGGCAGGTCAGGGTGAAGCGGGACCGAAAGGGCAGTAGCACGTGTGAGAGGCCAGAGCCCCCCGAGGCCCTGGCGAGCTCCAGGAACTACCCTGAAGGGTCAGTCAGCTTTCGCCCTGTAACAAACCACCCTAAAATGTAGTGCTTAAAACAACAGCCGCTGATTTTGCTAGTGATCCTGTGGTTGGGCAGCTTGCCCTGCACTGTGCTGCGTGGTCCTCTTCCTGGGCCGCACACACTCACATTGAGGCTGTTGGAGGCCCTGGCTGAGAGGGCTCCCCACTGCTCCCAGTAGCGAGCCTGGGCCTGTCCCAGGAGGTGACAGGCGGGGGTGTGAGTGCAAGTGGCGGGGCCTAGGAGCCCCAGGCTCAGGGCGGCACAACCTCACCTTGCCACTTTTGTGGAACAGGGTGAGTCACAGTCCAGCCCAGACTGGGGGCAGCCTGGGTGGCTCAGCGGTTTAGCGCCACCTTCAGCCCAGGGCGTGATCCTGGAGACCCAGGATGGAGTCCCACGTCAGGCTCCCCGCATGGAGCCTGCTTCTCCCTCTGCCTGTGTCTCTGCCTCTCTCTCTCTCTTTCTCTCTCTCTTTGTCTCTCATGAATAAATAAAGTCTTAAAAAGAAAAGAAGAAAAAACAAAAAGGCAGCCCAGACTCAAGGGATGAAGTAGCAGCTCCGTGCCTGATGGGAAGACCTGCAGGGATGACATCTTACCTGCCACGGTCAGTGGGCTGGACTCTGGAGCGAGGAGGGGTGTGGTGTGGCTGTAGGGGCAGTCTGTGCTGTGCAAGGGAAAACTGCTTGGCTTGATCATAGGGACTTAATCTTATTAACATCTTTCAAAATTGGGATGATTTGGAGCAGGCAAGAGTAGATGTGGGAACAGCCGCTGTTCTGCCTTCTGGATGAGAGAGAGATGGCATGGACAGAGCCCCAGGGACTGGGGCGGGGTGGGGGGCAGAAAATAAGTGATGTGGGAGCAGGAAGAGGGTGGTGGGGGTGACTTTCCAGGATCTGGACCCCAGAGTTTCCTGCCAGATGACCCGGAGCCCACCACCAGGCCTGACCCTGGCAAAGGGACGCTATCTCACAAGCATGTGCCCATTAGGCCTGCAAGAGGCAGAGGCGCTGTTTGTGGAGGCAGGAGTATGTGTGGCCAGAGCGTGTGCCCCACAGTGCCCAAGACTCTGGATGCAGCCAGGAAGGAAGGAGAAGCAGGTGGACGGTGCATCCACTTCCCTGTCACCCCAGGTTCCACAAACATCAGGGGAGCCCGCGGGGCTTGGGGGAGTCATACTGAGGGCTGGTGGTGTATCAGAGACACTTATGTGGAGGTGCAGATGGTGACTGGATTCGAAGGATCGAAATTCAGGAGAGAGATCCCAACGGTAGGTAGAGATGAAGGATGGCCTGAAGCTGGGTGGGGTTAGGTAGGAGAAGAAGATGCAGGAAGATTCTTAAACTGGGTGCCCTGGTGGAGACCTCCAGTCACCCCAAGCATAGTGGCTGGACCCTGTGGGGTGAGACAGTGATCCCCTTCCCTGGCCAGTGACACCCCCTCCCCAGCCTACAAGAGGAATGGGAGCTGGGCAGAGCTGCTGGTGGGCCTGGCACTACCCAGGCAAAGGGGTTAGTAGCCAGTTAACTCAATTATGCCTCTTTATGTTTATTTTTTTAAGATTTTACTTATTTATTCATGAGAAAGAGAGAGAGAGAGAGGCAGAGACACAGGCAGAGGGAGAAGCAGGCTCCATGTGGGGAGCCCGATGTGGGACTTGATCCCTTGAAGGCAGCGCTTCAAAAAAAATTGAGGCTGCCCAATTTTTATTATTATTTTTTTTTTTAAATTAAGTGAGCTCCACACGGGGCTTGAACTCACGATCCTGAGATGAAGACCTGAGCCAAGATCAAGAACGAGAGGCTTAACTGACTGAGCCACACAGGTGCCCCTGCCTCTTTTACTCTCTTATGAAGAATCAGTGAGATACTTGCAGATATTAATCCAATTTTTAAAATGCAAATACCCTTGGGGTACCTGGATGGCTCGGTTGGTTGAGCATCTGACTCCTTCAGGTCATGATCTCAGGGTTTTGGGATTGAGCCCTGCATCAGGCTCCTCACTCAGCAGGGAGTCTGCTTGAGGATTCTCTCCTTCTGCTCCTCCCCACCCCATGCTGTTTTTCTCTTGAAAATAAGTAAACAAATAAATCCTCTTAAAAAGTGTGAATACCTTTGACCTGGCCCTCCTACTCCTCTTACCCTGCCCAGCCCATTATGCTACTAGAGGGGCTGGCTGTGAATGGTGAGTCAAGTACACAGTGGAACTGCCTGAGATGTCAGGGAATGTCCCCTGTGTCCATATGGAACCGCCTCAGGGAGATTGTCAAGGAGCACGTGTGTGTGTGTGTGTGTGTGTGTGTGAGAGAGAGAGAGAGAGAGAGAGAGAGAGAGAGAGAGAGAGAATGCCTGGGTGGACACCCGGGTGGCTCAGTCGGTTAAGCATCTGCCTTCAACTCAGGTCATGATCTCAGGGTCCTGGGATCAAGTCCCCAGTCAGGCTCCCTGCTCAGCAGAGGCCTGCTTCTCCCTCCCCTTGCTCTTGCACTCTTCCTGCTTGCTGTCTCTCTTTCTCTCTCAAATAAATAAATAAAATCTTTAAAAAATCCACTCTGTGTATTAAAGATGGACATCCTTTTCTGCTTAGCATATCCATGGAAGTGGCCGCGGGGGTAGGGGGAGCTCTGGGAAGGAGTGCTGTGGGAGGGGGTGGAGGTAGGAGGGACACTGGCTCTTCACTGGACATCCTCTTCTACCTTTTGGCTTATTTGCTGTGTTCACGGGTTACATAGAAAGTCTGCTACACTGAAAAAAAAAATATGTGGCTACTGTCCCAGCAGCAGGTGCGCCCAGCACCTCTCAGCCACGGCATGCAGACTTCCATTCCCTTAGTCCCTGCTCGGGCCTCAGCTCAGGATGGGCTCCTGGTGCGTCCTGTTTTGAACGAGGGAGAGCCCGCCTACAGGTCGCGGGGATCTCGACTGAGAATGTGACAGTCTGTGCTGAGCCCAGGACCTTGGATCTGGGATAGCAAACTGCACAACGTGCTGGAAGCAAGCCTTTCCACCTGGCCTGCTTACCTCTGCTCCACTACCTGAGCTCACCGTGCTAGGGACGCACTGGCTCCCGTCAGTCCCTCTCACCTCAGTGCCTTAGCGCGTGCCATGCTCTTGGCCGGGAATGTGCTCCTGTGACGCAGCCTGGCTGGGCCCTTCCATGCCAATGCCCTGGGAGAAGCCTGTGTAGACGTTGCAGCATAGCTATGCCTCTTGCTCCCCTTTTTTTTCTGCCTCAGTCTATGGCTGATATTCTTCATCCACATGACGGTTAAGCTCCCTTCCTGACAGGTATTTGTGTAAGTGCCCGGAGCGTGGGTGATGTTGCTGTCGTCTGCTATCTGCTCCTCAGCACCCGCACACAGCCCCTACCTGGGAGCTGGCACACACACCTGTCTCCTCCACGCCATCCCTTCTCATCCCTCCACCCATTCCTCATCTCCAGAGCCCACAGGAGTCAGTGCGGGGTGGGCAGGGATCCTCTCACTGCCCCACCGTCCACCTCCCCTGTGTGGCCCTCCTCTCCTGGCCACCCCCAGCCTCACGGGGGACAGTGCCTGTGTGCATGGTCAGTGCAGGGAGCGGTGGGGTCCTGGCCAGGACATTCTCCCTCCCTGGATTCAGTGTCCTTATCAGAAGGACGGCAACAAAAACAGTCAAGAGGATGATGTGCTGAGCCAAGGGAGGTGAAAAGCCAGCAAGTGGAGAGCTTGCACAGGTCCCCGGAGGGGGCGGGCAGGGACGGGACAGCATGAGGAGCTGGCCACCTGGAGTGAGCTGTGCACATGGAGAAGGGATGTGAGCACCTTGCCTACAAATGTGGGGACCCCCCAGCCTGCCCCAACCTTAAGAAATCCACCCTCTGGCCCAAGCTGGAAAGGAAGGTTTCAGGGGACACTGCTTATCTTGTTGCCCTTCCATGAACTCTGGTGTTTTCTTTCCTTTCCCTTTTGATTCCATCCTTTTCTTTGGTTTTTGTTCTTAACTATGCTGATTATTTTACTAAAGGGACTCTATGATCTACTACTGGGTTCTAACTTGTAGTTGGACAGAGAGAGAGAGAGAGATGTTTGCAAATGACCATGGAGGGAAGGTGCGCTCTCCAGGCCTGCCTCTGCCCCGGCCTGTGCCCCTTCCCTGAGTGTGTTGGGGTTGCGGAGAGTGTCACAAATCTTCCTTCATCCTGCGGGTTGGGCTGCCCCCCCACCCCAAATGCCACCCCAGGCTGAGCTCTGCCTCTGTCGTTTTGTGGAGAATGTTCCAGCATAATCCCCTTTAACCCAAATGACACACCTGGGTGGTGACACATGCAGGATGCCCTGCAATGGATGGACCAAGAGGGAGAATATTCAACAGTGGGTGAGCAGACCTGCCCGACCCCCACAGGTGTCCTGCTCCCAGCCACTCCTCTGTCCCGGGCTGCTGTGACCCAGTAAGGGGGGCACCTCACTCAGCCTGCTGTGCTGCGGCATTCCGGCCAGTGGAGGCCTGTGCCCTCCCAACGGGTAGGTACTGAGTCTCCTCCCTGCCCGCCCACACCTGTGCTGAGCAGGGCTTGGCTCCAGGCCTGTGTGCCGCACACTTGCTCTCCCCACTCCACCCCACTCCCTCCACCACAGGTGTGCATCTTGTGTTTTTCCAAGGGCCTCCAAAGAGAAAACAGAGTTCAATCCGGTCCCTGGCTAGTCCCGAGGTTCCAGCGCCGTACTCCCAAGGCCTCTGCCACTACCTGGTCCGAGGCAGCGCCAGCCCTCTCCTGGCTCTTCTGCAGCCACTCTCCACCCCGTTCTCTGCCCTCTGAGCTGTCCTGGCACCTCACCCTGCCGCCCCCCCCCATCGGTGTGGTTGGGCCAGGAGGGGGCACTGCGGGTAATGGGAGGCAGCAGCTGGGAGGGGTAAGGCCTCCCCTGACCAGGTTCCTACCCACTCCTGGCCCCCACTTTCCCGCTGCAGTCCTCCAACGCCTCTGGCCTCAGCACAGTGACTGGTTGCTGAGCTGCCCCTCACCTGCACCACTGCTGTCAAGAACCTTGTCATCACTTCACCGTTTGCATTGTCTTGTCCTTGGGGAGCAGCGGCTGGCTGACCCATGAGCCCCAGACATTGCCTTTTGCATACAACAGCGGAATAGTCTTTTTAAAACCTAAATCTGGTTGAGCCTCTCCCCACCCTGAACACTTGAGTGGACTCCCATTATGCCGAGAACAGAAACGCAAATCTTTATTACCGTCTACAATAGCGTTAAATTGCCAGTTGCAGTCCCTTAGTGGGTCAGGAGGTTAATTGCATGGGTGGCATTTCTTTCCTTTCTTTTTCCTTGCTCCCTTTAATGACATTAGAGCAGAGGAGATGGAGTAGAAAACACCAGCCCTCGCTGCAGAGAGCCTGGGCTAGGTGATTGGGTGAGACCTTAGTTTTGGTAAAGTGCAAAACTGGTTGAGCCAGATGGTGATGTCTCACTGTGGGCTGTGCTGCCAAATGCTGGAATCCCCGGCCATTCCCTCCCACAGACAGCTCCTCTCCACTGCTTCCACCTCATTGCCATGTCCGTACTGTGCAAGCCCCCCCCCCCCCCGCCCCTGCCTGCTCCCAGCTTCAGCTTCTTCTCAGTGCCTTAAACCCACAGGCTCTTTCCTGCCCGGGCCTTGGCATTTGCTGTTCTCTTGGCCTGGATTGCCCTCCCGTCTTCTCTTCCTGAGAATTCCATCTCATGACAATGTCACCTTCTCCAAGTGGCCCTCGCTGGTTGGCCCACCTGGAGCAGCTTCCCTCTGTTGCCATCATGGGACATTGGTGCATTAGAATCTCCATGAGGACAGAACAAGCTGTTGAGTGAATATTATTAACTGTTTCTAGCACTTATTCTCATGAGTGGTTATGAGGTCCATTCACTTGTCTCTTTGCTTCTCCCCACTAGAATAGAAGCTCTCAGAAGTCAAGCCCCTGCCTCCTACTAACTGCTGCATCCCCAGACCAGTGCATGGCACACAGTAAGTGCTCAGTAAATGCCTGCCAAGTAAATGAGTGGATGAACTGTTTCTGCAGCTGAGAACAGAGAGGTGTCCAGGAAATGTATCCCAGGATGCCTTGCATGTTTGACACCCCTGGATGGGCGCTGGGACTCAGGGCAGGCGGTGCAGGTAAGCAGAGCTGAGAGCCCGCAAGCCTTCATCCCCTTGCCTGTCCTGGGCGCTGCTCATGGCAGTGCTGATGGCTTGTAAGGTCTCACACCCCCCTGGCCTGACAACTGGAGCACCCTACAAGTCCCTGCTCCAGGAGACAGGTCCCTTCAGGAGGCAGAGAGCTCCTGGATATGCACCAGGAGGACCTCTGTCCTGCCTCTGCCACTTGCAGGCTGTGTCACCAGACATGTTCCCCTCAGCTGAGAAATCAGGATGGTAAGTAATACCTACTGTGAGCCCTGAGGGAGGCAATGCGTTCTGCAGTCAGCCCGCTGGAAGATGGCATGCAGTTTGACACCGATGACATATCATTCCAGATCGTGGGCAGAGTGGGTGCTGCTGGTTTGGCCAGTTGGAGAAGAAGCTCCCTGTCCCATGCTAGCTCACCCATGATGTGTCAGTGGTGGTTCCTGAAACACCACCGTCTGGGCCCCCTTACCTGATAGCTTCTCCCGAATCTTATTCTGTACAAGCAATTGCCTCTGGGAAGGCTGAGCAATGTGGCTTGGCCTCACAGAAGAGAGTTTCTCTCTTCTTGAAGGTGGAGATTGTGTAAAAAGTCAACACGGGACAGGAGAAAGTGCTAATGCAGGGTGAGCAGGCGAGGATGGACAGGCATGGGGTGGGGAATGGCTGGCCTTGACTTTTAGACAAAGGGGAGGCCCTAAACTCAGCACACACCCATCCGAATGAGTTCCAAATGGACCAAAGAATCTAATGAGAACACTGAACCGTGGCAGTAGGAGAAGGTGAAGTGTCACTGTGCAACAGGATGAAAATGTGACTAATCCATATGGAACCCTGACAGGAATTTGTTAAACATGACACCAAAGGCAGAGTCCGTAACTGCATTTGGCTACATAAATCTAAACGAATCCTGCAACTCCAAAATAGTGGTTGGCTACATCCACGGTGCACAGAATTCAAATATCCTTCCGTATAAGAGAAAGATAACTATCACTATATGAAGGAGAGGATAGACTGGGTGTGCTACAAAGACACACAATCCACCAGTAAAATATAAACACAGGAAAAAATTCAACTTCCCCAGTAACCCAAGAGATACAAATTCAAACAATGGCACTTTTTAAAAAAACTGCCACACTGGCAAAAACTGCCACTTTGCATAAAGCGCTAATACTCAGTACTGACCAGGAGACGGGGTATGGGGATTGGGATTCATTGATGGCTGGAATCTAGATTAATATAAATTTTGGAAGACAAGTTGGCCAAAAAACATCAAATCTAAAAATACCCTTTCATTCAAAAATCTCACTTTTCAAACTTATCTTTAAAAAACAGTAGGATAAGTACACAAAGATACGTATTGCAGCTCTGTATGTGATAATGAAAAATCCAAAGAGGATTGCTGTGTTGTGCATCTGAAACTGATATATTGTATGTCAGCTATACTTCAATAAAGAAAGATACATTATTTGTAAAAAAAAAATCTGCTAAGTAAATAAAGAACACTAGGCAACTTATAAAAGTAACTGCTATTAATCCATCCTTATTGGTACAGAAAGAAAGGCACAATATATTGTTCTGTTTGAAAAAGTCTCCAGAATCAACCCAAGTGTCCATCAATGGATGAATGGATAAACAAAATGTGATGGAATATGGTTCAGTGTTTAAAAGGAAGGAAAGTCTGTCACGGGCTACAACACGGATGAACCTTGATGACGTTACTGTTCCTGAAAGAAGCTGGTCACAAGAGGACAAATACTGCACGATCCACTTACATGAAGTCCCTAGAGTGGTTAGATTCAGAGACAGAAACTGGGGTGGTGGGCGCCAGGGGCCCGGGGAGGGGGCAGGGAGTTTGTGTTTAATGTGTTTTTTCAGTTTGGGGAGATGGAAAATTTCAGAAATAGGCAATGGAGATAGCTACACAGCATGTGGATTTACTTTGGGCTATCAAACTATACACTTAAGAGGTTAGAAGAAAAGATTTTATGTTACATGTTTGTAGCTACAATTTTTCAAAAGTCTGTAAAATAGTATGTATGATGCGGTTTCATTTTTGTAATGTAGCAAGAAAATTTTAACAATGATGGGATTATGAATAACTTTCTTTCTTTTGTATCCCTGTCTGTATTTTCTGATCTGTGGATAAGGAGAACATTTACTATTATACTAATACAAAACCTACGCAGAAATAACATATGAAGCTGCAGAATCAGACCATATTTTTTTCTGGTTATAAAGGTAATATAAATTCATTGGAGAAAATCTGGAAAAGTAAAAAATGGAATGCTGAAAAAAGATCACGGAGCCCGGAGCCTGACGTGGGGCTTGATCTCACGACCAGGATCATGATACTGAGGTCATGACTTGAGCAGAAAGCTTACCCTTCTGAGCCACCCAGGAGCCCCTAAAAAGAGATCGCTTGTAATCCCATTACTCAATGCAAATACTTTTAAAAATCATGGATGTAAATATTTCTCTATGTATTTCTAGTGTTTTCTATAAGCATATTTTTCTTTATATGATCATATATAGAATAATTGCTATATAAATTTTGCATCCTGCTTTTCTTCACTTTGACTTTTATCAATAGTCTTCTGAAAACCCGATTTATTTATTTTTTAAAAAAGATTTTTATTTATTTATTCATGAAAGAGAGAGAGACAGAGAGAGAAGCAGGCTCCATGTGGGGAACCCGATGTAGGACTTGATTCCCGGGTCTCCAAGATCACACCCTGGGCTGAAGGCGGCGCTAAACCGCTGAGCCACCCGGGCTGTCCCGAAAACCTGATTTAAATTGATAAGGGATATTCCACTGCACAGATAGGGTGTAGTTTATTATCACTTTCCTGTGGTCGGAGATTCAGTGGTTTCTAATTTTTCTCAGTTGTAAGCAACGTTGGGAAGAGCAGTCTTGATTATAAATCTGCCTACAGGGGGATCCCTGGGTGGCGCAGCGGTTTGGCGCCTGCCTTTGGCCCAGGGCGTGATCCTGGAGTCCCGGGATCGAGTCCCGCATCAGGCTCCTGACATGGAGCCTGTCTCTCTCTCTCTCTCTCTTCTCTCTCTCTCTCTCTCTCTCTCTCTCTCTCTATCATAAATAAACAAATCTTAAAAAAAAATAAATCTGCCTACAGATCTAATCATTTCGTTGTGATCAGCTTGTACACGTAGACTTACAGACTGAAAAGTGATGTGTATATTCCAAGGTGCTTTCTGCAAATGTGCCTCTTGCCACCAGTTTTAATAACTTAAAATATCCTGGTCAGGGGGATCCCTGGGTGGCGCAGCGGTTTGGCGCCTGCCTTTGGCCCAGGGCGCGATCCTGGAAACCCGGGATCGAATCCCACATCGGGCTCCCGGTGCATGGAGCCTGCTTCTCCCTCTGCCTGTGTCTCTGCCTCTCTCTCTCTCTCTGTGACTATCCTAAGTAAATAAAAATTAAAAAAAAGATATCCTGGTCAGTTGGATGAAAAGGATACCTTGGTTTAATATGTGTGTGTGTGTGTGTGTGTGTGTGTGTTTTAATCAGGGGCGGGGTTAGAAGTTGTTCTATGTGTGCATTTGCATGCTCTGTTTAGGTCTTGCCCCACCTGGGTCACTGTTTTCCTTACTGTGTTTTGACAGAATGGGGAGTCCCTCCCTGAATCTGGCAGGTGGCTAGTGTCAGCCCACTGCTCTCGGGGTCTTCAGGACTCTTGCACAAAGACGCCTCCTCCCACCCTGCCTACCTGTGAAGCCCACCCTGTGGGTGCTGAGCAGCTGTCACTTCCCAGCCCCCACTGCTGGTTCCTTGCAGTTTGCTCAGAACCGTGAGAGCTAGTGACCCCCTGGTCCCATAGGACTGGCACCCTGGGGAAAGGCAATGGGAACTTCAGGCTTGAGGTTGGTCTGAAAAACACAATAAACCCTGAGGACTTTACCCAGGCAGGAGTGACTCAGTAACTCCCTGTTACCCATCAACGTCTGCCTGCTGGAGGGAGGAGGGGCTGGATTTCACTAGGAAGGTGATCTTGACTGGTCTTCATTTCTGAATGTGAATTCAGTTCCTTCCACTGAAGCCTTGGCTGTGGAACTTTGCTCTTAGAATTTCCATTTGTCACTTCAGTTTGGTTCTCAGGTGTGTCCGTTCTACTATTTAATCTTGGTTGAGTTTTCGTGAATGCTATTAAGTATTACATTTTCAAACATTCTTTCTTGTTCTCTGAGTGCTCCTTTTTCACAGTGGTTGGTTCGGATTTTACAGGTTCACTGTTCTCATGGTGATAACAACAGTGCTTGCATCACTGAGAAGTGGCACGGCTTAAGTGAAGAAGAAGCTGTAAGTGCCTGGCATACAGAGAACACTCATAAATGCTAGCCTTTGGCTCCGTGCTTGGTACACCACAGGCACTTAACAGAAGTTACCTAATATGGGGTGCCCGGATGGCTCAGTGGTTGAGCATCTGCCTTCGGCTCAGGTCGTGATCCCGAGGTCCTGGGATCGGGTCCCACATCGGTCTCCCTACAGGGAGCCTGCTTCTCCCTCTGCCTGTGTCTCTGACTCTCTCTGTGTGCCTCTCAGGAATAAATAAATAAAATCTTGAAAAGTTACCTAATGTATTGGCACCGGTCTATTTCCAAGAGAGCTTGGAAGCTCGAGGGCTCTGTCAATGGCCCTGGCACTTGCTTGCCCCACCCCTTCCCCACTCCTGCTTCACAGCACAGTTGAGGGAACTACCCACAGCCTGATTTCACCTTTCCTTTCCCCATGGCTGTGCCTCAACTGCCTCAGAAGAGTATGGGTTCAGAGTCCTCCACTCAGGACCCCGCATAGGCTATTTTTTAAAAAAGATTTTTATTTATTTATTTATTCATGAGAGACACACACACACACACAGAGGCAGAGACACAGGCAGAGGGAGAAGCAGGCCCCATGCAGGGAGCCCGATGTGGGACTCGATCCCGGGTTTCCAGGATCATGCCCTGGACCGAAGGTGGCGCTAAACTGCTGAGCCACCTGGGCTGCTCCGCATAGGCTATTTTGATCAAACTTTTGGTGCAGAGGAGAAAACAGACTCACAGAGTGCAGGGGCCTGCTCTGGTCTGTGCAGCCACTTAGGGACGGGACGGGACTCCAGATGTCTGTTTTCCCCCCCCACTGGCAGAGAGATACAACCCTGCCCCAATCTCACAACTCATGCGCCATCTCGTTCCTTCTGCGTGTTGGCCTTAAAGGGCAGGCACCCCTTCTTCATTCCTCTTCCCACGAGCTGGAGCCTGGGTGTGGCCATGAGCCATCACAGGGAGAGAGGAGTGACCAGCACTGGGACCCTGGTGTTGAGGTGCCTGCTGTGCCACCCTGGCTCAGCAGCTTGGACTGGTGGGTGAGCACGAGATGGATTCCTCTCTTACTTACACCCCTGACATTTTGAGTCTCTGAATCAGTGTCACATCTTTGTCCTGACCCCCTTACCCCCACCCCGCAGTGGGCTGGGATGCTTGGGTCCACCCCAGGCCTGTGCCCACTTGGCTGCTGGTCATGACTTGGACCTCCGAGCCATGACATTTGTTCCTTGCTTCCCTAGGCCTGTGTGCAGCAGGATCTTCCAGAGGTGCAGGTGGGAGGGCAGGAAGGACTGCGAGACAGAGGACACTGAAGGGGTCCATGCCAGCGATCACTGCCAGGGGAGTGCTCCAGCCATTTCCTGCCTCGGGAATCGCATCTGTGCCCCCACCGGCCCCCAACAGACTCCCATCTCACATCTCGTGAGGGGGCCCTCTCTCCAGACCCTTATCCTACCTCCCCTTCCCAGAATCTCAAAGCCTCTTCAGGAAGCAGCAGAAACCTCCCCCATTCCCACTACCTCAGTATCTTCTGGATTGGAGGCTGCAGACCACCTCTTGCTGGGTGCAGGATCCCTAGTAAGCCACCTCTCCATGCCTCTCTTTCTCCGTCTGTAAAATGGACCCAGTAGGAGAGGAGTTAGGGGATTAAATAGAATCATCTGTTTAAAGAGATGAGCACAGTGCCGGGCACACGTCCCTGGCCTCTCCTTGTCCACCTGACTTTCACCCCAGGGGCTCCTGCTCTTTCCAACGAATGGGCCCGTTAAGCTGTGTCTCACACACAGCAGCAGAGTGGCCCCAAGAAGAAGCCTTCCTTTTCTGCTGACTCGTGGGCCAGCAGCCAGCTGGGTGATGCTACTTCCCCTTTCTGGTGCACGTGCAGCAGCAAGAGCTTCAGTGGCCTGGTTAGCGCTGCTGGCCACAGGGGCCACAGGCTGCTGTGAGGTCTGGGATGGGGCTCTAGGTCTGCTGCATCCAGCTGTGCCAGGCTCCATCCTGAGTCCTTATAGGGAGATCGTCTCTGAGTGGTAGGGGTACAGGTTGACAGGGAGCAGCAGCAGGATAAAGCAGAAATGCATCCTGTGTCCTGGAGCCAGGCTCAGCAGCCGGGGATACAGAAAGAGAGTGAGAGGCAGGTCCGAATTCTACTTTTGTCTTTGCCACCACGTTTGCTTGTGACCTTGGGTGAATCGCTACACCTCTCTGGCCTCAACTTTCTTTTCTGTAAAACTGGAAGAGTGGAGAGGGGCATGCTGTGCTCTGTGTCACAGACTGCACGTGGCATGCAGCAGACCCACCCTCTTGCATCTGTTTCAGCGTGCATAGCTGGGAAGTGTCCGGTGAGGGCCTGGCACCTGCTCGGTTCAAGCTCTTTCTCTGCCCACCTCGTTAGCAGCCAGGGACTGGTCAGAATGCTTGGGACTCCTTGCTTTGAGGCAGGTCAGACACCCACATCCTCCCCCCACATGTAGTGAGGGTGTCATGGATGTCAGCAGGAATTGGGTGACCAGGGAGGCTGGCCACTGCGATTGGTCCTGTGCCGTCGTGACCCGATTCCCTGATGTGACCCTCACGGAGGGGCCAGGGGCAGGGTCTCAAAGGCCTCTTTTGCCTGGTGGCCTGGCTTGTGTGTTAGGACTGGGACAAATGTCCACCTGATTTCCGGGGACCCCCAGCTCCTCCTTTGGGATGCGGGTGGGGTGGGGGCTGCATTACCCTGCATCCTCTCTGCACTCCTTCCAGCTTGGCTGTGCCCTGCCTGATGTGGTGGCCACTGGCCGTGTGTGGTTCAGAGCAGTTCCTCCATCACAGAAAGTTTTAGTGCAGAGTGCTGCTCTAGAGTCTATCCACCCTCACTCCACAAGCTGGGTGCTCGCAAGGGCCACCGAGAAGACTAAGAAAGGATCCGTCCCCTGAAGAACTCTTTCACTTGCTCATCACACCTTCACTGAGAGCCTTCTGGGTGCCAGGAGGGTGTTGTGATAACAGACGGACCGTCCTCTGCCTTTACACAGCTGCCCGTTGTGCAGGTAGATAGAAGAACATCTGCCGGCACAGAGACCAAAGTAACATCAGCTTAAACAAACTGGACGACTTTTGGTCTAAAGGCCCACGCTGGTGGGGTGGTGCGCTCTGTGGAGCTGCTTGGGTCTGTCTGTCCGTCCATGTGTGTCCCTCCTCCAGACAGCTTCGCTTTTGTCTGCCGGCCAGCATTCCAGCCAGCTGGGAGGAGGGGAGGGCAGGTGGAGGGAGGCACGCCCCTCCCCTTTGCAGGGGAACTCAGAACACACAGCCATCACTTCTGCGCACATCCCACTGACCGGCTGCAAGGGAGTCTGGGGAATGCAAACTTTCTTTGGGGGCAGTTCTGTGCTCTGCTGAAAACTGGGACTTCTGAGAAGGGATGGATGACTATCTGAGGGCTGGCAATCTTTGTCCCAGAGAGACAAATGTGAAATAAATGAATACACACATAGGTGGATAAATCTCAAAAAATGCTTTGAAGGAGAGGTACACAGGGTAGGGAAAATATGTGAAGGAGGTCAGGAAGGTTTCCCTGAGGAAGCAACATCTGAGCTTACAGGAAAGAAGGGTAAGAGTGTTCACAACAAAGGCAGCAGTGGGTGCAAAGGCCCTGTGGTCAGAGGAAGTATGGCACACTCAGGAAACTTAAGAAGGCCTGGTCTACAAAAGAACTCACAGAAATTTTCTATAGGGTGATTTGAAGAGTGAAGGAAGTCCCTGAGGATGGTCCTTATAAGGGAACTACATGGGCTGGGAGTCAGAGATATCTACTCTGCTCCAGGCACATTTATTTATTTATTTATTTATTTATTTATTTATTTATTTATTTATTTATTATTTAATTGGAGTTCAATTTGCCAACATATAGCATAATACCCAGTGCTCATCCCATCAAGTGTCCGGGCACTTTTCTAAAGTTTCTGTGTACATCAATTCATTTCATCCTTGAACAACCTATGAGACAGCTGTGAGATAGCTACCCACGCCAGCTCTCATCTTCAGAGAGCAGATGCCAAGAAGGGGTGAGATGTACAAGCGGCTTGTGGGGAGGTGCCTGTGGAGGATGAGGAAGAGGAGGTAGGAGCAGGATCCAGTGAGGAGAGCCCTAGGCCAGGGCCTGGGGCTAGTACCATGAAAGGAGAGGGGGCAGGAGGGAGGACAGGGAGGGAGAGCCTCAGATGGCAGGGCAGCATAGAGAGAGCTTGACCACGCCGGGTGGACTGCCCCTGTGCTCAGACTGTCCATGGGGAGGCTGGGGGTCGGGTAGGAGGGACTGGCTCCAGCAGCTAACATCCTGGCTTCTGGGTGACGCTGCACCAGGCCCAGGGGTAGGGCTGCAAGGGGCTGCTGGTCAGCAATGCTCCCCGAGGCTGTCCTTTAATGACAGGGCTCAAGTGGGACACCTTCATGCTGTTATCCCATATTATGGATGTGGTGGCAAGGAAGGGGAAACAACTCTCACAAACTTGCAGAGCACAGGGGCGGCAGAAGCAGGGCTTGAACCCAGACCGATCAGTCCAGAGTCCTTGCTTTGACCGAGGTGGGGCTGTCCAAGAGAATGTGTTGTCCTTGGGTGGGACAAGCGGGAGCAAGTAGATGCTTGGCAAGAGTCATGTCGCTCAGAGCCTTGAATGCCAGGGTAAGTTAGGGCATGAGCCTTTTACTGCACCATGGGGAGCCAGTGCGGGCTCTCAGACAGGACCCTGCCCTGGCTGGCCCCCAGTATCTAGCACGGGGCAGCAAAGGGGGTGGAGTGGAGACCATGGCAGCACAAGGCTTTTGCTCTGTGAAGCCTGTGAGGTCCTCAGGAGGAGGTGTGAGGGGAAGATCTGGAGCTGGGGTTTGAGGGGAGGCTAGGGCTGCAGATGTTCCGTGCCCAAGGGATGTGCTTATGTCACACCAACTGGGGCCCTGCTGGTGGAGCAGACTGGTGGAGCTGGTGAGGCCGGCAAGCGCACTCAGGACGGGCCTGCAGGGCCATGTTGTCTTGTCTGAGCCATCTGGGTGCTGGGTGTCCGGGGCCCGCCGTGGGCTCAGCCCTGTGACCAAGGCTCCTCAGCCAGGACTCAGGAGCCCACCAGGACAATGCTGGACAAGTGGAGGAAGCAAGTGTATGTGAGCTCCACCTCCACCCTGTCCTGGACTCTGCATATGCTTCCCTGGGTGACACACTTGCTCTCTGAGCGGCATTTCTTTGTCAAAATACTGACGTCTGAGGTGTTGTGAAGATAAAGTGAGCCTCTGTGAAGTGCAACATGGGTACTGGAGACATCCAGCGAGGAGGATTGCCCCCAAACCGGCCTGAGGAGGAGAGATTTGGGGCAAGGATGGGGGCCACGGGGGGCGGGCCAGAGGCGTCCTGGGCACAGGTGAGGAGAGGAGGGGCTTTGAGAAGCCCTGCCAGGTTCCCTGAGAGGAGCCGCACCCGCACCCGTTGGAAGGACACAGTCACCTGCCGCATTCCGCAGGGCACAAACCCAGCTTCACGTGTCTCACGTCCTCGTCTGTTACCAGTGTCTCCCAGCTGCCAAACCCTCTGGGAAACCAAGGGGTCCCTGTTCATGGCCTGTGAAAAGCCTCTGAGGGCACAGAGCGGGGGCAGAAGGGCAGAAAGAGCGACCCGAAGGGGCCCGCACAGAATGTGTAGCACAGGGAGGGGGCATCGTTCGCTTCCAGTATAGACACAAAAGAGACAAGCGTGTTATTTACAATTAGGTCATAGGAAAACCCAGACAGAAATGTTGAGTGGGACTGAGGCCAAGTGGGATTCTTCTTTCTGTTCTACGCCTTTCTGTGGTGCCGGAACACGCAGGTGTTGTTTTTAAAAGAACTACTCAAATGAGTGAGTGGCCTGGATGTCAGTCCAAGGAGCCTGGGCTTGCACCTGTAAGGGGTTGGAGCCTCCACACCCCTGGTTCTGTCAACAAGGCGGCTACTGTTCTGTTTGTAGGCTTTCTTGCATTTTCTGGCTGAGCACGCCCTGGAATGCCGCCCCTCCCAGGAACGTCAATCCCTATTCAGCACACCAAGCTCCACGCTGCCGCCCCGTTGGAGCTTCTTTTTTTTAATTTTTTAATTTTTTTATTTTGTTATTTTTTTATTTTTTAATAAATTAATTTTTATTGGTGTTCAATTTACCAACATACAGAATAACACCCAGTGCTCATCCCGTCAAGTGCCCCCCTCAGTGCCCGTCACCCATTCACCCCCGCCCCCCGCCCTCCTCCCCCTCCACCACCCCGAGTTCATTTCCCAGAGTTAGGAGTCTTTATGTTCTGTCTCCCTTTACCTCCTGCAGCACCACCATCTTGCTTCCCCCTGGGGGCGGGGTGCCCAGGCTCCCATTTCACAGCATTGCCCAGCGCCCCTACAAAGATAAGTCTGAGCTGATATCTGAAGGATGAGTGGAGTTAACCAGGCCAACATGTGTGCTGGAGAGAGGAGGAGAATGACCCAGACAGGAGGCACTCTGTAGAAAGGCAGTCCTCTGAGACTAGCCTGGGGTGTTCTGGGTCCCTTTCGGGGAAAACTGTTCTTCTCATTTCTCCAGTGACCAGTTTCTTAACTCATTTGGGGTAGGTTCCTCAGCCCTGCCTCATTCCTCTCAGGTTGACCCTGTTTGCTTTAAGTCTTTCAGAAATTCATTAATTCAACAATTGAGCACTTACTGTGTGCTTGATGCTAAAGATACGATGAAGGGAACAAAGGGACAGAAATCACTGCTTAGGTGGAGCTTGCATTCTATTAGAGGAGATCAAACACAAAATAAAATGTAAAATGTGTAATACATAAGCAAGGAATAAATGCCAATAAAAAGGGGAAACAAGATAGGGGAATAGGAAATATTAGGGAGAGTGTTAGATTGGGTGTTTAGGCAGAGGTCCCTGAGAAGATAACATTAGAATAAAACCCTGAAGGAGACCAAGGGAACCACATAATTTGTGGGGAAAGAAGCTTGTACAGGCAGTGGGAACAGCATGTTCAAGGGCCCTGGGGTAGAACTGGCCCTGGTATGTCTGAGGAACTGCAAGGAGGCCAATGTGGCTAGAGTGATGGAAGCAAGGGGAAAGGAGTAGAGTAAGGTCAGGTATGTAGTGGGGATGAGGGTACAGATCCTGTAGGGCGCTGGAATGTTCTGAGTTAAGGAGAGACATGATCTTACTCAGGTTGTAACAGGAGCATCTTGGCGGTCCTTCAGTTTTCTCCCCAGTTTTTTTTTCTTTTTTAAGATTTATTTATTTATTTATTCATGGGACACACACACACAGAAAGAGAGAGAGAGAGAGAAGCAGAGACACAGGCAGAGGAAGAAGCAGGCTCCATGCAGAGAGCCCAATGTGGGACTCGATTCCAGGTCTCCAGGATCAGGCCCTGGGCACGCCACACCGCAGAGCCACCCAGGCTGCCCTCTTCCCAGTTTTACTGAGATATAATTTACTGAGCTATATACTTGCAGCACCGGAGGAGGAGTTTAGCATGTACACATAATGGTCTGACTCACATTTATGGTGAAATAATAACCACAGTAAGTTTAGCTAGTAGCCATCATCTCCCATAGATACAATAAAAAGGAAAAGCGAAAAAAGAAAAAAAAAAGACTTTCTTCTGGTGAGAACTCTGGGGATCTACTCTCTTAGTGACTTTCCTGTATATCACACAGCAGTGCTCCCGGCTTATTTATCTTATGCCTGGAGGTTTGTACCTTCCATCACCTTCTGCAATCCCCTCTCCCCCCACCCTCCGCCTCTGGGGACCACAAGTCTGATCTCTTTTTCTGTGAGTCTGTTGTTTTTAGTTGTGTGTGTGTGTGTGTGTGTGTGTGTTTTAGATTTTATTTATTTATTCATGAGAGACACAGAGAGGCAGAGACACAGGCAGAGGGAGAGGCAGGCTCCCTGTGGGAGAGGGATGCCGGACTGGATGCCAGGACCCCGGGATTGCGCCCTGAGCCGATGATAGGTGCTCTGGTGGCTCTGAGCCACTCAGGTGCCCCTGTTGTTTTTAGTTTCTAACACGCCACACAGAAGTGAAGTCACACAGTATTAATTGTTCTGTGCTCCTCAGTTTCTCATCCTCTATGTGCTGAAGCTGCTGCAGACGCATTTCGTCCTCAACACCAGCCTCGGTCTGGCTCCCGGTGGCGGCAGGCGCTGCATCCCTGGGCCCGACAGGGTGCACGGGGAGGACCCCACGACCCAGCGGGAGCCCCGGCGGGGACTCAGGAGCCCAGACCCGCAGCACTCTGGGCAGCCCAGCGAGCGCAGCGCAGCGCAGCGCAGCCCAGGCCAGTCCAGGTCTGGCCGCGAGTTCCAACTCTGGCGGTGTCCTGGGAGGGGAGCGGGGAAAACGCTGTGCACCCAGGCCGGGAAGGGAAGGCCGCGACCTGCCGGGAAGGAGCACTGCCCGCGTGCCCCTCGCTTGCCTGAAGCTGCCCTCCGTGGGGCGGGCGGACAGGCTCTGCGTCGCCGCCTCCCCCGTGCCGGCCCGGGGAGGCCCGTGGCCCCTCGCCGTCGGCCTCCTCCTCCGAGACCGGGCGCAGCAGGGTACCCGTTGGGCCGTCGGAGCGTCTCGCCCACCTGGGCGGGGTGTCCGGGCCGGCTGGGCCTGGAGCGGCGTGGAGCGCCGCGGCGTCCCGGGGCGCGGGTGGCGGGGCAGCGGCCGGGGCCCCGGGATGGCTCCGCAGAGCGGCTGTGCCGCGCCGTAAGGCTCCAACCTCCCGTGCCCGAGGCCGGTCTCCGACGCGCTCCGGGTCTCGGGCGGGACAGCGCGGGGACCCGCTCGCGGTAGGCGAGGGCTGGAGGGACGCCGACCGCGGGGCGCGAGCTTCCGAAGCGCCTGGGCGGGCGGGGCGGGCGCCAGCTTAGGGCGGGTGGCGGGGGCGGGGGCGGGGGCGGTGCTGGGGCTCCGGGCGGGGCGGGGACGCGCGGCGCCGGCCAATGGGGCGCGCGCCCGGGGCCGAGCCTCCTGCGAGCCTTCCCGGCGCCCGCGGCGTCACGTGAGCCGCGGGGAGCGAGGCCGAGCGAGCGGCAGGCGGTCGGGCTCCGCCGCAGCGACCCGCGGGCAGCGGGCGAGCGCCCCGAGCAGGACCCGCGCCCGGCCCGCCGCCCCCGCCCCGCCCCGCCCGGAGCCCCAGCACCGCCGGGCCTGGCCGCTGCCGGGCGTGCGCCCAGTTCAGGTGGGAGAGGCTCGGGGGGGCCGGACGGCCGCGTGGACGCTGCTCGGGCGCCCGGGGCTGGTCGGGACCCGAGGGGGCGGCGGGGCGCGGACTGGCCTCTGGCCGTGCGGCGGGAGCCCGCGCCGCGTCCCCAGCCGTGCGCCGGCGCCCGGGGAAGGTCGGAGGGGCCGGGCGAGCCCGGGGACGCCGGCTCCCGGGCCGTGGGCACTGCCCCCGCGCTCCCATATGGCGGGCCCCGGGCCGGGCCTGGCGGGAGGAGCAGGCGGGCGGCCGGGCTGGGGGCCGGGCCGGGCCGGGCCGGGAGGGGGCCGCGGGGCGGGGGTCACGCGGGCCTCCGAGCCGGGGCCTCGGGGGAGGGGGCGCGGGCCACGCGCTCCGGGGTCTGTGCCCCTTTCCCACGGCGGCTCCACGCGCGAGTGTGCCCGGGGCCCCCGGCACAGCCGCGCCGCCGCGCACCACGCCCCGCACACGCGCGGGCCCACGACAGGAACTCACACCCCTGCGCGCACACCCGCACCGTTCACACTCCCGTACTCCTACCGCCTGCGTCGGGCCCCCAGGTTCTGTCCGCGGAACACGGGCACCAGGGTGACCAAGGGGGGGCGGGGGCGGGGGCAGAGGACAGGCCACCCCCCACCGCGGCCGTCGCCCTGTTGGGGTCCCTGTCTCCTCCCCACTGTGGCATTCCCAAAGGACCTTCTCCCCCCCCCCCGTGACTTAGAGGGGATGTTCTCTCACCCCGTCCCTGCGCAGCTGACAAAAAAAAAAAAAAAATGCTTTAGTCCCTCAAATCACCTTTCTCCCAAGGACCGGGTGGCTCCTGGGAGCCCCTGCCGTCCTACAGGTGGGAGGACGCCTGGGCTCTGCGACTTTGGGGCCTGCGGATGGCGCAGGGAGCCGAGACTCTTATTTTG
This sequence comes from Nyctereutes procyonoides, assembly GCF_905146905.1. NCBI lineage: Eukaryota > Metazoa > Chordata > Mammalia > Carnivora > Canidae > Nyctereutes > Nyctereutes procyonoides. The sequence continues at coordinate 531,277 of NW_026575131.1, read as the reverse complement.
AAGGGCGGCCCCCACCCGCCACCCCCGTGATTTGCACGCTGACCCAATGGCGAGCCCTTGGCCGGCGCTGGGCTTGTTATCAATTACATGTTGTTCCTGCAGCCGCTGTGTCCCCGGGAGGATAAACAGCAGGCCTGGCCCGGCCGGGGGAGGGGGCGGGGTCCGGCTGTAGGCCCGGGCCGGTGCCCGGAACAGCGTGTCCCCTCCCCCTGCACGCAGCCAGTGCTTGCGGCCGCGCCATGTGCTGCTGTGTGTTAGCGCCCCAGCCGGCTCCCTGCAGCCCTGGCGGCCCGTTCTTGTGTCGCTGGCGCCTGCGGTGGCCCCAGAGCCCTTTCTCTGCTCTCAGTGCCTGAGTGTGCAGCCCCAGCGGCTCAGCCCCGCAGGAAAACTCTTGTGCCTGACCCTGGCCCTGCTACTGCTGGAGGAATCTCCACACCCTTCCCTCTTGCCTGTCAGCCCCAAGCATCTCTCACCCACTCAACCAGCAAATTGTGCGGGCTCTTGTTTTAGATTGTGGGATAGTGGTGGATGGGGTAGTCAGAACAGCTTATATTTTGGTGGGGAGGTAGACAGAAAATACGTACACACAAACACATAACCAAGATAGTTTGGGGGGGGGCAGCTGCTGGATGATTTCACAGAGGGTGGTCCGGGGAGGCCCCCCAGGCAGTGACTTCAGAGCTGGGGTCCAATTAAGGCACTCCCACCTGGTGCTGGGGGAGGCAGGGGAGAAGAGGGACCCACAGTGAGGGCACAGCCAGCGTGGATTAGAGCAGGTGGAGGTGAGGCCTGGGAGAGATGGGCAAGGCCCAGGTGCTGGGCTGCTGGGAGAAGACGGGGTCATATTTTGTGGGGAAGTTATTGGAGCTCTTCTCCTACGCGACCCTACTGTGCTTAATTTCTTTTCCCTGGTGCTTCTTTTTATACCATTTCATCTGTGATGTCTCAGTCATCAACTCTGATACCATCATCACACTCTAAAATATTCACAGTAACTCCTTGCTGTCATGTAATAAATAGTCAGTTGATGGTCACATTTCAGGGAAGAGTTTTTTTTTTTTTTTTTTTTTTTTCAGGGAAGAGTTTTAAGTGGGCAGGAGCATGACCTGATCCGCCCCTCACCTCCGGTTATGGCCTATTCTAGGTCTAGGAAGACTGGGGCCCTCCTGATTCCTTAGGACTACAGCAGAGGGGCAGAAGGATCGTGTGTTCACCTATTTGAAGGTTAATCCTAGTGGCTGGTACTGACCGGGGCCTGCGTGTGCCAGCCCCTGTAACAAGTGTTCAACCTGTGTCCACTCACTGAACTGTTTCAGCAGCCTGGGAACTAGGTCCCACTGGCAGCATCCCCACCCAGCAGACCCACACACAGACCCAGAGAGGTTGTGCCACCTGCCTGAGCTTGCCCAGCCAAGTTGCAGAGGCAGGAGCAGAGCTTCCTGCTCAGAGGGTGAGGGAAAGGGGTGGTAGTGGGGCTTAGGGCCCAGAGTGTGCTTGTTGCCCTTCACATCATCTGGCACTTGCATTCCTTCTCAGCACCTGATTTGGTGAATAGCATGTATTTTAAAACTGCCAGTTTTGAATCCTCAGATGAGTATTTAAAATCGAAGAGTCGAATATCCTCTTGGCAAAGCGGCCCTGGGGTGCAGACTTGCCAAAGGCATGTACCTTGCTTTAGTTTCCTGGAGCTCTGTGAAGCTTCCTGGATTAGTGGGGAACTGAGGTCACTGGGGCCTGGAACAGGTGGGGAAACTGAAATTTGGGGAGCACACAGCTGACGATGATCCTGGCTGGCCTTGAGAAGTCTGTTGCTGGCCAGGCTTGTTGACTTGCTGACCGGTGAGTAGTACCGTGTGCCAGGTCCAGGAGTAGGCCTTGAGACAGAGCACAGGGCTGGGTGCAGAGTGGTGACAGGCAGCAGAGAATCTCTGGTTTCAGATGTAGCCCTTCCCTCTTCCTTGAACCTCACTGGTCACTGGGCGGGGACAAAGGTCCATGGAGGTGGCCCCATTACAGCCGTTATGCTGTTGACTCTCCTTGGACACCGGACTTAGCATGGCCTTCAGAGGACGCAGATGTCCCCTCTCTTCTCTGTTGGTATTCTCTGAGCCCCTCCTGGGCACCAGCTGCCACGCCGGAAGCTGGGAACACAGTGGAGACCCAGCAGCCCAGCCTGCCCTCATGCAGTTCATGGTCTAGGGGGGAGACGGGAGTTATCTGGGCCTTCCTGAGGTGGTGAGTGCTCCGTGGGGTACAGGCCAAGGGCATCCTATCTCATCTCCTGCGAAGTCAAATGGGATAGTGGCTGTGGGAGTGCTCTGGGACCGGGACCACTTTTGTATCATGAGTTATCACCATGGGGCAGGGTCTTGTCCACCCAGTGGTAGAGCCTCAGTAAAATGTCCTGGTGCAGTTGAGGACATTTTGTTCTGTGCCTGCCATTCCTATTTCACAGAGGAGGCAGCTGAGGCTTGAGGGGTGTGAGAACGAGAGGGTGGATTAGCTGCCCTCCTTCCCGGGGGTGGGGGGGTGGGGGGGTGGGGGGGGGTGGAGCAGAGCCTGTGAAGATGGAGACCCACAGATGGGTCTTTAATCTTTTTTTTTTTTTTGCCACAAATTAGACTTGCCTAATCAAAATATAGACTGCCAAGTTAAGGTTCAATATCAGATAAAGTAATTTCTTAATATGAGCATGGCCTGTTTAACGTTTGGGATATACTTATGTTAAAAGTTGCTTGTTTTTTCAAATCTGAAATTCACATTTAATTGGGTGGCCTGTGGTTTTATTTGCTCAACCTGGCAACCCTATGCAAGCCTCAACAACACAGGGGTCAGAGGGCAAGTGGCCACTCTTCTACCCCCCTTCCAGTGACTCAACAAGAATGGAGCTGAGGTCAGGTGTCCTCGGAAATGCAGCCACTCCAACTGGCTGGACGGGGCTCCCCAACCTTGACGGTTTGAGGGTCCGGAGAGCCTCCTTGCGTCCTTTGTCACTCACATGTACTCACAGTCATTCACAGACAGGTACATGTGTGTTCTTTCCCGAATTGTTCTGGAAAACCTGTTTGAAACCAAAAGTAACCCGGATTGTGCAATGGGCTTGGAGAGCACTCTTTTGCAAATAGGTGGTGCAATTTCGGAAAACACTCTTGCAGACAAAGTTCTCCCACGGGATGGGATGGAGACAGGATCCAGGCATTTGGTAATGAGAGACTATGGGCAGGCAGCAGAGTGGGGGGGGGGGGGCACAGGCCCTCGAGGTGGCAGGTGAGCATGCCGTCCTCCTGACCAGGCCTCCTTTGTTCCTCTCTGTAGTCGCCAACGGCACGGCCAGGCCAGCATGGTGGACCACTTGCTTCCAGTGGACGAGACCTTCTCGTCGCCGAAATGCCCAGTTGGTTACCTGGGTGACAGGTTAGCCAGTGGACGGGCATACCACATGCTGCCCTCACCCCTCTCGGAGGATGACAGCGACGCCTCCAGCCTCTGCTCCTGCGCCAGCCCGGACTCACAAGCCGTCTGCTCCTGCTACAGCAGTGGCCTGGGTGCTGAGGGCCAGGACAGCATCTTGGACTTCCTGCTGTCCCAGGCCACCCTGGGCAGTGGTGGTGGCAGTGGCATCGGGGCTGGCAGTGGTCCCATGGCCTGGGGGGCCTGGCGCAGGACACCAGCACCTGTCAAGGGGGAGCATTTCTGCTTCCCCAAATTTCCTGTGGGTGACCCTGATGATGTCCCAAGGCCCTTCCAGCCCACCCTGGAGGAGATTGAAGAGTTTCTGGAGGAGAACATGGAGCTGGGGGCCAAGGAGGCCCCAGAGAGCAACAGCAAGAACGCAGAGGCCTGCAGCCAGCTCTCAGGCGGGCCGCACAGGAGCCACCTCCACCCCGGGTCCGGTGGCAGAGAGCGCTGCACTCCCCTCCTGGGCGGTGCTGGTGCAGATGGCAGCCAGAGCCCTGCTGGGGGGCCCGCATCAGATGGCCCCATCCCCGTGCTGCTACAGATCCAGCCTGTGCAGGTGAAGCAGGAATCGGGCACGGAGCCGGCCTCCCCTGGGCATGCCCCAGAAGGTGTCAGGGTTGCCCAGCTTCTGGTCAACATCCAGGGTCAGACCTTCGCACTTGTGCCCCAGGTGGTGCCGTCCTCCAATGTGAACCTGCCTTCCAAGTTCGTGCGGATTGCCCCTGTGCCCATCGCTGCCAAGCCCATTGGGTCGGGACCCCTGGGGCCCGGCTCCACTGGCCTCCTCATGGGCCAGAAGTTCCCCAAGAACCCCGCAGCAGAACTCATCAAAATGCACAAATGTACTTTCCCCGGCTGCAGCAAGATGTACACCAAGAGCAGCCACCTCAAGGCGCACTTGCGCCGGCACACAGGCGAGAAGCCCTTTGCCTGCACCTGGCCGGGCTGCGGCTGGAGGTCAGTATGACAGGTGACAGGCTGGGCAGTGAGCACACTGGCTCGCCTCTGATCCCCTGGGTGTGCGGTCAAGGCCCAGTTCACCATTAGATAGAGCTGATTAGGAAGGAGGTGGGGGGGCAGGCAGGGAGCGGGGCCGGAGCTGGCACGGCTGCTCAGAGGGCTCCTGGTCCCTGCTGAGCACCAAAGCCTGAAATCAACTGGTCTCCGGTTTCATAATGACCAGGTAAAGCTCGCTGGGGCTCCGGCTGAGGGTGAGGAGCCGGGCCTGGGCAGAAGGGCTCTTTTGGTACCTGTGGGGCCAGCTAAGAGGATGGAGGAAGGGCTGTGCCTCCCATGGGGCCGTGCCACAGGGGCATCGCTCCCTCTAGGCCTCCCAGCACCCGTAAGGGTAAGTACTGCCCTCACTGCCACCTTACAGCTGAGCAGGTAACCTGCCCAGGGCCACACCACTTAGTAAATGGGATTCCAGCCCCGAGAGTCATATCAGAGAAGTCATATCCAGAAAACGCTTTTCCAACCAACTTTACTTGTAGACGTTCTTGGACACATGGGCTGTGCCTGGTCCTTACTCCCCTGGAGGTACTTGAAGCTATATTTGGGAAACTGCGAAGGACAACCGAGAGGGAGGATCAGGTGGGAAGGTGCTGCAGTAAAGGTGGAATCGTCCTTCCAGACTCTACCCTGTGTGGGACAGCAGGGGACACCAGCTCTCCAAGGGCGGCGGTCTGGCCCGGGCTGCCCAGCCAGTGGGTGATGGAGCTGGATGGGTTCCCGGGTATGGCCCGCCCTCTTCAGGGGGGCTTGTGCACCTTTCCCTGAAGAGCAGGTGGCCAGGAGCTCCCATGCCCAGGCTACCACAGCTGGGCTCTCCCCAGTTTTTAGGACACCTACCCTGGGGGAATGCAGCCTATCCGGGAGGGTGGCATGTGCTTCCGTATGTTCCCAGGCTTTGCCGCGGCTGCTGCTTTGTGAGTATGTGCGTGAGTCAGGGCCACAGGGCGTGCTCATCTGTGTGCTGACCTCACCGTGGGAGTGCAGCTGTGCGTCCTGCTTTCTCCATGCGTGTCGTGGTGTGTTACGTGACTACGTGTCTGTGGCCCTCGTCCGTGCGTGGGCATTTGCGTGGGTGTGACCTACGCAGAGCAGTGGCAGCTTCTGTTTCCCTGACCAGAGTCCTCTGGGAGCGCGGGAGGGTTGGCCGCTCCTGGGAGATGCCGGCCCTGGAGTCCCAGCTGGCCGAGGCTGTGGCCGGATCTGGGACCGAGTCTCTGAAGTGACGAAGCAGCCTTCATCCACGGAGTGCCAAATGGGCCAGGGAAGGGACTTTGGCCAGATAGCATCCTGGGGAAGGGTCCCCCCAGCCACTGCCCCAAAGGCGCCCATCTCACAGGCCCACGTGGCTTCCCCCACAGCCTGTGCTCCAGCTCTATGGCGTTGGCTCCAGGGTGTCAGTGGCTGCCGTCGCATGCCTCTCTGAATCTCCCGCCACAGTCTGGGGTGGGCCCTGGGGTGCCAAGGGCCCCTGTGGGGTGGCCTGTAAGGCCCGACGCAGTAGGAGGTATGCAGTGTTGGTGGTCAGAGCTTTGGGTGGGGGGAGAGGCCGAGACACGGGCTGTAGAGGCAGGTGCTCAGCTGTAGAAGGCCAGGGCATTGTGACAGCTTGGCCTGGGGGTAGCCAGCAGCCAAAGCTGGGAGCCTCCGCCCAGGCCTCCGGCTTGCTGTGTGCCCTTGGGGAGGTCCCTCCAGGCCAGGCCTCCGCTTCCTCATCTTTGAAGGGGAGGGCCTGCTCCCTACCAGGGTCAGGGGGGCAGGGATGCCCAGCACCACCCCCTTCTTGTGGGTGGTACTGTTACAAGGGCAGAGTCTGAGAAGGGTGCCAGCCTCATAGGGGCTCCTCTTGGATGCACTTTGCTCTTGGTGGGGGGGTGGTGGGCTGTGGCATCTGGCCTTACAGAGCACTGGTCTCATCTTCTTGGGCCCTGTCCCCGGCCACTCCTGACTCTTGGTGGTGGCCCTTCCAGTCGGAATGGGGCTCGCTAGGGCCAGAGGACGAGCAGTGTGGTCCTTGGCGAAGGCTGCCCACTTTTCCCATTCCCCAGGAGGATGGGACCTGCCTTCTGTGGAGTCCTCAGCCCAGAGGACAGCTTCGGGAGGCAGGTCTCAGCCCCAACACAGTAGCTTCTGGAGCTGGTGAGTTCCCATGGGAGGAGGTGTGCAAGCAAGAGCTGGATTCAGCTTTTCCACTGCGTGGGCCTTTGCACTAGTCTTCTTGTCCAGGATCCTCTGGGCAGGGGAAGGCAGGGAGTGTGCCTGCATAGTGCCGTCCCTGTGGAGCTGACCCGGAGCCCTCCCTGCCTCCAGCCACTCCTAGGTCTTCAGAGGGCCTCCCCAGCTTCTCCCAAGTTTCCCCTGAAATGGGGTCTGGCTTTTGTTGGGTTACAGGTGATGGAGGCATAGGGAGCTGAGGGTGCCTGCCTTTTGGGAGAGCTGTCTCTCTGAGAATGCAAGAGTCCCTGGTTGGCCTTCAGGAATCCTTCAGGAGGCCCTGGAGATGTACACAAGATTACGTGTCCCTCCTACATGGGGGGAGCCCTTGCAGGAGCTGAGTAGGAAGACAGACCAGTTTTGGGGCAGCTTAGTCTGGACAGGACGGCAGAAGTATGTGCCATGTTTTCTGACCACTTACTATGTGTTGGGCAGTGCTCTAAGGTGCTCAGAGTGGGAATATCTTCCACAAATGGCCACACTTGCTTGTATACTTCCTGCCATGAGGAACTCATTACCTTATGAGGCTCTTCTGGCCCTTTTGTGTGCTTTGGTCACTTAGATTTCTATCTAAACTTCTCATTCTGGCACAATCTGCTTGCCAACCTCCCTTCCACAATGCACACTCCCCCGGGCCACCATCCTCTCTGCGCCCTGTGTGTCTGTCTCTAGCACTTTCCTCTAATGGCAGTGGTCGCTGGTCTTGGTGATGCTCCCTGCTTTGTTCTGCCCGTGTCACATAGATAAGCTCGTTGAGTCCTCACAATAGCCCTGTAACATGGAGGCGCCAGTCTGCATTTCCAGAGAGCCCATGGGGATGGAGCTAGTGAGCATGGCTCTGGCGGTGCCCTCAGCCCTACTTGACCCACCCCCTTTGGGTAGACATGCCTTTCCCACCAGGAACTTGATGCCTGCAGCTGTGTGGCTGGCCTTTCTCTACTCCTCTCTCCCTGTACACCTGGTACACTGGCTCAGTGTCTTTTCTCCCCCACGAGGCCACCAGCTCTCTCAGGTGTTATGCTTCTGGGCTAGGAGAAGAGAGCCATCACCAACAACAGCAGTAACAGTAGCTCCTAACACGAGCTCTGAACATTCCAAAGTAACTCATTTAATGCTCTGAGCAAGTCCACAAGGTAGGCATCAGTCATTGTCCCCTTTATAGAGGAGGAATTTGAAGTACAGGACAGTTAAGTTCTCCTTGGTCATACAGCTAGTGAGTAGCAGAGTCGGGAGTTCAACCCAGGCTGTTTGCCCCCTGATCTCCTCCACCCAGACTCAGGTCTCTCTCCTGCACCCCCACCCCCTCAGGCAGACCTCCAGTGGGAGGTGGCCTGCTCAAGCGGTGGGAGGGAGGATCTCTACCTGCAGCTGATCTTTAGGGAGCACTTCTGCATATTTGCCTGTCTTCTCATATGGGGAGCTTACCACACCCACGGCTGCCTCTCTTCCCAGTGGCCCTGGTACGCAGTTTGCTTTTTATCCTGTTGGGCTGGTTCTGGCCTTGGCACTGTGTCCTGTACCCTTTTGTAAAATGAATGGTGCTCCCCCCAACCCAGGTCGTCATTTGCCATGTAACCAGCCCCCACTTCCTTCTGCTTTTGGTCCTGAACCCAGTATTCCTTGTCCCCTCCCCCCCGGGACGTGGTTCTGGCACCCTTAATGGGGCCCAAACCAGACTTTCCCTATCCCGATCTAACTGTCTGGGAAGTGGCTGTTTGCCTGCCTTCCTAGAAGTTTCCTTGCTATGCTCAGACACAGGCCCCCTTTGTTCACAGCAGCAGAACGTCCTGTTCCAGAATGGCCAAGCGTCCCATCCAGAAAGAATACCCTCCTTCCACAGCTAATATAAATATTAATAACTCCTAGCAACCCTATGTGGTAGGTACTATGGTCATCCTCAGTGGACGTGGGAGGCCCAGAAAGGGGTACTTGCAGGATTGAGGACCCGGAGCCAGGATGTGGCAGCGACAGGATTCAGACCCAGTGGCCCACTACTGGCCTGCTCCTATTCAACGACACATTCTCTAACCTCTTCCCTCCATTTGGTAGAGCTCCCAGTGTCGTTGGGCAGGTTGTGCACTGTACAACTCCAGGGAGCACCATTCCCATTGTAGTCCTCAAGACCTGACGATTTACAGTAATGGCTTTCTGGCTGATGGAAGGGGCACTTTGCACAAAGATGCCGTGTGTGCCCATTGTGGTGCTGATGTTCTTGGCTGCTTCTCTCTCTGGCACCTCAGGAGCACGAGTCATGGTACTGACCCATGTGCTCCTGGGCATCAGCAGGGACCAGGCACCGTGCTGAGCTCCTTGCAGGTAATCAGAGCTCACAGTCCTTGAATGATTGCCATGTGCTGAGTCCTCTGAGGCAGATCTGTCATTTCTGCATCTCCAGGTGGGGAAACTAAGCCTCAGAGAGCTTGGTGACTTGACCAGGTCATCTGATCGGTAGGTGGCAGAGCTCACCGCCTGCAGGGTCTGCATCTCAGCCACCTGCCCCCCTCCCACTGTGTGGCCCCCAGGCTCCTCCAGTGGCCGCTCTCCAGAAGAATGTGTGTGAGGGTGTGAGGTAGGGATCTTCTGAGGGCTCACTTCCCGGGGATGGACCCCAGGTCATAGGACCCTGAGGCAGCAGGGAAGAGGCTTATAGGTGGGGACAGCTGGTTCTCAGGCCTGGCTCTCCCTTGGTGTCCCCATGATGAGAGGCCACTCCTTGTGTCAACTCCTTGGCCTCCAGGACAAATCCCAGAAGGTGGGCCAGAATCCCAAGGTCTTCACTGGATGAGTGAGGAAACAGACCCAGGCTGCTCCTGGAGCTCACTCAGGACCACACAAGGCCTAGAAGGATGGGACCTAGTGGGGTGGGGGCCTAGAAGGATCCAGCCATTCCACTGACTGTGTGACCCTGGCAAGCCCCTTGTCCTTTTTGCGTGCTTTTGCTGTTTTATTGCCAGTTCTCTGGGACTGATCCTGCTGCCTCCCTGACCAGAAAGGTACCTGGTGTTTGGAAAGGCTCAGATATTGCTGGTGGCATTGTTTCTGTGGCTTTCTGCTTGCTCCTGCCCTGGGTAGACCCACCTGTTCAGAAGCTGTGTGTTCAAGTCCTACTGGGGGCAGGTGGCCCTGGCCTGGGGGCACGGTCCAGGCTCTGACCTCCAGGGTGCATCAAGGTCACTTCCTCACTGGCTCAGGGCTCCAGTGCCTACACTACCCAGGCAAGCAATGTGGAGGAGGCCAGCACTCTGCAGTCACCAGGATGGGCAGGCACAGCAGGGTGCTATGCCAGGACCTTTGCCCTGGCCTTGTTTGCTCTGTCACGTTGGGGATGCTGGATCAGGCCCTTATCATTCTGAGCCTCGATTTCCTCATCTGGCAAATGGGCCAGTCAGGCTTCCATCATTCCAAACATATGCTGAGAGCATTGCTCTGTGCCAGCCCCAATTGGGGCTCTGGGATAGGAAGTGGAGTTGCCAGCCTCCCAGTGCAGAAGCCTGGCAGTTCTCTTGGGACAAGGCCCTGGGCCCCAGAGGCAACTTAGCCAGTCTGAGCTGCCTGTCCTCTGTGCTTCTGGGTCAGGCTCCCTGTTTGATGCTTAGGCCTTCCTACTTCTCAGCTAAGCCTTCCCCAGGGCATTTTCTGTTGGGTCCTTCTAGTCCTTGGCAGGCTGTGGCATTAAGGCTTCCAACCACAGGGGCAGGCCAGAGGTAGGCTACCCATCAGCTGGTTTGGGGACAGCTGTTCCAGCTAACCTACCTCTGGCTGTGTGGCCACAGGTTCAGGGAGGGGCTGCTGGGCCTGGTACCTGTGCATGTGTGCATGTGTGTGCACATGTGTTCTACGTGTGTGCATGTGCACCCACACATGTGATTGCTACATGGATGTGTGTGCATCACATCCGTGTTTGTGACATGCACATGTATGGCATGTGTATATTGGTGTGTGCATGTGCATTGTGTGGTGTGCACATGAGCGTGTCTGTGTGCATACAATGGGACTCGAGAGGGCTTCCCTGTAACAACCCTCCATCCTCCCCTAGGTGCTTGCTGTGTTCACTCTTTCATGTAAATGCACTTACTGGGCACCTGCCATGCACCAGGCTGCTTGAGGGATGGGCCATGGGGAATGAGACATGCATGTCTTTCCTCATGGAGCTGATGGTCTAATGGCACAGGCTGACAGTCATCAAAAAGTTGAAAACTAATTTAAAATTACACAGAGGTGGGGCCAGGAAAGTGAGGTGCGTATTGTGCCAGGGGAGCCTAGAGTGGGATGCAGTCCTGGAGGGCTTTCTTGAGGAACTGACATTTGAACTGAGCTCTAAGAGATGAGTGGGAGGGAGCAAGAAGAGGGGGAGGGGAAAGCATTTCAGATGGAGGGAACCGAATGTGCAAATGTCCTGTGGCAAGGGGGGGTCCCAGGATGGACCAATGTAGGTAGAGCAGAGGAAGACAGTGTGTATGTGTGGGGAGTGGGATCTCACTGCCAGGATGAGGCTCCTGGGGTGGGGAGAGCTTCAAATCCCTGAAGTCAATGGTAGCAGTCTGAGCATGTGGCTGGCTGGGACCCTTACCTCTCCCATCAGCAGCTGCTCATTCTCAGTGGCCTCTGGGCTGTGGGAGCCCTTGCTCCCAGGCAGGCTGAGGCCCAGAGAGGGAGGTGCCAGGGGAACCATCTAAACTCTCAGAAGTGCCTTGCAGGGGTGTGGTTTGGTTCGGGGACAGCTCTGGCGGTGGGGCCTCAGGAAGGCGGTGCCCAGCAGTGGGGGGAGCTGCCGGGTGGAGACCCTACCCCTGTCCCCCGGAGAGGAGGGAGGAGACAGGAGGGCGGAGCCGGGAGCTCCCTGAGCGCTCCCCAGGCCTCAGTTCCCCCCTGGGGGCGCTTCCTCCCGCAGACCCTCATGGAACCCCGCATTTCTGCCCAGTGGGCGGCCTGAGGCTTAGCCGCAGGCGGGGCGGGGTGATCCCGCGGCCACCGCGGGGGACATGGTGCGGTGGAGTAGACCCTGGGCTCCGGGGCCTTGACAGCGGGTCCCCACACTCAGAGCGGACCGCTGCGCCCGCCCTGAGCCCTTGCCTGACGGCTGGTGCCGTCCTGGAGGGGGACGGGCCGGGGACGGTGGCTTTGCCCCGGGACTCCGCAGAAGCGCGGGGTCCTGCACCTGCCGGCTGCGCGGGCCCGGGCGCCGGCGGCGGGGCGGCCTCGCTCACGGGAGCGTGCGTGTCCCGCAGGTTCTCCCGCTCCGACGAGCTGTCGCGGCACCGGCGCTCGCACTCGGGCGTGAAGCCCTACCAGTGCCCCGTGTGTGAGAAGAAGTTCGCGCGGAGCGACCACCTGTCCAAGCACATCAAGGTGCACCGCTTTCCCCGGAGCAGCCGCTCGGTGCGCGCCGTGAACTGAGCGCCCGCCGCCCCCGCGCCCTCCCCGTTCTTTTGTAGCAATAATTTATTTGCGTCTTAAGAAGACGTGACGATGCTGCCAACCCACCTTCCGAAGCCCGGGAGGTGCCGCCCCTCGGGGAAGACCTGGAGCCCTGGGCCCCTGGGGCTGCGCCCCTAGCAGCGGCCGCGGCCCTCCCGCCTCCGTGCCTTGGTGCCTTCCGCGGGCTGGCCGGCGCCGGGCGCTGGGAGCCTGGACCTCCTCCCACGGCTCCCTGCCCGGGCCGAGCCTGGCACCTTTCGCTCAGAAGAAGAAATGTGCGGTTTTGAAGTGTCTGGTCCCGGAGGGAGCCGTGCGGGGGAGGAGGAAGTAGGCCAGAAGTCCAGGGCGCCCGGCGGCGCGGGGGTGCTTTGCTCCAGGATCTGCCCCTCAGCCTGACCAGCAGAGGGGTACGAACAGGGCACTCAGGGTGCAGATCCGGGCCCCTGGCAGATGGGGCATTAGGCAGAGGGTCTGGCCACGCATGTGCTTGAGCTAAAGTGCAGGGCGGAGGATGCAGGCCAGCCCCGGAGCATCTGTACGCAACACGGCTCATCCCCTCATCCTGTTCCAGACAGATCCAGGCACCAGCCTCCGGGGTCACCTTGGAGAAAGAGGGGAGCAGGCTGCATTGTGTGTAGGAGAACTAGATAGAGCCTCCGAATCCTGATTTAGAAATGCATTCCTTATTTTGTCTAGAAATTAATATCAAATGAACTAGCTTGTTTTGACAGGTTTATTTCACATCCTATGAATGTATGTAAATAAGCTGTACATAGGTACATCTACATAAAATGTCTTTTAATAACATGTCAACATTTGTGTAAATTTGAAATTAAAAAATCTATAAAGCTGGTGTACATATGTTACAATTATGTATATTTTCTTTGGTCCTTCATAAAAATATATTTACTTTGCCAATAAAAAGAAAAACGAACTCAATAACTTTATGGCATTCATGGGCTGTTTTCCGCTGCTTTGCCAGGAAATGGGGGTGATTCTGAAGGGTGATCTCTGTGTCTGTGTTCGCACCATTTAGAGGACCTTAATTTGTACCCGGAGAGACATGAAGACCCCTTCGGGGTTCAGCCCCTGGTACAGCAGTGCAGGCTTCCCAAAATAGCCTCACCTCTGTACTGGCTGTGGGGTTTCTGCTCACAGTAGTTTCCTGGAGGGCTCCGTCTCTCCACAAACCCAAATCCAGCCCCAATCCCCGTGTCAACTGCTAGGCCAGGCCCTCAGTGATCACCTCTACTCTGATTTACTGTTGGAGGTGCTCACTCAATGCTCTCTGTGTAGTCCTCCTAGCCTCTACTGTGCACCCACTGTATGCATGGTGTGCCAAGGAGACTCCTTTTAGGAAATGGCATGTTCTTTCCACCTGCCTGGGACATTGTGAATGGATTCAGTGTTGACTAGTAGAGAAGAGGCTTGGAGAGGCCAGTATATGCAATGAGACCGCCTCCTCCACCCATTCGAGGTACTCTGAGTTCTGGGGAGACAAGTCCTCTCGAACTCCCCCCAATTTTTGGGATCTCCACCATGTGCTCGCACAGTTGAGATCTGAATGCATCCACCTGCCCTGGGTAGGTTGGAAGGTGGAGACAGTGGGAGCCAGAGAACAAAGAGAGTCTATAAGCTAGTGAGGGGGCTCCAATGGGTGGCTGATGTTGGGCAGGGCAGGCTGGGCTCAGTGGCTGCCCCAGTTGCCCCGTCCACATGGATAGAGAGGTGAGGACCTTCTAGAGTGGTTCTTTCCCCAGGAGCCCAGTGCAAATGCAGCAAGTGTTTCTTAGTGACACCCTTGGAGATGGTGGAAGGTGGTGATGCACCCATGGATTTACAGCAGAGAGATGTCTAAGCAAGATGTGTGCACGCATGCTTTCATGTGTGTGAAATCATGTACCTCAGAAGGGGGAAGCCATTGTTCCTGCTGACAGGAACCATCTGCTACTGTCATCTTTCCTGTCTGGTGGATGCTGGCAGACATGAAGCTTTCAGGTGCACCCACCATACAGCATGGTGATTGGAGAATGGACACCCCATCCTGACCAGCTCTGTTCTTGGCGAAAGGACTCGGCCTTGTGACCCTTGCCCTTTGCCCCTGACCAGATGTACCCTCTGTAGTCAAACACGTTCCAGGGAAGTGAGGCATTGATTCCCAGGTGCCTTAATGTAGCCTTTCTTTATCCACAAACAAGCAATGCAGCCTGGATAAGAGAGAGAGTGGAGGTCACGATAGTCATACTGGAGGAAGAATACATCAGTGAGCACATGTCCCTATGATGCAGGCACTGACCCAGGATGCTACTCCCCTCGTCTCAGTGTGTGCAGTCCCCTAGCCAAGGCACAGCTGGCCACATGTGCAGGGTGGTCCAAGCCATCATCCTCAGGTTGGGCTCCCGACTCCCCACCTAATTTGTGTGTTGGCCTCTGCCTTGGGTGGGCAGCATGGTCCAGGTCTCTGCTTCCCGGAAGGGTTGGCTGAGAGAGGGCTGGCAGGGACAGCAAGGCAGAAGGAGTGTGGCATGAGTGAAGAGATGTGGGCATGAAGACAACTGCCTCTCACTCCACTTTGGGCAAGTTTATTAAACCTTTCTGATTTCAATTTCTTCACCCTGCAGAATGGACATGATAGTCCTCACATCATAGCGTGGTTGGTGAACAGTAAGTGGGAGAGTGTGACTTTGAACAACAGCAAAGACCCGTTCTAGGGTGTGAGTGTCCTCTCAACCAGATGAAGAGGCTGGCGAGGCAGGGCCTCCATTCTCTGCTGTGGCCTGGGCCTGCACAAGTGCCACTGTGGTGAGACCCATGAGAATTTTGAGAGCTCTGCTGAGGCATCTGACTTGTTTCTTGCCTCTGAGAGACCCCCCTGCCAGCACCGTTGTTACCCTTTGTGATTTCTGTGATGGGAAAAGTAGTGTTTCTCTTGGCCCGCGAGCCAAGAAAGCAGATGGAGACATCGGTCAGTATGCCCCTAACTGTTCGTATTAGGAGTCTGGTTGGTTGCAGAGCAGAAACCCCAGCCTTAACAACCCTGCCCTGCACAATACTCCTTCCCCAAGGCACACAGAGGGTGGAGGAAGTACCATTTATTGAGCACAGTACCAGGCAAAGTATGGGTTAGGGTGCTATAACAAAGAGACTCCCAAACAGTGTGGCTGCCACAAGATAGAAATTTATTTTTCCCTGTTAGAACAATCTGGAAGTAAGCAGCCTCAGCTGATAGGTGGCTCTGGCATGGGATAGCCAGGCTTCTTCCCTCCTGTCACCCGCCACACTTTGGTCTTGGTGCAAGATGACTGGCCAGGGTATCAGACGAGCCCCCAGAAAGCAGGTGAGAGGCAGTGTGTTCCATTCCCTTCACAAGTCAGTCCCCTCGTGTCTGTTTGGCCAGAACCTAGTCACATGGCCTCATCCACCACAAGGGAAGCTGGAAAAAGTGGTCTTGATCTGAGAGATTGTGTGCACAGCTAAAATGCAGGGGTTCCACTACAGAAGAGTGAAGCAGAGCATAGGAGCTGCCTTTCCACTGTGCGTGCATGCGCCATGCCTAGCACTGGGTGTACAAGGGACCCTGTTGTCCTCCTGAAACCTGGCAGAGTGGCACCTGTGCAGCGTGCGAGAGTCATTGGGGGCCCGGTGGGTCTGCTGACCTGTGGCTTTTTCCACATTCTCAGAGTGGGTGTCACTGACAGGCATGAGACCAACAGCTGGGCTTCCAGGGACAGCAGGGGGTCTCAGGGGGAAACCATAGGAAGGAGGAGCTAAGATGCTTTTGCTGACAAGCCAAGGCTGCAAATGGCAGAGTCCTGACTCATATGGATGAAAGTAAACAAAACGAAACCTCATCAGGTCATCATTGTCTACTGCTGGATAGAGCCCGGAGTCTTTACATGGGCCATGGGGGCAGAGGAACAGAGGCAGAAAGGCTTCTAGGGAATCATAGTTTTTCTTGTGCCCCCATGTTCAGAGTATCCCAGGCCCTGGGCAGTGGGTACAGAGGAGATGCTGGGAGGAACGGGTGTGTTAGCCTGGACAGCAGTTGGTGTGGCTAGGGCTTTGAATGTCACATAAGGGGACCAAGAGTGAGGACAAAGTCTACCTTCTGTGTGACAAACACCAAGTCTAAATGGAAAAAGACCACAGGTGACTGGGTGACGGGCACTGAGGGGGGCACTTGACAGGATGAGCAGTGGGTGTTATACTACATGTTGGAAAATCGAACTCCGATAAAAAATGTATACATAAAAAAAGAAAAGAAAAGAAGAAGACCACACGTGGAAGGGGGCAGCATTTGGAAGGGTCAAGGAGAGCACGTACCTCAGCCATCCAAGGCAGGAAAGGCATCACTGGAGTTTCCTATTACTGTCCATCTGCTGGGAGGTCACAGAGCATGCTCAGGTTGGAACGGAAGAGCAACAGGACGGTGCAGAAAGAGGGGCACCTGGGTGGCTCAGCGGTTGAGTGTCTGCCTTAGGCTCAGGTCCTGATCCTGGGGTCCTGGGATCAAGTCCCATATTGGGCCCCCAGCAGGGAGCCTGTTTCTCCCTCTGCCTATGTCTCTGCCTCTCTCTCTGTGTGTCTCTCATGAATAAATAAATAAAATCTTAAAGAAAGGGTGAGGGAAAATCACAATGAAACAAAGATGGCAACAGAGTTAAAGCTTGCTTTGGTACAGCAAGCAGGACAAGCGAAGTCCAGACACTATTCAGAACTAGTGGAGAAGGAAGGGTGGAAATGAGATACATAGGTATGGAGGGCAGAAAACACAGCACCAATAGCTGGATACCAGGGAGTCTGGATCAGACTCCAGAAAAATGACATATGTACTAATATATAGCACATGTACTCTACTAATATATAATATACTATTATATAACATATAACACACTAATATGTAAGATGCACAATATACTAACAATACACTGATATATAATGTATATAATATAATATATAACACATAATACACTAATATATGATATATAGTAATATGTAATATATGAACATATATACTAATATATGACATATACACTGATATAATATAGTATATAATTCTGACCATATACACATATAAGTGGAGGACTGGGAAATCATCTCACTCTTGGAGGACAGGAGAGCATAGTGGTGGCTCCTAGAGGCATTTAGTTGGAATGAGGCCATGTAAGCTCAGAGGGCCTCTCTGAACTTCAGAATCCTTATCTGTGAAGTGAGTGTGATAACTCTGACCCATGGGTTCTGTGAAGATGGAGTTAATTATGTTTAAAACAACAGACCCATTGCATGGTGGACAAGAGGGGACAATGAGTGATAAGGTGGAAAGGAGAAAAATGCAACAACTGAAGAGGGGCCTCCCAGTGGAGCAGAGCATCTGAGATAAGGATGCAGGAGCTCAGAGCAGCCATATCTCATAAGGTCCTGCTGCACGCTGCAGCCCTGTCAGTCCTGCGTGGGAAGCCCCCCCCCCACCCCGGGAGCCTTGAAGAACGAGCCTATTTTAAGAGATCTGGACCCTGAGACCAAGAAACTCTCCAACTACCATTGGTTCTTCCCTGTCTCAGCTTACCTGTGGGGGGGACTCTCAGAGCCTTCCAGGCACAAGGACAGGCCAGCATCTGCCTCTGATAGAGACCCAGGGATGCTCCCCAGGGCTGTTCATTGCCCGCTTGTTCCCAACGTTAGTTCTGGGAACTGGGCTCAACTCTGTGCTGCTGGTACAGGTGAGGAATGGGATCACCATAGCTCTCATCAAAAGATGACATCAGAGACATAACCAACTGGGAGATGAGCAGAAGGAAGAGCTAGCATAAGAGCAGGGAGGTCATAGTGGGACATATCTAAGAATGAAAATACATTTATGTAGAGCCGAGTCTAGATACTTGCAAATGGGTTTTAAAGTCAAAAGACAGATGTCAAATACTATAACAGAAAGAGAAGGAAAGTTTGCAAGGAAGAAGTAATAATGTAATACCAGTCAGTAATCTGGCTCTAAAGGCCCAGGCTGTACAGACTCGAAGCTGTGTGAATGCTTGAGGCACGCCAGTCATGAGATGCCTCTGTCCCCAAGAAGTCTTGGCCTCTTAGAAGAGCAATTCAAATCAGTCACGTTTCTTGATATCCTATTTTACATCACCCTGTTCCCTGAGAAGTCTTTGTCTGATGCACACATCGAATACGTGAAGCCAGGTGCCATTTCTATTGGGTAAATTGGTAACTAATTGAATGATTGTCCCCAGAGGGCTCAGCTCGAAAGAAGAATGAGGGCCACCTCTCTGGTCCCACAGCAAAGTGGATGGCACAAAGGTCCCACAAAGCCCCCGGACAACAAGGTAGACACTCCTGCTGGCTTGGGGCTGCTGCAGGACAAGTGAATGACTGCCCCCTCAGAGGATGTTCCAGACCCGTGTTGCTCCATACAGAGTGAGATGCATTCTGGGACACCTGTGCCTTCCTCTCACTCTAGCTGACTTGTTTTGCAAGTAGTGTTGATGCCCCCCCCAGTGACTCTTTCTACCACAGCACCAGTTTGTCACACTTGACCCCTCCAAGGGTTCTAAGAGTCCAGCCCTTCTGGCCAGTGCCATCTGTGTGACCTTCCCTGGAGGTTTGTGGGGCACCTTAGCCCCGATGGTTTCCCTTGGAAAATACCTATTTGATGCTTCTGTTGAAATAGTGTAAAATAAATTATATACTAAGTAGTATTATAATAATACAACTTATAATATATAAGCAATATAGTTGTAACATATTTTAATATATAACATATAATATACTGTATATAGCATATACAATATGCTGTATATAACATATACTGATATAACTATAATATGATACTATAGTAACAATAACATAATAACTCTATGCGTGCAGATAAAGATTAGAGAACACAACTGTATTATATAGTGTTATTTATAATTTAGATGATAGAACTATATGGTATAAAATACAACCAGAGACTAAAGTGTACTTACCTGCCACCTTCTCTGTGAGGCACCCAGGGCTTGCTTCTTGAATCTGTCCCTTTGCCACCTTTCTCTTCCTCCCAGGACATTAAATTCCCCACCTCTTTAAATGCACAGAAGAATTTAGAGCCAGACTCTGGGTTCCTATAACTCTCCTTGCCTCCATTTCTTCACCTGTGTGGAATGAGAAGGGTCTCCCTCTCATACACAGGTCATTGTGCAGACAAAATGAATTGAAACGTTAGATGTACTTAGAGGAGCATCTGGCAGGGAGCAGAAGCTGTTATGTTTATTACTACTCATTGTTACTCGAGTACTCCCTCAGTGTCCCCATCTGCTTCACGCTGAGAAACATAATAAGACATTTCTGTTAAATGAACACAGTATTCTTCCAACGGACATTTGTCAGATCAGACATTCTCCAGCACCGACGTCTTGGTATCTAGTGCACAGATGGGTCTAGCAGAGGGCAAGCTCATTCCCTCCGCAAAAGGATCATGGGGCTCTGTGTAATCGGGGTCTTCTCAGAGTTCATTCACAGACCATTGAATACTTAACACTAGGAAGAACTATAAGCCAATGTGTTCAAGCCACTGCTGTTTAAGTATCAAGCAACAAACAAGATAAACCCAATCAGAAATTGTAGTGGCTTTAAAAGGTCATGTACATCTCACAGGTTTTATTTGCGTTTTCCTTAACAGGAAGCTATACATTCAATGCCAGACTCCTGGGAATACTACCTGGGCCCGGATTCTTTTATGCCTTCACTCTTTCCACCCCCACAGAGGGGCAGACCTTGCAACCCATGAGAAGGATCCCCTAATATATGCCCTGGTCTTGTGATGCCTGAGACTTGAGGGTAGTGGCCTGTTTCCAGGGGTGCTTATACTCTTGGATAACTGAGCAGTTAAGTCTCACTTAAAAATGACAGGTGGATATTCTGGGCACCCTGTGGTGGAGGCTGATGACTCTCAAGTTTGTGTTCATGAAGTTGAGGGTGAGGGAGGATCTTAAGGGCCTCTTTTTCTCTCCCTCCACCCCCTGTTGCCATGTTGACACTGGCCTCCAGTGGGTGGGGGCATGCTATCTCCTGAAATCCATTCATATCAGTTCACATCTGCCTTCCACCTCTCCTGCTCTTCCTACAAGAGGATGCTAGACAAATTTACTGCGTCTAGGGAAAAGTTCTCAGGCTGCTGGAGACACTGGGTCCCATAATAACACCTGTATTCACAAAGAACAGCACACTCCCGGCACACACACAAACATAAGATGACTTTGATATTATTTGTGAAGACCTTGCCCATGACAACAACAACAAAGAAAGACAATAGAAGTAACAGGGTGATCTGTACATAATGAAATTATCCAGAGAGTCAGAGAGCAATCAACTGAAGATCCACCAGAATTCGTGACTGCTCACTTAGTGACCAGATGCAAGATAAACATGTGGAATTAGATTACTTACATGTCATTATGTCAGGTATCAATTGCTGCATAATGGCCAATCTCAAAAGTTGGTGCTCTAAAACAGCAGTGTTTTAACATTATAGCTGATGTATCTGTGGGCTAGCCAGGGGTCCACTGATCTAGGCTAGCCTCACTCATGTGTCTATGGTTCGGCGAGGAGTTCTGCTCTAACTCGAGCTGGGCTCGGGCAGTTTAGCTGGGTCCAGCGGGCCAGGTGGGGAATGTTTTCATAGTGGAAGCAGAGCTGGGATCCCACATGGTAACCGCTAATAATGGTGGCCCCTAAACCTGGTGAAGGCAAGAGAGCAAGCTCCAATGTACAAGCCCATTTCAAATTTCTGCTCGTGTCCTCTCCATTACAACCCATTGAGTAATGTAGGTCATGTGGTCTAGTGTCAATGGGTGGCATAGGTTGACTCCCCCAAGTGAGAGCAGTGTGAAGTCATACAGCATAGGGCATGGATAAATAGAGCGATCATCACTGGTGTCAACCATACGCTCAAAAACCAACTAAAGCTTTAATAAGGAGTAGTATTCATCACTTTCACACAGCAGGAAAAATCACAAACAACGTGGCAGTAAACTGATCAAAAATGTCTAAGAATATATAATAAAACTTTAATGGAAAACATAAAAAGACTAAATAAGTGACTGAATAGAATTGCCTACCATTTTTCCTTTATCAGAGACTCAGAATTGTAAAGATGCCCATTTTTTTGTCATGTTAATCCACCCTTCAATGCAATTCCAGTACAAATCCTAAGAGGACTGCTTTTAATGGAACTTTACTTGGTTTTAATGTTTATCTAGAAATGTAAATGTACAAGAGTACAATACAATTTTGCATCATGGTGGTGCTGGTGGTGGTGCTGGGGTGAGTAGCCTGCCTTAGGAAGTATGGAAACATCCTATAGAAGTAAGAGTTTTAATAGGTGGTATTAGAATTGACAAATGCAAATAAGTCACAAAGCAGGATAAATATTCTAGAAAAAGACATGAGTATATACAGGATTCAATGTAAGATACATTTAATACATGGTAGTGGAACAACTAGTTATTCATAAGGCATGAGGAAAGGTAAAACTTTACCTCACACCATATGCACAAAATTCATTCCAGATTAAAGAGCCAATTATTAAAGTACAAGAAATAATAAAACAGAAGCCAAAATGGAAATGATAGTTTTGACAGCAACATTTAAGATCCTGATTTAAGAATAGACAATTATGGGGGATCCCTGGGTGGCTCAGTGGTTTGGTGCCTGCCTTCGGCCCGTGGCATGATCCTGGAGTTCCGGGATCAAGTCCCGCGTTGGGCTCCCTGCATGGAGCGTGCTTCTCCCTCTGCTTCGTCTCTGCCTCTCTCTCTCTGTGTCTCTCGTGAAGAAATGGATAAAATCTGTTTTTTTTTTAATAAAGAATAGACAACTATGGATAAGGTTAGAAGGACAAGAATTAGATGTAGAGAGAAATGTGTGAGCTAAATTATCCAAATATATCTGAAATGCCTATAAATTAGTGAGTAAAAGTAAGAATTCCAACAGAAAAGTGTGCAATGGAAAAAAATGCCAAGTGCCAAATAGATATAGAAGATGTTTGACTTTGGAAATACACAGGGGAAGATAAAAATAACAATCTTTCCTATTTATGCTGGCTAGATTGAACAAGTGTAGAAGACTAACAATATATCCAGAGTGGGGAAATGCCTATTCTCACTGTTGACTGCAGCACAGTGGTTTTTTGGAAGACAATTTGGAAGAATTTATCAAAATGTAAAATATGCCTATCCTTTTACCCAGCAAACCCAACCCCAATTAAAAATCTGTGTATGGAGGGCATTATGATCATAGTGATCACAGTGAACACTGCCATATGGTATACTTGAAAGTTGTGAAAAAAGTAAATCCTAAGGGTTCTCATCACAAGGAATAAACCATTTGTGTCTTTCTGTATGTATATAAGATGGTAAATGTGAACTAAACTTACATTGTGGTAAGCGTGTCGCAATAAATTAAGCCATTGTGCTGTACATCTAAAACTTACACAGTGCTAGGCATCACTTATATCCCAACACTGGAGTGGAAAAGAACACTTAAGGAAGATATTTTAAAAATCCACATACAAAGATATATGTACAAGTTTGTTCTTTTTAACGTTATTTAGGACTGCAGATGGTGGGGAACAATCTAAAAACTTACTAGTGGAGAATTGGGTAAAGTATGGTGCCCAGAAACTAGCTCTTTTAATTGGTTGGCAGCGAAATGGTCACAATTAGTTATAAGTTACATGTATAAAAATTATGCATAAAGTTTTAATTTTTAGAATCACCCTGTGCAGAATGGCTGGAAGGCTTGGTAAGGGTGGTAGGACCTAATTAAGGTATAAACACCCATGACTGCAACTGACAGAGGAACAGCAAGAATATGGAGAGGCACACTCGGGGGAGGACGCAGGCCCTAAGAACCATGGAGTGAGTCCAATCCATGAAGGAACATCTCGTCTATCAGCAAAATGTACCTGGAATATGACCACTCCTCCCACCCACTGGGGCCCAAGCCACCCGTGTCCTCTTGCACAGACTGTTGCAGTAGGTCCCGGTGACTTTCCTACTGTGGCCTCATACCCACAGCACAGCAGCCAGAAGGATCCAGATAAAATCTATCTGATCGTGTCCCTCTTCTGCTCAGAACCTTCCAGGGGTTCCTCTGTTTCACTCAGAGGAAAAGGAAGACCTCGTAAAGCCCTGCAAGGGCTGTCTGCCCTGCGCCACATGGACCTCACCACCTACACTCTTCTTCATCCACTCCACCGACTCTGCTGTTCTGGGAAAATAGCTCTCGCCTTGTGGGCTTTGCATTGACTGTTCCTCTGCCTGAGGTCCTCTTCCCTCAGCTATCGCACAGTTCCTTCCTCCTCTCCTTAAGTCTGTGCTGAGATGTTATTGCATTGGGAAAGGACTCCAGTTTGTGTCTACCTTCATGTCTTAGTCTTGATAAACCATAAACCTGGTTGTGCAATGTGTTCAAAGGGCAATTTAGGGCATTCAGGTATCCTCTGCAACTATCTTTGCAACTCTTGTAAATCTAAAATATTTCAGAATAAAACCAAACAATAGTTACGCCCACCAGCACTCCTTATCCCTCTGTGCTCTTGATCTTTCTCCACAGCACTTACCACCTTCCACATCATGATTTACTTCTGTGTTCATTCCCTGCTACACTGCTCCATCACGACAGGGTTTGCCATAAACTCATATCCTGGGACAAATATCATATTTGTTCTGTATTTGGGCACTACATATTTAATGGTAAGTTATCTACCATTAATACATGTTTGGTTAGTTCCCAAATGTTTGCTGTCAAAAATACTGCTGTAAAATAGAACATCTTGCACACATAGTTTCATACACAGATTTTAAAAAAAAGATTTTATTTATTTATTCATGAGAGACACACAGAGAGAGAGAGGCAGAGACACAGGCAGAGAGAGAAGCAGCCTCCCTCTGAGGAGCCTGATGTGGGACTCAATTCCAGGACCCCAGGATCATGACCTGAGCCAAAGGCAGATGCTCAACTACTGAGCCACGCAGGTGCTCCCATACACAGATTTTTAATGCTGGGCCAAAGGGTAGGCACATTTTAAATTTTGGTTAACTTTTGCCAAATCATCATCCAAAAAACAATTACACTGGAAACACGATTTACCTATTTATCTGTTCCTCACTAGAACATAAGCTCCTTGGGAATCAGGGGTTTGCCTGTTTTGTTTGTGCTATAAACTCAGCTTCCAGAACAAGTATTTGTTGAGAAAACAAAGTGGGTAGTAGAAAGAGCCATTGCTAAAATTGTTGAGATAAGATACAGAGGTTTAAATATATTATTTAAAGTTAAAGTTATAAAGATGGTGGGGTAGGCACCTTCTTTGGTTCCCCAAAGATGTCCATGTCCTAATCTGCAGAACTAGGAGTACATTCCCTCACAGCGAAAGGGACTCTGCATATGTGATTACTTTAAAGATCTCCACCTGAAGAGGTGACCCTGAATTATCTGGTGTGCCTGATGTCCCCACAAGGGTCCATATAAGAGGGTCAGAAGGAGGTGGGACAATGGAGGCAGAGGCCAGGAGGAGAGATTGGAAGATGCTTCTGGCTTTGAAGATGGAGGAAGGACCGTGGGTGCCTCTGGAAGCTGGAAAAGCAAACAAACTGATTCTCCCCTGAAGCCTCCAGAAGGAATGCTGTCCTACTGACATCTTCATTCTAGGACTTGTGACCTCTGGAACTGTGTGAGAACGAATTCGTGGTGTTTTCAGGCACTGAGTTCATTGTAATTTGTTACAGCAGCAGCAGGAAATTAACCCCAGGTACCAGTAGAAGAAGCAGAATAAAAATGTGAGTTCCAAACATGAACTGTTGAGGAGATGGGAAGGAGAGAGGGGGAAGGTAAGGTTGCTGATACCACGTCTTTCCTAAGGGAACCAACAGAGTCCAGGGTCAGCAACTCCAGATGTGGGTTATTTCATATTTCTACTACACTTGGATGCAGTCTCTAGAAGGATGAAAACCAGATAGTTAGAAGAGGCTACCCTTGTACCTGCACCCCAGTGTTCATAGCAGCAGTGTCCACAGTGGCCAAACTATGGAAAGAGCCCAGAAGTCCATCAACAGATGAAGGGATAAAGAAGATGTGGTTCATACATACAATGGAATATTACTCAGCCATCAAAGAAAATGAAATCCTACCATTTGCAACATCTAGTGGATGGAACTAGAGGGTATTATACTAAGCAGAGTAAGAGTTAGAGAAATAAAAATATATTATTTCATTCAGATGTGGAATTTAAGAAACAAAACAGATGAACATAGGGGCAGGGAAGGAAAAATAAAATGAGATGAAAATTGAGAGGGAAGTAAACCATAAGAGATTCTGAACTTTAGGAAACAAACGGGGTTGCTGGAGGGGAGGTTGGTGGGGGGATGGGGTAACTGGGTCATGGGCATTAAGGAGGGCACATGATGGAATGAACACTGAGTGTTATATGCAATGGATGAATCTCTAAATTCTACTTCTGAAACTAATTTTAAAAATAAATGTAAAAAAAGAGGCTACCCCTGGAAGGGGATCGGGGGAAGGTGGCTAGGTTGTTACTTGCCCACTTTGCTCTTTGGTGCTCATGGATTGATTATTGTGAGTGTATCTGACCACCATAAAAACACACTTTTAAAACCTACTCTTGCATTGGTCTTCTGGAGAAGTGCATGATGTGATCCCAGCAGCGTGACCATAGGAACCCAGTGGCTGCAGTAAGGTGCAGGCTGACTGGGACAGCCTACAGAGAAGATGTTGTACATGGGCCTCTGACAGCTCACAGAAGCATTGGCCAGAAGGAAGGGAATCCAACCAGGAAGGCAGAAAGCTTAGGCCAGGTGCACTTATGCCTACAGTGAGGCAGGGACTTGGCCCATGACACCCCTTCCCTCACCCACATACACTGTGGACTATCAGCTGTATACAGGTCCAAGAGCACCTCTGTTCTCTAGGCCTGTGCCGAATGTTCCAGTACAAGGCTGCATACCTGTGCATACATGTGTGCAAGTGTGTGCAATACTTGTGTACATAGGGGTGTGTGTGTGTGTGTGTGTGTGTGTGTGTGTGTGTGCAGGCACGCGCAGCCAGGGAAGTTCAGGCCGGTGTGTACAGGCGTCCATGCTCATCTGTGTGTGTGCACTCAGGATTGCACTGAATGTGCATAGGTGCAAATACATGTGAGCGTGCCTAGGCTCTCGTGCGGGTGCACGTGCAGTCACGAATGTGTCTCTGTGCGTGGAGAGCGCATGCAGGGCTGCCAGTTTCAGCTTATGCCTACATTTTCTTTGGTTCTCATGATTCAAAAACTCAGAGCTAGCATTTAAGAAATAAGACTTCACATAAAAAGCTACATGTTCAGCTTCTTTTGAAAACGGATGAAGCTGTATTGGGTTGTGTTCCTGAAGGACATCTGCCAACTAGAGCCCATAGGCTCCGCCCTGCCCTGCTCCCTGGAGGGGTCATGTGACCTCTAGTTTGTCAGAGTCCTCACCGCTGCCTCCTGTCTCCCACATTACCTGCCTTCCCGTCTATATTACCTTTTTGGCTTCAGTAGGAGTTTGAGATTCTTTGATAAAGTCCCAACAATTGAATAGCAAGTTTCAGCCTGAGCAGCATCCCCATTCCTGCCCTCATTCACTTTCAGCCACTATGTCCATGCGGTCATTCTGTCCCTCCCCATGCTTCTCCTGATGCTGTCTTCCTAGTCTGCTATGTCCTCCTCACCCTGTGTCCCAACTAGTTTTACTCTTTCTTCAGCTGCACTTCACATGTTCCCCTCCTCTGAGAAGTCTCAGATATCCCCTGACCAAGTCACCCCTTCTCTTCTCCCTGACTTGCTGTGCTTCACTGCTGATTGTGCTGCTGGCAGGTGTACAGGAAAAGGTCATCTTATGAGCTGGGACTAGAAACCCTCCAAGAGAGAGAAATATCTTTGTTTGGGAAAACTGTTGATAAGCCCATGGTATAAAAGGAGAGGTATAATCACGATTAGGAGCCAAATCATTAAAAAAAAAAAAAAGAACTAAATTCAACTAAAAATGAACAGCCTTGTTGAAATACATGGGTCAAAGACCTGAAGAGACGTCTCATGGAAGAAGATTCACAGATGACAGGTAGGCATATGAGAAGATGCTCTATATCATCTGTTATCAGGGATATGCAACCTAAAACCACAGTGAGACACCACTATGCACCTATTAAAATGGCCAAAATTCAGAACACACAAACCAAGTGCTAGAGAGGATGTGGAGCAACAGGAACTATCATGCATAGCTGGTGGGATTGCAGTACCATGCAGCTACATCAGAAGACACTTTGGTAGTTTCTTATAAAATTAAACATATTGTTACCATGAGATCCAGCAATCACGGTTCTTGGTAATTACCCAAATGAATTGAGAACTTTTTTTAAAAATTTTTTATTTATTCATGATAGTCACACACACACAGAGAGAGAGGCAGAGACACAGGCAGAGGGAGAAGCAGGCTCCATGCACCGGGAGCCCGACGTGGGATTCGATCCTGGGTCTCCAGGATCGTGCCCTGGGCCAAAGGCAGGCGCCAAACCGCTGTGCCACCCAGGGATCCGGAGAACTTTTTTTTTAATTTAATTTTTATTGGTGTTCAATTTACCAACATACAAAATAACACCCTGTGCTCATCCCATCAAATGCCCCCCCCGAGTGCCCGTCACCCATTCACCCACACCCCCCGCCCTCCTCCCCTTCCACCACCCCTAGTTCGTTTCCCAGAGTTAGGAGTCTTCATGTTCTGTCTCCCTTTCTGATATTTCCCACACATTTCTTCTCCCTTCCCTTATATTCCCTTTCACTATTATTCATATTCCCCAAATGAATGAGAACATACACTGTTTGTCCTTCTCCGATTGACTTACTTCACTCAGCATAATACCCTCCAGTTCCATCCACGTTGAAGCAAATGGCGGGTATTTGTCATTTCTAATGGCTGAGGAATATTCCATTGGACACATAGACCACATCTTCTTTATCCATTCATCTTTCGATGGACACCGAGGCTCCTTCCACAATTTGGCTACTGTGGACATGGCTGCTAGAAACATCGGGGTGCAGGTGTCCCGGCGTTTCACTGCATCTGTATCTTTGGGGTAAATCCCCAGCAGTGCAATTGCTGGGTCGTAGGGCAGGTCTATTTTTAACTCTTTGAGGAACCTCCACACAGTTTTCCAGAGTGGCTGCACCAGTTCACATTCCCACCAACAGTGTAAGAGGGTTCCCTTTTCTCCGCATCCTCTCCAACATTTGTGGTTTCCTGCCTTGTTAATTTTCCCCATTCTCACTGCTGTGAGGTGGTATCTCATTGTGGTTTTGATTTGTATTTCCCTGATGGCAAGTGGTGCAGAGCATTTTCTCATGTGCGTGTTGGCCATGTCTATGTCTTCCTCTGTGAGATTTCTGTTCATGTCTTTTGCCCATTTCATGATTGGATTGTTTGTTTCTTTGCTGTTGAGTTTAATATGTTCTTTATAGATCTTGGAAACTAGCCCTTTATCTGATACGTCATTTGCAAATATCTTCTCCCATTCTGTAGGTTGTCTTCTAGTTTTGTTGACTGTGTCCTTTGCTGTGCAAAAGCTTCTTATCTTGATGAAGTCCCAATAGTTCATTTTTGCTTTTGTTTCTTTTGCCTTCGTGGATGTATCTTGCAAGAAGTTACTGTGGCCAAGTTCAAAAAGGGTGTTGTCTGTGTTCTCCTCTAGGATTTTGATGGAATCTTGTCTCACATTTAGATCTTTCATCCATTTTGAGTTTATCTTTGTGTATGGTGCAAGAGAATGGTCTAGTTTCATTCTTCTGCATGTGGATGTCCAGTTTTCCCGGCACCATTTATTGAAGAGATTGTCTTTCTTCCGGTGGATCGTCTTTCCTCCTTTATCGAATATTAGTTGACCATAAAGTTGAGGGTCCACTTCTGGGTTCTCTATTCTGTTCCATTGATCTATGTGTCTGTTTTTGTGCCAGTACCACACTGTCTTGATGACCACAGCTTTGTAGTACAACCTGAAATCTGGCATTGTGATGCCCCCAGATATGGTTTTCTTTTTTAAAATTCCCCTGGCTATTCGGGGTATTTTCTGATTCCACACAAATCTTAAAAAAATTTGTTCTAACTCTCTGAAGAAAGTCCATGGTATTTTGATAGGGATTGCATTAAACGTGTACATTGCCCTGGGTAACATTGACATTTCCACAATATTAATTCTGCCAATCCATGAGCATGGAATATTTTTCCATCTCTTGTGTCTTCCTCAATTTCTTTCAGAAGTGTTCTGTAGTTTTTAGAGTATAGATCCTTTACCTCTTTGGTTAGGTTTATTCCTAAGTATCTTCTGCTTTTGGGTGCATTGTAAATGGGATTGACTCCTGAATTTCTCTTTCTTCAGTCTCATTGTTAGTGCATAGAAATGCCACTGATTTCTGGGCATTGATTTTGTATTCTGCCACGCTACCAAATTGCTGTATGAGTTCTAGCAATCTTGGGGTGGAGGTTTTTGGGTTTTCTAGGT
Organism: Nyctereutes procyonoides; assembly: GCF_905146905.1. Classification (NCBI taxonomy): domain Eukaryota; kingdom Metazoa; phylum Chordata; class Mammalia; order Carnivora; family Canidae; genus Nyctereutes; species Nyctereutes procyonoides. The sequence goes on along the minus strand of NW_026575131.1, from coordinate 501,613 downwards.
AGAGTATCATGTCATCGGCGAAGAGGGAGAGTTTGACTTCTTCTTTGCCAATTTGAATGCCTATTATGTTTTTTGTTGTCTGTTTGCTGAGGCTAGGACTTCCAGTACTATGTTGAATAGCAGTGGTGAGAGTGGACATCCCTGTCTTGTTCCTGATCTTAGGGGAAGGCTCCCAGTGCTTCCCGACTGAGAATGATATTTGCTGTGGGCTTTTCATAGATGGCTTTTAAGATGTCGAGGAAAGTTCCCTCTATCCCTACACTCTGAAAAGTTTTGATCAGGAATGGATGCTGTATTTTGTCAAATGCTTTCTCTGCATCTAATGAGAGGATCATATGGTTCTTGGTTTTTCTCTTGCTGATATGATGAATCACATTGATTGTTTTACGAGTGTTGAACCAGCCTTGTGTCCTGGGGATAAATCCTACTTGGTCATGGTGAATAATTTTCTTAATGTACTGTTGGATCCTATTGGCTAGTATCTTGCTGAGAATTTTTGCATCCATGTTCATCAGGGATATTGGTCTGTAATTCTCCATTTTGGTGGGGTCTTTGTCTGGTTTTGGAATTAAGGTGATGCTGGCCTCATAGAATGAATTTGGAAGTACTCCATCTCTTTCTATCTTTCCGAAAAGCTTTAGTAGAATAGGTATGGTTTCTTCTTTAAACGTTTGATAGAATTCCCCTGGGAAGCCATCTGGCCCTGGACTCTTGTGTCTTGGGAGGTTTTTGATGACTTCTTCAATTTCCTCCCTGGTTATTGGCCTGTTAAGGTTTTCTATTTCTTCCTGTTCCAGTTTTGGTAGTTTGTGGCTTTCCAGGAATGCGTCCATTTCTTCTAGATTGCCTAATTAATTGGCATATAGCTGCTCATAATATGTTTTTAAAATCATTTGTATTTCCTTGGTGTTGGTGGTCATCTCTCCTTTCTCATTCATGATTTTATTAATTTGAGTCTTCTCCCTCTTCTTTTTAATAAGGTTGGCTAATGGTTTATCTATCTTATTAATTCTTTCAAAGAACCAACTCCTGGTTCTGTTGATCTGTTCCACAGTTCTTCTGGTCTCGATTTCATTGAGTTCTGTTCAAATCTTTATTAACTCTCTTCTGCTGGGTGTAAGATCTATCTTCTGTTTTTTTCTCTAGCTCCTTTATGTGTAAGGTTAGCTTTTATATTTGAGTTCTTTCCAGTTTTTGGATGGCTGCTTGTATTGCGATGTATTTCCCCCTCAGGGCTGCTTTTGCTGCATCCCAAGGATTTTGAAAGGTTGTATCTTCATTGTCATTAGTTTCCATGAATCTTTTTAATTCTTCCTTAATTTCCTGGTTGACCCTTTCATCTTTTAGCAGGATGGTCCTTAACGTCCACGTGTTTGAGGTCCTTCCAAACTTCTTGTTGTGATTCAGTTCTAATTTCAAGGCATTATGCTCTGAGAATACGCAGGGGAGGATCACAATCTTTTGGTATCGTTTCAGACCTGATTTGTGACCCAGTATGTGGTCTATTCTGGAGAAAGTTCCATGTGCATTTGAGAAGAATGTGTATTCAGTTGAGTTTGGATGTAAGGTTCTGTAGATATCTGTGAAATCCATCTGGTCCAGTGTATCATTTAAAGCTCTCAATTCTTTGGAGATATTGTGTTTAGAAGACCTATCGAGGGTAGAAAGAGCTAGATTGGAGTCAGCAAGTATAAGTGTATTATTATCTAAGTATTTCTTCCCTTTGGTTATTAATTGATTTATATATTTGGCAGCTCCCACATTCGGGGCATATATATTGAGGATTATTAAGTCCTCTTGCTGGATAGATCCTTTAAGTATGAAATAGTGTCCCTCTTCATCTCTCACTACAGTCTTCGGGGTAAATTTTAGTTTATCTGATATAAGGATGGTTACCCCTGCTTTCTTTTGAGGACCATTTGAATGGTTCTCCAACCTTTTATTTTCAGGCTGTAGGTGTCCTTCTGTCTAAAATGAGTCTCTTGTAGACAGCAAATACATGGGTCCTGCTTTTTTATCCAGTCTGACACCCTGCGCCTTTTGATGGGGTCATTAAGCCCGTTCACGTTCAGAGTTACTATTGAAAGATATGAGTTTAGGGTCATCATGATATCTATTCAGTCCTTGTTTTTGTGGATTGTTCCACTGGACTTCTTCTTAAAGGAGAATTTTAAGAGTCCTCCTTAAAATTTCTTGCAGAGCTGGTTTGGAGGTCACATATTCTTTCAGTTCCTTCCTGTCTTGGAAGCTCTTTATCTGTCCTTCCATTCTGAATGAGAGCCTTGCTGGATAAAGTATTCTTGGTTGCATGTTCTTGTCATTTAGGACCCTGAATATATTCTGCCATCCCTTTCGGGCCTGCCAGGTCTCTGTGGAGAGGTCTGCTGTTCTCCTAATACTCCTCCCCATAAAAGTCAGGGATTTCTTGTCTCTTGCTGCTTTAAGGATCTTCTCTTTATCTTTGGAATTTGCAAGCTTAACTATCAAATGTCGAGGTGTTGAACGGTTTTTATTTATTTTAGGGGGGTATCTCTCTATTTCCTGGATCTGAATGCCTTTTCCCTTCCCAGATTAGGAAAGTTTTCAGCTATGATTTGTTCAAATACATATTCTGGCCCTCTGTCCCTTTCGGCGCCCCCGGGAACCCCAATTAAAGGTATGTTTTTCTTCCTCAGGCTGTCATTTATTTCCCTTAATCTATCTTCATGGTCTTTTAATTGTTTGTCTCTTTTTTCCTCAGTTTCCCTCTTTGCCATCAACATGTCTTCTATGTCACTCACTCGTTCTTCCACCCCGTTAACCCTCGTCGTTAAGGGCCTCTAGTTTGGATTGCATCTCATTCAATTGATTTTTAATTTCTGCCTCATTAGATCTTAATTCTGCAGTCATGAAGTCTCTTGAGTCCTTTATGCTTTTTTCTAGAGCCACCAGTACCTGTATAATAGTGCTTCTGAATTGGCTTTCTGACATTGAATTGTAATCCAGATTTTTTTTAACTCTGTGGGAGAGAGGGCTGTTTCTGATTCTTTCTTTTGAGGTGAGGTTTTCCTTCTAGTCATTTTGCTCAGTGCAGAGTGGCCAAAAACAAGTTGTATTGGGAAAAGGAGAAAAAGAGAGGAGAGAAATAAGTAAAGAAAATAGAAGAAGAGAAAAGAAAAAAGGAAGGAAAAAAGAAAAAAGAAGGAAAAAAGAAAAAAAGAGAAAAGAGAAAGAAAAAGAAAGAAAGGAAAAAAAAAAGGTGGAGGAAGCAAACAGAAATCAAAAAGAAAAAGAAAAAAAACCACGGGGAGTATCTTCTGATTCTGTATACTTTAAGTCCCTTGACTTCCCTGGAACTGGTCCGTCCAGGTGGTCTTCTGGGGGAGGGGCCTGCTGTGCTGATTTCAGGTGTTAGTACTGGGGGGGCTGCTCTGCCCCTGCCTGGTGCAGGGCTCAGTGGGGGTTGTTTACCCCCTGAGGCCCCAGGAGGAACAGCGGCAGTGGCGGAGCCAGCTCTGCAGCCCTGGAGTCAGCTCCCGCAGTAACTCCGGAGCTCTCTGTCTGCAGGGCCTGGAGGCTCCGGGGTGGGGCCGCTGATCTGCTCAGCCCCCGACAGGAGCATCCTTGCTGTCCTGGGCCCTCCCGGCCTCTGCCTGTCCCGGGGGGAGGCCGGGTCCTGGGCTGTGTCCCGGCGCCCTGTGCTCCGAGGCCTGCGCTGTTGGATTCGCGCTCCCGCCCCGCAGCCCCCTCCGCGGAGCTGCCGCCCGAGCCCCTCCGAGATGCTCCGGGTCCCGCCGTGCGCGCTGCAGCCCTTAGGGAGCTCGGCGCACTCCCCCGGGGCGCAGGTGTCTGTTAGTGTCCCAGGGAGCCCGAGGGCATCCCCGCCCTCTTGGGTCCTGCTCCAACTCCCTGCGGGCGCCTTTCTGCCCAGGAAGGTTGGTGCAGCTCCTGCTTCTCCGGGACGGGGCTCTCCTGTCCTGGGGACACTCGCCCTGGCCTCAGTCCGGCTCCTCGCGGGGCCCCTCCCCCTTGGAGGCCTTTTGTTCCTTTATTTCTTTTTTTCCCCGTCTTCCTACCGTCTTCCTACCTTGATAGAAGCAGGAACTCTTCTCCCTGTAGCATTCCTGCTGGTCTCTCTTTAAATCTCAGGCCGAATTCGTAGATTTTCAGGATGATTTGAAGGTTATCTAGGTAATTTGGTGGGGACAGGTGATTTGGGGACCCTACTCTTCCGCCATCTTGCCCCTCCTCCCTTATGAATTGAGAACTTAGGTCCACACAGAAACCTGCACATGAATTGAGAACTTAGGTCTATGGTAGCTCAATTTATCATTGCCAAAACTTGGAAGCAACTGAGATATTTTCAGCAGGTAAATGAATAAACTGTAGTATGGTCATACAATGGTATGTTATTCAGCACTAAAAAGAAATGAACTATCAACCCATGAGAAGGCAGAGGAACCTCAAGTGCATATTAGTAAGTGAAAGAAGCCAGTCTGAAAGGCTTCAAATTGTATGATCCCAACCATCTGACATTCTGGGAAAAGCAAAACTATGGAGATGGCAAAAAGACTCATGGTTGCTGGGGTCTGGGGGGAGGGATGATTAGAGCACAGAGGATTTTTAGGGCAGTGAAAATACTCTGTGTGATATTATATGATGGGTACGTGTCATTATTCATTTGTGCCACCCCACAGAATGTACAGTGCCAAGAGAGACCCCTTGTATAGACTATGGAACTTGGGTGATAAAGGTTTGTCAGTGAAGGTTCATCGTTTGTAGCAAATGCACCACTCTGGTGCAGACTGCTGATAATAGGGGAGGATGAGCACATGTGGGAGAATGGGGGATATAGGAGAAATCTGTACTTCACACTAATGAGTTTGCTATGAACCTAAAATTGGTATAAAAAATAAGGTTTGTCATGAAAGACGCCTAACTCTGGGAAATGAACAAGGAGTAGTGGAAGGGGAGGTTGGTGGGGGTTGGGGTGACTGGGTAATGGGCACTGAGGGGGGCACTTGCCAGGATGAGCACTGGGTGTTATGCTATATGTTGGCAAATTGAACTCCAATAAAAATTTTTAAAAAATAAGGTTTGTGAATTAAAAGCAATAAAACAAAAAAAATCAAGTTGAGTCATGTCTTAAAAGGGCATTAAATTCTAAAACCAGCTCAGAATGTGAAGTCCTAATTAGCCAAAATTACTTTTGGAAGTTTTCTTAAATCATCCATAGGGCACAGTATGTTATGTATCCTGGCCTCCTTGGATACTGACATCCCCTCTCTCAGTACACCCATCACAGATGTACTTGCCCTCTGGTTGGGAGGAATCAGTGATTGGCCTGCATTTAGAGGCAATTATTTTGTATAATAAATACATGTCTTTCAATTCTAAGATCACCATAAATGGCTGAAACCCACACTACGATAAATGAAGTCAGGATTGGGTACGTACCAGTACCTTCTAGTACATGGACATGGATTATCCCACATGATCAAAAAAAATTTAAGATTTTATTTATTTATTTGACAGAGAAAGTGAGAGAGAGAGCATGAGCAGTGGGAGTGGCAGGAGAGGGAGAAGCAGGCTCCATTGGGAAGCCTGAATTCAGGCTCCATCCCAGGGGCTCCATCCCAGGACCCCGGGATCATGACCTGAGCCAAAGGCAGATGCTCAACCACTGAGCCACCCAAGCATCCCCCACAGCATGATCTAAATTAATGTGTATTCCCCCCCCCCACACTTTTGGTAACTGCTATAGCTAAGTTCCTGTAAGTTAGATGCATGTGTCAGGTGAGTCCTCAGAATGAGGTTGTAGTCAAGTCACTTGGCATGATAAAATAGAGGAATTTGGGGCTGGGGAAGGACCAGATGGAAGGATAGAGAGAGGAGGGCAAAGGTAGAAAGAAAGAAGAGTGGCCGATTTGGCAAAATGAGCTGTTTTTTTTCACACATCCAAGTTGGTGCTGTGTAGAACAAAGCTAGCCAGCTAGCCCTGAATCGGGGGCTCAGAGAACAGGATGATCATAAAGATGTTTTTCCCTGGGGCATTTGCAGACATCTTTGGGAGGGATTTGAATGCCTACAAGACATAGAATCAGGGATGTGGAGCCAATGTTAATTAGATCTCAGAGCACAGGGCAGCCCCAGATGACATCTGGTCTACTCACCGTGATATTCATGGCTTATGGTACGTATTGCTTTTGGTGTTTGACTCAATGGTGGCCACACAGTGAAGGTGGTCAGGAGAATGGATGGAACCTAGAGGACCTCCTAGTACTTCCACATCCTATGGTGAAATTTAGTGGAAGACCCTAGGGACTTGGGTTACCCAGGGGTGAGGTCAAGAACCTTCCTCCAAGCTGGCTGAGAGTGCAGGGACTGCAGCAGGGAAGGGAAAGTGGGAATCACAGGCAGCAGCTATGGCTTCATGGTCAGTTGCTGGAATGAGGATAAGGTTGTATTTGCATGTCTTTCCTTGGTTAGGTCACATAAATATTTGTATAGATTTACTCTTCTTTACTTTTGTCTTTTAAAAAAGATTTTGTTTATTTACTCATGAGAGACACACACACAGAGGCAGAGACACAGGCAGGGAGAGAAGTAGGCTCGATCCCAGGACCCTGGGATCGCGATCTGAGCCAAAGGCAGACACTCAACCACTGAGCCATTCAGGGGCCCTAACTTTTCTTTCCTCTTACTTTCTCCAATTGATGTGATTGGGATGATTCATGAGCTTTTGAGATGCTAACTCGTAAACTTTACAATTTCATTATAAGTTCTGTATGTTGAGATGGGACCATAACAAGCAGAAGGGACATGGTCATCACTCAGGAGTTTGAGTTTGGAAATGAGGTCACCAATCAAGTGTGTTGGTCAGTCAAAGGGGTGGACTGTGCTGGGCAACCTGTCTTGGCTGCCCAGCATTGTCCTTCCTTACACAGGTGGAGGACTCAGATTCTGTATGATACTTGCTTACTTTGATCATGGGCAGGTTACAGGCCTATGACATATGCTTGGCCAGGCAGATGCTTCTGCCTTGAGTCTTGGATTTGGAGCCAGTCACAAAAAGAAGAGAGGGCATCTCATGATTCACCATGGTGGCTTTAATGACTTGGCATGTGATGCCTGGGGCAGAGCTCACAGCAGTGCCAGGTTGGTGTCCAGCGCGCAGCAGTGCCAGCCAAGACCAACAAGTGTCTCCCTGTGGTATGATCTTGAAGGCAGTTCTGCCCATGGTTCTTGCCCATTGATCTGATCTTCATTCTCTGATAGATGTGGTGAGCTACTCTGGGGTTTTCTATCAAGTCCCTTTTCTACTTATTTAAGTTAAAGTCAGTTTATCATTTCCAAAAAGGAATCCTGAGCAATGTAGTCTATTTGCCAGTGTGTCCTTCAGGTAGCTTGTTGGTCCCTCTGGGCTCCCCCCAGGTCCTACTCCTTCCTCGGCAGTGGGAGCCAGCATGTGGACCAACCCTGGAGAGGCTTGGTCTGTATGGGGGTGGGCCAGCTAGCCATGAAGGGGACTGTTCAGTTTTGACTGTTCGCCTCCACCACCACCCCCAGGAGCATTTCTACATGCCCCCTCGTCTCTCCCCACCTCTGCCCATGGACCTATTCTTAGACAGCCTTGGCTCTCTGAAGCTCCCAATACCTTTCACCCCTCCATCTGGTCTCCCTGACCTGAATCCTCCTTCAGCTCTGAGCCCAGAGAAACCTCCTACACATTTGGGTGACAACAGGTAATTTCACTGGCTGGGAAGAAATCCAAAGGGAGGAGATAGAGATGTAGGAGAAAGAAACTAATCTACGTGCCAATATTTCCATGAAGGAGGGTGAAGGACACGAGGAGGATTTATTTGCCAACAGTGGGACCTGCCTTAGTCCCAGAGAGCAGAGCAAGAAGGAGGGCACAGGCTATTGTTCACAAGTGGTGGCAGTAGGGAACTGTGTCCTTCCCCTGCTGTGACCTGCTTCCCCTTTCTACCTCAGAATAAAGCCTCAGCTCTTGGGCATTGTATGATAGGGCCCTTCCCAATGACACCCTTGCCACTCAACAGCCTGTGATCTGGTCCAGCCCGGCTGGCTCGCTCCTCTTTCCTCATGCCCACATGCACATGGCCATTCCCACATTCGTGATTCTATTCTGTTTTATCTATTCAGAATGCCTTACACATATTCTTTAGCCTGGGTTTCCTCCAAAGCTGGCCAGAAGACAAGGATTTGGGTAGAAGTCATTTAGTCAGTAATAGATCTGGAGAACATTGGTAGGGGTGGGAAGTGTAGGGTGGGTTAACTCTAGCCCCCCTCCTTTGATGGTGGGGGTCACTGTGGAGGCGTTCAACCAGTGGCACCTCCGCTGGTCCTGCCCGCCTGACAATGTGTGCTGCGTGGCCTCTGACCGCCCCCAGGCCGGGAGGTGCAGGGAGCCGCTGGCAGGCGGGGGCCGGTCTGCAGGTGGCCTCCAGGTCACACAAGACCTCCTGTTCCCCTCTCAAGGTCTAATTTGAGGACAAGAGTATACTGTGCTGGAATCTGATTTTTCCTGTAAAGAGGAAGATAACAAATATTTTAGACTTTGTGAGCCACAGCCACACATGGTCTTTGCTGAAATTCTTTTTCTTTAAAAAAAACCCAATCCTTTAAAAATACAAAAATCATTTTTAGCCTGCACAAACACAGGTACCAGCCAGATTTGGCCCTCAAGGACAGTTTGCCAACCCCTGTTCTAGAATTTCAAAAACCTCTCTCTCTCTTCTGTAGAGTGAGGGGTATCGTGGGTGTGGGGGGCATAGAGGACATGGGAGGATGCTCAAGCTGAGGTGTGTTGGACCCGTAGGTGAAATAAATGGCTTGGGGCCCTGCTAGTGTCACTTTGGGAAATGTACACTTCAGCTCTCAGGTGGCTAGTAGCAGGAGCCTGGGGCTCAGAGGTGCAGGGAGGCAGGAGCACCTATTGAATGGGAGGAAGTAGGGGACAAGTCTGGAGGCGTTGAGCTCTAAGAATGCCACACTGGCTGAAGTGAAGGTCCTGCTGTATGATATTCCACTCCCTCCACCCAGGCAGGAAAGCTCTGTGAAGGACCCTGGGCTGGACGTAACTGAGCTGGGGTGTTCAGGGGAAGACATCTGTGTGATTTTTGTGATTAATGATAGTGGCGTTTCCTTTCACCCTTGGTATGTGGCCTTGGTGAGTGACTGCAGAGTCTCCCACCATGGAATCCTTTCCCCACTCCCAGAATATGGCTGCCATGGGACTGACTTGTGATTTCTGAGCCCGAGCCCACTGCCCTTGGACCTGGCTGACCTTTCCAGAGGTTCATGAAGGTCGAGAAAAAAAGGTTGGAGCCCTGAGGGAGAGAGGCACCAGGGTATAGAGGGTTCTTTCGCTCTACAGGGGAGCCGATGAACGAGTTGTGGTTCCAGAGGAAGACTGAGAAGCACGCATTGTCCAGGTGCATGACTTAGGGCAGGAGAGGGCTTCCCTGTGCCAGCTCAAGGCCAAGGCCCTTTCCTGACCTCTGAATTGTGCTAAGGAGACAGGATAGAGGCCTCAGGAGGGATGTCCAGATTCTACAAGGTGGAGGACACACGTGGGAACATTGGACTGGCTGAGCCCAGGACCCAGATGTAAACATCATCAGCCCCTTCCTAGGGTCTAATGTGAATCTGCTTACCTATCTACTAGGGGAAGACTGGGAGCTTGACTTGGGAAGAGAGTGGAAGAGGAAGAAACACACCAGGAATTCTCTTCCCCCAAAGGCTCTTTGGACTGAGCTCAAACTTCTGGAGTCTGAGGGAAAGGCCCACTTCTGGTTGGGAGGGTGAGACTCTGGAGTAGCTGTGACAATCAGAAGGGATGGACATGCATAGCAGGAGGATTGCAGATGTGGGCGGCAAGCTGCTGGGGGACCCTGTGACGTGGGGTGGCATGGAGACTGGGGGAGACTATCCCCTGCCTCAGCCTCGGACCCGGCACTCCCCTGGTGCCCTGATGTGGATGCACTGGCAGAAACAGGCCTCCTGCAGTGGGCAAAGGTGGCAGTGGGCAGGGAGATCCCTAGGAGGTGCATCAGAGCAGCCCTCACCCCCTGAGGGGCTGCTGGGTGTGTGGAAGCCCCCAGCCTCTGCCTTTTCCTCAATTCCTATGTGGCAGTCCTAATACCCCACACCTCAGATGTAACTGTATTTAGAGACAAGGTCTTTAAAGAGGTAATTGATTTAAAATGAAGTCATTGGGTGAGGGGTGATCCAATATAACTAGTGTTCTTACAGAAGAGTAAATTAGAGCATAGACATTCACAGAGGGGTGACTATGTGAGGGCACGGGAATAGATGGCCATCTACATGCCAAGGACAGGGGCCCCAGGAGAAACCAACCCCACCAACACCTTTATCTTTGAATTCCAGCCTCGAGAACTGTGAGAGAGTAACTATCTGTTGTCTAAGCCACCCCATCTATGGGACTTTGTAGGGCACCTGAGCTACTACACCTCCCTTGAGGACTCCTGGAGCTCAGCAGGAGCTCTCAGGAAGGGCTGTAGTACTGGCACTGCATGCATGGGGCCTCCCAAGCTAGCCTATGTTGTGTTACACTTGTTCAGGAGACAGTGTGAACAGGGTACAGACTGCAGGTCAGGCATGAGGCAACAGAGTTATCTGGAACACGAGTCCCCAGGACTCATGTGTGCATATTTTATATTTTGGGTTATAATATAATACATTACTTGTTCTTCGGCTCCAGTTGTTCTAGCTTTGGCCAGTGGGTGCTCCTTCAGTGGGCCCTTGAAGCCCTCAGTGTTGTGGTTTTGTTTTTTAAGCACATCCTTCCTTTCCTCACTGCAAGATGATCCAGGGTCATCCTGCGTATTCCCTGCCCCAAACCTGGAATCAGCCATCACCCCAGGGAGCCCTGTTCCTTCTTCTGGAGAGTGATATCAGATACCAACATCTCGGTATGGGTTGTCGTTGGGGAGTACCATTTCTTCTAGGCCCATCCAGCAGAGCAAAGAGATTATCTGTGTGTGCACATATCCATGTCCATAAATATTTCCACATGTGGCCATCAGTAACTGAATTAAGCTAATTAAGTTCATATTCATGTCTCCAACTCCAGCTGGGCTCATATTCATGTCTCCAACTCCAGTTCATTAGGCATGGATCATCCCAGCCTTCTGCCCTGGTTTGCCTGTAATGTCCCACTCCAACAGTGAGAAACCTGGCTCTGCCATCTGCCGTCCAGTTCCTTCATCAATTGTACAATTCCAGGATACACGTAGGGACACATTAGAATCGCTAATCCATAGGAAACAACTTTGCCAGGTGGACTGGGTGCTTATGGGCTCTCCTGACACTGTTCTTAGAGACTCTACTCATTTCCAGACTTACTTGAGCCAGCACCATTTCCCCTAGGCCCTTTAGGGAGGGTCTTTCATACATATTCTTTTTTACAAGTTATTGCTTACTTCATGAATTTCTGGTGTCACTATTTACTCATGCATAGTCTGTTAGGTGAGTCAATGGCAATATCTACCCTGTCACTTTGGCTTTTCTGATTTCTGCCCCCACACATCTAAGCATCTTTTCCACTCCAAAGTCAGAGCCCAAGGTTGCCAAGAGACCACAGATCCAGAGGAGCTCACACAGGTCTTTGGACTCCAACAGGGTGTGGAGTAAGATTCAACCAGTCAACATCTGGGTTACACACTTACTTTCATAGAGTAAATATTTTGGGGGTGGGGAGAGAGCTGCCATGATGTGTTTTTTTTTCCCTTAATGTGACTTCTAAGTAACATTCTCCAGGACTTCTACCTGTAAATCCAAGAGGCTTCCAAGAAGGTAAGGATTCCAGAACTGTGGCTATCCCTGAGTAGGGAAGGCAGAGAGAACACCTCTGAGGCTTTGATGCCCAAAATAATCAGCATTCCAGGCCTCTTGACTTCCAAAATACAAACCTGAGAAGAAAGCTTCTAGAGCTGAATCCCTCAGATGCCATGGGCTTGACAGTTTTTTGTTTTTGTTTTTTTTTTTAATCTATGATAGTCACACACACACACACACACACACACAGAGAGAGAGAGAGAGAGAGAGAGAGAGAGAGAGGCAGAGACACAGGCAGAGGGAGAAGCAGGCTCCATGCACCGGAAGCCCGACGTGGGACTCGATCCTGGGTCTCCAGGATCGTGCCCTGGGCCAAAGGCAGGCGCCAAACCGCTGCGCCACCCAGGGTTCCCGGGCTTGACAGTTTAATGAAGAAGGACAAATAGAGCTGCATCTTACGTGGTGGTTAGCATCCAAGTTGGTGATTGTAAAAATTAAAGCATATAGAGTTAGATTTTCTGTTAAAATCTCTTTAGCCACTCATGAAATAAAATACATAAAATATGCCTTGATTTCGCCACATACTTCTGGTCAATAAATTCCATGTACACTAAAGTTTGAGAATCCCAAAGATAGCTTATGAAAGACATTCTCCTTATTTTCTCCTCTCTTCTCTCCTCCTCACAAAAATATGTCTATGTTCAGATGTCTGGGCTTTCAAAACTTTTTGCTTTTAGAATATCTGTAATCTCTATTGTGTGGGGCAGACAATGTTGGGTTACTCAACCCAATAGCTATGCCCAAACACTTTTCCCCCTGCTCACCCCCCAAAACAGAGGCTAGAAAAGCAGACAGTAGGGAACCTGGGTGGCTCAGTTGGTTAAATGTCTGCCTTTGGCTCAGGTCATGATCTCGGGTCCTGGGATTGAGTCCTGCACTGGGCTTCCTGCTCCAAGGGGAGTCTGCTTCCTCCTCTGTCTGTCTGTCTGTCTCTCTCTCTCTATCATGAATAAATAAATAAAATCTTAAAAAAAGAAAGAAAATAAAAGCAGACAGTAACTTTCCTGTCTCCCAAGCAATAGGAGTGGCCACGTAGTCAAGTCTTGAGTAATGAAGTGTGGAAGGAACTTTTGGGGAGGCTTTTTTTTCTTTCTTGATGAAAGAGACAGATGCTAGATGAGAATGGTGAATGGTGGGAGCTGTTCTTTCCCTTTCTTTTTGCTTATACACAAATATGATGCTGGATCTCTGGCAGCCATCTTGCAACCTTGAGGCTCCAAGTATGAGAAGAAAAAGCCAATATGCTAAAGAAGGCAGAGTGTAATCATGGGAAGTGCTGGGTTCTTGATAGCACCTCTGTATCATCGACTAACTCTGAGATTCATCTGTCTCTATAAACTCTTGGTTTTGCTATTTTTTAGAATTAGGTTCAGAGGTGAATGACAGGAAGCTGAAATCAATCATGTTAAATATAATTCATTTTATTTTTATTAAAATAAAAAATATGTATTTATCAAAGTAAGAATACATTGCTCCACAAATTTCAGGGACCAGGTTCAACCTGTGGCTTCCATCTGGTGGCCTAAGCTGGCCGTTCCACCTCCAGCCATCACACCTGGCTCCAGGCAGCAGAGAAAAGGAGAGGAGATGAGCAAGTCTCTCTGCAACAACACTTCCTGGAAGCTGCAAGTGCTACTTTCATTTACAGTAAATTTGCAAGAACTTTACCACATGACCACGCCCAGTGCCTGGGGGACTGAGAAATGTAAATTCTACATGAGGGGACCATGTGCCCGACTAACATTTGAGAATTCTATATGGAGGAGAGAGGGGGAGAACTGGATATTGGGGAAAGACTAGCAGAGGTTACTACATGGGTAAACAGTTTAGGCAGAATCATGTTTTTAGTTACTTGCAGTCAACAGTATTCCAAGCTCACGCTCAATGAGTGGAAAGGCAGCAATTCCAGAAGCATTTCTCAGACTTCCATTTCCAACCAAGATGGGATAACAGGGACCTAACTTATCCTCCTGCATGAAACAATTGCAAACCTAGACTAGAGATAAGAAACAATGATAGTTAAGTTGTGAAGGACAATGATCTCTGAAAGATGAGAAAACAAATGTTTTCAAGCTCAGCTTACTGCCTTGAGAACGTTCTCCTGCACAGGTGCTAGGAGGGGAACTCAAATGGAAGAGGATTTGCATACAGAAGAGGTCTCCAGGGTACTCAGCAGTAGACTGGTCAGTGCGTGCATCTGAGGAAACAACTAAGGCTGAGGGAAGACCATTATGTTACGCGATTTTTTTCTCCGTTGGTGCCCACTGTTCTTGGTCACGCCGCTCTGAAGAATGGAGAGGTGGATCCCACAGAGTGGTGGGCAGCAAAGCAGGGTTTACTGAACCATAGCAAAGGGATAGTACAAGGCTCCCGAGGAGGGAGGGGACCTGGGAGGGTTGCCACCTGAGTTTCTAAGTCTAGGGATTTGTAAGGGCTTGTCAGCCAGCTATTTTAATCTAGTTAACCACACCTGTCATCCAATCAGGTTTTTGTCATATGAGAAACAGTTGAGGGCTGCTTCCAAGGGGGTGTAAAATCCTTTTAAGAGTGGTTTTCCTCTTAGGGCGGGAGTCCCTTGTCCCTGCCTGCCTGCTTTTCAATTATCCTTCATCAATTAGAAAAAATTAGATGAACAGTGCCTGGGTATTCATAAAGGTCTGGGATTCGTAGCTGCTCTCACTAGCCAGACCAGAAAACCTACTAGTTCATGGAGTATTAGATGCCATGCTCAGAATGGTCTTGCTTCACTAGGTTGAATGCTGTTCTGGTTCCACTTAACAAATCTGAAAGGCAATACCTGATATGATCACACTGTTTCCAGAAACTTGACTAAGTACCAGAACAAAGTTCAAGAATATTTATAGGATACAAAGACATCAGTGAACCTAACAGAACATAATATAAATAAATACATATTTATTTATATATATATAAATATAACCTCATTTCTGAAAAATCACTTACACCCTCACTGAGATGGGTGTTTGGCTGGATAGTCAAGAGGTATGTGTATGCCATAAAATGACCACTATCATCTCATCTGTCCTTGCCAGAGAATATCTCTTACAGCCTACCCGAACTGAAAACATACTAGGAAAGGAATTCTAGGGAATATAGTTTAGCCTAGCCAAGTTGGCATATCGAAAGCCAAGCAAGTGGTTTTTATCTCAGGAATGTGAGGTTAGTTTAACACTTGAGAAACATCAATCAGTGCAGTGCACTACATTAATAAATTAAAAAAAAAAAACTACCGTCTTAATAGAAACAGAAAAACCATTTGGAAAAAAACTCCAACATCCATTCTTTTTTTTTTTTCCAACATCCATTCTGTTTGAAAAAAAGTCTTAGAAAACCAGGAAAGAGGGAAGTTCCTCAACCTGACAAAGTATGTATGTGAAAAAGCCTGGAGCTAACATTCACGTAATGGTAGAAGACTGAATGCTTTCTCCTTAAGAACAGCAATGAGCCAGCATGCCCACTCTCATTACATCTATTCCACATTATACTACAGATTCTTTCTAGCGCAATGAAGGGAGAATAAGAAACAAAATGTATTTATATCGGAAAATAAGTGAACCATGTTTACTCGCAGATGACATGATTGCCTATGTGGAAAATCTGATGGAATCAACTAGTAAATAAATGAGTTTAGCAAAATTGCAGGATATAAGCTCTTATGCAGAAATCAATTTCTCTATCCTATAAACAGTCAGAAATTGAAATTTAAAAAATCAACATCATTTATAGTAGAACAAAAATCCACAACCTAGGGATAGGTCTATGAAACCTGTAGGCTGAACACCACAGAACATTTCTGGAAAAAATCAAAGGGGACCTAAATAAATAGAGATGTTCTTTGTTGATTGATTGGAAGATGAAACATTGCCATGATATCAATTGTCCCCAAACTGATCCCTAGATCTGATGCAACCTCAATCAAATTCCCAGTGGGTTTTTTGTAGAACTTGACATCGTGGTCCTAATGTTCATGGAGAAATGCAGAAGAACTAGTACAGTCAAAACAACTCTGAGAAAAAAAAAAAAAACAACAACAGCAACTCCGAGAACCATAGCTACTTCATTTCAAGCATTTTCATGTATTCATTTGCCATCTTTTATCTTCTTTGGTGAAATGTCTGTTCAAATATTTGTTCATTTTTTTTTTTTTTTAGAGATGTTTGGTTTCTTACTAATGAGTTTTGTGCAGTGGACCAGTGGATAGTTGAGGACAACTATCCAAGCCTGCCGTGTGACTGGTGGGAAATATTGAAAGCTCTGGGAATGCCCTGGGGGCACATAGGAGGGCACCAGCCAAGGGGACAGGCCCATCCCTACTGTGAGATGGTGAAGTGTGAGGGCAGAGGCCAGTCCTGCTGAGGGACTGGCCAGAGCTTTGCTGTGGTCAGGTCCAGCTATTAGAGAACTGCAAGCAAGCAAAGGGCAGAGTCCAGGAAAGGGACGGGCCTGGGTGCCAAATGGACTCATTTTTTTCTGTCTACCACAGCTTATTGCTCCTGAAAGTGGAGCCATCCTGCTCTAATCTCTCCCTAGTTGGAGGAGAGAGCATCCCACCTCACTGTGGCTGGGTCCTTGGGTCCCCAGAGGTCTTCTGTCTGATACACGTCAAGATGTCTAGCTCTTCATCAGGCCCCTGGTGCCTCCCGGCAGGACAGCTGGCTTCTGAGACCCCGTGCTACACCAGTGGGTCATCAGAACCAGGGTCCCCCCAAATCATGCCCCCCTCTATTTGTCTGATCAAGTATCACAACAAAGTTCTACACACTGGACTGTTTAGGCAACCCAGATTTATTGTCTCACAGTTCTAGAGGCTGGAAGCCCATGATCAAGGTGTTGGCAGGGCTGGTTCCTTCTGGGGTCCCTGTCCTTGGCTTGCGGATGGCCATCTTCTCCTTGTGCCCTCACATGGTTGTCGCTTTGTATGTGTCTGTGTCCTCTTCTTCTAAGGACACCATACAGGGCACCCCTGTGGCCCTATTTTAACGTAATCATCCCTAGAGAGACCATATCTCCAAACACAGTCACATTCTGAGGTGGTGGGGGTTAGTGCTTCAACATGTGACTTTTGAGGGATACAATTCAGTCTGTAATCCACTCCAAATGCAGTCCCTACAACCCTTTTGGGCACTGACTGGTATTGGCTCATCCCGCTTGATCCTCTCAACAACGTCCCAGGAAATGAAAATGGGGGTTCTCACCCACCTTGCATATCAGGAAAGTGGTGTGGAATGTTTGCTGGGTCCGCAGAGATCACAGGTATTGGCTGCACAGAGGTAGCTCTCCCAGCACTGCTCCTCGACCGGACTCTGGGTGCGAGTGCACACCTGCCACCTCACCACCCCATGGATGGTCCCACAGTAATGAGGTGAGACTTGCCCAGCCAGAAATCATAATATAAAGCCACCTACATCTTTAGTAGATGAGCAAATGGATTGCAAACCCTTGAAAGGATTATAATGTCTGGGAAACTTATCATGTGATGGAAAGTAATCTTTTAAAATGGTGAGGTGAGAATAAATTAATTAGAAAGTGCTGTTAGGTCATCAGACTTATTGTTTGTAAGAGAATTAAAGTTGGATACCTTACATCAAAGTGAATTCCAGGTTCATTATTTAAATGTAAAAATAAATAAGGCTATTAAAATACTGTACTAGGAGAAAAGGTTAGGCAATGTTTAACAAAGATAAAACAGGGCAGGCCTTTGTAAGCATAACACTATAGTCAGAAACTATAAAAGAAAACATCACTACATTTGACTAATCAAATTTTAGAAATGAAGTTCAGGATTAAACACCACAAAGAAAGCAAATAAAAACAAACACCAGAATTAAATGTTTGTATCACAAAGATAAATGCCCTAAGAATGTGAAGAGCTTTTACAAGCAGTAAAAGATGAACATAAAGGGCAGTAATAGCAGCCAGCTCACTATTTGAAGATGCTAGCCTGCCCAATGGATTGGTTTGTGCCTACAGAGTGAGCTTTTGATGTAGGTACTGTGTTTTCTATACGTGGAGATAAGGAATGGGGTGTGGAGCCAGCCCCCCTAGGTCACCCTGAGGACTGGTGGAACCAGGGTATCAGCCATCTGTCGGCAAGGCCTTCATGCAAAGGCAAGAGTGGCTGTCTCTCTTGGGGCACCTGAGGGGCTCAGTTGGTTAAGTGTCTGACTGTTGATTTCTGCTCAAGCCATGATCTCAGGGTCCTGGGATGGAGCCCTGCATTGGGCTCCATGCTCAGTGGGCAGTCTGCTTCTCCCTCTACCCCTCTCCCTACTTGCATGCATACTCCATCTAAAATGAATAAATATATCTTTAAAAAAGGGCAGCTGCCTCAATTGCTGAGAAATATAAGACTTTGATATTCAATGAAAATCAAGTGCAAATTTATACAAGTTTAACACACATTAAAACAACACTGCAATTTTTAAAGTCCCATCAAGCCGACAAACATGAGACATGAATGCACTTGCTGTGCAAACTGGCATCCTCAGTTATCATGGGTCAAGGCATGAAGTGGACCCCCTTTCTGGATGGAGGGAGAGGGTCGGGGGGAAGGAGGCAGGCACTGACTTAGTGTGGGCACTGGAGACACAGAGGCGGACAAGTCCAGGGTTAATCAGCACACAGGGATGGGTTGAGTAGACAGGCTTTGAGTCCATGGGCCCTGACTGGGCACCTACTGTGGTCACTCAATGAGTGCCTGACCTTGGGTGTTGCAGCCCTACAACCTTTGAAAGGTGAATACTAAGAGTAGTGGCCCTTCAAGTCGGATGCAAGTAAGGGCTAACTGGGCTATCCAAAAGCCTAACCTATTATTATTATGTTTTATTGCTTGATTTTTAAAAAACAATGATCTGAGATGTGTAATCAAAACATACAGGTATGTATGTGTGTGCATTGCATGTGTGGGCATGTTTATGTGTGGATATGCATGCATGTGTACACGTGCGTGCACACGTGTGTGCATACATCATGCATGTGTGCATGTGTATCACATGCACATTGTACTGCATGTGTGTGCATATCCGTGTGTGCATATGTATATCCCTGTGTGTTGTGTGTGTGTGTGTGTGCATAGGCCGCTGACAAAATTCTTGGCTGTAAGAGAAAAAGGCTCTGAGAGGATGAAAGAAGGAAGCAGGTCCTGCCCCATGGAGAGGCCCCACTGAAACACAGGCAAGGTCGATGCAGGGGCTGCTGATAACTCAGCAACAGAGACCTGGCACAGCCAGGAAGGGGGATGAGGGTGGGAGAAAGCAGCGAAGGGTCAGACCATGAGCAGAGAGAAGCGCTCAGTTAAAAAGTGACTCGGGCTACCCTTTGTCCTTGCAAGCTCTGCTCTTCCTCCAGTTTCTGGCTCTGTTGTCAGAATCTGGCTTAATTATTGATGTCTACAGTGCATTAACTTCTTCCTTACAGAAAAAATCCCATTAATAAATGTAGATGAACCAGGAGGAAATGAAGATACCACTAGAATACCCCAGCAATACTTGCTGCAGGCAGGACCTGTTGGCGGATATTAAAATTAGTGGGTGAAAGCTGACGCAGACTCAGGGTTTTGCCCCTAAAATATTTAGTGAGTATGAAGAGGACAGTAGTAAGCTTACAGTGGAGAATCTGGACCAGCACCAATAGTCACACGAGCAAGGTTAACATCACAGTTGGAAGACACAGTGACATGAAACACTCTCCAAGAGGATACACCTGAAGGACATCTCGCTTCTGTGCTCTTGACACTGAATTGCTGAAAATACATTACGTCAGTCCCATCATGGCAGAGTGGGACAGACTCACACACAGGGACATTCCAGAGTCAAGGACCAGCCTTCTTCAAATGCATCAGGAAAGGCAAGGAAGGTTGAGGAACTGATACAGACTGCAGGAGACTAAGGAGTTGTGACAACCAAATGCAACCTGGGATCCAGACAGGATCCTGGAACAGGAGAGGGACCCCATAGGGGTGGTGGTCAAATCCAGATAAAGTCCACAGCCCACTCCCTAGGACTTAGGTAAACATGTCGTGACTGTGGGACATGGTCATATGAGGGGAGGCTGGGTGAAGGGTATATGGGAACTATCCACACTGGTTTTGAGACTCTTCTATAAATCTAGCATCATTTCAAAGTGCAACAGCCAGTGAATGTGGGTGTGAGATACCAAATGTGCTCAGTGGTCTTTGCTTGGGTCCCCCTGTGGGGCCCATACAGACTGTGCCAGGCCTTTGTGTTGCAGAGATCAGCATGGAGGTCAGTGCAGCATGTGGTCATGAGGTACGCTCTCTGTGTGATCTTCTGGGGGGCATGGAAGGGTCTTCATGGTCTCCGTAGGTCACCACAGCTCTGAATCAAGGGTGACATTTAAAGTCTGACAGCCAATGGTGCTGATTTAATATCCGGCTTCTCCCGGGATGTCCAGGCTCTGTGGTGGCCAGGTGTGGGGCTCACACAAGGAATGGTAATGCCTTACCCATACGACACACCTAGGCTGAGGAGGCATCTGGAGTGTGAGCAGCTGCCTTAGTCTGCCCGGGCTGCTTAGTCTGCTGGGGGTCTCAGCAGACATTGATTCCTCACAGTGCTGGAGGCTGAAAGTCTGACATGCAGGTGCTAAGAGATGTGGCTCCTGGTGAGGACCCTTATCATGCTTGCAGATGGCCGTCTTCTCAATGTGTCCTCATAGGGAGGACGGAGAGCACCCTAGTCCCTTCTTATAAAGACAACAATCCCATCATGAGGCCCCACACTCATGACCTCGTCTAACCCTGGTTACCTCCCAAAGACCCCGTCCCTAAATACCCTCTCACCGGGTCTTAAGGTTTCAACATGTGAACTTTGGGGGGTCAGTTCATCACAGTCCAAACAGATCTCTGAATCTCTCCCCTACCCCCAAGCCGTTCCTCTCCTGCTCTTCCCATTTCAGAAAGTGGCCCCAACTGAAAAGCTGTTTTTGGATCCCTGTTTGCTTTACTTTCCCCTGTTGGCTCTGCCTCCAGCATCTATCCTCAGTGCATCACTTTTCAACCTCTCCCCACTTGTCTACCTCTGTCCCCCCACGCTGCCCACTCTCCATCCAGCACTGGATTGAACCTATTACACCATGCAGCAGATTAGCCTATTCCTCATTTACAGCCCTCCAGCATCTGTGTGCCCCACTCCTCCTCCCCAGGGTCCACAGGGTCCTGCCAAACTCAACCCCTGTACTCCTCCCCACCATCTGCAAACCTGTCCCTGGGTATCTTCATACCCCTCGGCTGAGCCCTGGGCCCTCTGCACTAGCTGTACCTGCTTTGTCTCCCTGGTTTGTCTCTTCATCACTTAGGGATGAACTGCAGTAGCATCTGTCAGATGTGCCCTCCCCCATTGCCAGGTCAAAGGCACCACTGTCTACTCTTGCTCCCTATGTTTACTGAGCTTGCTTTTCCAGAACTTGGGCTCCATGTGCTCATCTCCTGAGTCTAGAATGGGCTTTACACACAATAGGTGCTCAATACACACCTACTAAATTAACTAGTCAATTAGCTGCTTCTTTTCCTTAATTACAGCCCTTCTGTGGAGAGGAGCAGGAGTCTGTCAGGGCAGGCAATCCCCAGAGGTTTTCTGGAGTGATATTTAGTAGGAATGCACTGCCCTTGTTTTTGATCTACAGGGGGGAACCTCATGCACCTTACATGGGGTGACTTAGGAGCCCACAACCCCTCAGCAGCTGCAGAACTCTTCCCAGCTACTAAGGAATGGCTCAGTGTGGGAGCAGAGACCCCAGCCCAGCATTCCCAGGAGCTGGGCATGGTGAACCATTAATTAACTTTGGACCTGGCTTGGCCATGGTCCTAGGAAATCTAAGGAAGGGGGAACTGACTAAACAGCTGGTGCAAAAGAGCCAGTGGGCAGAGGGCAGGGGCCTTCCCAGGGACAGGACTGGATGCTTCTCCTAGTTTATACTTTCCTGGTCATTTCCACGGTGTGGATAGTCAATTAGGGAAGACTTAGTTTTCTCCCCCAGAAAGCTGAGGGAAGGGGGTTTGCTGAGTGCCTAGTGGGAGACTCACAGACCGAAAAAAACATCAAGCCTCAGAAGGAGTAAGGAGGGGGCAACTCAGACACTCAGCTGGCCAACTGGCTTCAGGCTTTGAAACTTCATTTCTTGGTACTGCCAAGAGTCAGAGCTCTAGGCCCCTGTTCATTCCTAACTCTCCTGTAGAGAGCAGCTGATGGTTCTGCCAGACTAGGGGACTGCATCCCAGAAGTTCTAGGTGCAAACATTGCCCTGGGAAACAGCTGCAAGCCATGAGACAGGAGATGGACATAGGGCTCCATGGAGCATCTGGAGTCAAGAGATACAGCTTGCAGAGACGGTCTCTGGCACAGGCTTCCTTCCCTCCTGTAGGTATTATTTCTACTATAGTTGAGTAACATGCAGGATCCTGCATGTGCAGTTCACTTGTTACCAGCTTCTATCTTGACAATATTTGACAATCTAAAATAATACTTCTTATCTTAAATTCCTATTTCAGGTCGGTTTGATGCTGGAAAACTTCCTTCTGTTCTAGCCTTGGTTGTTCATTCTGTGTGGGCGCTTCTCCTTCCCCCTCACCTTTAATGTCTCTGTCTACTTTGTTCTGGATATTTCTCAAACATCTCTTCCTTTTAATTGACACTCTCTTTGGCAGTGTCAGTTCAATGTTTGCAGCTTCCAAGGATGATTTACACAAATCTTTTGCATGTTTCACATTTTTTGCCCTCATTTTAAGAAACTATGGCCTGGTCTTGTTTCAACACACATTTATTTTGTCAACAGTAAGCAATCTTGCAAAATCACTTTGTGTTCCTAATAGAAGAGCCACTGAAGTGCCTGAAGATATTGCTCCTTTCCTGTGGGAAAGCTTGGCCAGGGCCCAGAAGAAATACCTCTCTCTGGTTACCTAGAACCCTTGAAACTTAGCTGTGGACAAGAGTTTTTGGGTTGTGGAGATAATGTTCCAAACACAGCACTCTCTCATCCTCTCTGAAGTCAGTGGCTTCTGACAAGATGAAATTAGAGAAGGATAGAAGGAAAGTTCTCTTCTTGGTTAAAAAAAAAATTGTACTAGTACAGGATGGAGAATTGTGTGAACAGGGTGTTTAGACTAGGCCAATTTTATATAATAATGTTGAAGCAGTTCCCTCAAATGGCTACATTAAAATGTAAAAACTATTTTTAAATTTAAGTGTTACATGAAAGAGACATTGAGCCCTTCCAGCAGCTCCAGTGCCCCTTCCAGGACCTACCTGGGGAGGTGGGCAGGAAGGGCTGTTTTGAATGAATTTAGTGATTCCTTCTCCAAAGTGGAAAGTACTGTGGCTTTCGAGACACAAAGATACAATTTAGGTGGGTGTTTCCAAAACATTCCAGGTGGAATGAAGAAGCATTTCCTAAGCCTGGCAACAGGCAACATTAAGCAGGAGAAGTTTGATAGATTCAACAACATAAAATGGCAAATGATAAACTATAAAAAGAAATTTTGAAAGTCAGTAAAACATAAGCAAAAAACAAACAAACAAACAAAAAAACCAAAGAGCTGCACCCTACTAGATAAATGGGAACAGTACATACAGATTAGAAATTACATTAGTTTCAGGTGTACCACATAATGATTTGATATTTGCATATTATGATATTGTCAGATAACTAGAAATAGTTTTAAATGAAGAAGAAGACTCTGCTGGGCCAAGAAGTGGCAAACATACCTTCTTGAGTTCCAGAATGAAGGTGGGTGAGTTGGGGGTGAGGGTTCCAATCATGCAGGCCTTTGGGGCCAGGTTTGTCCTTCTGCATCAAAATGTGTTTTTTCTTGGCTTAGCCATCTCCCCCCTGGGAGTCTAGTGTAAGGATGTGATGTATGGAAGCTCATAGCATCAGAGCTAAAAAGAGTGAAATAGAAAATTTAAGTCACAGACGGAAAGAGAAAGTAACTTATACATCCAGAGAAATAAGGTATTAACACGCTATTGACCTGTATTTATTAATGTATACTTATGTTAGGTCAAAGAAAAAAAACAGGCTGTAAACCACAGGTAGCGTGAGGCCACAATGAAACAAATATGTGAGAACTAATGTCTTGTTTTAAATTCATTGTCTTGGTTATAAGTAGGGTTGAATTCCTCTTTTCCTTTTTCTTCTATGAATTACCTGTTTGATCCTTACCCACTTCCTAACTACATTTTCCCTATTGATTTGTAGGAGATGTTTATGTAATATAGGTATTAGCCATTTGCTTGTTGCATCTTTTGTAAATAGTTTTGTCTGGAATTAGTTTTCAAGTTGTTTAAGGCATGATTCATTTAGTTGTTACATACTCAGATATTCCAGTCATTTACTTTCTGTTGCTGGGTTTCATTTCTTGCTTACTAAAGCCTTCTTCACAAAACGATTTTTAAAGTGTTGTTTCCTACTTGGTTCTAAACATTTTGTAAACTTTTTATGTGTAGCTCTTTAAATACATCTGAAATTTATGTTTGCCAATGGTGTGAAAAAGAATCTAAAATTATTGGTTTCAAAAAGGATAGTAAGCTTCCCCAAAGCATGTCTTGACCCTTCATTCTCAGCTCTGGTTTGAAATGCCACCTCTATCACATAAGAAATTTCCACATGAACATAAATCTGTTCCTGGACTCAGCTGAAGTTCGGGGCGGGGGGGGGGGTTGGTGGTGGTGGCTTTTCAAAAACACCTTAAGTATTCATAAGTACTTTCTCATTTAGATGAGCTTTCATGTTAGCTTCTCAAGTTTTAATACCCTGCTGAGATTTTGGCTGAAATTGGATGGAATGCATAGATTTTTGTAGGGGGGGGGCAGAGGAGGAAGAAATCCCCCTAAACCTTATTTTAACTTTGGGGAAAAGAGTTTTAAGTGATTTGTTTCTAGGTGGTATCAAGATCTCCTCATGCCAAGCTGTCAGGCCTGTTGGCCTTGGGGTCAAGCAGAGGGAGTGTTAGCAGCATGAAGGGGCTACTGGCAGTCCAGCATTGACCATGTGTCCAGAATTATGAGTCAGACACTCTGCCCAGTGGTGGTCAAACCACACCCAGAATCGTGACTCCAACTCTCCCCCCAGAAAGAAGGATGTCAGTGATGAGTGGCAGTACGAGGGAAGGGCAGAGAGTGAGGCAGGGGAGGCTGGGTGGTGCTGGGGCTGCAGGCTGCTCAGAGGAAGAGCCACCACTTGGGGCCTCTGGATCCTGGGCATCACTTCCTCCCACCCAGGTTCACTGGTTGCCTTCCCCAGGTGAGGAGTGTGTACTCTTTGCTGGATCTGAGGAACAGGTGAATGCACTGAGATGCTAAGCAGTCAGCCTTGGCACCTGCCCACTGCCAGTACTTGACTTGAGTGGCTCTTCCTTGTCGCAGAGACATTTATTCACATCCACTATATGCATATATATAAAGTCAAACCCACCAACTTGATGGAGTTTGAATTTTTTTGAAGATCATTTGCTCCATGCCCCCTTTCTGCCATTTTCCATGTCTCTAATAGGTTGATTTCTTAATATTTAAGTTTAATCAATTCAGTTTTAGCCCTTCAAATATCCCTTTTAGCCTCATTTTAAGCTGTTGTACCTGTGACAGCATGGAGTTGATATGCTAGATGTATTTCAATGTACATTGAAATAAAACATAACTACTGAAATATGATGTATTTATCCATCTGCCACCTCAGACTACTTTTGCCCACCACTGGTGGTCTCTCTTGGCCAGACACTATTAAAGAGATAGCATGGTGCTGGGAACCATAGGCCTTGGCTTTTGCCTTGGCCTCTTGAATGATCTAGAGAAAGGAATTTCAGTGTTGAGGCCTCATTCTCCTCCTGTAGAATTAAGAAGCTGACTCAGTGCTGAGCTTGCTAGGGCAGTAACTCATTCCATTGTGGCCAGGAACTTACGTGTTTCTTTTGAGCAAATTCCCATGCAAAGATCCTCCTGGTGATGGAGTCCTAAGTGTGGAATCCAGGTTCTGGAGTAAGTTGGAGTTTGCTTTGGCCCTGGACCAATGAAGGTCCTTATTTCTGTAGTACCAGGTAGCCAACACAAAAAGGCTTACCAGGCTGGACGGAGGGTGAGGGGAAGAAAGCACACATAGTAGTTCAGTGGCAAGAACAGATATGTCCCACCAGAATGGGAATCCCTGACAGGTGATGGGAGGTAG
This sequence comes from Nyctereutes procyonoides, assembly GCF_905146905.1. NCBI lineage: Eukaryota > Metazoa > Chordata > Mammalia > Carnivora > Canidae > Nyctereutes > Nyctereutes procyonoides. The sequence continues at coordinate 475,555 of NW_026575131.1, read as the reverse complement.
TGGGTGTCCCAAGAACGATGAGTCTCTTCCACGCATTACCTCCTGGACCTCTGGGTAGCCTAGGAACTCCAGCACCCCTGCCTGTAGCCTGTGCTCAAAGGGACTCTGTCTTCCTAGGCTTGTCATGGACAGCAAGCCTCAAGATAAAGAAGTGAGTGGTCTGGGTGCTCATTCAGCAACCTTCCTTCAAAGTGAGAAGGAAAAAGAGGGCCTTGGCAAGGAAAGGGGACTGGCCAGCCTCACATAGCCAGAACGAGGCTCAGACCCTCTCAGTCCTCAGACTTCAGGCTTAGAATCCAAGATTCAGGCCACAGTCCTCTGCCACTAGTCCAGGACAACTCCAGGACTCCCAGAGTCACAGTGGTTACTACCATACAGGGAGGACAAAAGCTATTGGAAACATGCCATAGGTATCATGTAAAGTAGGCCAAAAATAAGTTCTTTTTAATGTGGGAAAATATGGTATAAAATGTTAAACTAATGTACTTAAAGATCGTAAAACAATGAATAATTTTCTAAGAAAATATCAAGTAGCAAAAGTAACTCAAGATGTAACCAAAATAGCAAGGAGAAGAAATCACACTTGGATGCAAGTCTCACATAAAATATTAAAAAAGCTTGTAGCATAATATGAAAAGGATCCATCATGACAAAAAAATTATCCAAGGAATGTAGGCATGGATCATCATTATAAACTTCATTAATGCAATTCACTAGACAATTAGGCAAAAATGAGAAATTATAACCTAAAAAATGCCCAAGAAGTATTTCATGTAATTTAATACCATATTTTGTATAAAAAGCTTTGCTGATTAGTAATAAACATGTGAGCATACATCCAACATTTTGGACAGATTTTTCAAGGGGCTTATTGGCTGCCTGGAAGAAATCAATGGGCCCGTTAGACATCCACAGACTCTGGCTTAAGGTCTCTGAGTTACAGGGAGGTGAGCCAAAGTAACACACATGAGTTATACATATAATTCTGGATTCAAATCCAGATTGGAAAGAAAGGAGTAAAACAATCCCTATCTGCAGATTACATGATGCTGTACACAAACATTCCTAAGGAATTCACTAAAAACTATTAGAGCTAATTCACAGTTCAGCAAGGGTTGCAAAATGCAAAAGAAATAATTTATATTATTTTTAATTATTAAAATAATAAACATTAAAATGATTTACAATTAATTTTATAAATCAATTGTATTTCTATATACTTGCAATGAATAATCTAAAATGAAATATGAAATTATGAAAATTCCATTTACAATAACATCAAAAAGGGATAGAATACTCAGGCACAAACTTGACAAAAGAAGTATATAACTTACACTCTGAAAACTGTAAAGGTCATTGAAAGAAATTAAAAACCTAAATAGGTAGGAAGATATCCCATGTTCATGGACTGGAAGACTTACTAGGTTATGACCCACATTGGTGTACAGATTTAACTCATCCTGGATTCTTCATAGGAATTGACAAACTAATCTTAAAATTAATGTGGAAACTCAAGTGATTCAGAATAGGCAAAACAATCTTGAAAAGGAACAAAAGTTAGAGGACTCAGACTTCCTGACTTCAAAATGTAATCAAACCTACAGTAATCAAGGCAGTGTGGTACTGGCATGAGGATAGACATATGATCAATTGTACAGAATCAAGAGTCCAGAAGTAAACCCATGTATCAATGGTCAACTAACTTTTAACAAGTGTTCAAAGTCCATTTAATGGGGGAAGAACAATCTCTTTAACAAATGGTGCTGTAACAACTGGAAAGCCTTATCCAAAAGAATGACACTGAACCCCTTACATTATGCCCTATTAACTAGGAATGAATCAAAGACCTAAATGAAAGCCCTGGGGTTATCAAACACTTAGAAAAAAACATAGGAGTAAATCTTTATGGCCAACGATTTGGCAGTGGGTTTTTAGATATGACACAAAGTATAAAAAGCAAAAGAAAAAAATAAATATGTTGGATTCCAAAATGAAAAACATTTGTGCTTCAACCTCTCAAGAAAGTGAAAAGACAACTTACAGAATGTGACAAAATATTTGCAAATCATATGTATCTGGAAAAAGACTAGAATATATAAAGAATTTAGAATCTATCTAGAATATATAGAAAACACTTATGGGGATCCCTGGGTGGCGCAGCGGTTTGGCGCCTGCCTTTGGCCCAGGGCACGATCCTGGAGACCCGGGATCGAGTCCCACGTCGGGCTCCCGGTGCATGGAGCCTGCTTCTCCCTCTGCCTGTGTCTCTGCCTCTCTCTCTCTCTCTCTGTGACTATCATAAATAAATAAAAATTAAAAAAAAATAAAAAAAGAAAACACTTATGACTCAATAATAAAGGACAAATGACCCAACATGAAAATGGGCAAAGGATATGAATTTCCCCAAGAAAAGATGTACAAATGGCTAAAAAGCCTATGCAAATATGATCAACATCACTAGTCATCAGGGAAATGAATATCAGGACCTCAGTGAGATACCACTTCACAACCACTAGAATAGTTACAATCAAAAACTCAGAAAATAAAAAGTGTTAGCAAGGATATGGAGAAACTGGAACCCTCACACACTGATGGTGAGAATGTGAAATGCTGTAGTCACTTTGGAAAACAGTCTAGCAGTTTCTCAATAAGTTAAATATAAAGTTACCATTTGACTCAGTGATTCCATTTCCAAGAGAATTGAAATATGTCCACATAAAAACCTGTACACAAATATTCATGGCAGCCTTATTCACAGCTGCCAAAAGGTGAAAATGACCCAAACATCCATCAAGTGAAAAATGAGTAAACGAGATGTAGTCTATCCACAGAACGGAATATTATTTGGCCGTGAAAAGGAAAGCAGTACTGACACATGCTACAACATGACCGAAACTTTAAAACTTTAGTTTTATGCTAAGCTAAAGAAGCTAATTACAAAACACTGTGAAATATATGATTCCATTTACATGAAATGCCTAGAATCAGTAAAGACATAAAGTAGATTAGTCACTGTCCAGGGCTGGGATCGGAGCAGTAGATTGGGGGGCTACATGAAGGGTACAGGGTTCTTACTGAGGAGATGAAGATATTCTATAATTAAATGTGGTGTAAATTGCACAACTGTCACAATTTGTGAATACAGTAAAAACCACTGAATTATACCTTACAAATGGCTAAATTGTATGTATATACATGAACTGTATCTCAGTAAATCTCCTACTACACGAAAAATGTAAGAAAGCAAATAGTCATGTGATGAAAATAATACCAATAAAAGTCAACTAAGGACATTAAAAAAAACCCAAAATAAGAAGTGATTTTCCTGATTTCTGGAAAAGGAGACTCAGTATTTTAAAGACAGCAATTTCTTACCACATATCCAGTAATTCCATGGCTGAGTATTTACCCAAAGAAACAGGAAACACTACTTTGAGAAGATACATGTGCCCCCATGTTTATAGCAGCATTTTTTACAACAGCCACAATATGGAAGCAACCGAAGTGTCCGCTGATAGATGGATGGATAAGGAAGATGTGGTGTATGTACATGATGGAATATTACTCAGCCATAAAAATATGAAATCTTGTCATTTCCAACAATACAGAAGGAGCTGGAAGGTGTTGTGCTAAGTGAAATTAGTCAGACAGAGAAAGACAAATACCATATGATCTCACTTATATGTAGAATCTAAAAACCAAATTAAACAAATGAAAAAGGAGAATCAGAATCATAAATACAGAGAACAAGCTGGTGGTCACTGGAGGGGAGGGTGGGGGGCAGGGAAGAAAGGGTGAAGGGGAGTGGGAGATACAGGCTTCCAGGCATGGAGTGAAGAAGGCGTGGGGATGAAAGGCACGGCACAGGGAACACAGTCACTGGTACTGTGACAGCACTGTGTGGGGACAGATGGGCTACGCTGGTGGTGAGCAAAGCATAATGTGTAGAGTTGTACACCTGAAGCTAATGTAACATTATGTGTTGATTATACTTCAACAGAAAAAAATAAAGACAGCAGTTTCTTTCAAATTTATCTATGAGTTCATTTCAGTCTCATTCAAAATTTGAATGGAATATATTTGGAATGTGATAAAGTAATTCTAAATTTCACCAGAAGGAATAAGTGTTTGAGAATAGCATAGACACTTTTGGAATAAAAAAGAGCACTGGGAGTTATTTGTCTTATCAGATATGAAAATCTATTCTAGAGGTCTAGGGATTAAAAGAATCTTGCAGGGTGCAGGAGAAAGCAATAGAAACATGGACCAGCCATGTACAAATATGGGCTTTTAGTAAACAATAAAAGTGGCATTCTAGATCAATGAAATGGATTATTTGGCAAATAATGTTGGCTTAATGGCCAAAATCATAAAAGTCAAATTTCTTCCAAATTAATTAAATATTAAGATGTGAAAAATAAAACCTTAAAAGAATTGGAAGAAAATGCAGGAAGCTAGTTCTCTAAACTTGGCATGGGGAGAGCCCTTCTCCATCAGCCAAGAGGAAAAGCTGGATGGGTCTGTCTACATAGAAACTAAACTTTCCACATGGCAAAAGGCCTTAAAATAAAGTGAAATGATGAAATAAAAAAATAGCTTAATAATTTCAACATTTGAGGGTATTTTAAGATCTCTAGTATATAAAATGCTTTAAAATCCAGCAAGAAAAAGACACCCTTCAAATATCATTCAGCCTAAAATTTAAACATTTTATTTTAAAATTATTTTAATTTAAAATAAAATATTAAAAACCTTTATTTTCATCAGGATTTTTAAAAAAATGAATTTGAAAGATTTTGGCAGGGCATGTACTTTTACTTTGAGACAGAATGTGAAGCTATGGGGCCCATGTGAATGTCTGTGAGGAGGGATCTTGAGCAGAAGAGAATGTTATAGTCTTCTAAGGAGAAGATGGTTCTTTGATATGACTCTATTTTCAGGTACTTTTAAAAACCAACTCATCTGGCTATCACTGAGACCCAAAGAGATTGATTAATGGACCAACCACCACCTAGCTAGCAGGTGGTCAAGTTGGGACTCAGACCCAGGGAGCCTACACCAAGGACCAGCTCCTAACATTTCTACCACAGCTGCCTTTGGGGAGACACTGCTTCCCTCCAGGCTATTTCTCATTCCAGAATCTGATGCTGTTGTGGAGCCTCGCTGCTCAACTGCCTGTGGAAGATGTGCCTGTCCATGTGCAGCTGACACCTGGGGTGCCCGTGTGCCTGTCCAGGGGTCTCAGTGCTCACAGCTCTCCTGGCTGACTGCAGGTTTCTCCAGCTGGCCCCCACATTCCATTTTCTGCACTTAGCACACAGCCACCTGGGTGAGTTCTAAAATGCAAACCAGATCAGGTTACTCCTGGAACTCTACTTCCTTCCTGTCACCTGGTCCTTAAGTCACAGGTTAGTGGCTCTTCTTCAGAGATGCTTCCCTTCAGTTTCTCCTAGGGATAAGCACATGATGTTCTAGGTGGAGTAAGGATGACGGCGAGGACTGGGGACGTAGGAGGCTCCAGGAGGCACTCCTGAAAGCTTTCAAGCAACCCTCTTGCTTCCAACCCCACTTGTGTCCCCCCATAGAAGCTCTGGTCTCTCTCACTGCTGGGCTGCCTGGTTCTGTGGTGCAAACCAGTGCCAGCACCCTTGCTCTCTCCCCGGTGGCTTAGTTTCAGCATTGCAGGGAAGGTTTCTGATGGGCCATTGGGCAACAGTTCTAATTTCCAACACTGTTGAAACTTTGCTGTGTTTCACAAGAACTGCCTCTGCAATGTCTGGATAGGCGAGATTGTGTCATGAGTGGGCAGAGTGTTGCTATCCACACTAGTACTGAACTGTATTTATTTAAGAACAGAAAATGCCCCCTAATGCCCAGAAAAGAAAGAGAAAAGGAAGGAAGAAGAGAAAGAGGAATGGAGAGAGAGAGAGAGAGAGAGAGAAGGAAGGAAAGAAGGAAGAGGAAGGGAGGGAGAGAAGGAGAAAGGGAAGGAGGGAGGCATGCTTGGGAGGAACAGGATGAGACTGCTGGGAACAGAAACATTGGGTGAGAGGGTTATGGATCTTTTTTAAAACACTGTATCTTTAGGGTTGTCCTGACCCTGTGTTGCTCAAACACATCCCATACTTCTCATTGTGACCAGGTTAAGAAGGCATTCAAGGATTTTCCTGGTCTGATTTGCCCCCAGCAGTGAGGCAGATTCCAGCTTAACATGGACAAGATACTTATAGGTCACTGGAGGTTGGCTGATTAAAGGTTGTCTCCCTCTCCCTTGCACAGGGGAGGGTGGGAAGGGAAGCAGGGTGCCTCAAGTCCTGGTGAAGGGGCCATGGGAATCCTGGAGGTGACCTCCTGGGACACCGAGCAGGTCAGAGCAGGTGCACAGATGGGCAAATGCTAATAATCAACACGAGCTGTTTGTGCTCACATGGGGGGGGTGTCAGGAGCCCAAAGAGATGTCTATGGAGAGCTGACTCTGTCAAGTGCTGGGTGTGCTTCACATGATGAATTCATTTGGGCTCACACACTCCCCTGAGTGAGGGCTGTTTATGGTTCTGTTTCACAGGGTAGGAATTTGAGGCATGGGCAATGCCCCACGAGGTGGGCACTGTCACCCTCACTGTTGTCATGCCCGCGCAAACCAAGGCACACAGTATTCAGTGCCTTGCCTGGGAGGATGAGCTGGATTTGAGTCCACAAGTCTGGCATGCTGTGCTCCTAACACCTGCCCCATAACCCCTCCAGGGCCCCAGCGGTGTTATCCGGGGATCCCCTCCAAAGGTTTTGCACTAGCTGAGATCCTCAACTTCCACTGTCTTCACTGCCCTCAGTCCCTCCAGGATGACCCCTTCCTCTCCTGCTCAGCGCCAGCCTCACCATTTTGCTCACCTTTTCACAGGTGTGTCCCCTAATCGGTCAGTGCTTCCCCTTGGTGGTGCCAAACACAGCCTGGGGAGAGCACTCGGTGGCTTTCCCTTGCCTACAGCAGCATCTCCCAACCTGCAGTCATTTCCCTGGTCAAGGTCGTGATTTTTGGCATGAATTGAACCACCTATGTACTTACCTTGTGTTCAAATCAACTCTCTACTTAAACATCTATATGTAAAAGGAAATGTCGTTGTTCTCCCGTAAATGGAAAACTAATGCTTTTCTAATAGAATAAAATAAATAGAAAACTATTAAAATTTAAAAGACTTATCTAAGGACCACCTACAATCGGGGGCTTTTCTTCCTCGCACCATTTGAAATACTACATTTATTTGTCATTGTTTATGTGACCCACTGTGAACACTCAGACTTTCAAGGCTGCATAGAGACTAAAGAAAACAGGATGGAATGATGAAAAAAATACTGAAGAGGGAAAAAGAAACATGCAGGGAAGAAGATCCCTCTGAAAATGATCTGCTGCAGGACCAAAGACGGCAGGAAGCTCACGAGTTACGGCTTCCATAGGCATCCTCGTGTCCATGGCCACCCACTTACCCAATTACCAGCGGCTTCTCCAAAAGCTTGTTAATTTGTATTTTCATCCGAGTTTTCAACGGGCAGTCCTTTTGTTTGTTTTCTTCTTAGTTGTTTCTCGCTCTAGATGCCAAGACCATTAGGGCAGGGGTCTTTTCTTTCTTTTTTTTATTGTTCACAGCTACTAAATGAATATTCACTGTCTGGATGAATGTCGCAGGCTTCATTTTTTCCTGTGTTAGTGAGACTGTGGAAGAAGGGTTCAGTCAAAGCTACTAGACAGAGTCCATTTCTAAAGAGAAGATCTGTTTGTGTTTGTTGACAGAGAGAAGTTAAAATTTGTTTTCTGGTCAAATCCATTTACCTTTCCCTTGGTTGTTTTAATCTTCGGTTTCATGTGTATTAAGTTCTCCTTCACCCCCAAGATTACATAAATATTCACTGAAATATGCTTCTAGTGTTTTTTATGGTTTCATTTTACATTTGATCCATCTAGAACAAGAAACAGGAATCTAACTTTATTTGATTTCAAGGGGTTGGCCACTCGCCCAAACTGTTTATTGAAAAAAATCCAAGCTTTCCCCACTGATTTGAAAGGTCGTCTTTTCACATATTAAATGTTTATATAACTTCAGGCTGACGTGTACATTTTTCTACTCTTTTCCACTCAATTTTGCATCATGAATTCAATGTTAAAAGATTTTATCTTTCATATCTGATAATCCCGTTCCTCCACCAATTTGTTTTCCTTTTCAAATATTTCTTGCTAGGAGATGGATTTTTTAAAAAAAACTATTATGTCTTTCTATCCAGAGACACATCACATCTCTCCATTGACTAAATAACCTGTATTTCTCAGGGAAGAGTTGGAGTCTCCTGTCCTGTGTCTGTCTCCTTGCTTATTTTGTTCTTGAAATATGATTAGGATAAAGAAATATCCTAATTTCTTGTTGAATTGTGAGTGGGATCTTTTTTCAGTATGTTTTGTTATAGTTATTTTGGGGAGTTTGGCAAGCCACAAGGCTTTGTATATTTATTTTGTAACTGGCCACTGAACCGAATTCTCTTTTCAGTTGGAATAGCTTTTGTCCCCCTGTGGCTTCTTTGGCCATTTTGCATCCATCTCCTTGCACGGGCGGGCGGGCGGTGGTAGCACAGGCAATAAAGTGACCCCCCACCACTCTGGGGGGACGGTTGGCCCTCCCACCTGGCCCTCAGCTCCAGCTCAGGGAAGAAGCACTTTCCCCTCCACGAGCATCCAGGGGTCCATCTCCAAGCAAAATATTTTTTTCTGTAAAGGAGCTTCTTTTACGTCAGTTGGTATTTTGGTCAGGAATTACAGAATGTACTTCTCAACAAGTTCAAAACACACTGCTTTTTAAAACCAGGCCTTTTCCAACAAGATCAACAATAAATGTGTTACTTTTCTCACACCTTGGACATGTAGGAAAATGTGTGCTCAGGGAGCTGGCTGGGAGCCCGCCTGGGGAAAGTGCCAGGCTAGATGAATGCTGTGTGGCAGGGGCTTGGCTTTTTCTTGTTTGCTGGACTCTGAATAGCGGCTAAGAGTCCCTCCAAATCCTGTGGGGCACCCTCCTCCTCAGTGTGCAAGCTGGCAGCAGTCCCTGGAGGGTGGGCCTCCGCAGTGCAGAGCTACGTGGGTTCACCGATTGAATGCACTCCTGTGTTTGGCTTCCAGCATCTCCCATCCACCTCGACAACAGGAGAAAAGTGCCACTCTCTTCTTTTCAGGAAGAGGAACTGTGGCTTCACATGTTTGATCCACTCCAGGACTCACAAACATTCAGGGGCAGAATCTGGATTCGAACCCAGTTTAAATCAGCCATTCTCAAATGTTTTAGTCTCAAGACCCCTTAACACCCTTTATTAATTCATTACAATTATTGAGGACCTCGAAGAGCTTTTTTAAAAAGGTGAGTTAGGTCTGTCATTATTTAATATAGCTGAAATATGACCCAAAAGACTTTGAAAGCACAAGGATGTACAGCACACATCTCATGGTCCCAGCAGAGCACGTGCACCTGAAGATGCTGCTGCACCTTTGTGAAAGGACAAGAGAGGGGCAGACCTTAGTGTTGTCATGAACATGCCTGTCATGTGGAAGACCCCCTAGAAGAGGTCCGGAACCCTAGGGCTCTCTGTGCCACACTCTGAGGAGTGCTGTTCTGAACTTGCTGAGAAGGCGGCCTTTGTGCACTCATATCAGGGTGACTGGAATTTTTGCACTGGAAGGATGGGTCTCAAGGAACTCGTTAGAGGAGGAATGGGGAGGAGGATGAAAACGGTGGTGGGGTGCAGAGGAGTTAACACAGTTTTGCGGAGTGATTCCTGTCCCTGGGTCCAGCAACCCCATGACAGAGACACGTGGACCACCGTGGCTCACTGAGGCTGAGCCAATGAAAGGGCTTGGCCACGGTCACACAGCCAACTGATGGATGGGTGTGGGAGCAGTAAGGCTGACCAGATGGAGGGGGCTGCTAGAATGACTTTGGGTGATGTGCCCCGGCCTCGAAGCCCAGGAGAGGCCCTCCCTGGTACTTTGGCCTGATCCTTGGTTGATTGAACACGAGTGGAAGGCTCAGCTGGTTTTAGCATCTTCCTCCACCAATCATCAAACTGTGCTTATGTAGGCCAGTGCCCTGGGCCATAAGAACTGATGACTGAACAAATACAGACCTCTGGACTGGATGAAGGACTGTAGTAGACAAATGGAGAGGTCACTCTTTTCTCTGGCTTTTGAAGGCGTGTCTCCGCAATCCACCACGCATCTGCGGGCCAGGTAACTATGGCCCACTGAGTGGCCGCCTCTCGTACAGATGCCATTCCCTCTGCCAGAGACTTGCCAGTTCCTCCCTCCACTAACCTGGGCACCCCCGACTCCTCGAAGTGTCCTTGGCAAAGCCTGCACCAGGGCCAGCAGTATTTCAAACTAAGTTGTCTTTCCTCTTTGCCACCCCTACTCAGCTCTGGAACATGGTTGTAGCTCTCTTGGCAGCATCTTGGTACTGCTGATCCAAGCCATGTTGGTTGACCCTTTCTCCAGCCTCCCTGCCTCCCTGCTGACCGGAAGCCACACAGATTCTGCTCTTTCTGTTCTGTCCCCATTGCTACTGCCTCAAGGGGGGGGCACGGCTGGGTCAGAATGCCCCCAACTCCCAGTGCCCACTGGCCTGGTACAGGTGCCACTTGGGCCCAGTCCTTAGAGAAGGCACAGCTCAATGTGAGACATGACATCATCTCAAGAGCAGCAATCAGGCCAGCGGGGCAGGGCTCAGAGAGGGGGCAGGGGCACAGGGGGCTTGGGGGGAGGGCAGGACTCAGCTAAGGGAGATGTCTGTGTCCAGGGAGCACATTGCAAATGGGCAGGGCCTTTTGCAAAGGCAATTGCTAAGGTCATAAGAGGGAAGGAGAGCACCCAGATAGGGAATATGAATGGCACAATCTACTAGATCTCTCTGCGCCTCAGTATCCCCATCTGTAAAATGAGTGATGATAAAGTCCTACCTTTTGAGTGATAAGGTCCTACCTTTTGGGGGACCTGAGGAGGGTAGGTGGGGAGTGGTTCTGGTACTTCTGCTGCACATGGGCAGCCGGGCTGTCGCTGACCCTCGCTGGCCCCCCAGGTCTGGTTGCAGAGGCCCCTCTCCAACCCAAGGCTCCTGCGCAGGGAGGAGCCCAGCTGCTTGGTTCGCAGCTCACATGTGCCCGTGCTCAGCCGGTGGCCTGGTGGCCCTCTCAGCCCCCGCAGCAAGGAGCGCCCTTCCTCCTTCCCTTTATTCACCAACCCTCTGCCTTCGTCCTCCCTCCCACTCGCTTGCTTGCGGGAATGTTATGAATGGAATGTACGAATTGGAGCTTGCGCTGGTGCCCAGGAATGCGGTCACCGCGACCTCCCCAGCCCCCACCGGGGCGGCGCTTGGCCTAGCCTCTGGTGCCCCAGCCGTCCTTGGCGGCCCAGCGATTGTGACCCACCCTCAGAGCCCCACAACCTGCTGGCCTGCCCGTCTGTACTTGGAGATTGGAAGGTGGCCTGGGGAGGGGAGGGGAGGGGAGAGGCCCTGGAGCATGCTCACCCCACCGGGTCGCTGTGCAGCCAGCCCCCAGGCACACTCACTTCAGCCTGGAGAATGTGTGCGCTGGCACTCAGCAGAGTGTGGGTCCGTGCACACGTACACATGCGTGCACACACAGAGCAGAGTGTACACACACACCAGACTGTACAGCACAGTGAGGTGTACACCCGGCCTTCAGGCACATGCTCAGAAACACTGCAGTGGGGATACACACACATCTGTACCATGCTCTTCATAGACACACACAATAGGAGGTGTTAGCACATTCAGAGACATGCACTCACATGCCATGTACTGACATACATGTGCACACCCCCTGAACATACACATTGAAGTGGTGCACACACCAGGCTTAGCAGGTGGCATGCATACATCAAAGGGGCACATCTATCCGTAGCATGCTGTGCACACACAGCAGAGCTTGCACACCCAGAGACCCCCAAACACACTTGGAGGAATGACCCTGGATGAATAGTCTCAGTGTCCTTCGTGGATGGCAGAAGGCAGCCCCCAGAGTGGAAGACCCTGATTCCTATCTCTGGCTCAGTAGCCCCTCTATTTGGCTGGGCCTTTTGGGACTGAGGCTTCCTGGGAGGAGGTGGGTGCACCAGGTGGGAATTGAGGGCAAGGGCAGGCACTCCTTGTTCAGGGCATTGCACTAACTCAGGCCCTTGCGTTTGTGCCTTTGTGTTTATGTTAAGCCATGACCTGTGGGCTTAAGGAGTGGAAGCTGTTGCCTGGAAAACTGGATAGCCAGTAGGGGGTCCTAAGTCTGACCGGTGGGGCCAGTCCTTCCCACCCTGCTCCTTGCTGCCATGGCTGCCAGTCAACCCCTGTGTCAGAGCCAGCTCCAGTACCTCAGCAGGCATGTTCTCACAGGACATTGCGTTCTCCCACAGGATATGGGGTAAACAAGCCTCCCGCCCCTGGGAACTGAGCATCCTGCCACACTTATTCATTCATTCATTCATTCATTCATTCATCCATTCAGGAATGATTTGCCCAAGTGCCTAGAACATGTCAGGCCCCATAGGGACACCAGTCAATGAGGCCAAGCTAGTCCCTGTCCCCAGTCCTTTGCAGACTTCCAGCTCATTGATACTCTTGGTTGGGCCTTGCTATGATTTAAAAATTTTTGAATTTCTATTTAAATCCAGATTTCTGTCTTTTTTGGGACAATGGGAGTCTGTGAAGTTAGGCCTGCCCAGCCACCTCCTTCTGAGGCTCTGGGTGTCACAGGCTGCTGCTGCTTCTGCCTGCCCACCTCTGCCTTCTGCTAGGCTGTGATTCATCTGGGGGTACTGCTTGACCAGCCCCAGCAGGCATTAGTGATGGGCACACAGAGTGTTTGTGGCAGGGGTTCAGCCCAGGCAGGGACAGCCCGGAAAGTGTGACTGGAGGGAGCAGATTAACTCCCCTGATTCAGAACTTGGCATGTGTTTTAAGTGTGAAGGAGGCAGGGGATGCAAATGTTTGGAGAAAGGCCAGTTGGAATCAAGAGTGCATAAACCGTGGATTCTTCATAAATGAACTTAGCTTGAAATATCTCAGATGCTGACCTCAAGTGAAGCCAAGGGAAGAGAGTACCCACTTCTATTCATAATGGCACTCCCTGAAGAAGACATTGCAAACTGCTGATGGGCTCCAATATTATGTTTCTGTGTGCGGTTTTTTTTGCGGGGGGGGGGGGCAGTTCCATTCCCAGAGCTCATAGGACAGAAGCCCGAAGCTACTTCCCTGTTTTGGGATACAGTCTTTGATGGCACATCCAGCAGTTCTGACTTGCATTTTCACGGCATCTTTTGCTTTCATACGTGGACAGGTAGTTGCGGGCCAAGCTCTGAGCCCAAAGGAGTGATTGCAGACACTTCCCCCAGCCCTCCAGCCATTTCCAGCCACAAAAGAGCTAGGCTTCTCATCACCAGTATCTACATTCCCATCCCTTTGTGCCACTCTTTATTTCTTTTAATAACAAGAACAAAGTACAACAAAACCTTTGAATAGTTGCACAGCCTTGGTGCCGACAGAGAGGGGATGCTGCTGGCTGGGCTGCTGTGTCACCATATGTCCCATCCTGGGATCCTGTTTTCGAGGGAGGACTGACATTTTCTCTGAGCACTCGGGATCTGGATCCTCACACCCTGAGGTGACAGGGCCCTCAATGGAAGGAAGACCCACCTGTGAAGTATGGCATGTCCTGAATCCCCAACTCTCTATGGGTTTGTTTTCCTCTCCTCATCCCACAAAGTGGCCCAACTCCCTCCCCCCACTCCGAAAGGCGCTGGCACTGGGTAGATGGTAGGAGCCCCAAGCCACTCCCACACATGTCCCAGGCTCCTGGCGTCCTTGACCCTAGAGCAGAGTGGGGGTCAGGATGAACATGGGTGCGACCGGCTGCTGCCAACTCCTAGACACACAGAAATGGACTCACCCCCGGGAGAGAGACAGGGGTCCCTGAATTGACTGAGATTGGGGTTACCTTCCAACAGGAAACAAGAAAGACCAATTGGTGCTGGGAATTCCATTTAAAACAACCCGTGCAACTTTACAGCTTGAAACTCATCCTGACTGCATGGAGTTTAAGGGTTTAGTTTTTAAAGGACATCGAAACTGTGTTAAAGGATCATCTTTTGGCTTACTTTATCTTGCTGATTTTGCTCTGCACTACAATTTCACTTCTCATTTAGGCCTGGGTGGACCTCAGCGACCTATACCCCCCAGGAACTCCTGTGGCTCTGAGGCTGAAGCAGCAGGTCCTGGATTTGGGGGGAGTTCAGCTCAGGGGGCACAGAGCCCGCCCTGCCCTGGAGGGACAGCACAGATGCTGGTCTTGCTGGCCTTTTGTGAGACTAGGGGTTGGGGAGGTGGCCAGAGGAGGCAGTCGAATGATTTTTTTTTCATTTCTACTATTTTATTTTATTTTTTTAAACAATAAATTTATTTTTTATTGGTGTTCAATTTGCCAACATACAGAATAACACCCAGTGCTCATCCCGTCGAGTGCCCCCCTAAGTGCCTGTCACCCGGTCACCCCCACTCCCCGCCCTCCTCCCCTTCCACCACCCCTAGTTCGTTTCCCAGAGTTAGGAGTCTCTCATGTTCTGTCTCCCTTTCTGATATTTCCTACCCATTTCTTCTCCCTTCCCCTGTATTCCCTTTCACTATTATTTATATTCCCAAAATGAATGAGAACATATAATGTTTGTCCTTCTCCGATTGACTTATTTCACTCAGCATAATACCTGTCGAAGCAAATGGTGGGTATTTGTCGTTTCTAATGGCTGAGGAATATTCCATCATATACATAGACCACATCTTCTTTATCCATTCAACTTTTGATGGACACCGAGGCTCCTTCCACAGTTTGGCTATTGTGGACATTGCTGCTATAAACATCGGGGTGCAGGTGTCCTGGCGTTTCATTGCATCTGAATCTTTGGGGTAAATCCCCAGCAGTGCAATTGCTGGGTCGTAGGACAGGTCTATATGCAGAAGAATGAAACTAGACCACTCTCTTGCACCATACACAAAGATAAACTCAAAATGGATGAAAGACCTAAATGTGAGACAAGATTCCATCAAAATCCTAGAGGAGAACACAGGCAACACCCTTTTTGAACTCGGCCACAGTAACTTCTTGCAAGATACATCCACGAAGGCAAAAGAAACAAAAGCAAAAATGAACTATTGGGACTTCATCAAGATAAGAAGCTTTTGCACAGCAAAGGACACAGTCAACAAAACTAGAAGACAACCTACAGAATGGGAGAAGATATTTGCAAATGACGTATCAGATAAAGGGCTAGTTTCCAAGATCTATAAAGAACTTATTAAACTCAACAGCAAAGAAACAAACAATCCAATCATGAAATGGGCAAAAGACATGAACAGAAATCTCACAGAGGAAGACATAGACATGGCCAACACGCACATGAGAAAATGCTCCGCATCACTTGCCATCAGGGAAATACAAATCAAAACCACAGTGAGATACCACCTCACACCAGTGAGAATGGGGAAAATTGACAAGGCAGGAAACAACAAATGTTGGAGAGGATGCAGAGAAAAGGGATCCCTCTTACACTGTTGGTGGGAATATGAACTGGTGCAGCCACTCTGGAAAACTGTGTGGAGGTTCCTCAAAGAGGCAGGCTCATGATTGATGGAGCCTGAAGGGAGCGCTCAGGCATCTTGGGGCCTTGCTCTTGGCAGGAGTGTCTGCACAGATCTCCTCTCCCTTCCCATCAAAGGCTGGTTACTCAAGAGGCAGCGGAAAGCTCTGGATATGCTGAATTGTGTGCTGGCCGGGCCTCTGAGCTGATGTAACCGCACTCTCTGTTGTGAAACAGGTTGAAAGGGCCATCAGGGAAGGGAAGGCACACAGGGGCTTTGCATCATGATGTGTGGAACTGAGTCAAAATCAATTATACACACTTGAAAAAAGAGTCTGGGATGGAGAGCGAAGGAAACAGAAAGGCTGGTTTGTAGTGTAAGTGATGCACATCTGATAACCCAGGAGAGGCCAGGAGTCCTCACTGTGAGGCCCCTACTAAGTGCTGAAGCACCTACTAAGTGCCCTACACTTGTCAGCAGCTCTGTGGCAGGACCAGCCTAGAAACCTGGCACCTTCTGCTCCCATAGTAGGTGTCCAGTCCTAGGACCTCTGTCCGTCCTGGACGCTGACTCTAGTGGGTAAAAATAGGTATGGCTCATACAAGGTCCTGACATCCCTGGCTGAGCTGGATAAACAGTGATCTAATCCGTGGCAGAGGGACACCCAACTGTGTTGACTTGGCCAGGGCAGTTGCTCTCAAGTGCGGCGACTTATTAAGGTATTTTCCATGGGACTTTAGACCAGTCTTGAGTTCAACTCTGCTTGATCTTAGAAGTGACCCGTTGGGGACACCCACCGCCCTCCCCCAGAGAGGTTTCCAGCGTGCCAGGGATTCCACATTCATCTGTTGCACTCGGCTGCCCCCCTCTGGTCAGGCTGTGAGGCCATCCGCAGGTCCTGAGCCTAGGTCTCCGGGCCAGGTCCAGGGGAAGGACATGTCCAACACCCCTGTCCCCAGAGTGCCCTGGGAATGGGCCTTTGTTCTGTCTTGAAAAAAAGCTCTTCGCCTCTCAGGGGCTGATGCTGGGATATGCTGCTTATGGAACCATCTGCTGTAATTTCTATGAGATCCTTCAGGGGCCTCACAGAGGCTTCCCTACATCAGGTCAGAAGGGGAAGCATCCTTCCCAGGCCTGAGTGAGGTGGGCAGGGACGGGCCAACCCCCAGGCAAGCCTTGCACCTGTGGAGCACAAGCGTGGCTCTTGCCCTTGCCTCCTTTCCTTTGTTCCTGTTCTGTCCTTTGCCTTCATGAAAGTTGAAAGATCTGGGTCCTGCTCCCTGCTTTGTCACAGCCTGTGAGACCTCAGCCAGATGTGCACGTGCCCCAGGGCTTCAGTTTCTCCAGCCACGAAATGGAGCTCTTGGCCTGGGAGGTCTCTATGCTCTTGCAGATCTGACATCGTTCTGATGCTGAGGTTCAGGGCAGATAAAAATCTTTCCCAGCTCCGGAGAACAGAGGGCCTTCCCCCCTCTATGTGCAGGCTGGAGCAGGATACGGGGGAGTCAGCAGTGCTCTCGGCCTCTGTTTCTTGTTGATGCTGCGAGATTTCAAAATGTAGATATTTTTGTAGATTTTTCTGTTTCTGAAAGCGAACACATGAAACTATCCCCAATTTCCCCAGTAATCAGGGAAATGCAACTGTAAATTATCATGTCATTTATTGGCAAAAATGCAGAAGTCTGCACATGATCAGAATGGCTGAGGATGCAGGGAAAGAGGCAATTAGACACTGCAGACAGGCCCTGGTCTGGAGCAACTGTACTTCTGTGAATCTGTCCTAGGAGGGGCTTGCCCGTGGAAAGGTGGCCAATGATCCAAAGCCATTAGCTGGCATTCTTTTTAAGAGCAGAATTGCAAGGTGAGCTGGTCCTGGGCAGAGAAAGGGGGGCTGGCTTAGGTGGCAGATGTGGACCAATGAACCACACCAGCTGGATGTGCAGTCCCCTGCGACATGGCCACTGCTCTGCAGCTCCTGAGCTGGGAATTTCTCACATGCCACAGTGTTTAGAGCTGTGTCTTCTGGGGAGGAGGCAGTAGTGAAAGGAAACTGTCAGTGGTCATACTGTAAACAGCTGCACTGTTTGGATCTCTGAGACTCTGTGGACTCATACATGCTTTTGTGATAAGATCCCCATTGGGAGAGGCCAGGGGGACATCCACTCAGTGTAGGTACAGAGTGCAGGTTTGTATCAGGCCTGGATTCAAATACTATCTGCCACCAACTGCTGTGGGACAAGGGGGTGTGCAGCTTCAGTCCCTTCACCTGCAATGGAGCAAAGGATGCCATCTCCATGGGGCTGTTATGAGGTTCTGTCAGCGCAGGGCTGGGGTCGTGCCAGCACCTAGCATACACCCATGCCATGACTGTCATGGATTTTGTCTGCCAACCCCAGTGTCATGGGGTGAGAGCCACTGAATAATGGGTCCATAGTTAGTGACTTTAAGTGTGGCTTGACCCCTGACCACGTGGTAGCTCAGGCCAGCAATTCCTCCTCTGTCCCCTCCCCACATGTGTAGACAGGTGGCGAGGCTGAGTGAGGAGGCTGGGAAGGTGACAGGTGCCAGGAAAGGAAGCTCCATGGAGACCTACTCAATGCCTCATGAAGCCTGTCCCTCCCATCCACAAGTTCCCTGCTAGGAGGGAGACTGGACTTGAATTCATCAGCCTGGGCCTTGAAGGCATCCAGAGCCAGCTGTGCTCTGGATTCACTCCCTCCTTCTTCTCCTCTGGTCCTGGCCTCTCTGTTCATCGGCAATACCCCCTGGGCCCCTGCCTACAGAGGTGTTGCTGTCTTTAGCTACCACTGTCTCTGCTGCCTACCCAGTCTGTTCCCTCAAGAGGTGCAAAGTGCTGCTGTTGCTGCTCTTTTATATGGTGTCATTCTGCTGACTTACAGTTGAAGTCTGCTAAGGCCTGGAGCCAGCATAGGGCTGAGGTGCTAACCTCCCAGCCTGGCGCTCTTGGCATCTGCTGTACTGGCTTCAGTTTGTTCACTGCTTGCAGTGTCCCGGGCACTGCTCTGTCCCTTCCCTGCTGACCGCACCTGCAAGGCCAGCAGAGGCTGGGAAAGTGCCGTGTGTGGCTGTTCCTCGTGGAAATCAGAGACACACTTGGCTGGCCTTCGGGAGGATGAGAGAGAAACCCTCTGTCCCTAGCTGACCACCAGCCAAAGTCAGGAAGCAGAGCCCCTGCTGACCTACAGCTAAGCACAGATGCACAATGGACCCAGGGGAGGCCAGGAGAATGGGCCCTGCTGAGCCAGGTCAGATTGCCTATCAGCAAAATAAAACCACTAAGCGTGGGGCAGTTTGTTATCCGGCAGTAGATAACTGATACAAACCCTTCCATGCAATCTCTCCCTCTAAAGAGAAAGAAAGAATAGGCACAGTATAAAATGTAAACAATGCTGAAATGAAGAAAGGGAAGGCCTCTCCTCAAGGTAATTTAATCAACAAAGATAGTCGTTATCAGTTTTCACATAAATCCTTCAAAATTCTCTTTGTGTAAAACATATTCTCATCTACTATCACCTATTTGTCTTTATCATCGTCATCACCATCATCATCATCCCTCTAAATATTTAAATAGAGCGGGATTCTATTGTACCCCATTGAGTGTCCCCTGCTCCCTGACCTTATTACTAATGCAGTGACTCTACGGGCCCAGTGACAGCTTTAGAGAGAACCAAGGTGGTCTGGCTGGCCGCTTTCATCCTGCCTCCTTGCATGTGAAGGGTTGCACAGATGACGTATCAGCCCAAGCTCGAGCAGGAGACAGATGGCATGCTTACAGAGTCTAAATGAAGAGGGTTAAGTGGAGGGAAGATCTGCTGAGTTAAGGGCAGAGTCAGGGGACCGGTCTGGGGTGGTGTGGCTGACAACAGTTAGTCCTTGTTCTGCTGGAGCAGGGTGGGCATGGGGTTCCTGGACTCATGAGGGCTGGAGCCATGCATAGGGGATTTCTCAGCAGGAACAGTGTCTGTAGAGGAAGTGGCCACTGTCAGAATGACAGCGGAAGTGGGGGTCAGCGAGGGGCTAACCATCCTCTCGAACCACCTGGCCCTAGAAACTAAGGGGTGAGAGGCCTGGATGATGGAATCTATGTTAAGCCATCTGGGACAGGAAAAAAAAAAAAAAAAAACAGGACACAGACGGATGGAGGTCACAGAGAATAAAGTGAATAACCAGAACACAAATCATTGAAATCTCTTTCCAACGTGCTCATTTTTCCAGTATGACTTAGAGAGGACATCCCTTTCCAGGATGTGTCCTGTAGCCCTCACATGAGGGGCCTGGGGTTGGGGTAGAGCAGCACTAGCCCCCCACCCCACTGTTCCACGAGCTCCTCCCCTCTTCCTGTGAGCTAAGAGCCCCAAAAGGACAACTACAACCTTGGCCTGGC
The DNA here is from genome assembly GCF_905146905.1 of Nyctereutes procyonoides. Lineage (NCBI taxonomy): Eukaryota > Metazoa > Chordata > Mammalia > Carnivora > Canidae > Nyctereutes > Nyctereutes procyonoides. Next base: position 455,482 of record NW_026575131.1, on the reverse strand, counting down.
CTTGGCCACCTTGTCTTCTCTCTCTTGATTGCCTTCAGCAGTAAGTAGGCAAGTAAGGGAACAGTCAACAGAGAGACCTGTGAACTAAAATGACATTTATGATCTCGCTTGATAAGAAGCTGAGAGCAGGGGCTTCAAGGCTGGCTCAACAGCTCAACCTTGTGCTCTGGGTCGTTTTCCCCCATTTCCCATCCACCGCCCCTGGTGGCTACCACTTGTGTTCTGTCCCTGCGGGTTTTGCGTCATGTAGGTATATCATAGAAAAGGATCCTACAATATGTGACCTGTGTGTCTGGCTTCCTTCACTTAGCATGATGCATTTGAGGCTCATCCATGCTCCAAGCATGTATCAGTGTTTTATTCCTTTGTTCTGGCTGTGGTATAACAAACAATTTGTCTGGCCTTGGTTCCAGGGGATGAGCTTCTAAAGCAACTTGGAATTTCCTGAGTGATAGGAGTGTCTTTGTTATTCTAATGAGGTGACTTATGCTCTTACCTAACTTGGGACAGGGGCTGGTCACTTGAAAGGTCACATATGTGATTAGAGGGTTAAGACTTTCAGCCCAGGGACAGTGAGGGGCTGGATCCGAGTTGGGTCACATGGACAATGATCTACTTAACTACACCTGCGTTTTGAAACTCCAATAAAAACTCAGTGGAGCTTCTGGTTGGTGAGCACATGGATGTGCCAGGATGGTGACACACCCTTATTCTATGAGAAGAGGGCATGGAAGCTCTGTGCTATCTCTCAGTTGCCTATACCTCTTCATGGGGCTGGTGCTCCTGACTTGCATCCTTTATAATAAAACATATTAAATAATCACAAATACAGATAATAATAAGTAATCATAGGGATTTCCTACATGAGTCATTCTAGTGAATTGTGGAAACTGAAGGGGTCAGAGGGAACCCCTGAATCCATAGCCAGTCAATAAGAAATGTGAGGGGCCTGGGGACTGAAACCCAGAGACTAGCTGCTGGCATCTGAAATAGGAGTGGTCTTGCGGACAGTGTTCCTAACCTGCAGAGTCTGATGCTACCTCCAGGTGGATAGTGGTAGAACTAAAATTGTGGGGCGGCCCGCTGTATGTATACCACATATGATTTATCTACCTATCTATTTATTTGCACTATTTGCATGTTTTGGCTATTGTATATAGTGCTGCTATTAACAAGTATATGTTTGAATGGAAGATTCTTTTGGGTTATAACCAGAAGTGGAATTGCTGTGGTTATTCTATGTTTAACTTTCTGGGGAGCTACTAAACATATTTATGCACAGAGGCTGATTATTATTATTATTTTAGTATATATACATGCATTTATAATTTTCCATATATGTGTGATAGCAAGCATATTATACATAATATATGTTTGTTTTTATTTTACATTCCCACCAATGATGTCTGAGAGTTCCAATTTGTCCATACCCTTACCTTAATCTGTTGGGGCTGACACAACAAAATACCACAAAGTGGGTGGCTTATTAACAACAGAAATTTAATCTTCATTGTTCTGGAGGGTGGAAGTCCAAGTTCAGGGTGCCAGCATCATTAGATGAGGGTCCTCTTCCTGATTCGCCGCTGGTGTCTTCTCTCTGTGTCCTCCCACACTGGAAAAGCGAGGGATCTCTGTGGCGTCTCTTTTATAAGGACACTAATGAAGGTTCCACCCTCCTGACCAAGAACCTCTCAAAGGCCACACTTCCTATTACCATCATGTTAGCAGTTAGTTAGATTTGCAAACATGTGAATTCTCAGGGGACATAAGCATTCAGACCATAGCACTCAACAATACTTGCCATTTTCTGGTTTTGTTTTGTTTTGTTATTAAATTATAGCTATTCTATTGGGTGTGAAGTGCTATCTCATTGTGGTTTTGATATATATTTCCCTAATGACTAATGACATTGACTATCTTTTCATGTGCTTATTGGCTATTTGTCTATTTGTGCATCTTCCTTGGAAAAAATGTCTATTCAAGCTCTTTGCCCATTTTTAATTGGTTTGTGCTTTTATTGTTGAGTTACAAAAGTTCTTTATATATTCTGGGTAGTAGACTCTTAACAGATATGTGATTTGCAAATACTTTCTTCTGCTCTGTAGGCTGTCTTTTCACTTTCTTGAGAATGTCCTTTGATGCTGCAAAGTTTTTAGCTTTGATGAAATATAATTTGTCTATATTTTTCTTTCATTGCTTGCATTTTTGGTGTCATATCTAAGAATCCATTGCCCCTGTGTTTTCTTCTAGGAGTTTTGTGGGTTTAACTTTATATTTAGGCTGCTGACAAGATTGTTTTTGATTATTTGGGGACCCTTGCACTTCCATATGAATTTGAGAGTTGGTGTTTCCATTTATGCAAAAAAGATGGGATTTTGACAGATTGCATTGAATCTGTAGATGACTGTGGGCAGTATTGACATCTTAACAATGTCAGGTCTTCTGATCTTTGAACATGGGATGTCATCTTGTTTATTTAGGTCCTCTTCAATTTCTTTCAGCAATGCCTTTTTGTTTTCAGTATACAAGTATTTCATGTCCTTAACTAAATCGATTCCTAGGTATTTTATTCTTATATATGCTATTTTAAAAGGATTTATTTTCTTAATTTCTTTTTCAGGTTGTTCAGTGCTTGTGTTCATTGCTTATGTTCATTGCTTATGCTTGTGTTCTTAATTGTGTTCAATTCTTATTTTGATCTTGTATGTCTTCCAATTTTGGTAAACTTGCTTATTAGCTCTACTAGCCTTTATTTTGTGAATTCTTTGGGATTCTTCATAAGTACATAGGATCTTGTCATATGTGAATAGAGGAATATACTTTTACTTCTTCCTTTCCAATGTGAATTCTTTTCTTTCTTTCTTTCTTTCTTTCTTTCTTTCTTTCTTTCTTTCTTTCTTTTTCTTTTCATTGCTCTAGCTAGAAATTCAGTACAATGTTGAATAGCAGTGGTGAAATCAGGCATCTTTGTGTTGTCAGAGGGAATGTTACCTTTCACCATTGAGTGTAATATTGGCTGTGGTTTTTCATAAATGTTGAAGAAGCTCCCTTATATTTCTAGTTTTGTGAGTGGGTTTTATCATTAAAGTGTTTGATTTTGTTAAATGCTTTTCATGCATCCATTGAGATGGTCATCGATTTTTAAATCTTGATTAAATCTTGGTTTACCCTTTTGTTCCTAAGATATTATAACTCTTAAATATAAGTGAAATCTGTCAATTTTTTAATTTCTGAATTCTAAGTTTGATATCACGCTTAGAAAAATCTTCCCCTATCCTATGTAGCTCAAAATATGCCTTGACCTTACTGATACCTCCTTCTAAATAACTGCAGAGTATATCATTGCATGGGTGGCCTGCACTTTTGTGATCTAATATCCATTTGTTGGGTGTTGGTAGTGGGCAATGTTGGTGCCTTGCAAAGGTCTCCTTTGCCAAGATATTCAAAGAGAACATTGTGCTTTCCAGTAAGAGCTGTCCGTCATCATTTTAATTAAGTGGCCACACTTAGCATCATTCATAGTGGGTCAAATTTATACTGGGTGCCTCCACTAGGATGCAATATAAGAACACATGACTATGAAGTGTTTTTGCTCAAAATCTTTAACCTGAACTCGATAAGCCTTGAGATTTAATTTCTACTTTATAAGAGATTCAGCAGATTAAGTTAAATGATCTCACCAAAGAAACATCAGAACAATGAAAATGTGGGACTTCTTAAAATAAATTGATTTGGAATCTTCAAGAAGTCAATGCCATTAAAATAAATAAATAAATAAACGGGCAGGAGGGCTGTTCTCCTGCATGAATGTAGATTGGATTCTACTTTGAAAAAAAACTATAAAATATATTCCTAGGATAACGGAGAAAAGTTTTAAAATGGGAGTATTAAATGACACGGAATTATTGTTAATTTTTATCAGACATCATAGTGGCATTATGGTTTGTAGGAGATTATCTCTACTCTCAGGAAATGCAGACTGAAGTATTTAGGAGTGAATATGCCCTGCTATTTCAGAGCATAGATAGGCCAATAGAGAACAAATATAGCAGTCTTTTAATAGTTGTTATCTAGGTGGGGTCTAGGCAAAGAAATGTTTAATGTAGAATTCTTTCAACTTTTCTGTATGTTTGAGACTTTTCATTATAAAGAGTTGGAAAAATAAATTTTAAATGGAAATACTCTATTTTTTTAATTAATCTTTTTATTTTATTTATTTATTTATGATAGTCACAGAGAGAGAGAGAGAGAGGCAGAGACACAGGCAGAGCGAGAAGCAGGCTCCATGCACTGGGAGCCCGACGTGGGACTCGATCCCGGGTCTCCAGGATCGCGCCCCGGGCCAAAGGCAGGCGCCAAACCGCTGCGCCACCCAGGGATCCCAATTAATCTTTTTAAATTTATTTATTTATTTATTTTTAATTTTTTTTAATAAATTAATTTTTATTGGTGTTCAATTTACCAACATACAGAATAACACCCAGTGCTCATCCCGTCAAGTGTCCCCCTCAGTGCCCGTCACCCATTCACCCCCACCTTTAAAATTTATTTTTTAAAAAAGATTTTATCTATTTATTCATGAGAGACACGAGGGGCGGGGCAGAGACACAAGCAGAGGGAGAAGCAGGCTCCACGTAGGGAGCCCGACGCTTGCGGACCGACCCCAAGTCTCCAGGATCAAACCCCGGGCTGAAGGCGGCGCTAAACCACTGGGCCACCGGGGTTGCCCTGGAAATACTCTATTTTTTTAAGATTTTATTTATTGATTTGAGAAAGAGAGAGAGGTAGCAAGAGAGCATGAACAAGGGAGAGAGGGAGAAGCAGGCTCCCCGCTAAACAGGGATCCTGATGCGGGACTGGATCCCAGGACCCTGGGACCATGACCCGAGCCAAAGGCAGACACCCACCCAACTGAGCCATGCAGGTGCCCTGGAAATATTCTATTCATGCTGTTATGCAATTTGATTAGAAAAAATTTATCAATATATCATGTAGATCTTTCCTCATCCTCTTTATTTCCATTGTATAAATGTCAACAGAGGGTTTGAGTTTCAAAATTTGTAACGGAGGTTTCTCTCTTTTATATAATAATATATATTACATAATAATTTATAATTTTATATAATTATATATAAATTATATATTATTTATATTATATATTATATATAATAATATATATGAATAATTTATATATTATATATATTTATTTATATATAATATATAAATTATATATAAAATTATATATAAATATATATTTCTCTGTTTAGTATAATTATACATAGAAACATTCGTAATGGAGGTTTCTCTCGTATTTATATATAATTTTTTATTCTCTCATATATATATTCTCTCATTATATATATAATTATATATATATATATATATATATATATATATATATATATATAATTTTTTACTGGAGTTCGATTTGCCGACATATAGTATAACACCATTTGCTTCAATGTAATGGAGGTTTATAATTGTTTCTGGGCAACAAATATCTTGCCCCAAGGTAAGAGAAAAGGGGAATTCCTCAGGTTGTTTCAAAGACTGACTGCTCTTTCACATTTCAAAGAACAAAAGGAAGGAAAGAAGGAAAGGATGAGAAAAGACCTCAATAACATAACAAGTCTGAAGTCCTTCTTGGACTAATGAATAAGGGATAAATTCCGAGTTGAAATGGTCTTTTAAAGGTTTGCCTACCTTGGGAGGGTTTGTGTGAGGCTGTGACTATGATCAGACATAATGTATGATGACATCTTTTCTCCTGCATCACTCTGTAGTCTAGTCTCCTATAGCAAAAATTGGTTTCATTTTGATTTGAAGAAGTATATATACCTGCATTTATAATTTTCCATACATGTGTGATGGCAAGCATATTATACATAATATATTCACCTTTATTTTTAAAAAATATTTTTGCTGGATTTCCTCTGTGCCTTCCTCTCCCATCGCCACTTCACCCATATAGCAATCCTCCAAGAAACCATGATAGCAAATTTCCAGGTGCATTTTCATTTTTTGGCCTATGCTCAAATAAGAATCAACTTACTTAGATATAGTCATATTTGTATATGTCCTTGTGTGCTCTCATAATATGCATATATTCAATATCCATATGGGACCCATTTTTCAAAAATGGAATCATATTTATATATTTCTTGGCATCTTTCTTCTTACTTAACTTGGGGAAACCCTTCTAAGGCAACTGGTCTACCTCTAATTCAGTCTCTTTTAATGAACCTCATAATAGGCCCTAGTGTGGCAATACCATATATTTTCAACTACTCTTCCATTCATAGCCATTCAGGTTTTTTCCAGGTTTGGTTTTTGCCACTATGAATAGTGTTGCAATAAAGTTTGTCTGTATCTATATTCACATCTACACAATCTCTAGTTGTAATAGTTGTGGGTGCGTAGCTCTGTTCTAAAGATTCTGACATGGTGTGTGTCCTCCGCAGTGTCCAAGAGTGTTCTTTTCCCTGCATTCCCATCAGCAACAGGTACTCTGAATCTTTAAAATTTGGCCTGTTTTATGGATGTAAAATGAAATCTCATGATCATTTTCCTTTGCATTTCCTGTCCACTAATGCACTTAGCCATCTTTTTATATGTTTGGTGATCACTTGAATTTGTGTATCTACAAATCATCTCTTCTGCCCTCTACACATTTTCTATTAGATTGTTCATCCTTTTCATCATGTCAGGTAGCTCTTTCCTCATTTTCTTTATTCCAAGGTACAAATGTCAGCAAAGGTTTTTTTAACTTTGTAAAAATGTGTAGTAACTTGCAGATACAGCCTCATCCCCTGTAACATAAATATAAATATATAAATCTGACATCTGTCTCCTGACCTTGATTACACATCTTTCACCCAACAGAAAATGATATTCCACTAACTGATTTTTTTTACATTTCTCATTATCTTTCTTCTTAAAAAAAAAAAACAACTCTTGGTTTCCAACATTGGTTAAAAGGCTTCTCCTGTCATCTAGAGTGTTCATACAATCTTATCAATTTTCTTGCAGGATTTTCATTGTTTTGCTTTTTATACTTAAGTCATTAGCATATTTGGAATTTATTTTTGTATATGATATGAGAGTCCAAAATTATTGTTTTACAGTTGTGCCAGCAGTATTAAATAATTTCATGTTTCCCACCAAATTGAAAAATAATCTCTGTCATGTTTGAATTTTCCATATTAATTTTAGAATAATTGACATTTTAATGCTGTCAAGTTTACCTAGTCAAGAATTTCTGGCTTTATCTCCTTCAATATGATTCATCAGTTCTTTTCTTTTTTCATCAGTTCTTTTTCAGTTCCTGTGCTTCTTTTATTCAATACATTCCTAAATTTAAAAATATTTTCCCAAGAAAAATATTTTTTTCACTTTTAAGGACTTTTAAAATTTTTAAATCAAGTAATTAACAAATGGTGTATTATTAGTTTCAGAGGTAGAATTTAGTGATTCATAATTGCATAGAACACGAAGTGCTCATCACATAACATCACATGCCCTCCTTAATACCCATCATTCAGTTACCCTATCCCCCACCTACTTTCCTTCTGGCTTCTTTCCTGTAGTGAAGAGTCTCTTATGCTTTGTCTCCCTCTATGATTTAATCTTGATTTATTTTTCTCTCCCTTTCCCTATGCTCCTCTGTTTTGTTTCTTAAATTCCACATATGAGTGAAATCATATAATTTATTTCTCTGATTGACTTATTTCACTTAGTATAATACCCTCTAGTTTCATCCACGTTGTTGCAAATGATAAGATTTCAGCTTTTGATGACTGAGTAATATTCCATAGTGTATGTGTGTGCATGTATGTGTGTACACCACATCATCTAAGAAAAATACTTTTAATATTCTTATTTTCAAGTATCTTAAATTTTCACATTCACTTTAGACCTTTTTTAAAAACAGCTTTATTGAGGCATAATTTACAAACCAAAAATTCACTCATTTTAAGTGTATAGTACAGTAATTTTAAGTAAACCTACAGAACTGTGCCAATATCATCTCAATCCAATTTGTGTTTACTTCTATTTCCACCTGAAGCAACCACTAATCTGCCTGAGGCAACCACTAATCTGATTTTTGTATCTATACTTCTGCTTTCTTAATAATCTTGAATTTTCTATGTATAATTATAACATACTAAACAGATCATTTTATCACTTTTCCCAAAAATTTAACTCAATTATCCCATGTTCTTATTATTGCATTTACTACAACCTCCAAGACATCAAATAACATGAGACCGAGTGTTCCTCTCTAGTTAATGATTTTAATTAAAATGATCTTAGTGTTTTGTAGTGTAGGATAATATTTTCCATTACTTGTGGTGGATAGTCCTTATTAAGTAATTTCCCGTGGTTCCTGGAATTTTTACTAAGAACAACTGTTAAACTTGGTTAAGTGTTTTTTCAGTGTGTATTAATAAAACCAGATGGGTTTTGTTCTTTTGGTTTCCTGATATTAAGATACTTTTCTATTCTTGGAATAAACCCTGCTTGATTGTATATCATTCTTTTGGAACATTACTAACTGGTTTGGTTAATATGTTATTTAGAATTCTTACATTATATTCAGAAGTGAAATCAATGTATAGATTACTTATTTTATCCAACTTGAGTGTTCTATTCTGCTGATTGTTTATAATGGAATTTTTGTATAGGCTGAGTTTAAATAACATTACAATTATTAGTTCTTTCAGCTGTCATCCCATCGGGTTCTGGTGTCTTATTCAAGAGGAAATTTCCTATTAAATTCCCAATCTCTTTCTTCTATGGTGATTTTCTGTTCAAGACCCCCACATCCTTTAGGTTTTGTTTATCATTTATATTTCTCTAGCAAATCACTAATTTCATCTTGATTTTGAAATTTGTGCCACAGATATATATGTAGTGTTCTGCTAGAATTCTTTTAATCTCTCTTGTCTTTTCTTCTCATTTCTGTTTTAGTTTTATTCTATATTTTAATAGATTTGATCTTTTGCTTTTATGTATTTACTCTTCCTGATTTCTTTTGTGGTCCAAAGTTAGAAAAGAGTATGTGCTAACATTATTTTAACATTATTTTTGTGCTGTGTTTCCTACGTCCCAGAGTTCTGTTGTAAAGTACTCCTTTTCTGATGGCTTTTACTTAGTCTGCACTCTTCATCTGGACCACCCTGGGATCCATGGTCATCTAGAAGCATGCTCTTAATTTCTAAATATGTATTATTCATGTTCTTCTTCTTATTAGTAGTTTTAAATTTCATTGGATCTCTTTTTTGTACACAACAGATTCCATAATAAATCCTTTTAAATGTTTCATGGATGTATAAAAAAATGTTTTCCTGTCTAGACATGTAAAATTATCTGTGTAATCACACACATAAAATCAAGTTTGATTTCTCTATTTCCTTTTTTTATTGAAGAGCAATTGATACAACATAAAATTCACCATTTTAAGTCTATAATTCAGTGGCATTTATTATGTTTAGTACAAGCTCCAAAATATTTTCATCACCTCAAAATAAAACCCTGTTCCCACTAAGCAGCCAGTCTTACTCCTTCTCCTTCCTCCCAGCCCCCAGTCCCATCCATTTATTATCTATCTCTATGGATTGGCCTATTATGGATATTTCATGTAAATGGAATCATAATATATGACTTTTCTGTCTGGCTTCTTACATTCAGCATAATGTGTTCAAGATTCATCCATGCAGCATGTGTCAGCACTTCATTCCTTTTCTTTTTTTAATTTTTTTTATTTATTTATCATAGTCACAGAGAGAGAGAGAGAGAGGCAGAGACACAGGCAGAGGGAGAAGCAGGCTCCATGCACCGGGAGCCCGACGTGGGACTCGATCCCAGGTCTCCAAGATCGCGTCCTGGGCCAAAGGCAGGCGCTAAACTGCTGCACCACCCAGGGATCCCCTTCATTCCTTTTCATGGCTGAATAATACTCCACTGTATAGATATAACACAATTTGTTTATCCATTCATCCACTGGTGGGCATTTGAGTTGTTGCTACCTTTGACTGTTGTGAATGGTGCTCTCATGAACATCTGTGTACAAGCAGAATTAAAGGAGACTTCTTATAAGAAACCATATGAGCAAGAGAAAGGAATGAAATATTTAAAGATTTGAAATAAAAAACTTACCAAACCTAAAATTTTGTCTCAAGCAAAATCTTCCTTTTCTTTCTTCTTTCTTTCTTTCTTTCTTTCTTTCTTTCTTTCTTTCTTTCTTTCTTTCTTTTTCTTTCTTTCTTTCTTTCTTTTTCTTTCCTTCTTCTTTCTTCTTTCTTTCTTTCTTTCTTTCTTTCTTTCTTTCTTTCTTTCTTTCTCCTTTGTTTTTATTTTCTCTCTTCTTCTTCTTCTTCTTCTTCTTCTTCTTCTTTCTTCTTCTTCTTCTTCTTCTTCTTCTTCTTCTTCTTCTTCTTCTTCTTCTTCTTCTCCTCCTTCCTTCCTTCCTTCCTTCCTTCCTTCCTCCCCTTCTTTTTTTGAGTGAAAGAGAGAGAGAAGGCATGAGTGGGCTGGAGGGAAAGGGAGCAGAGGGGGAGGGAGAAAGAGAGTCTTAAGCAGTTTCTACACCTGGCATGGAGCCTGAAGCGGGGCTCGATCTCATGACCCTGAGATCTTGACCTGAGCCGAAATTAAAAGCTGGAAACTTCACCAACTGAGCCACCCAGGTGCCCCAAGTGAAATTATTTTTCAAACATAGAGAGAAATGCAGACTTTCTCAGAAAAATAAAAATGGAGGAAATTTGTTTCTAGCAGACCTGACCTACAAGAAATGTTAAAAGTTACTTAGGGAGAGGGAAAATTATATAGGTCAGAAACTCTGATCTGCATAAAAGAGCAAAAGCATTAGAAAGCATTGAATGAAGGAAGGTAAATTAAAGCTTGTCATTTTTCATATTCTTCATTGATCTAAAAAGTAAATCTTTGTTCAGAGTAATACTAGTAATCATCTCTTGGATGATGAAAGCATATGGGTAAGGAAAGAAATGGCAGTCATGTTATAAGAAGGCACTGGGAATGCTCTAAGGTATCTGTACTATCCATGAAGCAATATACTGTTATTTGAAAATAATAGACTTAATTTAAAAAAAATAGACTTAAATTAGTTCTTACTGTATATTGCACATTTTAGAGCAATCACTAATATTTACAGCAGCCAGGGGACTGCTTAATTGAGAAAAACCAGATGAATCTCTATAAAAGACCTTTGTGGCATTTTGTCTTGTGTTGGTCCCATTCTGCAGTGGATAGTGGCCCTGAGACAGCAAACTGCATTCATACTACAGGTACCTAGTATTGGATGGGGAATAGACTTTATTCTGAAAGAATCATTAGTTTTGCCCTGTCTGATGACTTCCTAAAGGGTAGATCAAAGAGTTCACCTTTATTTTCCTAACTCAGAACCCTACTATAGCTTTCACTATTCTGTCAAAAGACTTTAAAGGCAAATGTCAAATTCACTTCTGTCTGGGAAAGGACAACAATTAGGACAAACAGTAGCTAACCAATAAGCTAGTGAGGAAAGCCTGGGGAATGAGACACTGTGGGGAACGAAGGCTTTGAAAAGCTGCCACAGGGGATCCCTGGGTGGCTCAGCAGTTTAGTGCCTGCCTTCGGCCCAGGGCTTGATCCTGGGGTCCCAGGTCGAGTCCCATGTTGGGCTCCCTGCGTGAAGCCTGCTTCTCCCTCTGCCTGTCTCTCTCTCTCTCTCTCTCTCTCTCTCTTTCTTTCTCTCCCTCTTTCTCTCTCTCTGTCTCTCATGAATAAATAAATAAAATCTTTAAACAAAAAAAGAAAAGCTGCACATATTCCTGGGAGCCGAGAAGGCCATGTGAAGGCCCAGGGCTAGGTGCAGGCTTAAATGAGACCTGAGAAGACCCCAAGCTCTGCCCTCTGGGTGACCTTCAGACTGTGCAAGCTGGAAGGGAAAGCTAAGGCAGAGTTGTAAACTGCATCCTGAATATTGAAGGCATGGCCCAGCACACACATAAAGCTCATCTGCAGACAGAGAGACTTTGTCCCAGCATTTAAGGAAATCTTTATTGAATCAGTAGCTGACCACTGAGCATGACCTCCATGCCCACACTAGACATAGAATACAGACTTCACAAAATTAGTTCAGAAAAGTCAGTAAGCATACAAACAACAACTATAAGAAGCAGCAACACTGGAAACAGGAGGATCTGACTTCTAGAGCTACCAATTTTCCACAAATTCTTTAAAGTCAGCATCATCCTAATACCAAAACCAGACAAAGACATTACAAGAACAGAAAACTATACACCAATATCTATCATGAGTGAACATGCATAAATCCTCAATAAAATATTAGCAAAACAAATCCAACAAAGTATAAAAAGAGTTGTACACCATGAGCAAGTGGAATTTCTTCCACCTATGTAAGATTCATCCAACATTAGAACATCAGTTGAGGTAATCAATCACATCAACAGGCTAAAGAAGAAAAATCATAACATTGTACCAATAGATGCAGAAAAACACTTGACAAAATTAAATACTTGTTCATGATTTAAAAAAAACACAAAACCTCTCAACAAACTAGGAATACAGGGACTTTCTCAACTTGAGAGTGTCTATAAAACACCTACCACTTAATGATGATTAACTAAATAATTTCCCTGTAACATCAAGAGCAAGGCAAAGATGTTCCCTCTCACCCCTCACATTCACAATCATACTAGAAATCCTAGCTGCTGTAGAAAGTCCCAATGAATCAAATGAAACTCCTGGAATTCATAAGTGATTATAGCAAAGATTCAGGGTACACGGTTCATATAAAAAGTCAATTGCTTTCCAATATACTGGCAATGAGCATTGGAGTTTGAAATTAGAAACACACCATTTATATCAGCACCAAAAGCAATGAAATGTTTAGATATAAATTTTAAAAACTCAGAACAGGGATCTAGGATCTAGAATAAGACTTTAGAGTCTTGTAAGGGATAACTATGAAACTCTGATGAAAAAAATCTAAGATCTAAATAGGTAGAAAGATATTCCATATCTATCAATAGGAACATTCAATGTTGTTAAAAATGTCAGTCTTTGGGCCGCCCGGGTGGCTCAGCGGTTTAGCACCGCCTTCAGCCCAGGGTGTGATCCTGGAAACCCGAGTTCCACATCGGGCTCCCTGCATGGAGCCTGCTTCTCCCTCTGCCTGTGTCTCTGCCTCTCTGTGTCTCTGGTGAATAAATAAATAAAATCTTTTTTAAAAAGTCAGTCTTTCCCAATTGGATCTTATAGATTCAATTCTATCCCAATCAAAATCCCAGTAACTTATTTTGTGGATACAATAAGTAGACTCTAAGCATAGACAAAGCAGCATAGACAAAGCATAGAAAAAGAGATCAATGGAATAGAATAAACAATTCAGAAATAGATTCACATAAACAGGGTCAACTGATCTTTGACAGAATGGTCAGTATCAATAGTGAGAATCTGTGTTGATAGCATGTAATCTTGATGTGATGTGACTAAAGTGATACTCTACCTCTGTGGTCTTCACATAACCCCCATCTAATCATGAGGAAAACATCAGGTAAATATGAGTTCCAATTAAAAAATTCTTAATCTTCAAAATTATTAAGATCATTAAAAATAAGGAAAATATGAGAAACTATCACAACCAAGCCTAAGGAAACATGACAAGTAAATATAATGTGGTCTTTTGGGACAGAAAAAGATGTTAGGTAAATACTAAGGAAACCAGAATAAATTATGGTCTTTAGTTAATAATCGTGTCTCAATAATGGTTCATAATTGTAACAAAGCTTCTATATTAATGTAAGTTGTTAAGTTTAGGGGGAATTTTTTTTATTTCTGCTTCTTTTCTTTTTTTTAATAATAATAAATTTATTTTTTATTGGTGCTCAATTTGCCAACATAGAGAATAACACCCAATGCTCATCCCGTCAAGTGCCCCCCTCAGTGCCCGTCACCCATTCACCCCCACCCCCCACCCTCCTCCCCTTCCACCACCCCTAGTTCGTTTCGTTTAGGGGGATTTGTACGAGGAAGTATATGTGGACACTGTGTAAAATCCTCTCAATCTTTCTGTAAATCTAAACTGTTCTAAGAAACTTTATTTTGTTATTTTTGAAAAATAAACTTTATATTTAAAATGTGGTGAGTACATCTTGGTTGGACAGATGATTTTTTGAGCACTATTATATCCCTAATGTTGGGAATCGCCAGTGCACCATGTTAATAAAAAGTTGACTCTCTCTTTTTTTTTAGATTTGAGTATAGTTGACACACAACATTACATTAGTTTCAGGTGTGCAACAGAGTGATTGGACAGGTTTATACACTATGTTATACTCCATAAGTGTAGCTACCACCTTTATTTTAATTGGTTTTCTAAATTCTTTCCAGACAAGGCAACTGCTATTATCTGTGCAGAGGGTGGGCACCACGGACTGCCCCACTCTTGGGTACACACTGTCCCAGACCTCTTCTATTTGTTTATATTGATTTCTGCCTTACGCAGTGTTTTTCTGTCTTCTTTGCTTATATCTTGTGATCATTTCTCTATTTTTAAATCTTTTTTATTGCAAGTGTGTAAGAACTTTTTTACGTCTAAAAACTATTACTTCTTTGTATTATTTCTTTGGTAACACAGTTCCACAACAGAAGTTTATTGTCTCAAAGTTCTGGAGGCTGGAAGTCCAAGATCAAGGTGCCAGCAGGGCTGTGCTCCCTTTGAAACCTGTAGGGAAATCCTTCCTTGCCTCTTAGCTTCTGGTAGTTTGCCAGCAATCTTTGGCATTCCTTGGCTTGAAGAGGCATCCTTCTGATACTGCATCTTCACATGGCCTTCTTTCCTCTCTGTATGTGTGTCCATTTCTGTGTCCAAATTTCCTCTTTATAAGGACACCAGCTATATTGCTTTGGGGCCCACCCTGAAGACTTCATTTGAAATTGACCACCTCTGTAAAGACCTTATTTCAAAGTAAGGTCATATTCTGAGGTGTTGGGGGTTACGACTTCAAAATACAACTATTTTTTTTGGGAGAGGCACATTATCCTACCCGTAACACTCTCTGATGGTCATTTACCAGTGACTCCCTCCTCTTTTAATATTTGTATGCTTTTTAGCATAAAAGATTTCTTATTTTCACACGTTTAAATCAGTCATGTTTTGTCTTTCTGACTTCTGAGAAATAAAAGACTTTCTACTCCCAAGTTTTTAGAATTACTATTCTCTATCTTATTGAAATGATTTTATTAATGTTTCCTATTTAAAATTTAATCCATCTAGAAATTAATTTGTGCATGATACAGTGTCTCTTGAATTAAGCACAAATATGTACTCCTTAAGTACAAACATTTATTAGTTTTTGCCACAGTGAGAAAGAAAATGTCTCCTGTCTCTTAATTAGCAAAGAACACCCTCCCTTCCATGGACTCAGTAAATCACACTATTATCCAAAGGGGTATTCAGTCTTTTGCTCTTTTCCTCTTTCAGACTTAGCAGGATAAAAAAGCAGCCACAGACCCCCTTCCTTAAAAGCCTGTTCCCCTAGCAACATGATGAGAGCCTTAGAAATGAACAGTCCAGGAAAGACTGGATTAAATTATTAGTCAAGGACTGTTACTATCGTTGGTTTCCATCTGGGAGAAAAGAAAGGTTGTTACACATTCTTTACACACATACACTGCCATACACCCATGTCCACACACATATGTTATATATATGGCAAATGCTCAACTCAAAAACTACAACTCAATAATTCAGCTGTCTTAACTGCACTCTCTTGTTTTGAAATGGGCAGTTAATGCAATGACAACTTTGTCTCTTCTCTTTCCAACATTTTTGCCTTGTTTCTTTGTCTTATTTTATCAACTAGAATTTGGACAATGTTGATTGACAGAATAGGTCTTCAATACCGTATCTGCCTTTTCTAAGTGTGAAAAGTTCTAAAATTTACAAGTCTTTCCATAGGTTTGTGGCAAACTCATTGGAAACAAAACCTGACCCGAACTAATGTAAGCTACTTATACTCTTAATGTGGGCTACTCTTGTGCACAATGTGGGCTGCTGAGATCCTAATGTGCTTGATTATGGAGCACTGCCCCAACCCCTACTGGACTTGTATGCAATGTATAGTTTATAGTCAATATTACCTTGAAAAGTATGACAAACTCGGATTATAAGAGTTTATTTTATGGCTTTTTTTCAATTCCACAGATGTAGTTTGCATTTATCTATTTTCATCATTTCTTGCTGACTAATACAGCATTAAGATCTCGAGCCCTGTGTGACAGCCACAGTTTTGAGGTGGTGCTGCTGTTGTAGAGGTTGGGGCTGGCAAGAATTCTCAATGCCGAGGCACAAGAAAGGAATACAAAAACAAGATATGTAAACCAAAACTTCTGTTTTCCTGGCTCTGGATATTGCTTTGCCACATCTATTATAATGTATGGAAATATTTCATCATAGAGATGTACTACAATGTGTGTACACAATCCCTAGATATTGGACATTTAGGTTCATTCATAGGTAAATTTATTAAATAACTTTGGGCACCTTGTGTGAGGGGCTGGGGCTACAATGATGAACAAAACAGACATATTCTCTCTCATCAGTATTTTACTGATGAGAACAATGCAACAGATAAATCCTGGCAGCATCCATTACTATACCTTTAGGATACATTCCTACATTAGACTGCTGGATCAACAGATGTGCACATTTCCACAGCTTTACGATATTCAATCAGCCAAAAATTACATATTATGTTCATTAGTGTTGAATGCTCGCTACCTCCTGAGTGACCGTTGAGTACTGGAATTTTAAAAATTCATGGTCTGTTTAAGTGATAAATTATATCACAAGATTATTTTTGTTTTCCTACCAGTATTTCTTAACCATTTTATCTCTTTTAAAATTTAAAATCAATTAATTAAGATATAGCATATTATTAGTTTCAGAGGCAGAGTTTAGTGATTTATCAGTTGCTCACAACACCCAGTGCTCATTCCATCACGTGCCCTCCTTAATGCTCATCACCCAGTTACCCCATTCCCCCCACCTCCCCTCCAGTAACCATTAATTTGTTTCCCATATTTAAGAGTCTTTTATGTTTTATCTTGCCCTGTGAATCATCTTATTTTATTTTTCCTTCCCTTCCTCTATTTCATTTGATTCTTAAGGTCCACATGAGTGAAATCATATGGTATTTGCCTTTTTCTGACTGACATATCACTTAGCATAATACCTTCTAGTTTCATCAACATCATTACAAATAGCAAGATTTAATTCTTTTTGATGGCTAAGTAGTATCCCATTGGGTATACAGAAGACATCTTTTTTATCCATTCATCTGTCGATGGACATCTGGGCTCTTTCTTACTTTGGCTATTGTGGACATTGCTGCTATAAACATTGTGGTGCAAGTGCTCCTTCAAATCACTATATTTGTGTCTCTTGGATAAATACCCAGCAGTGCAATTGCTGGGTCATAGGATAGCTCTATTTTTAAGTTCTCGAGGAATCTCCATACTGTTTTCCAGAGTGGCTGCACCAGTTTGCATTCCTATCAACAGTATAAGAAAGTTCCCCTTTCTCCATATCCTCTTCAACATTTATTGTTTTCTGACTTGTTTGTTTTAGCCATTCTGATTGGTGTGAGGCGGTATCTCATTGTAGTTTTGATTTGTATTTCCCTGATGCTGAGTGATGTGGAACACTTTTTCATGCGTCTGTTGGCCATTTGTATGTCTTCTTTGGAGAAATGTCTGTTCATGTCTTCTGCCATTTCTTGAGTGGATTTTTTTCTTTTTTGGATGTTGGGTTTGAGAAATTCTTTATAGATCTTGGATACTAGCCCTTTATCTGATGTTTCATTTTTTTTAAAAGGTTTTATTTATTTATTCATAGAGATGCAGAGAGAGAGAGAGAGGCAGAGACACAGGCAGAGGGAGAAGCAGGCTCCACGCAGAGAGCCTGACGTGGGACTCGACCCAGGGTCTCCAGGATCACACCCTGGGCTGCAGGCGGCGCTAAACCGCTGCACCACCGGGGCTGCCCTATCTGATGTGTCATTTGCAAATATCTTCTCCCATTCTGTAGGTTGCCTTTTAGTTATGTTGACTGTTTCCTTTGCTGTGCAGAAGCTCTTTATCTTGATGAAGTCCCAATATTTCATTTTTGCTTTTGTTTCCCTTGCCTTCATAGATGTGTCTTGCAAGAAGTTGCTGTGGCCAAGGTCAAAAAGTTGCTGCCTGTGTTCTCCTCTAGTATATTGATGGATTCCTTTCTCACACTTAGGTCATTCTTTCATTTTGAGTTTGTGTATGGTGTGGGAAAATGGTCCTGTTTCATTCTATTGTGTGAGATTGTCCAGCTTTCCCAACGCCATTTGTTGAAGAGACTGTCTTTTTTCCATCGGATATTCTTTCCTGCTTTGTGGAAGATTAGTTGACCGTAGAGTTGAGGGTCCATTTCTGGGTCCTCTATTATGTTCCATTGATCTATGTATCTATGTTTGTGCCAGTATCACACTGTCTTGATGATCACAGTTTCGTAATAGAGCTTGAAGTCAAGCATTGTGATGCCTCCAGGCTTTGGTTTTCTTTTCAACGTTCCTCTGGCTATTCAGGGTCTTTTCTGGTTCCATACAAATCTTAGGATTATTTGTTCCAACTCTGAAGAAAGTTCATGGTATTTTGATAGGGATTGCATTGAATGTGTAGATTGCTCTGGGTAGCATACATTTTCACAATATTTATTCTTCCAATCCATAAGCATGGAATGTTTTTCCATCTCTGTCTTCTTCAGTTTCTTAGAAGTGTTCTGTAGTTTTTAGAGTACAGATCCTTTATCTCTTTGGCTAGGTTTATTTATGGGTTTTACTGCAATTGTAAATGGAATCAATTCCTTGATTTCTCTTTCTTCTGTCTCATATTTAGAGTCTAGAAATGCAACTGATTTCTGTGCATTGATTTTTATATCCTGACATGTTGCTGAATTCCTGTATCAGTTCTAGCAATTTTTCGGTGGAGTCTTTTGGGTTTTCTATATACAGTATCATGTCATCTGCAGAGAGTGAAAGTTTGACCTCTCCTTTGCCAATTTGGATGCCTTTTATTTCCTTTTGTTGTCTGATTGCTGAGGTTAGGACTTTCAGTAGTATATTGAACAATGGTGATGAGAGTGGACATCCCTGCCATGTTCTTGACATTAGGGGAAAAGCTCTCATGTTTTCCCTGTTGAGGATGGCAGTGATAGCCTTTTTGATTTTGACCTGATTAGATTTTAGTTCTTTTATTTCTCCAGTAAGGGGTTCTCTAATATCTTCTTTGCTTTTTTCAAGCACAGCTAGTATCTGTATAGTTGTTTTGAATTCTAGTTCTGGCATCTTACTTATATCCATCTTGATGAAGTCTGTGGCAGTCAGTACTACCTCTTGTGCTTTCTTTTGGAGTGAGTTTGTCTGTCTCATCATCATGTCCAGAAAAGAATGGATGAAAGAGAGAGAAAAGACAAAAATAGCAACACCAACTGCTGAAAAATACAAACAAAACAAACCAGAAGAAAACAGAAACAAAACAAAATAAGAAAAATCAATTAAGAGTAAAGCAGAACAAAACAATAAACCAGATTCTTGGCGTATTATATGTATACAACAATAAAATAAAATACAATGAAAAGAAACCAAAAATAAAAATATATTTATAATAATGTATACATAAAAATAAAGAGAATTGATAAGAAAATAGCTGAAGAAAATAAAACTGAAAGACTAAAGAATAATAATAATTTAAAAAATTAATGCTCTATACTGTTTTCCCCAAGAGCTGAAATGTTGCAGTTCTCTATAATGGGTAACCTTGGTGTTAGCCATTGTTCCTGCTGGCCTTCTGGGGAAGGGGCCTCTTGCACTGATTCTCAGGTATCTTTGCCCTGGTGGAATCAGCCTTTCCAGGGGCTGGGCCCAGCGTAGGTGACTCTGGATTGCACTCTGAGGCACTGTTTTGCTTGCTGAAGGATTCCAGCACCAATGGGGGGGGGGGGGGATGAAAATGGTGGCACCCCAATCTTTAGCCCCAGAGCTGAAAGTTCCAGCCTCCCACTCGTCAGTGAGTCCTACAGAAATGCAGTCAATGACTCCTGTCTCCCTGGTTTCCGTTTGAACTCTATGTTCCCCCAGCCTGTGACTACACATTTTTATCTCAGGCATGCAACCCATTTTCCAGTCTCCAAACTTGATGGACTCTTGCAGCACAAACCTGCGCTTTTCCCCTCAAGGAGAAAGAGGGGGATCTCCACATGCTTCTCCCTTTTGCTGGATTCCTGCCCCCAAAGGGTTTAGGCATGATCCTGGAGCAGTTTGCAGTTTATGGCAACGCCAATCAGAAAGCCGGTGCCTAGACTCACTGCTTTAAACTGGCGTCCCTGTTCAGACGCTTGGGATCTCTGCCACACTCAGGCATCCCTGTTCTTTTTGTAATCCTGGGGATCCTGAGACCACACTGTCCATGTTCCAAACTGTAGCAAACTTCTAAATGTTTCACTTTTGCCCTCCTTTCTGATGGCCTGCTTGAGAGTTACCTCTGTGGCTTATCTTCCCACATATTGCCCTGGATTCAAATCTCCTCACCTCCCATCTTACAAAAAGTGGTCACTTTTCCATTTGTAGAATTGCAGCAATTTTTTCCCCAGATCTTCCATTGATTTTGCAGGTGTTCAGAACGATTTGAGAACTATCCAGCTGAAGTCTAGGGACCAGAGGAATTTAGGGCCCCCTAATCTTCCACCATCTTAACTCCTTCCTCTAAGGAGCGTATGTTCTTTTTAATAGATCCCTTTATTTGAGGGTGTGCGAAGACCAGTTAGTGTCCAAAAGAAGAGGATCTCAGTCAGCGCCTAGATTCATGTTGATAGGAAGCTAGACCCTCAGGCAGGAGTTTTTAAGAAATGCAAATATACACAGTCTTATGCTTATATAAGCATAAGCCCCACTGGCCCCTCCAGCCAGGTCATTTGAAGGTGTCCCTTGGGCAGCAGTCATAAAAATCAGTGTTTAAGTTCCTTTCTGGGAGATACCAGTGAGCCGAGGCAATGTAGAGGAAGAGTGTAAAGATGGCATCCCATGGCTTATGTTCCCTGAGAGTACTTCCATAGCTTCTAGATGTGTGACAAACCAGATTGCTCCTGAGGCCAATGCTCCAGGACCAGCAAGTCAGGCCTCTTTCATAGAGAGCCTGAGGATGTGTTTCCGTTGCTATCTGTGCAGTGCCCTGGGAGTGGTAGTCTGTCAAAAACTGAATTTCTAATTGTTACAGGCCCATGGGACCCAAGAATGCAAACTCCTCTGGCCTCTAGAGCCAAGTGATCAAGGGGTGGCAGGTGATCCCTGGTGGTAGCTGCAAACACTGGTGCACCAGACATGCATAGAAGATTCCCTCGGAGTTACTGGTGCTCTGGAGCATGGCAGAGGGATGGGAGCATGGCAAAGATGGTACCCATTGATTGGAACAAGACAAATGGGGAGTGCAAAAATGGCATTCACTGAAAACAGAGAAACAGAGAAAAAAAAGAATTTAAAAAATGGAATTAAACAGAGAAAAAGAGCAGGGGAGGATGGTGCCCACTGGCTTTAGCAAGCCAGAAGGAGAGCAGAAAGATGGTTCCCATCAGCCTCCATCCCTGGAGATTACCCCAGAAGCCCCTTCCCCTCAAAGTAGTGCTCTAAAATTAGAAAATAAGTCTTCTCACATAATATCTGTGTGCTTTTCAGAGGGCTACTTCTGCATTATGCCATGGAGTAGGTGAGTCTGCATGTGAGCGCTTTAAAAGCCATTCCTAAGCTTGAGCCACATTAGTCTTCAAAGCCAGATGTTTTGGGGGCTTTCTTATCAGTTGCTGGTCTTAAAAGTTGTGTTCCCAATGTGGGTACAAACCCTTTACTCCTCAGGGAGAAGCTTCAGGGAAATTCTTTCCTGATTGTGGGTCACCATGCTTGAGGGTGGGACTTCTGGCAAGATTGTGTCTCAGCTTTCCCTATTCATCTTGATGTGGTTTCCCTCTTCTTGCCTGATGTAAAGAAGTTGCTTGCTTGCAGGTTTTCTTCTGAGGAAATTGCTCCACATATCGTTGATGATTTGATGTGTTAGTGGAAGATGAGTTCAGGATCTTCTTAAGTCGTCATCTTAAACTAGAGCCCTAAAGTCACTTTTATTATTTTTTATAAAATATTTTTAAATAATCTAAGGTGAAATTCACAAACTATTAAATTATAAACAAATGTTTATTTTATTTATTTTTATTTAAAAAATTAGTCGTTTTAAAGTGATCATTTCAGTGGCGTTTAGTACATTCACAATGCTGTGCAACCACCATCTCTCTTTTTTCAAGAAATACCATGGAAATTTTGATAGGGAGTACATTGAATCTGCAGACAGTTTTGGGTAGTATCAACATTGTGTCAATATCAAGTCTTTTATCCCATGACCACTAGATATTTTCCCACTTATTTAGGTCTCATTTAATTTCTTTCAGCAATGTCTTGTAGTTTTACTGTACAAGTCTTACATCTCCTTTGCTAAATTTATTACTAGGTATTTTATTCTTTTAAATACTCAGTAAATTATTCTATTAATTTCCTTTTTAGATTATTCATTGTTAGTTTATTGAAACACAACTGTATACGTTTGGGTGATGCTCTTGTATACACTACAACTTTGTTGAATTTGTTTATTAGTTCTTGCAGGGTTTTTTTGTGAATTCTTTGGAATTTTCTATATGTGATTTTCTATATGTAAGATCATGGCATCTGTAAATAGAAACATCTTCCTTTTCAGTATGGATAACCTTTCTTTTTCTTCTTTTCCTTTTTCTTGCATATTGCTCTGCCTAGAACTTCCAGTACAATGTTGAATAGCAGTATTGTTTTCAAGTGAGTGTGTAAGTCAGGTGTATCTGGAGAAATAACCCCATCCATATATATATGGAATTGGCAATTTGCTGTCTGTAAGTTGGAGACCTAAAAAAGCTAGTAGTGTAATTCCAGTTTGCGTCCAAAGGCCCTGAGAACCCAATGGTGCAAATTCCAGTCCAAGGGCAGGAGGAAACCAATATGCTGACTCACTAGGCAGATGGGAGGAAATGAATCCCTCTGTACTCCACAGGTTCTATTTAGACCCTGAATGGATTGGATGATGCCCACTAACATCCAGTAGGGCAATCTACTTTATGGAGCTCACTGATTCAAATGCTAATTCTGTCTAAAAGCACAGATGAGAAGTGATGTTTAATCTGGGCACCCTGTGGCCTAGTTAAGTTGACACATAAAATTAACTATCACAGCAGGCATCTTTATCTTGTTCCTGATTTTAAGGAGGAGTCTAATGGTCTCTTGCGTATGACGTTAGCTTTGTTTTTTCCTAAATTTCCTTTATTATGCTGTGGAAGTTCCCTTATGTTTCTAATTCTCTTACTATTTTTATCATGAAAGGGTATTGGATTTTGACAAATGCATTTTCTGCACCAATTGAGATGTTCATGTGAGTTTTTTTTTCCTTTATTCTTTTATGTGGTGAACTACGTTGACTGATTTTGTTATACTGAACCACAGTTCAACATAAATCCCAATTGGTTATGATGTGTAATCCTTTTATTATGTTGTTGGATTTGGTTTGCTAGTATTTTGCAAATATATTTTGCATTTATATTCATAAAAGATATTGCTCTGTAATTTTCCTTTCCTGTGATGTCTTTCTGCACCTTTCTGTACCTTTGTTGTCAGAGAAACATTGGCAACAGAATGAGCTTAGAGGTGCCCCTCCATCTTCAGTTTTTTGGAAGAGCTTGAGAAGGATTTAAATATTGATAGAATTCACCAGTGAAAGCATTCGGTCCTGGATTTTTCTTTGTTGGGAGGTTGTTGTTGTTTTTTTTTATAAATTTATTTTTTATTGCTGTTCAATTTGCCAACATATAGAATAACACCCAGTGCTCATCCCATCAAGTGTGTTGGGAGGTTTTTGACTACTGATTCAGTCTCTTTACTTGTGATTTATGTTGGTCAATATAAAATTATGTTCTCAAATAAGCCATTTAAAAAATCTATGGAACCAGGAAAGGAAAATTAACACTTCGTGATTGCATCAGTTTTTTTCACTATCTTGTTAAATGCGAGATGAGGAGTCTATTGAACAAGGTCTGTATCTATCTAGCTTTTGGGTTGGAATAATGACATAATGCATGTCTCCCTTGACAAGGATGAAGCCACAAAGATCCTATAAAAGGAAGCTCATCTTTATATACCAGCACCTCCAGGAAGTTTTTGATGTCCAACAAGCCAGGGAGGCAGCTGGAATGAAGGACTGGCAAAAGCAGTTTAACAGAATATTTAAGAGAATAGATGCTCAAAAATAGGAGCCAAGAAGAGATTGGGGTGCCTGGTAGCTCAGCTGGTTGGGCGTCTGCCTTCAGCTAGGTCATGATCCCAGGGTCCTGGGATCGAGCCCCATGTCAGGCTCCCTGCTCAGTGGAAAGTAAGCTTCTCCTTCTGCCCCTCCCCTCCGCTTGTGCTCTCTCTCTCTCTCTCTCTCAAATAAATAAATAATCTTTTTTTTAAATTTTTATTTATTTATGATAGTTACACACACACACAGAGAGAGAGAGAGAGAGAGAGAGAGAGAGAGGCAGAGACACAGGCAGAGGGAGAAGCAGGCTCCATGCACCGGGAGCCCGACGTGGGATTCGATCCTGGGTCTCCAGGATCGCGCCCTGGGCCAAAGGCAGGCGCCAAACCGCTGCGCCACCCAGGGATCCCTCAAATAAATAAATAATCTTAAAAAAAAAAAAAAGAAGAGATCTGATGGATAAGTGGTAAAAATTGATGTGGGTTTTATACTAAAGTTACCTTGTGGGATCCCTGAGTGGCGCAGCGGTTTGGCGCCTGCCTTTGGCCCAGGGCGCGATCCTGGAGACCCGGGATCGAATCCCATATCGGGCTCCCGGTGCATGGAGCCTGCTTTTCCCTTTGCCTGTGTCTCTGCCTCTCTCTCTCTCTCTCTCTGTGACTATCATAAATAAATAAATTAAAAAATATATTAAAAAAAAAAATAAAGTTACCTTGTTACCAGGTTCTGATTCTGTTAACTGACCTTCAGTCCTTCTCCAGATAATCCCAATCCCTAGAGCTTTCATCTTGCTTTGGAGCTATTTCTGTATTACATTCATAGTTACCTTACCATTTTGCCTTTAATTTCTTGTTATAGAAGCATGCCTACATCACTGACTCACACTACAAGTCTCTGTTTCAGGTTCTTCTGTGATCAATAACCTAAAAAGTAGGGCTTTTCTCAGCTTGCTGAATTCAAGGCTCTGCTCATCCCCAACTACCTCTTGATCACTTCGACCTACCATGTCTAACATTTGGAATGGAATGTGGTTGGTGAGATGGATGTCTTTTTTTTTCTTTAAGATTTTATTTATTTATTCATGAGAGACATAGAGAGGCATAGAGAGAGACATAGGCAGAGGGAGAAGCAGGCTCCCTGTGGGGAGGTCAATGCAGGATTTGATCCCAGGACCCTGGGATCACGACCTGAGGCAAGGCAGACATATGCTCAACCACTGAGCTACCCAGGTGCCCTGAGGTGGATCTGTTTTACAGGGATGTAGGTCCTGGGGATCTGCTGCCATGTTTACTTTTCTGGAAAATAAGAAGAAATAATCTATCCCATTTTGAAACTTAAAGACCATTTTTCAGAACTGGGAACATATTTTCAGGTCTATCTATAGCTTATTTTTTAAAAATGTACTGCACTTCATATATATGATTTAGTATGCTTGCCATGCCAACCCTACGAATGAGGAAGCTGAAGTCCTGAGAGGCTGAATAACTTGGCAATGTTTCATCATTAGCCAACAAAGGCACTGGGCTTTGAGCTCAGGCAGTCTACTCTTAACCTCTTCACCTCTCCACCACACTGTGTCTGGTTGTACACTTCAACATAGGACTCAATCAAAACTTTTGGACCATTTTTCTACTTCCTATGTTCTGGTAAACCTAAAATGCTGGGCAGACTGAGTATTTACCCCAAAGATACAGATGCAGTGAAATGACAGGACACCTGCACCCCAATGTTCATAGCAGCAGTGTCCACAATGGCCAAACTGAAAGGAGCCATGATGTCCTTCAACACATGAGTGGATAGAGAAGATGTGGTCTATGTATTCAGTGGAATATAACTCAGCCATCAGAAAGGATGAATACATACCATGTATTTTGACGTAGATGGAACTGGAGTTAATTATGCTGAGTGAAATAAGTCAGTCAGAGAAAGACAATCATTGTATGCTTTCACTCATACATGGAATATAAGCAATAGTGAAAAGGGTTATCAGGAAAAGGAGGGGACCTGAGTGGGAAAAATTAGAGACGGAGAGAAACCATGAGAGACTCCTAACTCTGGGAAACAAACCAAGGGTTGCAGAGGGGAGGAGGGTGGGTGGATGGGGTAACTGAGTGACAGGCACTAAAGATGGCACCTGATGGGATGAGCACTAGGTAGTATATATACTATATGTTGGCAAATTGAAATTAAATAAAATATTTTTTAAAATGCTGGCTAGATTCTGCTCCTGAGAAACAAGAGTTCAATGTAGTAAAGGAAGCAGCCCAGAAAAAGAGCTTAGTAGTCCTGACCATGACCAATGGAGGTTGTCAGACTTGGGCAGTGGACAAACATCTGTACAAATGTTGGTACCTCAGGGAGGCTTGAGAGGGAACAGCATGCCAAAAAGCCTTGCTCCAAGTGTGTTGGAGACCATGCTTCACCTCTGCTGTAACACCACTCCAGGGACCACCACAAAGTGTCCTGTCAAATCTAGACATGGAGCTTTCAGTGATCTAATGCTGGATGTGTTACCTGACCAAGATGAAGAACAAACTCAGCAGACCTGAAAGACTATTGTTCCTCCGTCAAGCTCCTTAACATCCTTATATTAGTTAGGATAGGCTAGGTTAGGCTGTGGTAACAAACAACCTCGAAGCAACATTGGTTTAACACAATAAGGCGGTGTTCTTCCCCATCTAGAGTCCACTGCAGGTGCAGGCAACTCTCCACACAAGGATCAGCTATCTTGACCACCTTGATCATGGGATTTCATTGGGATTGCTGCTGTGGGGGGGTCCTACAGAGGGACTGTTCACCAAAAATGCAGGTACCGGAATGCTCATAGCAGGGTTATCCTTGATAGCCGCAGACAGATGCTCCTCGGTGGTTTAATGGGTAAATAAATTATGGTTTATTTATGCGGTGGAATACTGTACAGTGGTGAGGCGCGTGGATGGAAGTCAGACACCAGGAATATCTACCAGGTGATTCCATGGACATAAGGCCCCAAAGCAGGCAAAATGAACCTATGATGTGAGAAATCAGGAAAGGGTTTTCCCTTGGTGGTGGTAGGACGAGGACTAGGAGGGCTCTGGGGGCTTGTAAAGTTTGATTTGTTGACCTGGGTGATGGTTACATGGGAACGTTCATGTAAGAACCATCCAGCCATACACTTAAGGGATGCTTGTTTTCTGTATGCATATTGCATACCAAAAAGTGAAAAAAAAAGAAAAAAGATCTGGGCCTGGGGAGGCCATCAGGGTGGGAGATGGTACCTTCCAAAGATAAGCCTCCTGGCTTCCTTCATGCCCTCTAATTATGCAAGCACTGGTGGGGAGCGGGGGGGCAGAGTGGATGAAATCTTCCCAAGAACCACAAAAGCATTTTTCCCCCACTGTTGTCTTTAGACTCTGGGGCTCCCGGGCAGGAAGGACCGCATCCTGAGAGACAGCTCTTTTGAGTTCTGGACAAAATGCTTTTGGCTGCACTTCTGGAGGCCTCTCTGGAATCATGGGCTGCATTGTCCACAGGCAGACAGGAGAGAGAGGAGAGAGCAAAACTCATGGTGAGGATGATGTGGGCAAACAAGACAGGGCTGTGTGGGGGACAGAGCTGTGGTCAGAAGGAGGGAGCAGCACTCTGGTCCCTCAGGCCACCCTCGGCAGACAGGAGAGTGGGGGCCTACTTTGGCCCTCCATAACAATCTGGGCTCTGGCAGGCAGGCCAGGGTGGCAGCTGGGGGCACTGGCCGAGTCCCTCCCTGGAGCCAACTCCAGGTTTCCGGGCTTCTGTGTCCCCATTTGCAGCAGGACAAAGCTTGCTGTCCTCTCCTTCTCTGGGAGGGTGGCCATGGCCAGGCCTTCTGCCAGGAAAGCAGGATGCTCTTACCATACAAATTAGATGAGGCAGCATGGCCAAGTGCTGCTCTAAGTCTTCACGACCCCCCCCAAGTGTGATTCCAGCCAGGAAAAGCAGAGTGCTCTGTGAAGTGCCAGAGGTGTGGGAGGAAAGCTGGGGTCGGGTGATGGCAGGTGTCCGTGGTCTCAAAGATTCCTGGTCTGTGCTGGGGCATGGCTCTGTGCACTCTCATTTTTTCTAGTTAATTCATTTTTTAAAATCAGGTAATACGTTTATATGGTTCAAAAATCAAAATGAGAAAAAGCTTGCTTCTAAAAGCTTGCTCTTCCATCCCGGTCTACCCTGCTTTTCTGTGCCCCCTGCAGGCATTTGACGAGTCTCTGTGTATCTAGTTCATGGGTATGTGAAATGCAAGAAAATAGAACATATAGTCTATTCCACACCTTTTCCATTGTTCTTAAAAATAATAATAATAGGACGCCTGGGTGGCTCAGCGGTTGAGCATCTGCCTTTAGCCCCGGGCGTGATCCCAGGATCCAGGATCAAGTTCCACGTCAGGCTTCTGGCAGGGAGCCTGCTTCTCCCTCAGCCTGTGTCTCTGCCTCTCTCTCTCTCTCTCTCTCTCTCTCTCTCTCATGAATAAATAAAATCTTTAAAAAATAATAATAATAACAGCATGTACTAGAGCTCTCTCTCTATGCATGCATAGAGAGCTTCTTTTTTCTTTTTGAGAACTGTGCTGTGCTCTATTGTCTTTTTAACAAGAACTCAGTTGATAGGAAATTGGTGTGCATGTGTGCCATTTTCCATCCATGCAGGCATGTCTATAGGAGTCTTTCTGGTTTCTGCCATCCAGACCTAAGACCCTACTGACCCCTGAGGCCCATGTGGTTGTGTACCAGTCCCAGGTACCCAAGACTGTGAGTCATCTGATCTTGATTCCTAAGCTCCTCTATTGTCTTTGCCTCTACTTTTATAAGACTCCAGTTGAGGGAAGATTTGACATGGCCTGATCCACCTCTATGGACATTCCCTTGCTTGGGATCCAACGTGAGCCCCTGGTTCCCAAGGACCAAGCCAGAGGAGGCTTAGAGCAACTGCTCCAGTCCTATTGATGCCCAGGCACTGTGAGAGCTTTCTGAAAGCCTTGGCAGTGAGCACAATGATGTGATAAGCCCCTTGGCCTGGTGCATTGTCCCTGAGGCCCCACATACTGGGCTCTGATGTGGGAGCTTAGCTATGATCTAGAGGCCCAGGCCAGAATGGAGAGACGGGGGCAAAAGGGGCTCAGAAGGTGGACCTGCCCACAGCACCACAGGCCTTCAGCCTTTTTGGACACAGAGGAGGAGTGAGGCAGGGTACTAGTGAGCTTGGGCAAGGACATGGAGGGGAAACAAAATGACTTCTGGCTGCCAGGCCAGATCTGAGAAAGGAGGTGGGCTTTCTGGGTAGACCCCAGAGCAGGCTCCCAGGGGCAGTCAGGATGGGTGCTTGGCCTTTCCCACTGGCTTCTGGAAGGTCTATGGCTCAAGGAAGAACAGCAGAGAAGCCAAGAGCTTACTCAGGGGTCTTTGTCATGGGACAAGTGATGAGGCTAGAGGGACTGAGCCAACAAGAAGGCTGTAACAGGTGCCAGGAGGACTCATGATTTTAAGTTAATGATGACCATGGAAGAGAGGATGACCACTTCCTACACTGTGCTTTGCCTTAAAGCTGAGACTGAGAATTTTGTCTCAGGCTCATGTCAAGGCCAGGACCCCAGGCCTATGTGAGAAGTTAATATCCTAAGCCGGTAGGTAAGCTCTATGCCTCAAATATGTACCTGCAACCCGTGTGAAGTCCGTTTTCTTAGTTGCATGTGAAATCCAGGTCCTAGATTCATTATGTCCACATTCAATAAATATTTATCAAGTCCTGTGGACTAAAAAAATAAATAAATAAATAAATAAAAATAAATAAAAAGAAAAAAGAAAAAATAAATAAAAAAAAGGACTATGCTTCCCAGCCCTGTTGACTAGTCTTAACCAATGTGTTGTGAGCAATAGCAGAAGCTTTAATGTCATGATGTAGTTTCATTATTGCTTTCTCCTCTGCTATCAGATTGATACGGCCTGGTAGGGGCTGCTGCTTCAAACTTGATGTTGGAATGAAGGTTACATAGAGTCCCAGCTAAGTTGAGAAAGTCATAAATATGCATAAGAAATAAACCCTTGTTGTCCCAAGTCACTAGGATTTGGAGTCATTTGTTACTGTATATAGCATGACAGCTTCAGCTGACCAATACAAGTGTCTACTCTGTGCCAGGCCATGCATTGTGTGTTTTGGGGGGTACAGCTATGAACAGGACCTTGGAAACATGAGAGTCTGAGGATAACTCTGCCCTGACAGCCAAGGTTGGGGAAAAGCAGGTTTATGGCAGAGATCAAGAGTTCTGTTTTCAGTATACATTGAATATCTATAAGATATCCAAGTGTAATTACCAAGCATGTAGCTGGATGTAGGAATCTGCACCTCAGAAAAAAAGTTTGGGATGTAGATTTGGGCCTCATTTGAACCTAGATTACCAGTTAGGAGCCAAGCGCTATCAAGAAAGCAGGTAGTCACACAGGCTTGGGAAATTGAAGCATTTTGGAGAGCAATTAAAGTATTGGTAGGGTAATGGTGAGAGCACAGGAGGAGTTTTGCCTTAATGCATGGAATGGGGATTCAGGCTGGATTTTCTCTCTTTCTCTTTTTCAATTAACAAAAGAGAGACCCTTAATAATTAGAAGACTTCAATCGGAGAAGGACAAACATTATATGTTCTCATTCATTTGGGGAATATAAATAATAGTGAAAGGGAATATAAGGGAAGGGAGAAGAAATGTGTGGGAAATATCAGAAAGGGAGACAGAACATGAAGACTCCTAACTCTGGGAAACGAACTAGGGGTGGTGGAAGGGGAGGAGGGTCGGGGGTGGGGGTGAATGGGTGACGAGCACTGAGGGGGGCACTTGACGGGATGAGCACTGGGTGTTATTCTGTATGTTGGTAAATTGAACACCAATAAAAAATAAATTTATTAAAAAAAATAATTAGAAGACTTGGGCACATCCACACTGGAGACATTTAAGGTCATATCTCACATACCTTAGAGCAGTGTTTCCAAACCCAGGCCTGCATATCACTGGTTCTACACAAGCTGGTGTTAGAGAAGATTACATTATATATTGTATTATATTTGTTATTTTATAGGTACGGGGTTTTTTTCAGGTATGTTCTATTTATAGCATCTAATGCTGGTTTTCCATTTTCAGTGATGGCATACATATATTTTTTGAAAACGGATTTAAACAAAGATATAATTTCATTCAAAGAAAACTTTTAATCATTGTACACATATAGTATACAAATATGTTACAAACACCGAGTAAGTCTGGGTTAGAGGAACACATGACAGATGACAAAGGGAGGTCAGAAAGTAACTCAGTGGATCTCCCAGCTAGGCAGTGGTGCACCTGGGTCTCACGCAAACTCTGGCATGGTGGGCCGCCCCTCTGAGGAGGCCAGGAGGGGAGGGACAGAGGGCCCAGATCCCAGGGCTCCCCCCACTGGCTGGTACTGCTCAACCCTCATGTCTCTGTCAGCCCCACATCTGCTGAGGGGGACATCCTCTAGTCCTGTGCCCTCCTCCTGGTCAGGATAGCCCTTAGAGTCCTCTAGCAGCTCATTTTCCAACATAGCCAACAAGCTCTTTGGCCTCCCTTGGAAATGTCTCTTGCCTACCTGACTTTAATTATCAGCAAAGAGCTGTGTTTGAGTCCTCTAGTTGGGAGGGCGGGGGTGGGAGTAGTGGCTTAAAAGTCAGACTTCCAAGTAGGAAACCATGCCACGGGAATCTGCTTAGGAAAGATAACAATCAGAAAGGAGAGATGTATGAAAATGAAACCATGGCCAAATTGCTTTTTGTCAAAATGCTGAATGATAAAATTATTTCAAGAATAAGACCTGGCCAAGATTTTATGAAAACCAGATGCCCAAGGGCCTTCCAAGCTCTTTCTACAACACAGACCTTGCACCAGTGTGGGGGCAGGGTGGGGCTTGGCAGAGGATGGAGAAAGCCTGAACCAGCAGAGAAAGTCCAGTTGGTGAACAAGCATCTGCCTTCTTCTGGTGGCCTGGAGACCTGGTGATTTGGTGGTTTATGAGCACATGAGGCAGGATCTAGAGAACCTTGACTCAGACCTAGATTACAACTTTCTGTCACTTGCTGTGACATCGATTAATCAGTTTCTTCTCTGAGACTCAGTTTTCTCATCTGCAAAATACGGGCAACAATCCCTGCTTCATAGGGTTGTTGTGTAAAGACAGTGGGATATATCTAGTCTATGGGCCACAGGCCTGGCATATGTTGTTCCCCATCTTTCCAGGACCCTTACCTCTCTGCTAACATTGACAGTTTTTTTGCAAGCAACCAAAACAGTGTTTGGTTGACCAGAACAAGAGTTAAATAGGGACTTGGGTAACTCACAAAATCAAAGAAAAAGTGAAAAATCAATTATTCAGGACCAGAGTGAGGGTTGTTCCCACAGAAGAACTTAAGAATACTTATCTCAGGGAGCAGCAACAGTGACACTGTGGGTCAGTAGTTTTCCATCTTTGCATTACTCTGCTCAAGATTCAGATTCCCAGGTGACTCAGAGTCTTGTTCACTTGTGCTATGGATCTTTGGCCAGGAAATGTCTTGGTTGATTTCTCACCATATGGCATGCAATATGGACTTGTGTTTTCCCAAAGCAAAATCAATAAATGCTATGAGAAGTGAGACTGGGTATCAAGAATGCAGGAGAAAAGGTGTGGAATGGGGAAGGGACACAACCATAATTTCCTTCCACTGAGTGTCATACCTCTCAGCCCCATCTTCTCTTCTGACTGAATCCCTCTCTCCATCCTGTGTCTTTCCATCCCAGGCATTCTTTAAGGCCTGTTAATGATAAGGCACCTACTTGATAGTGTTCACAGTGTCAAAGGCACATTAACTCTCCACCTTTACATTCCCCATATCCTCTCTCTCCCTGGATGTTCACAGCACATTTTTGACAAGGCAGGGGATCCCCCATTTTCAGAAGGCTCTGCAGAGATTCAGAAGGGAGAAGTGAGAGTGGCTGTTCCTAGGCATAAAGCTTATGTCACTTAATAATAGTTTTTCTGTTTATTCTCTTGGTTGTTCTGTGGATCAAAATCACTATATCTGAAAATAGTAATAATTGCTCTCTTCTAATACATACATACTCTATTTTGTTATTTCTTTATACTATGCCAAATTTTACAATAAAAATAACAACTGATACTCCTATTTATTTCCTAAACTTAATGAACATGCTGTTTATCTCCATTAAGCATGATGTTGGTTGACATGTAAAGTGCTTAAAATAGTGTTTGGCATGCAGTAAGTGCTACATAAGTATTATAGAGTAACTATCATTACTCTTTAATAAGATCACTACAAATTCTGTCTCCATCTGCCTCACATGCATAGGCAATATTCCCCTTACCCCATCATGCCTTAGATTTGGGTGTAGCTGAAGAGTGCCTTGGGTTGTGAGGCCATGCTCACATACATAGTGTGGATTCCTTGAATATTTATTGGCTTAAAATGCATATCTAGTGAATCAGTTGTAGGAGTTCTAGTAACTTTTATCTGGGACATGCTGGCCTCATGAGAGAAGGGAGAGAGCATAGTGGAACCACATGATGATCCTTAAAGTTTGAAGTACAAATGGTCACCATCAAATCCTTCCCCCCTGCAGGCATCCAATGCTTCTTACACCATGAGTGGATTATTACCTTATTCCTGGAATCTGGACTAGCCTTAGTGAATGGCTTGACCAATAGATTGTGGTAGAAGTAACCTTCAGAGGACTTCTGAGGCTAGGCCTATCATTGGTTTAGCAGCTTCCACCTGGATCTCTTAATGCACTCACTCTTGGAATATGCATCCTTGGAATGGTCCTTTGTGGAATTGAACTTCTCTTGGTGGCCTGGAGACCTGGTGATCTAGTGACAGTGCCCTGCACTGTCATTCTGTGAGAAGCCCAGGCCTCATGGAGATGCCATATGTGAATGTCCAGTCAAGAGCCCTAGCTGGGGTTCCAGGTGACAGCATTAACTGCCATCTCAGGTGTCCTGCCCACATGATCCCAGACAACAGCTGACCTTGGCCACATAAGAAACACCAAGAAAGAACTGCTGAACACAGGCAATGAACAGGGCATACCCTGATGAAATGGAGCACACACTGCTTCCCTCTCAGTATCCAGCAATGAACCAATTCATTGACCAAGAACTGATGTTCACAGGGTAGAGAAGTATAGTCCTTCCTCAAAAAGGGTAGCAAGTATTCAGGAGCAATAGTAAAAAAACAAAGGAAAGTGGCTGGATATAAGATAAACACAATTATAGGTTGCATTTGTATATACTAGCAAATAACCCTTTACAGTGTAAGCAAGGGCCCCATTCATAGCCACAGTAACAAAAACAAAATATATAGAAACAACAATAATGCCTTGGATACATCTGGTTTCTGGTATAAATCCCCAGGAACACTGTGAGAGGTTTTGTAATGAGCTCATTAGCAGAGATTGCATATTGGAAAATTTCCAGAGAATGTGCAAATAGGCATAATGCCTCTGCCAAATGACTAAAAATGTTCTTCTGAACTGTTAAAATTTTACTGTGTATGTGCTGAGGTTGGGATAAAATGGTAAAGTAGGATAGCTGGTCTGATTGGACTATAATTGAGAAATTCTTTCAAGTATGAGCCAACATAGAAAAGCATGATGTCAGCTGCAAGTGTGGGACTCATTAGGCCTGCATATCAGCTCCCATGAGCACAGTTGACCTGGCTGAGTGAGCCCTCTCCCTCTCTGGGTGCCCAGTTGAGATCTGGGTAGATAACCCTCCAGGAAGTTGCAGGCAGCCCTCAGGGCAGAGTTCCTGACAGACATAAGGTTTGGCAAGTGCTTCTGACCACCCCTTCCTCTAGAAAGGGATATTGTTTAACAAACCATTAGATATTCTTAGATATTCTTTGATAGACCATTGCATACATAAGTAACATGGAGTAAACACCCCAAGA
This sequence comes from Nyctereutes procyonoides, assembly GCF_905146905.1. Classification (NCBI taxonomy): domain Eukaryota; kingdom Metazoa; phylum Chordata; class Mammalia; order Carnivora; family Canidae; genus Nyctereutes; species Nyctereutes procyonoides. Next base: position 420,111 of record NW_026575131.1, on the reverse strand, counting down.
TTCTTAACCTTTCAGGGTGAGACTGTAACTAAAACTTCAAATGCTCTCTCTAGAAGAAAATCCCACTGTGCACAGTACACATAAAGTCCTGCATAGTACTCTAATGGTTGCCGCCTATATGAATCTTACCCCACAGCCTCAAGATGAGAAGAGCTTGGACTCTAGTAGTTTGTGTGATAAAGGGAAGAAAGTGATAAGTAAGACAAAGGTAAAAGAGGAATTTTTGTCATAGAGGAAATCTAAACACCTACATGGTGTTGGACAATAATCACTGGAGGATGGTGAAGTGGAAAAAGAGTAAACAATGAAGGAAGGAGGCCCCTGAGGCTTCCAAGAGAATGGGATCCAGAGCCCTGGGAACTGGGGAGCCCCTGAGAGGTGAAGGACACCTCTCCTCCAGAACAAAAGGAGAGAAGGAGGGAGAGAATCAGGGCTTCCTTGGTCTAGCCACAGTCAATCTTGTGTCTACACTAACCCTTACACATATAGGTTCTTAGGAATGAGTATCGGAGTATAAGACATCATTCCTTCCACATGTATTTACTGAACATTTACTGTGTGCCAAGTACTATTCCAGGACATAGTCCTTGATCTCATAGAGCTTGAATGGGACAAATAAGTGAGTAAAATTATGTTAATAAACAGTACAATTTCAGGCACTGCTCAGGGCTGGAAGGAACTGTTTCAGGAATGGGAAAGAAGATGACCGGAAAGCATTTCCAATCAGTACTTGGATGAAGGCGTTGCTGAGGATAAGAGCACCACATGGGGGAGGGGGCAGTGAGTACAAAGGCCCTGCAAGGGGTTGTGCTTCAGGTATCCAGAGACAGGAGCTCTGTGCCTGCCTATGGCTGGACATTAGAGAATAAATGAATGAAAAAGGATAGTGTTCGCTCCGTGGCCCTCCATGAACTGGGCCCTGGGGGCACCATGATTCTCATTTACCCCATGTGCCCCCTTGCTCACTCAGAAGCTAGACAGATGCAAATCCTCCCCAGATCCTATGTTCAGTGTGCCCTTACCATTGGTATACTCTTCCACGAGGTGTGTCTTTCCCCCGGGGTGGGAGGGGGGGGGTGCGAAGGGTGTGCGCAGAACTGCCCATGGCTCCCTCATGGACTTTGGGCCTCTGCTCAGTCATCACTCTATCATGAAGCTCCCCTCAACCCTGACCCTGCTTAAAAGGCAACCTCTCCAACTCTCTTCTTCCTTTACTTAATTTTTCTCCAACTCACATACCCTACAATTCCCATGTTTATTTTGTTTATTGTCTATTCCCAATCACCAGATCTAAGCACCATGATGTCTGGTGTATTTTTAAGAACCGTTCTTTGCTGTATCCCCAGTCTGACTGTCTGATGCATAAATGGTGTTCAGTGTATACGTATCAAGAAAAAGAATGGATTTTAACATATCCATCTCCCTTCCCTGACTTTGAATTCCAGTAGTGAAGGGAGCTTACTTTTTTTTTTCTTTTTTTTAAATCAGGGCCAACAGGGATCCCTGGATGGCTCAGCCTTTTAGCGCCTACCCTTGGCCCAAGGCATGATCCTGGAGTCCCGGGATCGATTCCCGCATCAGGCTCCCTGCCTTGAGCCTGCTTCTCCTCCCTCTGCTTGTGCCTCTGCCTCTCTCTATATCTCTCATGAATAAATAAATAAAATATTTAAAAAATAATAAAAAATCAGGGCCAACACACAGTGAGCACTTGTTTAAATATTGGTTGAAGTCAGTGGCCCATCTGCCACAGTGTGGAGACACCAATAATTTCGTGAAACTTCAGAAAAACTCTTATAGGAAAGCTTCTTGTGCTGATTGTGAAGCCTTATGGCCCACGAGTAAGCATTTCATTAGAAGGTGACCTCACTGGGGCTTACTCAGTCTAATCAAAGAAATTTCATAAGCACACAATGTCACTACCATGGGGAACCTAAGAATACAGAAAATCAGGATCAGCCCTTCTTGTACAAACTCCAGCAACAAGGAACTAACTGCTTTAATCTAACTCACCAGTAACTCTACAAAAGCAGTGATGGCTGTCTGTGAGCTTAATTGGATCTGGTCTGACAAGGCAGCTTCCCAGAGGACTTGGGAGACCAGGGAAACAGTACCCAAGTGCTTATTTGCAGTGGGACTTTGTATGTGCAATAGTAGTTGCTTCAGAAAGGTCACTGGGGCCCCCACCTGGGATTGAAACCAGAGCCTGCATTCCCTGGGTCTCCTTCCTTCCCTTTCCTGAGCCCATGTCCTTGATACCTGAGCTAGCAATGCCTTCTAAGAGTGGCTGGCCTGGCCCTGCCTGACATGGCCCTTCTGTGGTCTGAATGCCCCATTCACCTTCTGGTGTGCATGGCTGTCTTCAGGGCCTGGCAGGGTGGTCCAGCTTGGGTGCAGATGAAGACTGCAGCCAAACCACCTGGGGGTAGGATCTGAGTATACAGATTCCTGTGCGCCTAGGGTCCCAGAGGGATAGCTCAGGGTCTATTAATTAGTTTACTCTAGAACTTATTTGAGTACTTCCTAAGGCAGGCATGTGTTAGGTGCTAGAGATACAACAGTGAGCCAGCTGACATCCATTTCTAGACCTCACATTGGGGAGGGAGACTTGTTAACCAATATGCCTGCAAGTGCATGCTATTGTGCAAGTGGGTCCCTGCTACTGCCTGCATCTCACTTCTAGTTCCTTCTGATCTTCCATGGTCCTCTGTTGCCCTCAAGAAGAGTAGAACTCGGGTTCCCTGGGTGGCGCAGCGGTTTGGCGCCTGCCTTTGGCCCAGGGCGTGATCCTGGAGACCCGGGATCGAATCCCACGTCAGGATCCCAGTGCATGGAGCCTGCTTCTCCCTCTGCCTGTGTCTCTGCCTCTCTCTCTCTGTGTGACTATCATAAATAATTAAAAAAAAAAAAAAAGAAGAAGAGTAGAACTCAGCAAAGCTGTTGGTTTCTTGGCTTTTTAATTCAAAAACCTTATTTCAGATTTTGTCAGTTGGGAAGGGCTAGATTATGCAACACTGACATATTAACCCTCAAATTTCAGTGACTTAGTGCAGCAAAGGTTTATTTCCTCTTATTCTAAACATGCCAATAGCCTATGGCTCTCAGGACAGCCCTCTTGCAAGCAATAGCTCAGGGACCCTATTGCTATGACCTGTGACTCCATCATTGCTCTCCTGGGGGACAAGGAGCTACAGAGTTGTGTATTTAAGAATAAATTCTTCAGTCTCCAAGTGATGTTTCTGTTCACAGTCATAGGCCAGAAGAGTGGGGCATACATGGGAGGTGGGAAGTGCAAATGGGGTGGGGGGGACACACATGGATATTTGGAGAATAGCACATGTCTCAGCCGCCACTTCCTCCTACAAAATAAATATTCCACAGCATGAGGGTGGGTGAGGAAGATGGGTAGAATTACACCGACCAGAGAAGTTCTCAAAGGTGACAATGAGCTGCCCCCAAACAGCACCTGAATCATTAGCCCCAGGATGCCTCTGAGGAAGAGCCCAAGGAGAGAGACTGTTGTTAGCCTCTGCGCTGTCCAGGAGCCATCCCCTGGCATGGCCAGCATGCTGTCCATAGATCTCCTAGCCAAGTAACTTCTTTGTGTGGGATCAGGCCCCCCACCTGACCCCATACAACTGGCCAGTTCCTTTCAGTCTCCCAAGACTCCATGGATGGAAGTGTTGGCGGGTGGTAGGGAGCGCTCAGCACCTGAGTAAGGTGAGTCTGTGCTGAACCAACCTGAGGTGAGTTACTCTGCCTGGAGCAGACAGTGGTGGCAAACAGTTGCTGAGTGGGAATTGGGTGCATCGAGCCCAGCTCTGCAAAGGTAGGGGACATGGTGCTGTGAGAGGGAGAGTTCAAAGAGGGCCGTTGTAACCTGAAGGATGAGTAGGAGTTTAACAGAAAAAGTGGGCGAGGTGGTGGGAGAGTACACTCAAAGTTTGTGAGTGACATTCAAGGGACCAAGAGGAATATAAATTGAGGTTGACCATGCAACCAGAGCAAGTGCATTGTTGCCACACCCTGGACACAGACTCATGCATGAGTCCTTGACTTAGGAATGTGCCACTTGGAGTGGGACTGAAAAACAAGGAGGGAACAAGAAGGAGAGAAAGCATCAGAGCCTGCCCCGCAGAACTGGCTTCTGGCTGCTTGATCCCAGGGAACTTTTGACAATGCATCTCAGATCTGTCTTTCAGAGGAGGAGAAGTCAAGAGTTGTCTCATGGGGCATGGAGATCTTTCACTTTTGGACTCCCCACCAACCCTAAGCCAGGTGTCTGGGAGCCCCCAAGAACGAGGCAGGAGGTGTTGACAGCCTTCCCTGGCTGTACCCCTGCCAGCACTCCACAGAGACAAGTGGAGGCCAAGTTCACACAGGCAAATATTTCCACACTAGCTAAACAAAGCATTTTCTATTTCCTACCCTGACAAATATATTTCCAGAATAACCTGGAGGGCCAGGTTTGAGTGCAAGATCTGAGGCACTTGCTGGGCTAGCTTTGGCTTCCACAGGGACAGGGAGCTCCTGGGAGAAGTGTGGAGGTGATCTGCGTGGAGCTGGGGCATTTCTGTGTGGACCTTTATTTTTACTTTCAAAAGAAGTTGCAGAATACTTTGGTTGAAAGACATCCTTCCAATCCTCCATCCTTACTGGAGACCCTCTTTCACTGTTCTGGACACAGTGTTCTGTGCCAGGCACCCATCTGGTTAAAGCATTCTCTGTTACTGTTACTATTTGGACATAATTTGGCTGTTTACATTTGTCAGTTATGTAAATTTATTCTGACGCATTAATTATTTTTAATCTCTTTCTCTTTATCCAACTTTAATTACTGAACAATACCTTAATTCTCCAATAGTTTCAGAATCCTCCTTGATTACACATTGAATTGGAATGTTCTTGCCACCACGGTCTCCCCCATTGCTCTGCATGGGATTGAATAAATCTGCCAGGATCCCAGCCCACCCTCATGGCACCTGCAGTGCTCCAGTGGGTGATGTGGGGTTCACAGGGTCTGATGGAAGCTTGCTCCCACTAGCCCAGGTAGGGTCTCCTGTGACCAGAAAACACCATCTTTTCCCAACATGTGTCCACTCTGTTCTGCAAATACAAAAACTCATCTTCATGAGTGTGTTACTACAAAGGAAATTTAGTGTAGGGAATGATGCACGTCATATATAGTGTTTGGGGCAAAACTGGAGACCTTAGGGTAGGGAAGGAGAGTGTCTTGGGGATACCTTCTGCTCAAAGGGCTACTTCTACAAGAGCTTCCACCCCTGTGTGGGGGGTAAGGAAACACCAAAAATAGCTCAAATCTGCTTTTGGAGATTTTCCAGGTCCTCAGTAGGGAGCAGATTCAGAACCGTCCCGCCTGCCTCTCTCAGCATTCCTGCTGAGGAACTGGCAACTGGCAAGGCTACGAATAATGCCCTTGGTTGCTGCAGCAACAGAGATTGGCCAGAAACAGAATCCTCAAGAGTCAGCATGGGTTTGCTTTGCTGCCCAAAACGGGTGACCGAACATCCCGCTTCCGCTGTACACCAGGTCACATATAGCTGATGGCTTCATTTCAGCTCCTGCCTGGACCCTGTCCTAGCCTTCCTTGCATCTTCACCTGCATGAGGCTGCAGATAACTTGAAAACATTGCAACTGCTGCTAAACTAAGGGATTTCTCTACCCCAGTCAGGACAAGGCCGGCCAGACAGCCCAGAGCTCACCATCATGGTCAGGAATCCTGCTCTGGCACCCCAAGCAGGCTCTCTGTCCTTCCTGGTGGACAGACAGCAATGGTATCTGCAGGTGTAAGCCAGGGTCTGGGGCAGAATATAGAGGAGCAGCCCTCTCCAAGGACATCTGTCACATCCCACCTGAATGGGCCACCTGAATGGCAAGATAGATGGGAAATCCTGTATTTTACTTTGGTCCCTGTAGAAGAGAAAAGGAAGAAAGAAGTAAGATTGAATGTTAGGTGAGCCGCTTAGAGTTTCTGCCACAATTATTAATGTTAGCTTTTACAAAAACAGTACATGCACAGAATTAAACATTCAAATAGCACTAAAAGCATAAGACAAAAAAGACCAGCTCCTCACACCGCACCTGTCCACTTGCTGACTCTGTGGTCCATAGGCAATCACATCTATTTCTTCAGGTGCCAGTTTTGCTCATCTGCATGTCCCCATTGCCTAGAACAATGCCTGCCATGGTAGGCATTTCACAACTATGAGCTGAATACCAAGTTGATCAATATTTCTAAATAATATGCTTATACTGTTATTGTTCAAGGAGCTATCAAGAGTCTGTTATGACAGATAAGGATTTAATCCTCATCAGTGACCCCCTTTCTCTGTAATGTTTCCTCTCCCGCAACAACCTCCCCTATCTCCCCTTATGGGTATAGAAAAATGTGAGTAAATCAAATAGTCTGTTATAAAATTCATAACCCACTACGGTTATGTAATGCTGTGCACTGCAGAGGCAATGGCAGTATACTATGATGTTTTCCTGGTCCAACTTTTGTTCATCTTAGAGTTGGTTTAAAAATTTTCCCTAATTTTCAGTGTATGGTAGTCCCCGCCTATCTTCGATGATGCTTACCAGGATTTCAGTCACCCATGGTCAATGGAGGTCCAGGAAGTCCCAGTAACCTAGTGTTCCATCACAATGCATTCCCCTCACTTCATCTTATCACATGGATATTTTATCATCTAACATCAACACATAAATATATTTTTTTTGTTTTTAAAGATTTATTTATTTATTTATTCATCCAGAGAGAGCGAGAGAGAGACAGAGACACAGGCAGAGGGAGAAGCAGGCTCCATGCAGGAAGACCCATGTGGGACTCGATCCCGAGTCTCCAGGATCACACCCCGGGCTGCAGACGGCGCTAAACCGCTGCACCACTGGGGCTGCCCGAGCATAGTATATTTTGAGAGAGAAAACATACTCACTTAACTTTTATGATGGTACATTGTTCTATTTGTTCTATTTTATTATTAGTTACTGTTGTCAGTCTGTTAAGGTTTATCAGAGGTATGCATGCATCGGAAAAACAAAGTATATGCAGGGCCCTATAGGGTCCGGTAGTGTCTGCGGTTTCAGGCATCCACTGGGAGACTTGGAACATATCTCGCCCTAGAGGGGAGTATTCTATACCTTATTTTTTGGCTTTTTAAAAATGCCTCATTGGACCTGTCATGTGCATACAGACGTTCTTTCTAAGGTGTGTCATCCCCTTGGAGAGCCCGTCAGTTCCTATCCTGGCGTCCCTAGCTCCCACTCTACGTGTACTCCATGTTGTCCAAGTTGGCCTGCCATCTGAGACCACCTTTAAGGTTAAGGGTGTACTGGGCCTCTGTTTCTGTGATCCAAATCTTACTGTTTCTCGCTTTATTTTGTTTGTTTTCCTGGCTTATGAACATCAATGACTTCTAGGAAAGAACGTGGTATGTTTGTGTGTAAATTTACTGCTTGTTTGTGTTCAAAGTGCTCCTTTCACTCTCTGTGTACTTCACTTGATTTAGGAATAAAATATGTGATTGAAATAAATTTCCCCTCCTAATTTTGAGCACGTTATTCTTGTTTGGGGGAAGATTACTCTATTTGCACCCCCATTTCTTTGTATCTGACCTGTTTGGACTTGGTTTTTAGTATCTCCTCTTTTTCCTGTGCTCAGAGGCTGCATGGACATGTGCTTTCCATCTGGATGTCATCGTCTTTCCATTCCTACATGAAAGCAGGCTGAACTTAACTTCTGAGGGCAAGAGGAGGGGTCATGGTTAAGAAGGCACACAGTTATCTGAGATGGTTTTAAGTTATTTTTCATAGGAATCTTGTTTCAGAACATAAAAGCCTTTCTTATTTCTTGGCTGGTATTAATTTATGAATTGGAACTTTTTTGTCCTCTACCATGTCTCTAACTTCCTTGAGGTGTGTGTGCATGCATTCACCTGTCTCCAAGTAAAAGACACAAAGCAGGGATGCCTGGGTGGCTCAGTGGTTAAGTGCCTGCTTTTGGCCCAGGGCATGATCCTGGAGGCCCTGGGATCAAGTCCCATATCAGGCTCCCTGCATGGAGTTTGCTTCTCTCTCTGCCTCTCTCTGTGTCTCTCATGAATAAATAAATAAAATCCTAAAAAAGTAAAAGACACAAAGCAAGCATAAGGTTCAACTTTTTAAAAAGTATTTATTTATTTATTTGAGAGAGAGAGAAAGAGAGTGTGAGGAGAGGCAGAAGGAAAAGGAGAGACAGAATTTCAAGCAGACTCTCCAACGCAGGGTTCTATCCCAGGACCCTGAGATCATGACCTGAGCAGAAGGCAGATGCTTAACTGACTGAGCCACCCAGGTGCCCAAATGTTATATTTTTAAAAAGCTAATTTGTTAATCTCTATGAAGATCAAAACTATCCATATCTTTTAACTCAGTAATTCAACTTTTGGAAAACTATCCTGCAGAAACATTTTTAGCATATCAGGATATTTACTGCAATGTTATTGGTTGTTAGGAGGGTGGAATACTGCACCAGGGTGATGTGCATTACATTGGCTGACTACATCATTGCATGCCCATATGCATTCCTTGCCAAATGAGCTCAGGTCTCTCAGCTGTGAACTTGTATGTAAGTGATGGTGCACATGCTCAGTGGAGTCTATGCAGATACACAGAATAGTAAAAGAAAGCATTTTAAAGATTTTCAGTCATCAGATCATCAGATGTAGAGTCAGTGCAGTTATTTGTACAGTGTTTTATGGTGTTGTGGGATATAGAAAGTGGTTATGATGATTGGTATCCTCGGGATCAGGGATTTTCAGCACAGGAGGAAAGTGATACAGATATGAGATCAAAAGGGCTAAATAAAATGCTGCAAGCCTAAATTTGAATGGAAAGTTTCAGTATAAAAAAAAAAGAAAGTTTCAGTATGAACTTTTGATAAATTTTATCTTATTGAAAGTATTTCCTGTGAGTGCACAGAGTACATACTAATTTTGTAATTTCAGGGTGCAAGTCTTTGAGAAATAACTAATTCCTGGCCTGTGGTAGGAAATGCACAAAATGAACCTGCCACATCCTCTCAGATCAGAAAGCAAGGAACTTTCACACACCACGGGAGGCATGGCAACAGTACTCAGGAGCCTCTCTGAATTGGTTCCACTGGCTGAAGATAGGACATTTGAACAATAGGAAATAATGAAAAGTAATTGCAAGAATAGGAGTACAGGAAATATACCAAATTCCATGAAGCTGTAATAGTGCCTAAGAAAAATTGTTGGTCATCATTAGAGATACTGCTGAACCTCATAAAATGAAATAGTGGATCCTGGCTATCAACACTGATGACAACTAACATAAAAAAAGAGACACAATTAGCTATCACATGCCTCTTGATGAAAGTAACAATACTACTTAAGAAGTGTTCTCACCAACCAACACAGAAACAAATCAAACCTGAGTTTGACAATGCCTTTACCTCCAGCGGTAGATATACAGCAAAAGGATGCAACTTCAAGATCCAGTAAAAAACTCTACAGGACAATCCACTCTGTTTTTTCAACAATTAAATTGCAAAGAATTGACAGGATGGGGTTGGGGGAGAAACAGAGAGAAGAGGGAGAAAGAGGGAGAGGGGAAGGGAAGAGAGGGGAAGAGGAAAGGAAAAGAGGAAGGAGGGGCACTTGACGGGATGAGCACCAGGTGTTGTTCTGTGTGTTGGCAAATTGAACACCAATAAAAAATTTATTATTAAAAAAAAAAAAAGAGGAAGGAGGAGGGGGAGGGGAACAGGAGGGAGAGTTGAAAGGGACTTAAGAAACATACAAATGACAGTGTGTGTGGACCTGACCCAGACCTACTAAATGTACTGTATTTGATAAGTGGGGGGATTTTTTCACATATTAAATGTTTGATGATATTGAAAAAAATTATTAAATTTTAGATATAATATGATGTGGCTGTTTCTTCAAAATAATTTTATCTTTCAGAGATGCATGTTGAATATGACAAACGGGACGACATGATATTTGGGTTTTGCTTTGAAATAAGCTAATGTTGGGGAAGATAAAATGGGTACAAATACACAAGACTGGCCATGAACTTCTTGTTCCCTCCATGCTGGCTCTGTCCTGCACTCTACGCAATGCTCACTAAGGTCACCAATGACTTTTATGCTGTCAAACTTTATGCGCATGCTTTCTTCCCCACTCTGACCTCTCCATAGCAGTCAATATCCTTGCCCCCCATGTGTCAGCATGTGCCTGGTTGCTCTCAGGTCTGCTGCTTTTCTCTTCCTCCCTGCTCCACAGTGCAAGTGCCCAGCCCCCACAAAAACACATTTCTCAGGCCCTTACCAAGTGAGAGGCTTCCAGGTCATTCAGGCACTGAGAAGCTCTAGTGTGAGATAGGAAGAGAATGAGCTGAAGCCAAGGTATTTCCCCCCTTCTCTCTGCTTCAGGCAGCATCTCCAGGAGTAGTTGTGTCTCCTCCTCGATCCCAGTCCCCTAGGGCAGCCCTACCAGTACCAGTTTCTGAGTGGTCCTCTTTTATGTTTTTTTCTTCTGCTGAGTGACTCCAACCTCAGAAGTCTACCATACAGAGCAGAACAGGTCAAGGATTTGAGTGACCGAGGCCAGGACAGACATGGGCCAGCACTGTTGACTATAGTGAAGGGGTCAAGATGGGGACAAAGTGTGTGCATTAGGTTTGTCAACATAAAAGGCATTGGTGGCCACATCTGCCCTCTGTGGGTCCATCTGGCTTTGGGGTGGTGTCAGCTTCTTGTCTGCTGCTAATCTCTGGATTGCCTCACTATTTCTTGTTGGAACTCTCAGCTCTTCCAATGCTTTTGGTAACCATATATTAAGTTCCTGCCATTGAACTTGAGTAGGCTGTCTCCCAGCTGGACGGTACCAGCTCTTTCTAGGTCTACTCTCTGCCCTTCCTGACTGTTTGCTGCCCAGTGGAATGCATCCACTGGGTTCTTTGTCTTTGACTAAAAATGGATTTAACCATTAGAGGGTCCTGGAAGGAGATGGAGAAGAGAGGGAAGAGATTGAAACAGGTGCTTATTCCCTGGGCTCTGTTGGTGGTTGGCTGTGTCCTTGCCCAAGGTCACTGCTCTCAACAGTCCTCTCTCCACAGCACCCTCCTCTGGATACAGCAAATGCTCCCTGGCCCTCTCTCTTAACCCCTTAGGGCCTAGAGATGGTAACACCTCTGCTGTCACTGGCCCTGGGCACCACCCATGCTCATGCTCCCTGGAACCAGAGTCATGTTATTCTCATTGATATCCTACCTTCTAGTCTCTCTTTCTCATGTTTCTTGAACATGGACACTGCTGCTCCTATAGTCAGAGGCTGCTTCCCAAATGCCAGGCCCAGGACCAGCATGAGCTGGGCAGTTTCCAACAAGGCCCATTATTCCTTTAAGCTTTTTGATCCTGAATGGGCTTTTTAATGAAATTAAGATGAAGGCCCATGGAAATTGACTTTTAAAAAATTAAAAGTTTACCATTTCAAGCATTTTTAAGTGTCATATTCAGTGGCATTAAGTACATTAATGTTGTTGTGCAACCATCCCCACCATCCATCTCCGGAACTCTTCATTTTCCCAAACTGAAATACTATCCGCGTTAAACACTAATTCCCTGCTCTCCTCCCCCAGCCCCTGCAATCACTACCCTATTTTCTTTATCTAGGAATCTGTTGACTCTAGGGACTTCAGATAAGTGGAATCACACAGTATTTGTCCTTTTGGATCTGGCTTAACCAGCTGCATGGTGAGTAATGCTTTCTCATTGTTTCTTAGAAACTACTTACACTCAAACTTCCACTTCCACGATTGCTGCATTCACTCTTACTCTTCTCTCTAGCTGGAATCTTTCTCATTTTTTCCTAATTAAATTCATCCTAGTCTGCCAGTCCATATTGTCACATCATTTCCTCACCTTTGATTTCTGCTGTGTCTGCACATTCATGTCTCTCACTAGGCTACAAGCACCTGCCTGTCCTCCATTCTCATTGTGCCATGAGCTCCTGGGGCTATCTTCAGGGTAGGGACTGTCCTGGGCACTGGGACACAACCACAAACCAACCCCAAGGTTTGATTTAACACAGGGATCCATAGGCTTTGCTGGAGGCTGGCAAGGTCCTCATAGGAGATAGCTATGAACCTCCTGACCATCAGCTTAGCTCTTCAGAAACATTTTTGTTTGTAATTCCGGGTTCTTAGTTTGGTCTGTATTAAAGGCTAAGAAATGTAGTAAAGCTAACTCATATTTTTGCCTCTATATAGTCTATGGTTTGTGTCCCTCCTGCAGATTCATATGTTGAAATTAAACACAAAGATGATAGGACTAGAAGGTAGGGCTTTGGGGGCCATTAGGTAATGAAGGTGGAGCACTCACCAAGGGGATTAGTGCCTTAATGAAAGAGATTCCACAGAACTCTCTGGCCCCTTCCACTATGTGAGGACACAGTGAGAAGTCCCTCAGAGGAAGGCCCTCACCTGATCATGCTGTCATGATCTCGGACTTCCAGCCTCCAGAACTGTGAGAAATATATTTTTTGTTGTTTATAAGCCATCTGGTTTGGCATTGTGTTATAGCAGTTGAAACAGACTAAGACAATATGTAAAATCACAGGTTGGCCATTTTAAGGGGGAATATCGAGGAAAATCCTCTTAAATTCTCAGTTCCCACTGGGGAGAGATTCTAAGAGACAGGATACCACGTGACACCATGAGCTATTCATAAGATGGAGTAGAAGTGTGGGATGGTCTCAGTTTGCATCTAAACAGTATACCTCAGGAGTTCAGCAAAGGGGAGCACTAGCCCCAGATTTGAAAAGACAGTTCAGGCCATGAACCCTGCCAGCTTCAATTTCCAAAAGGCTGCAGACCTTGGCAAGTTAATGTTTCCTTTGCAGTGTACACACAGCACTGAGTTACTGAGTTCCCAGAGGATAAGCTGAATCATCCTTACACAACAGAAAGAGAATCCATCTCATTATCCATCTGGTCACCTGTCCATGTGGCCCAGACTTATCTTCTAAATTGCCCCTGGATTAGAGCAGTAGCTCCCATCCCTTTACCCTCAGTGTAAGGCGTGCAAGCATCTTCTGTGTTCCCTGTCCCTGAGGGAACAACAGAAAGCTCAGGGAGAGAGTGTCTCTGTTGGGACACCCTCCATCCACACTCACACACTGGTGCCTTTTCTGAGTGAGGTCCTGTGCAAGGCTCTGGGGTACACAGATGAAGTACACCCTGCCCCTGCTCTCAGAGGTCTTAAAGTTGAGAGACAGAGACAGAGACAGACAGACAGACAAACATAAGGGAAATTATATTAGAGTGTGACCTGGGCTACGAATGAGGGAATTCCCAAAGGGAAGAGGGCTGGGGAAGCCTTCCCAAAAGAGATAATGCACAGACCAATCCCCACCGGCTAAGAGAGATGAAGTGAAGGGGCATTCCTGGCACAGCAAACAGAACTGGCAGTGGTGGGCTCAGTATGACTCCTTCGGAGAATACCATCATTCTAGGACATAGAAGATCTGGCTCTGCCACTCTGAACTCAGGCCTCACTTCACTCTCTGGGAAAGGATAGATTTACAAGTCACATGCTATCACTTCCACTGTGCATTTTGCTTGTTAGAAGCAAGTCATTGAGTCCAGCCCACATTCCAGGGTTCAAGGAATTGCAGTCCTGTTGAATGCAGGGAGTGTCAAAGAGCTTTTAAACTATCACAGTCCCCCCAGTGGCCACAGATTATTTACAGACCTCCCACATGCAAAACATATGCGCCCTTTGAAACATCCCCCACCAAAAGTCCCATCCTCCTACAGAATCAGCTCAGAGCCCAGACTCTGATGTAAATCAGATCCTGATGTGGAAGAGGCTCCTTGGGTGTATTTCCTTCCATGGAGCTCCTTGAATACAGGACAATCAAAGCACAAGCTGTCTGCACCCTTTCCCCCCTGCCCACACCCAACATATGATGGTGGGACAGGCACAGCATGACCACCATGGACATCCTTGTTCAAAGGGGTTGGGGACAGGAGGCACACAGTTCTGAACCCCTGCTGAGCAGATGCTGGAAGCTCCTTGATTAGCACTCAAGCTGATTTGGCCTGGATGTGATTCTCTGTGCTCTTGCTTCTACCCTGTGGACTCTTCATTCTTCTCTCCGAGTTTCCTTTTGTTTCCATGAAATATATCCTGTGTTTGCATCTGAGTGCTTTCTTCTTGCCAGTAGAATTTGAGAGGAGGGGGATCTAGAAGTTTTTTTTCATGTAGTACTATCTCTGATCCTTTTAGTCCGAGCTGGCACTGTTTTATCAATGTGATTCTTTTGAAAACTTTGTGTCCTCTGTGAATCTTTTTTTTTAATATATTTTTTTAAATTTTTACTTATTTATGATAGTCACAGAGAGAGAGAGAGGCAGAGACACAGGCAGAGGGAGAAGCAGGCTCCATGCACCGGGAGCCCGACGTGGGACTCCATCCCGGGTCTCCAGGATCGCGCCCTGGGCCAAAGGCAGGCGCTAAACCGCTGCGCCACCCAGGGATCCTGTCCTCTGTGAATCTTGTCGAGGTTTATTACTTTCATCGACTGACAGACCCACGCATGTCTTGGAGATAAACCCTGGTCTACCTTGGGCTTCTGCTGAATGGCAACTTCAAATTTCTTGGAAGTCCTACTGTTTCACCAAATACTCTGAAGTACCACTTTTGATCTTTTTAAGGATTTAGCAAAGGATTTTATAGCCCCTGCCTTGCCTTATCTTTTCCTGGCATGGCCTTGCATTACATCTTTGCCTGGAAACTATTTGTTAATTTTAACATTTGACACCTGAAGAGATAGGGAATTTTCAAAATCAGCAAGTTCTGGTTCCTTTTTTAAAAAAACATTTTATTTATTTATTCATGAGAGACACACAGAGAGGCAGAGACACAGGCAGAGGGAGAAGCAGGTTCCATGAGGGGAAGGACTCAATCCCAGGACCCTGGGGTCACGCCCTGAGCCAAAGGGAGATGCTCCACCCCTGAGCCGCCTGGGTACCCCTGGTTCCTTTTTATTTAATATTCTATCTTTTGGCTTATTTCTCTTCTCTCACATTTTAATATGAGCAGCGATAAAAAGCCAGGAAGCACCTTCAACATTCTGCCTGGAAATCCTAGCCAGACCATCCAGTTCATCTGGTACATTTTCTATTTTCCATGTGACTGTGTAAAATTTCTGTGTAAACTTCCCTCCTCTCCAGCTCCATACACTGCTAATGCTATGGGTTCTTCTCTGACTTCCTCACACTCTTGGGGGTGTCCCATCTCCAAGCCATTTTTTTTTCCAGGAGTTCCTGTCACCTATCCTTCTGCATTCTCTATTCTAGCCTCAAAGTTCCGCTCTTGCTAGTTTCCCATCCCAGGCCTCTGACAACAGTGAATACATCATACAAGTTTCCTGCCCTCAGAGAGTTGGAGTAGCAGGATTAATAACAGATTAATAACCAAATAATGAACTAAAAAGATATCAGATATGCAGTAAGAGCTATGAAGGAAATAAAACAGTGAAGTGATGGAACTCCTGCGGCCCGGCACACTTGGGGTGCTGAGGCACTGGGCAGAGGTCCGGTGGCTGGCGCGCAGGTAGAGAGAACCTCAGAGGAAGGGAGTCCAGCAGCAGGGATGGCAGGCGGGCATTTTGGGTGGCTTGTCCAGAAGCCCCCGGACACAGGCTCACAGTCGGGACACAATGTGCAGATTTGTTTTCCTCTGTATTCTCTTTTCTGGACGTTGTCCCAGAGTGGGACAGATACCCCAGCCTGAGACAGAGGAGGCATCCGTGGCACCCAGACTGAGCGGAAAGAAGCAGGGAGAAGAGGACTTGTCTGGAGGGAAGCCTGCGGCTGTGCAAGGTGGGAAGGGCACTGGGCAGGCGGAAACCCCGATATTCACGCGTACACCCAGGTACTGTCTCTGCCAGGTGACTGCAAGTTTACAGGGGGCAGGTCTCGTTTGGCTGTGCCCGGTCCACGGCATAGGGTAGGAACTTGGCACATTTTTCTTGAATGAGTGAGGGAGGGAGGGAGGGAATGGGTGAAGTTACCAGGGATGAGTCTCCTCCCACCAGCAGCCTTGCAGGCACCCCAATCACCCAACACTCGGGCCTCTGCAAAGCCCTGTGAATTACCAAGGGTCCTTGGCAGTCTTCCGGCGTCAGTTGCAGGCCAGCCCTGACAGGGTGAGTGGCGCGCCGGGCCTGCCCGCACAGCCGCAGGGCGCCCCCCCCCGCCCCCCCCCGGCACTCCCCGCCCCCCCGCACCCCGACACTCCCCGCCCCCCCCCCCCCGCCCCCCGCGCCTCGGCTGGCGCCCCTCCCCTCCGCGGCTCCGGCCGCAAACAGGCTGCCCCGCCCCAGGCTCCCGCGGCCTCGCCTGGCCCGCGACTCCTCGCCTCCTCCCGCGCGTGGTGAGTGCCCCGGGCCGCGACCCTCGACGGAGGGAGGCTGTCCCAGCTCTCGCCTCCAGGGTCCAGGGGTTCTGGGCTCGGGTCCCCGACGCGGGCTCCTGGTGGACGCGCGAGTCTCCCCGCGGGGACGCCGGGCCTCGGGTCCGGGGCGGGGATCCTCCGGGGCGGGGGGTCCTCCGTGGGGCGGCCGGCCCTCCAGCCTAGCGGGGGGTCCTCAGGCTCCGCGGGGATCCAGCCGGACCGGCAGGGCGCCTTGCGGAGCCTTGGCAGCCCGTCAGCCGGGCGTTATCGGCCCGGCTTGCAGAAGAGAAAAGCGAGGCGCGGAGACACTGGGACAAAGCGAAGGTGACACCGCGGTCCTCCGCGGCGCCCCCCGCGCCCCCGGCGCCCCCCGCACTAAGCCCCTCACCCCATTTCAGGGAGTGGACGAGGTTCCCCGGGATTGGCCACCTTGGGGCCAGGGCGCGGGCGCCTCTCGTGGTTGGACAGCTGTTCAGGGGCGCGCGCACCCCGGGGCCCCGTGGACCCCAACACGTGGTTCTTGGGGTCGCGCGACCTAGAACCCAGTGTCCCCTCCCCTCCCTGCACCTGCTGTCCCTCCTACGACTGTTAACCTTCAGGACAAAGTTGGGAACAAACCCTGCGACGTGTCTCTTGGAGACCAGCGAACTGAGCCTTAGAAATGAGAGCGATTTACCCAGGTTGAAGACGGGTCTACAGGGCCAGGTGGTCTAGGGGGCCTGCCCCATGTCCTGCGCCCGCGCAGCACAGTGGGACAGACAGCGGGTGACACATGACCCCCCAGGGACCCGGGCGGTGGGAGGGACGCGGTATCCTCCCTGCCAGGTGCCAGACGGAGCAGACCGCTTGCAGGAGACGAGTCTGCTCGGCTTCCCGCCCCCTCGGGCCGGGCCGGGCAGCAGGCGGAACGGGAAGCCTCGTGGCTGTGCCCCCCCCCCCCACAGCTGCATCCTTCCGGGGGTCCCAAGACCTCAGCTTGAGAACGGACGGTCCAGAGCTGCTGCTCCTGCACATTGCAGCCCCCAGCGTGGGCGGGGTCGGAAAACTGAGTCCGGGTGACGCGGGAGTGTGAGGTTCTTGTCTCAGAGCCGACGAAGGAGTCTGGCAGACAAAGGAGAGTGAGTAAAGCAAGAGAGTTTTATTAAGCAGGATACATAAAAAGCTCTCGGAGTTAGAGTGGCTCCCACAGGGTTGCCACTGAAGGCTTTTAGGGTTGGGTTTTTTATTGAAGGCTAACCAGGGAACTTGAATCCTTTTAACATCCCTACTGATAGCACTATTGAGTAAGGACTAGTACCTTTAGTGATAGCACCTTTAGTGGCTTACTGCCTTCTTAGAGACTGGTAATTCTTCTTAGAGACTGGTAATTCTCCTCATTTTGGGGATTTCTGTGAGCTAATGCTGCAGCCCGCTACCTATCTCTCCCTACCTAGCCCCGCCTGGCCCCTATTCAATGAGATCCTTCAGATGTATATTGCTGGGTATACTTGGGGGATGATTGTCAACATGTATCTTGGTGGGGGGTGGTAGAGATAAAGGAAGTTTCCAAAGGAATTTTTATACGTTAAAGTAGACTTTACAGCATCCTGGGGGCCAGGCTAAGATTGCCTTTTGCCCTCAGCAAAGTGTCAGCATCCAGGCAGTTAAGTCCCTAGGGGAAGGTCACTCTGCCTGTCTCAAGGACCTGTCAATGGGCTACAAGTAGTAAGGAGATTTTATCATTTTTCTTTTGCCTTCGTTTCACGTCACTAGGGAGCCAGGTCTGAGCTGGGTGCTTGGGGTAGGAGGCCTGGGAAGCCCTGACAGTCCTGCTGCTGCCAGGGCAGCCCTAGAGTGGACTTATGCACTGCTGGGGGCAAGGACACTGAGCCGATTCAGAAAGGAGGTAGAGGCTTGCCGGCTGCCCAGGCAGCCCGCCCAGCTGCACACACTCTGGCTCTCCTCCCTTCCCTGGCTCCGCCCCCTTGCAGCTCCTGATCTTTTCTTAAGCCAAAGGTCAAGATTGGCTGAGGCCCCTCCCAGTGCACCTGTCCCTGCCACACTCAGTTTCTCTGAACTGTGACCACAGACCTACAGGTGGTTATGCTGACTCTGCTTCCCTGCTTCCAGAAGGATCTTGTTTTGTGCTGCTTTACTTTTCCACAAGTAATATATGCTTAGTATAGAAAAAGCCAGAACATTCTGGTAAAGAAAAGATAATTACTGTCATCAAAAATCCCTCACACCCAAAACACTCTACCCAGTGACTTAATGTCTCTGAATCCTCCCAAGTTTTTATGCTGCAAGTACACAAACATCCACACACATAGCAGCTTTAAAAATAGAGTGATTTATTGTATGTTGGGGGGTTCTGGCCTACATATTCCAGGTGGTGAGACCAACTCTGTAGCCATTTCTGACTGGCTGCATGGTTTACACAGTGGGAATAATAATTTTACAGTACTCATGCTTTTATTTGCTCACCCAAACATAATTTAGAAGAGAAAATGCTGAGTCAGAAGAAAAGAAGCATTTCTAGGATTTTGATCTTCATTGCCAAATTTTCCTCCAGAGAATTTGCACCAGCATTATCCTTTAGTGCCACAGGAGAGTGTCCATTTTTCCATGACCTAGACAGCATCAGATATTTATATCATCTTAAGTGCCTTCCAATTTTATAGGAGAAAAACAGTCTCTTGTTTTAGCAGGCATTTATTCAATTAATTGTAATATGAACATGTTTTTATTCCTCTATTGGCAATAAGCTTTTATTCTTCTGGCAAATTGCTTCAGATACCTTATAAAATCTTCCTGCATGAAAATTTATCATATGCTTTCTTTTACATATCTCCTTTAGTGTTAAATTTCTAAAGCCCAATACTGTTTTTTTTCTCATATTTTGATGTTTTCTTCCTATATTTGATTTTTAAGTATTTATTTTAATCCAATTGAACTGCATTTTGAAGTAAGATGTGAATAGACGTGGATTTATTTGTTGTTTGTTTAACTTAGTTTTTAGAACTTGAGTTTACAGAACAATTGAGCAGAATACCAAGAGTTCCCATTTACTCCCTCAGCCTCCATTCCCCTCTACTGTCCTGAATGTATTAGTAACTCCTTGCATTAGCACCAGTGTGGCACATTTGTTACTCCTGATGAGTGGATATTGATACAATATTCTTAATTAAAGTCCATACTTTAGGTTACTGTTTGTGTTACATATTCAGTGGGTTTTGACAAGTGACCGGCATCTGCCATTACAGTGGATAACTGAAAACAAATCTGTTACACCTATTCGTCCCTCTTTCCTTCTCCAAGCCCCTCTCAAATACTGATTTTGTTCTCTGTCTTTCTAGTTTTGAGATTGTCATTATAGTTAGAATAAAATACTATAGC
This sequence comes from Nyctereutes procyonoides, assembly GCF_905146905.1. Classification (NCBI taxonomy): domain Eukaryota; kingdom Metazoa; phylum Chordata; class Mammalia; order Carnivora; family Canidae; genus Nyctereutes; species Nyctereutes procyonoides. The sequence goes on along the minus strand of NW_026575131.1, from coordinate 400,252 downwards.
TTAGCAATATGCATTAAAATTCCTCTGTATCTTTTCATGGCTCGATAGCTCATTTCTTCTTAGCATGGAATAAAATCCTGTTGTCCAGATTGACCGTTTATTTACCTAGTCACCTACTGAAAGATATCTTAGTGACTTCCAAGTTTAGGTAATTATGAATAAAGCTGCTATAAACTTCTGTGTGCAGGTTTTTGCGTGGACCCAAACTGTCAGCTCACTTAGGTAAATACCATGGAGGTGATTACTGAATCGTATGGTAAGAGTGTGGTTAGTTTTATAAGAAACTACTAACCTATTTTCCAAAGTGACTGTACCATTTTGCATTCCCACCAGCAATGAATGAGAGTCCTGATTGCTTCACCTCTTCACCAGCGTTTTGTGTTGTTAGTGTTTTGGACTTTAGTCATTCTAATAGATTTGCAGTGGTATCTCACTGTTGTTTTAATCTGCAATCCCTAGTGACTTGAGATGTTGAGCATCTTTTCATATATTCATTTCCCATTGGTATATCTTCTTTGCTAAGGTGTCTGTTCAGGTCTTTTCCCCCATTTTTAAGTTGAGTTGTTTTCTTACTGTTGAGTTGTAAGAATCCTTTGTATGTTTGGATATTGGTCCTTTATCAGATGTGTGTTTTGCAGATTTCCCCCCTGTTTGTGACTTGTCTTTTGCAGAGCAGAAGTTTTTAATTCTAATAAAATTAAGTTTATCACTTTTTTTTCTTCCATGGTTTTGTTGTTGTATATAGAATGTCAGACCCAAGGTTATCTGGATTTTCTCCTGTGTTCTAGGAGTTTTATAGTTTTATCTAAATGTAGATTATACATAGGTCTGTGATTGATTTTTTGAAGTTTTTTGTTTTGTTTTGTTTTGTTTCAATGTGGATATCCAATTATTCAAGAATCATTTGTTGAAAAGTCTGTCTTTATTGCGTTGCCTTTACTACTTTGTCAAAGATCAGGTCACTGTTCTATGGTGGTCTGAGAGCATATTGTGTATGATATGTATTCTTTCAAGTTTATTATGGTCTATCTTGGTGAATATTCCATGTGAGCTTGAGGTGAATGTATATTTTGTTGCTGTTAGATGAAGTAATTTATGACTGCCAATTAGTTCCAGCTAATTGATGGTGCTATTCAGTTAACTCATGACCTTAGTGATTCCTTGCCTGTTGGATCTCTTGGTCATTAGGAATTGATAAAGGAGTGTCAAAGTTTCCAAGTAAACTAGTAGATTTATCTATTTCTACTTGCAATTCTATCAGTTTTTACTTTGCATGTTTTGATGCTCTGTTATTAGGTAAATACATGTTGAGAATTGTTATATATTCTTGGGGAATTGAGCCCTTTGTCATTATGTTGTGCCCCCCTTTTTTAAATAAATTTATTTCCCCCCTTTTTATTCCTAATAATTTTCCTTTCTCTGAAGTCCGCTTTGTCCCAAGTTAACAGAACTACTTCATATTTATTTTGATTAGTGTTAGGAGGTTATATCTTTCTCTATCCCTTTACTTTTGATCTCCTTGTGTTTTTATATTTAAAGTGGGTGTGTTATAGACATTGTAATTGGGTCATGACTTTTTATCCACTCTGAGAGTCTCTGTGTCTTAATTGGTGTATTTAGAACATGGATGTTTAAAGTGATTATTAATATGTTTTCCTTTGTTTCTTTACTTTTGCTTTATAGTCTTCCACTATTCTGACTTGTTTGAGCTTTTTATATGACTCCATTTCTCTTCTCTCTTAGCATATTAACTGTAGCTTTTTGGGGGGCTTGTTTTTAGTGGTTGCTCTGGAGTTTGCAGTATATGTTTACAACTATAAATATACTGTTTTATGGGTGGTGCAAGTACCTTATAACAAAGTATTCTTGATTCCTCTCTCCCATACCTTATTATTATCACTGCTGTCATTCATTTCACTTATCCACAGGTTATAATCACTGAATACATTGCATATATATATAATATATATATATAGCAATAAACATGGGGGTGCATATATCTTTTTGAGTTGGTGTTTTTGTTTTCTTCAGATAAATACCCCAAAGTGGAATTGTTGGATGATATGCTTATTCTATTTTTAATTTTTTGAGGCACCACTGTTTTCTATAGTGGCTGCACCAATTTTCATTCCTACCAACAGCACAAAATAATTCTCTTTATTTCTACATCCTTGCCAACACTTACTATTTCTTGTTTTTTTTTTTTTTTTTTGATAATAGATGTGAGGTGATATCTCATTGTGGTTTTGATTTATATTTTCTGGATGATTAGTGATGTTGAGCATTTTTTCGTACACCTGTTGACCATCAGTACACCTTCTCTGGAAAGATGTCTATTGAGATCTGCCCATTTTTAAATCAGGTTGTTTGTGACTGAGTTATATAGATTCTTTATATATATTTGATATTAACTTTTTAATAGGTATATGATTTGCAAATATTTTCTCCCATTGAGTAGGTTTCCTTTTCATTTTGTTGATGTTTTCCTTTGCTTGGAGAAGCTTTTTAGTTTAATGTAGTTCCATTTGTTTATTTTTGCCTTTGTTGCCTTTTCTTTTGGTGTCAGATCTGAAATATCATCACCAAGGCCTATGTCAAGGAACTTACGACCTATATGTTCTTCTGGAAGTCTTATGGCTTCAGGTTTTACATTCAAATCTTTAATCCATTTTTAGTTTATTTTTGAGTATGGTGTCAGACAATGGTCTAGCTTCATTCTTTTGCCTGTGGCTGTCCAGTTTTACTGACATTGTTTATTGAAGAAACTGTCCTTTTCCCACTGTATGTTCTTGGCTCTTTTGTTGTAAATTAATTGATCTTATATATGTGGGTTTACTTCTGAGCTGTCCTGTTCTTTTGAACTGTCTACTTTGTGCCAATACCAAACTGCTTTGACTATGATAGCCGTGTAATATAGTTTCATATCAGGGAATGTGATGCCTCTAGTTTTATTCTTCTTTTTCAAGATTGTTTTAACTCTTTATGGTTTCTTATGGTTCCATATAAATTATAAGATTGTTTTATTTCTGTGAAAAAGTGCCGTTGGAATTTTGCTAGGGATTTCATTGAATCTGATAAATTTTGGGGATAGTACGAACATTTTAACAATATTAATTCTTCCAATTCATGAGCATGGAATAGTTCCATTTATTTGTGTCTTCATCAATTTCTTTTATTAATGTCTTATAGTTTTTAGTATACAAGTCTTTCACCTCTGTGGTTAAATTTGTTCCTATTACTTTATTCTTTTTGACATAATCATAAATAGGATTATTTTCTTAGCTTCTCGTTCTGGAAGGTTATTATTAGAAACACAACAGATTTTTAAATTAATTTTGTACCCCGGAGCTTTACTGAATTTATTAGTTCTAATTTTTGCTTTTGGTGAAGTCTTTATATTATATATATATATATATATATATAATACATATCCATACATATATTATACATATACATATATATATAATATGTCATCTGCAAATAGTGACAGTTTTACTCCTTTCTTTTCAATCTGGATGGCCTTTATTTCTTTTTCTTGCCTAACTGCTATGGCTAGGAATTCCAATACTATGTTGAATAAAAGTCACAAAAGTGGACATCCTGTCTTGCTCCTGATTTTAGAGGAAAATCTTTTCAGTTTTTCATTATTGAGTATGGTGTTAGCTTGGGCTTGTCATATATGACCTTCATTATGTTGAAGTATGCTCCCTTTACCCATTTTATTGAGGGTTTTTTATCATAAATGGATGTTGATTTTTTCAAATTATTTTTCTGTATCTGTTGAGATGATCGTATACTTATCCTTCATTTTGTTAACATAGTGTATCATGTTGATTGACTTGAAGATTTTGAACCATTTTTATATCCCTGGAATAAATCCCACTTGATCATGGTATATGACCCTTTTAATATATTGTAGAATTCAGTTTGCTAATATTTTGTTGAGGATTTCTGCATCTATGTTCATCCAGGTTATTTGCTTATTGTTTTATTTTCTTGTATTGTTCTTGTCTGATTTGGTACCAGGGTAATGCTAGCTTGCAAAATGCATTTGGGACTATTCTCACCTCTTCTATTTTTGGAAGATTTTGAGACAGATTGTTCTTAATTTTTCTTTGAATGTTGGGTAGAACTCACCAGTGAAGTCATCTGTTTCTGGACTTTAGCTGTTGGGAGGCTTTTATTACTGATTTAGTCTTCTTACTAGTAATTGGTGTGTTCAGATATTCTATTTCTTCATGATCCAGTATTAGTAGGTTGTATGCTCCTAGGAATTTACCATTTCTTCTAGGTTGTCAAATTCATTGGTGTATAATTGTTCATAGTAGTCTTTTATAATATTTTGTAATTTTGTAGTATCAGTTGTAATGTCTCCTTTCATTTCTGATTTTGTCTACTTGAGCCTTCTTTCCTGTTTTCTTGGTGAGCCTAGCTAAAGGTTTGTCAATTTTTATTTATCTTTTCAAAGAACCAATTCTTAGGTTCATTGATCTTTTCTATTGTCTTTTAAATTTCTATTTAATTTATTTCTGCTCTGATTTGTTATTTCCTTTCCTTCTTTCTACTAATTTTGGTTTGCTCTTTTTCTAGTTGTTTGCTCTTTTTTCTAGTTCCTTGAGGTGTAATGTTACAATGTTTATTTATTTATTTTTAATAATAAATTTATTTTTTATTGGTGTTCAATTTGCCAACATACAGAATAACACCCAGTGCTCATCCCGTCAAGTGCCCCCCTCAGTACCCGTCACCCATTCACCCCCACACCCGGCCCTCCTCCCCTTCCACCACCCCTAGTTCATTTCCCAGAGTTAGGAGTCTTCATGTTCTGTCTCCCTTTCTGATATTTCCTACCCATTTCTTCTCCCTCCCCTTCTATTCCCTTTCACTATTATTTATATTCCCCAAATGAATGAGACCATATAATGTTTGTCCTTCTCCGATTGACTTATTTCACTCAGCATAATACCCTCCAGTTCCATCCACGTTGAAGCAAATGGTGGGTATTTGTCATTTCTAATGGCTGAGTGTTACAATGTTTATTTCAGATTTCTTCTTCTTTTTTTTCCATGTAGGTCTTTATCACCGAATTTCCTTTTTAGAATTGCTTTTGCTGTATCCCATACATTTGTTGTATGTTTTGTTTCCATTTTAATTTATCTCAAGGGTTTTTAACATTTCTGTTTTGATTTCTTCTTTGAGTCATTGGTTATTCAGTAGTATGTGGTTCAATTTCCACATATTTGTGAATTTTCCAGTTTTCTTTTTGCAATTGACTTCTGGTTTTGTACCATTGTGGCCAGAAATAATGAATATGATTTCAGCCTTACCATTATTAAGACTTGTTTTGTGGCCTAACATGTGACCTATCCTGGAGAATGTTCTATGTGCATTCTTCTTCTATGAGAAGAATCTGTATGCTGTTCCTTGGATGGAATGTTCTGTATACGTCTGTTAAGTCTACCTGGTCTAGTGCATTGTTTAATACTAATGTTTCCTTATTGATTTTCTGTCTGGATGATCTGTCCATTGATGAAAATGGGGTATTAAAGTCCTCTACTATTATCTTTTTACTCTCTATTTCTCCCTTTTAGTATGTTAATATTTGCTCTATATATTTTAGGTACTCCTATGTTGAGGGCATAAATATTTCCAAATATTATATCTTCTTGTTGGATTGACCCCTTTATCGTTATGTAATGCTCTTCTTTGTCTCTTGCTACAGTCTTTGTTTTAAAATCTATTTGGTCTGATATAAGTATAGCTCCTCAGTTTTATTTTGGTTTCCATTTGCATTAAATATATTTTCTATCCCTTTACTTATTGAATGTGTCCTTAGACCTGAAGTGACCAAGCTCTATCTTATAACCCTGAGATCATGGCCTGAGCTGAAATCAAGATTCAGATGCTCAACCAACTGAGCCATCAAGGCACTCTTCACATTTTACATTTTTTGTCATGTATCCTTTAACTATGTAGTTATAGTTATTTTTACTGATTTTGTCTTTTAACCTTTATGCTGTCTTTAGAAGTGATTAATCCACTACCTTTACTGTATATTCACCTGTACAAGATTTATACTTTTATATATTTGTTCTTACTTTAGTTTTAGGTTGATGGGATTTTTCTTTTAATAAATATTTCATTTCACTCATTTTGCTTGCATGGTTTCTAAGCAGAAGTTTGTTGTAATTCTTATCCTTGTCTTTCTATAGGTAAGGTTTTTATTCCCTCTGACTTCTTTCAAGATTTTTCTCTTTTATTTTCTGCAGCTTGAAATTGATATGCTAAGTGTAGACTTTTTGCAGGTTTATTATTTATCCTGCTTGGTTTTCTCTTTGTTTCCCAGATGTGTGTTTTGATATTTGTCTTTAATTTTAAGGAATTTTCAGTTATCATTACTTAATATATTTGTTCTATTCATTTCTCTCTTTCTTCTCCTTCTAGTATTTCCAATACAAGTTTGTTAAGTTGTTGTAAAAGTCCTACAGTTCTTTCATATTCTGTTCTTTTTCATTTTTTTTCTCTTTGGATTTTTGTTTGGAAAATTTCTGTTGACCTATCTTCCAGCTCATTGATTGATCAGCCATGTCTAGTCTATTGAACATATTGAAGGTATTGTTCATATTTGTTACAGAGTTTTTTGTTTCTAGAATTTGCTTTTGATTTTTTTCTTAGCGTTTCCATCTCTCTGTTTACATAATCCATTTGTTTTTGTATGTTGTCCACTGTTTTCATTAGCCCTTAGCAATTTGATCACAACTGTTTTAAATTCCTTGTCTGATAGTTCCAATGTTTTTGCCATATCTGGGTCTGGTTGGGATACTTAATTTGTCTCTTCAAACTGTGTTTTTTGCCTTTGAGTATGGCTTGTATTATTTTTGTTGAAAGTTAGACATGATGTGCTGGGTAAAAGAAACTGAAGTAGGTATGTTTTTAGTGTGTAGTTTTATATTTATATGACTAGGGGTTAGGATAAAGGAGTCAGAGTTCACTTGGATTCCCAGTTTTCATTCTTCTGTTGTCTTAGGGTTTTCCCAGAGACTACATAAGTAGTCATAAATAGACTACATAATAGACTACGTAAATAATCTAACTCCTTGTAGTTCTTTTATGTAATCCTCTATTGTTATAAAGGAGTCCCATTGATGTGGTGCTAAGGTATATGGGGAAAGAAAGTCTACTAAAGTACTATGGTTAGGTCTCAGTCTTTTAATAATCTTATATCCCCCAGACTGTGAGCTTTGCATGTGCTCCTCAATTCCTCACTCTCCGCTAGGCATAACAAACATTGACCATTCTATCAAACGATAGCAGAATATACCTTCTCAAGTGCTCATGGGACATTCTCCAGGACATACCAATGGTAAGTAGGCTTCAGGACCTAGTTTTAATAGATCTTTAAAAACTGAAATCATACCGCATAATTTTTCTGACTACAGTGGAATCTAACTAGAAATCAATAATAGAGGAAAACTGGAAAATTCACAAATATGTGGAAATTAAACAACACATCTTAAACAATGACTCAAAGACGAAATTACAAGGGAAATTGGCAACTTAGAGATGAATGAAAATGAAAAGACAACATACCAAAATTCATGGGATGCAGCAAAGGTAGTGCTCAGAGGGAAATTTATAGCCATAACTACCTACGTTAAAAATAGAATTACCACAAATCAATAAACTAAATTTGCACCCTGAGGAACTAGACAAAAAAGAGCAAACTGAGCTAAAAACTATCAAAAGTAAGAAAATAATAAATATTGGAGTGGGTGTACATAAAATAAAGAATAGAAAAGCAGTAGAGAAAATGAAACAACACATTGGTTCTCTGAAAACATCAACGATATTGACAAACCTTTAGCTAGACTGGCAAAGAAAAATAGAAGATGCAAATCACTAAAATGAGAAATTAAAATGGGGATATTAGTACCAGTCTTATAGAAATAAGAATATAAGAGTATACTATAAAAAATTGTATCCGAGATTAAATGAACAGATTCCTACGAACATATAAATTATATAAACTGACTCAAGATGTAGAAAATCCAAACATAACTATAACAAGAAAAGAGATTGAATCAGTAATCAAAAATCTCCCAAGAGAGGTTCTGGACCAGATGGCTTCACTGTTGAATTCTACCAAATATTTAAAAAATTAACAATTATCTTCAAACTTCCAAAAAACAGAAATGGAGGGAAGTCATTCTATGATTCTGTCATTTATCTGATACCAAAGACAGATAAAGACATCATGAGAAAAAAGTTATAGACAAATATCCCCTATGAGTATAGTTGTAAAAGTTCTCAACAAACTCTAGCATACTGAATCTAATAACATAATATAACACTATAATTGAGTGAGATTTTTCTCAGAAATTCAAGAGTGGTTCAACATAAAAAAAATCAATCAGTGTAACATATTGCATTAATAGAATAAAGGAAAAAACCCACATGAATAACTCAATTGATGCAGAAAAGCATGTGACAAAATCCAATACCCATCCTTGATTTTTTAAAAAATGTGAAAACTATAAGAAAAAAACTAAGAAAAATGTAAGAACTTTTTCAATACAATAAAGAAAATTTATGAAATTTTATGAAAATTTATGAAGAACATAGCTAACCCCATACTCAATGTTGAGAGGCTGAACATTCCTTCTAAGATCAGGAATAAGACAATGATGTCCACTTTTATTAATGCTATTCAACATTGTACTGGAAGTCCTAGCCAGACCCAGGAAAAGAAATAAATGGCATCTAAATTGGAAAGGCCATGTAAAACTATTTCTATTCATAGATGACATGACCCTATATATAGATAATCCCAAATAATCCACTAAAAATTTTACTGGAGCTAATAAGTGAATCATCAAAGTTTCTGGGTATGAGATCAACATGAAAAAAAATCAGTTGTATTTCTATATATCAGCAATGAACACTCCAAAAGGGAAATTTAGAAAGCAGTTCTTTTTCCAGTAGTATCTAAAAGTAGAAATATCAATCTACTGAAAATGGCAGAGGAGTAGAAGGACCCTAGGCTTGTTTCATTCCACTAACACAACTAGGTAACTATCAAATCATCCTAAATGCCCCAGAAATTGATCTGAGAACAGATTTGGGGAAGTCAGTGACTCCATGAAATGTAATAACATTTGTACTATAGGAGCTCCAGAAGAAGATAGAGAAAAGGGAACAAATTTACTTGAGAAAATTATAGCTGAAAACTTCCCTAATCTGGGGAAGGAAAAAGACATCCAGATCCAGAAGGCACAGAGAACCCCCATCAAAATCAACAAAAGCAGACCAACACCAAAACATATTATAATTAAATTTGCAAAGTACAGTGATACAGAAAAAAATAACAGCAGTAAGACAAAAAGAAGTCCTTAACTTGTAAGGAAAGACCCATAGGCTAGCTGCAGATTTCTCAGCAGAAACTCAGAAGCCAAAAGAGAATAGTATGATATAGTCAATGTGCTGATTGGGAAAAATCTGCAGCCAAGGATACTCTAACCAGCAAGGCTATCATTCAGAAAGGACAAAGAGTTTCCTAGACAAATAAAAACTAAAGGAGTTCGTGACCACTAAACCAGCCCTACAAGGAATAACAAAGAGGACTTTTTGAGTGTTGAAGAGGCATTCTTTTCCCATTGGATATTCTCTCCTCCTTTGTTGAAGACTAATTGATCATATAGTTATGGGATCATTTCTGCATTTCCTAATCTGTTCCATGGATTTAGGTGTCTAGTTTTGTGTCTCTACCATACTGTCTTGATCAGTACAGCTTTGTAATATAAGTCAAAGCTCAGAAGTGTGATGCCTCCAGGTTTCCTCTCTTCTTCAAGGCTGCTTTGGCTATTCAGGGTCTTTTGTGGTCCATACAAAGTTTAAGATTGTTTGTTCCAGCCCTGTGAAAGATGGTGATATTTTGATAGGATAGATTGCTTTGGGTAGCATGGATATTTTAATAATACTTTTTCTTCCAATCCATGAGCATGGAATATTTTTCCATTTCTTTGTGTCATCTTCAAATTCTTTCATAAGTATTCTATAGTTTTTGGAGTACAAATATTTTACTCATTTGGTTAGAGTTATTCCTAAGTATCTTATTATTTTTGGTGCAATTGTCAATGGGATTCCTGAATTTCTCTTTTTGCTGCTTCATTATTGGTGTAAGAAATGCAATAGATTCCTGTACATTGGTTTTACATCCTGCGACTTTATTGAATTAGTGTATTAGTTCTAGCAATTTTTTGGTGGAATCTTTTGGGTTTTCTACATAGAATATCATGTTGTCTGTAAGTAGTGAAAGTTTGACTTCTTCCTTGCCAATTTGGAGCCTTTTGTCTCTTTTTATTGTTTGATTGCGGAGGCTAGAACTTCCAGTACAATGTTAAATGCCCACCCATGGGCATTAGTGATTAGAGTGGGTATCCTTGTCTTGTTCCTGACTATAGAGGAAAAGCTCTCAGTTATTCCCTGTTGGGGATGATACTAGCTATGGGCCTCTCCTATGTGGCCTTGATGATGTTGAGGTATATTCCCTCTATCCCTGATTGTTCAGAGTTTTTATCAAGAATGGATGTTGAACTTTGTCACATGCTTTTTCTGCCTTTATTGAAATGATTATATGGTTCTTTTTCTTTCTTTCATTAATTTAAAGGGATACATATATCCTGGTGTTTATAGTAGCATTTATCTACAATAGCCAAAATTATGGAAGCAGCCCAAGTATCCATTGATTGATGAATGGATAAAGAAGATGTGGCATATATATTCAATGGAATATTATTCAGCCATAAAAGAGAATGAAATCTTGCCATTTGCAATGGTGTGGATGGAGCTAGAGTGTTATCCTAAGCAAAATAAGTCATTCAGAGAAAGACACATACCATATAAGTTCACTCGTATGTGGAATTTAAGAAACAAAACAAATGACCATGGTAGAGGGAAGGAGAGGAAAACCATGAAACAGAGTCTTAACTATAGAGAACATAGTGAGGATTGCTGGAGAGGAGGTTGGTGGGGGGGATGGGTTAAAAAGGTGATGGGGATTAAGGAAAGCATTTGTTGTAATCAGTACTGGGTGTAGTATATATATAAGCAATGAATCACTAAATTCTACACCTGAAAGTATACACTGTAGGCTAACTAACTAGAATTTAAATAAAAACTTATAAAAATGTAGGAAATATCTAGGAATTAGAGAGACAAGACTTAAATGAATAAAGACATGCTCTGTTCATGGGTAGGAAGCTTTGATACATTGACAATACTACTCAAAGTGATCTACTGATACAACACAATCCTTATCAAAATTTCAAGAGCCTTTTATGCAGAAATAGGAAAGCCAATCCTAAAACTCCTATGTAATTGCAAGAGGCCCTAAGTAGTCAAAACAATCTTGAAAAAGAATACATTTGGAGAACTCTCTTTCTAATTTCAAAACTTATTACAAAGCTATGGTAATCAAAAGGACATGATCCTGATCAATGGGTAGAATTGGGAGTCCAGAAATAAATCTATACTTATCTGGCCAATTGATTCTTAACAAAGTCACTAAATGGGGAAAGATTAGTGTCTTCAATAAATGTTGCTAGGGTAATTGTATTTCCACATGTAAAAGAATGAAGTGGGACCCCTAGAACACAGCATGTAGAAAAAGTAACTTAAAATTGGTCAGTCACTTAAATGTAAGAGCTAAAATCACAAAACCCCTAGAAGAAAGGATAGGGGTAAATTTTCATGATGTTGTATTTGACATTGGAATTCTAGATATATACAAAAAGTGACAAAAGAGAAATAGGTAAATTTGACTTCACCAAAATTAAAAACTTTTGTGCAGCAAAGGACATTATCCAGAAAATGAAAAGACCACTTTCAGAATGGGAGAAAATATTTGCAAATTATATATGTGATAAGGTATTAATATTCAAAATTTATAAAGGGATATAATTCCTACAACTCAAAAGACCATCCAATTATATCATGTACCTAGGAGTGGAATTGCTGAGGATTATGGTAATTTTATGTTTAGATTTTTGAAGATCTCCAAACTGTTTTCCACAATGACCGCACCATTTTACATTCTTACCAGTAATATAATAGTTCTATATTTCATATCTTTGCCATCACTTATTTTCCTTTATTAAAACATTGTAGATGATATTATTCACACCAATAGTAGGTGTGAAGTGTTATTTTTTTTTTCTTTTTTAAAGATTTTTAATTTATTCATTCATGAGAGACACACAGAGAGAGGCAGAGACACAGGCAGAGGGAGAAGCAGGCTCCCTGTGGGAGCCTGATGTGGGACTCAATCCCAGGACCCCAAGATCATGGCCTGAGCCAAAGGCAGGCACTCAACCACTGTGCCACCCAGGCATCCCTGAAGGGATATTTCATTATAGTTTTGGTTTTTGTTTTTTGTAAAGACTTTATTTATCTATTCATGAGAGTCACAGAGAGAGAGGCAGAGACACAGGCAGAGGGAGAAGCAGGCTACATGCAGGGAGCCCAATGTGGGACTCCAGGATCACACCCTGGGCTGAAGGCAGGTGCTAAACTGCTGAGCCACCCAGGGATCCCCTTTTAAAAATTTTTTTATTATTTTTAAATTTTTATTTAAATTCAATTTAATTAATATATACTGTAGTATTAGATTCAGAGGTAGGATTCATTGATTCATCAGTTGCTCACAACACCCAGTGCTCAGTACTTCAAGTGCCCTCCTTAATGCCCATCACCCATTTACCCTATCCCTTCACCCACTTCCCCTTCAGCAACCCTCAGTTTGTTCCCTATAGTTAAGAGTCTTATGGTTTGCCTCCTTCTGTTTTCATCTTATTTTTCCTTCATTTTCCCTATGTTCATCTGTTTTGTTTCTTAAATTCCACATATGAGTGAAATCAATGGTATTTGTCTTTCTTTGACTAACCTATTTCACTTAGCACAATACCCTCTAGTTCTGTCCGCATCCTTGCAGATGGCAAGATTTCATTGTTTTTGATGGCTATATATTCCACTATATATATCCCATGTCTTCTTTATCCATTCATCTGTTGATGGACATCCAGACTCTCCATATTTTGGCAATTGTGAACATTGCTGCTATAAACACTGGAGTGCATGTACCCTTTTGGATCACTATGTTTGCATCTTTCAGATAAATACCCAGAAGTGCAATTGCTGGGCTGTAGAGTAGTTCTATTTTTTTGAGGAACTTTTTGAGGAACATCTGTACTGTTTTCCAGAAAGGCTGCCCCAGTTTGCATTCCTACCAACAGTGTAAGTAAGAGGGTTCCCCTTTCTCCACATCCTTGCCAACATCTGTTGTTTCCTGAGTTCAAACAGAGATTTGTATACCCGTGTTCATTCCAGCATTATTCACAATAGCCAAAAGGTAGATACAGCTCAGTGTGCATCAACAGATGAATGGACACACACACACACACACACACACACACACACACAAAATTCCTTCATAAGAAGGAGTAAAGTTTGGATACATGCTACAACATGTTTAAACCTTGAGGACATTGCACTGAGTGGAATAAGCCAGATACAAAAAGACAAATATTTTTTATTTTTTATTGGTGTTCAATTTGCCAACATATAGAATAACACCCAGTGCTCATCCCATCAAGTGCCCCCCTCAGTGCCCGTCACCCAGTCACCCCCACCCCCTGCCCACCTGCCTTTCCACCACTCTTTCCACCACTCCTTGTTCATTTCCCAGAGTTAGGAGTCTCTCATGTTCTGTCTCCCTTTCTGATATTTCTCACTCATTTTTTCTCCTTTCCACTTTATTTCCTTTCACTATTTTTTACATTCCCCGAATGAATGAGACCATATAATGTTTGTCCTTCTCCGATTGACTTATTTCACTCAGCATAATACCCTCCAGTTCCACAAAAGGACAAATATTGTATGATTCCACTTATATGTGATACCAAGAATAGGCAAATTTATAGAGACAGAAGATAGATTAGAAGTTAACAGGGGCTACTTTGGCTACTTGTAGTGGTTGGGAATGGGAAGTTATTGCTTAATGAACATAGAGTTTGGGGTGATGAGATAGTTGAGATGCTTACACAATACTGTGAATGTAAAAAAATGTTTTTGAACTGCACACTTAGAAATGATTAAAATGGCAAGTTCTATATTACATATCTTTTACCATTATAACAATTTTTTAAAACTATAATAAACACAAAGACAAACTAACAATGAAACAGAACACAGGTCCAGAGACAGATTTACCCATATATGGTACTGGAAAAAATATTTCTGGACTTCTATGTCATAGACAAGTGTCAATTCCAGAAAGATTGCATGCAATGAAATATAAAAAGCAAAACAATAAAGTTTTTTCTAATATCTCTCTTTTTAAAATTAAGACTTTATTTTTTAGAGCAGTTTTAAGTGCATAGTAAAATTAAGGGGCAGGTACAGAGATTTCTTACATACCCAGTGCCTCCTGCCACACACAACATCCCTTTTACCAACTACTCCCACCACAGTGATATATTTGTTACGACTGATGAATGTGCGCCAATACTTTGGTGAATGTATCACTCAGAGTCTATAGTTTACATTAGGGTTTACTCTTGGTGTTGTACCTTATATGGGTTTGGACAAAGCATAATATGTATCCATCATTCTGGTATCACAGAGTGTTTTCATTGCCTAAAAATCCTGTGTTCCATTTATCTGTCTATTTCTCTTCTCCAACGCTTGAGGCCACTGATCTTTTTACTGTCTCCATAGTTTTGCCTTTTCCAGAACATCATATAGTTAGAATTATACATCATATAGCCTTTCAAGATTGGCTTCTTTCACTTAATATGCATTTAAGCATAAGCCATTTTAATGACTTGATAGCTCATTTCTTTTTAGGGCTAGTCTCTGAATGTACCACAGTTTAACAATCCATTCACCTACTGGAAGACGCCCTAGTTGCTTCCAAGTTTTGGTAATTATGAATAAAGGTGCTATAAACAGCCATGTGCAAATTTTTGTGTGCATGTAAGTTTTCAACCCCTTTGAGCAAATACCAAGGAGTATGATTGTTAGATCATATGGTAACCTTATGTTTAGTTTTGTAAGAAGCTGCCAAAATGTCTTCCAAAGTGACTGTCATTTTGCATTCCAATCAGCAATGTTTGAGAGTTCTCTCATTGCTCCACATTCTTAACAGCACTTGATATTGTCAGTGCTC
Source organism: Nyctereutes procyonoides (assembly GCF_905146905.1). Classification (NCBI taxonomy): domain Eukaryota; kingdom Metazoa; phylum Chordata; class Mammalia; order Carnivora; family Canidae; genus Nyctereutes; species Nyctereutes procyonoides. The sequence goes on along the minus strand of NW_026575131.1, from coordinate 385,029 downwards.
TAGACTTTAGTCATTCTAATAGGTGTGTAGTAGTGATATTCCTCTGTTGTTTTAAGTAGAATTACTTAGTTACCATGATGTGGAGCATCTTTTCATATGCTTATTTGTCATCCGCATATCTTATTTGCTGAGTTGTCCATTCAGAAATTCAGCCTCCTTTTTATTCAGGTTCTTTGTTTTCTAATTGTTGAGTCTGCAGACTTCTTTGCGTGTTTTGGGTAATAGTCCTTTATCAGATGCAAATGTTTTCTCCCAATCTGCAGTTTGTCTCCTCATTCTCTTGACAGTGTCTTTTGCTGAATGGAAGTTTTAAATCTTAATGAAGTCCAGATTATCAATTTTCTTCTTTCATGAATTGTACTTTGATGTTGTATCAAAAGGTCACTGCATACCCACAGTCATTAAATTTTCTCCTGTGTTATCTTCTAGGAGTTATAATTTTGCATTTTACATTTAAATCTGTAAAGTATTCTGAGTAAACTTTTTGTAACGGGTATAAAGTCTGTGACTAGATTCACATTTTTGCATGTGGATGTTCAGTTGTCTCAGCACCATTTGTTGAAAACCTGTCTTTGCTCCATTGTACATTTTGTTCCTCTGTCAAACAATAAAGATTTTAGAAGACAAGGGCATCTTCATGAATTGGCATAGTTAACAATTTCTTAAATAGCTTATGAAAACCACTAACCATAAAGGCAAATTTTGATAAGTATACTATGTTAAGTTTAAGAACTTGCGTTTATTAAAAAAACACCATAAGATAGTGAAAAAGTCAAGCCATGGAGTTTCATAAGCATGTGTGACAAATGATTCATAGTCTAGATCATTAAAAAACAAAACAAAATAAACCAAAACAAACGAACTCCTGCAAATCAGTAAGGAAAAGACCGCCCAATGAAAAAAAATAGACAAAAGGCTTAAAGAGGCAGTTCCCACAAACAGATGGTCAAGTGGCCAAGAAACCTAGGAAAAGATTCTCAATTTCAATAGTCATCAAGGAATTGCAAATTAAACCCCAGTGACGTGGCTAACATTTCATGTTAGCAAAATAGCTGAAAGGAAAAAGTCACAAGGCCTCGTGCTGAATTCATGGGAGTGGAAATTGGTATACCCACGTTGGAAAACTGACAATCTGTTAAAGCTGAACGTTTTCATGCCTCTGACCCTAAAATTCCACTCCTAGATACATGCCCAACAAAAATGTGTACCCATATGCAGTAAGAACCGTGTGCTCAAATCTTGATAGCATCCCTATCACAAAACTGGAAACTACCCAAATGCCCATCGACAGAATGGATGAATAAACGTATTTATTTATATTCATGAAGTGTAATACCATGCAGCAATGAGAATGAGCATAGTACAACTACACGCGACAACGTGGATAATGTTGGTAGAAAAAGTCCACAGAACCTTATGCCATATGATTCTATTTGTATGAATACGAACATACATATACGGGGGCTGCTGGAATATTTCTTTCTCTGAGTCCTGATTACAGGGATGTGCTCAGTTTGTGGAATTCACAGAGCTACATACCTATAATTTTGCACTTATCCATAGGTATGAAGCATGTTAATACTTCAATAGTTTTCCAAAAGACATGTATATTTTTATAAATCGATAATTTAAAGAAATAAATCAAGTGAACAATATATGTTAGAGATGTAAGCATGGTGAATCAATAACCAAACTTTGTAGACATTTGCATGGTGTAACTACTCATTATTTCACATATCTTCCCTCTACTAAGTCAGCCCAATGGCACCATTTCATTCCGCCTGGGTCCCGCCTTCAGTCCTCAGGGCCTGTATACCCAGGCATTTTTTTCTGTGGGGCTGAGATAAGCAGGCCCTCGGGCCCAGACACCCTTGCTGCTTCCTGGCTCAGGGAAATAAGCCTGACGCGCAGGCTGAAAGCTGTTTGAGGAACATAGCATCTGAGGAAACTGAGGCTTGATGTGGGTTGACTGAGGTAACAACTGGTTAGTTACAGAAATATGCTCAGATATATCTCAGAGGACTTGGCTCTCATTGTTCTGTGCCAATCTGGAGGGTTTCAAGGAGGAATCCCTAATTCCATAATCTCCATATGAATCACCCACTGTGGCATCTAAAATCCTCTCTTGCAGAACCTTCTCTAGCCCGTTCATGTTAGTGGCTCTGGGCAGAGGTGTGATGCTCAGGGAACCCCAGGGGTGAACACAAGTGATTGAGGGGGCAGGGTAGGCAAGGTGCTATGCAGCTGGGGGCCGGTGAGCCCTGCCTAACGCTATGGTCTTATTCCATCCCCAGATCCTTCTGACCCATCCCTTCTGCCATGAAGATTGCAGTGATTGGGCAAAGCCTGTTCGGCCAGGAAGTTTACTGCCACCTGAGGAAAGAGGGCCATGAGGTCGTGGGTGTGTTCACTGTTCCAGACAAGGATGGAAAGGCAGATCCCCTGGGTGAGTGGGTGCCTCGGAACAGGAAAGGGGCCCAGGCAGGCAGGTAGCAGTGGGCAGGGGGTGGTCACGGGCATCCCTGGCACCTTGAATCCTCAGGTGCCAATCAACTGCCAGGAGCAAAATAGAGACCCCTTGCCCACGTGATCATGGGATGGGGTTGTGTCCTGGAGAAATGCAGCCTGCCCCCAGGGCCCTGCTATGTGACCATTTCAGGCTTCACTGACCCCAGCATCAGGCTCTGAAAGGGCTGCCAGGTGAGGAACACCACAGGTCAGTGTTCTCAGATGTGGAACGTGCAAGCTATCCCCATCAATGGGAGTGCCTGTAGCACAAGGTGTTGAGCCCTGCCTTAGGAGTTTGTGTTCAAAGGATGGGGTGCTTGACCTATGTCACTTAGCATAATACCCTCCAGGTCCATTCATATGTGGAATTTAAGAAACAAAACAGAGTTCCATAGAGGAAGGGAGGGAAAAATAAAATCAGATGGAATCAGAGAGGGAGACAAACCATAAGAGACTCTTAGCTCTGGGAAACCAGCTGAGTGTTGCTGGAGGGGAGGTGGGGGGGAGATGGGGTAAAGGGGTGATGGGCATTAAGGAGGACATGTGACGTGATGAGTGCTTGATGTTTTAAGCAACTATGGATAACTGAACTCTACACTAATGATATATGTTAATTGAATTTAAATAAAATAAGATGAAAAAAGAATGAAGGGATGGGGTGGAGTCTGAGAGTTTGCATTTCTGATGAGCTCCCAGGTGATGCTGATACTCTGGCTCTAGGAGGAGCACTAGCTCCTCTAGGCTCTAGGAGTTTAAGAATCACTAGCCCCTGGGCAGGGGCCCTCTGCTCAAGTGAACAGACCCTCCAGGGATGTGCAGGTCCTCCTCAGGCCAGATGGAGGCAGAAAATAGAGCAGGGCTTAGAAATGGAAGGCCAGAGTGAGAAAGGAGCCTTGTGGGGCTAGCCAGGTGCCGGGCATAGGTCACAGGAGTAACAATCTCTCTAGACTGGGAAGCACAGCTGACCCCTGGATCCAGTTTCAGCACTGCTGAGATGCTAACCAGGCCTCAGTCTAGACTTGGTCCAGGTGTGACCCGTGACACAGCCTGACCTTTCCACAGCCTGAGCCCTGCCCTCAGCCACTGAGTGACCACTGATGTTAGTCTCTGGGACTAGACCCCAGATGGAGCTTCTGGGCCTTGACCCTGACCTTGGATGTATTGCAGAGACATAATCCTTTGATCACAGTGTGGACAGCATTTGCAGGCACAGTGCAATCTGCTCAGTTTGATCCCATCCTCCCTCAACACCCCCAAACTCAGAGCAGAGGCAGAGGGGGTGAGAGAGCGGGTCGAGGCCACTCAGGGGCCAGCCATCATGCTGACTGTGCTACCAGAATCCCATACAGGCATGTACTTGTTAGGTGCTGAAGATGGCAGGCAGAAGGAACTCCCAACCACGGGGTAGTGGCTGTAGGTGGCAGCTGGGGAAACAGAAGCAGCTGTGACTCCCAACACATGGAATCTTGGGGCTGTGATCCAGACCTGTAGGGACTGAGCATGCTGCTCATCGGGGCTGGAACTGGGCGGAGTAGGGGGTGCCTGCAAGCCGGGCCCCAATCCTGGAGGGCAGACCTGGCAGGGGGAAGGTGAACCCTGGGTCTCCTTCTGCAGATACTGAGAAAACGCTACTCTGGGAAGAGGGAAGACTCTACTGCCACTAGGGGGAGGAAACTGGGGGTGGGAGGGGGTGAGGGGGTGGTTTCAGTGGCTCAGGCCAGGAACCCTACAGAAAGGAGCACATCCCCGCTTTCCCCTTACACTCAGTCTGTCGGTCTCCTCAGGCAGCCCTTACCAGCAGCCCTTGACAGTAACCTGGGGACAGCACCACAAGGCTGCGGAAGGGGGTGGGTGAGGAGCAAAGTCTGGGTGAGGGGTGAGCTCGGACGTTTTGGTGGTCAGCTGTAGCCAGTGCACACAGAGCGGTCCCCTGGGTGCTGTCCCTGGGTGCCGTCCCCTGCCTGCCATCCCCTGGGTGCTCTCCCCTGGGTCCTCTCCCCAGTGTACCGTCCCCTGGGTGCCGTCCCCTGCATGCCGTCCCCTGGGTGCTGTCCCCTGCGTGCCGTCTGCTCTGTGCGGCCGGGGAGAGTCCCGCTGTGCTTGGGGCAGGCCGGGAGGGACAGGCTGTGGGCATGATGCTGGAGCCACTTTCCTGGGAAGGCCGCGGTGGCTGTGGGTGAGTGCCTGCAGGGAAGGCCCGTTTCTCACCTGCTGTCCCACAGGCCTGGAAGCCGAGAAGGATGGAGTGCCGGTGTTCAAGTTCCCCCGCTGGCGGGTGAAAGGACAGGCTCTGCCTGAGGTGGTGGCGAAATACCAGGCTTTGGGTGCAGAGCTCAACGTCCTGCCCTTCTGCAGCCAGTTCATCCCCATGGAGGTCATCAGAGCCCCCAGCCACGGCTCCATCATCTACCACCCAAGTCTGCTCCCCCGGCACCGAGGGGCCTCGGCCATCAACTGGTGAGACAGGGAGAGACACCCCGTCTGCCAGGAAGTCATCCTGCCCTAGCCCAGAGCTTGGGCCTGGGGCGCAGAGTAGGTGTCAGGCAAGGGTCTGTCCGGGGCTCCAGCTGGCATCCACACAGCAGACTGGTGAGGCGTGATCGTAGTCAAGTGTGCCAGAGAGGACTGGGGACAGGCCTTGGCAAGCACTCTGCCTTCCCACCGTAAACTGTGAAGTGGGCAGCAGTCTCACTGGGACACAGAGGGCTAAGATGCTCACCCCAGGGTACGAAGCCAGGCAGAATGGCCAGAGGCCACACCCACTGCCAGGACACAGTGGCATCCCACTCAGAAAGGAGAGACATGAAGTAAAGGGTTACCTGAATGAGATGGTTTGACATGATAAGTGCTCAGACGAAAGGGAAGCTATGACGGATGCGTGGTGCAGTTTGGTTGGGTGGTAGCAAGGAGAAACATCTGAGCTGGGCAGAGTGGGGTTCAGGCTCCCTGACTTCTGGGTACACCTCTTCCCTTCTCTGGGTCTCCGTTTCCTCATCTGTAAAGGGACACCTATTGGGTGTCACATCACATCAGGGTGTCTACCATGACACCTAGCACGTGGTTGGTGTCAGTAAATACCTTCCCCTTCCAGGTCTCACCAGAGCAGGGTGGGGCATGAAGGGGGTTGTCAGAGGCTGACTGGGGGCACAGGAGCTGCCCTCAGTTTGCCCTTGTCCCTGGTCCTTCCTCCTGGACTCAGGCTTTCCCACTTGTGCTTCCCAGGACACTCATTCACGGAGACAAGAAAGGGGGCTTTACCATCTTCTGGGCAGATGATGGTCTGGACACGGGAGACCTCCTGCTCCAGAAGGAGTGTGAGATCCTCCCGGACGACACTGTGAGCACCCTGTACAACCGCTTCCTCTTCCCTGAAGGCATCAAAGGGATGGTAAGGGCTGGGAGCCGGCCATGCCCACGTGGGCCTCCTCGTTCTGGTACCCTCTCTAGGCCTAACTGTTTTCCCCAGGTCCTGGGTTCTGCAGGGAGAGAGAGCTCTAATTTCAGAGTTCCAGAGAGGGAGGACTAGGACATGCAAGGTATTGTGTTAGGCAAGACTCATGTTTACAACGTACAGAACCCAATTCAAAAAGCTTAATTCCAAAAGGGGACATTTTTGGCTCAGAGGAGATAAAAGGCCAGGCTGGTGGCAAGCATGGCTGCGTCTAGAGGCATAAGCTCTATCATAGGACTCTGTCCCCCTGTTGTCCTACTGGTTCTACTCATCTGTTTGATTAGCTTTATCTTCAGGTGGGCTGCCCTTAAATGGGAGGAAAGGCAGTCCCTGGTGGCTCGAGACTTGTACCTCTGGATTATAAGGGAAGAAAAACTCTTCTCACAGAATTCATGAACGAGAAATTAGAGAAGCCCACCTGTGGTCCCACGCACACTAAGTTGTCTGCAGGAGAGTGTTCTGTTATCTGAACAGGCCCGACAGGAGGGAGGTCAGACACCACTGTGCTTGGCACAGCAGGCAGGCTCTGAGGGCATGACCCCCAAGGAGGCCAGCCAGGGTTGGCCAGAAGCAGACACATGTTCCAGACATGTAGACTTCTGTTCCATCCGTGCAGACATGGATTCCAGCAGCAGGAGGAGTCAGAGAGAAGGAAGAGGAGAGCGTTCCCTGTTTGGACTAAGCAACGAGCACAGCAGTGACAGGAGTGTTCACTGCTGCCCTGTCGTCAGCCATCCCCTTCCCTCCTCTCCTGCTTCTTGCCAGCCACCTTTTATTCTTCACATTGTGTCAAACAAGACGCCTCTTATATGCTCTCCCATGGAGTCCCCCTTATCATAAGAGTGCCGAACAGAGTAGGCTTGCTGGAGATGTGATATGAGACAGAGAAAGGGATTATCTGGCACATTCACTAAAAACATCCTTTTAGGGCTGCGCTGTTCAGTATGGCAGCCGTTAGTCACATGCAGCTATTACATTAATTACATTGAATTTTAATTAAAAATGGAGTTCTTCAGTCCCACTAGCTACCTTTCAAGTCCCTAGGACTGGAACTACACATGGTCGATGGCCATCGTATTGGACGTTCTGATGATAGAACATGGCCATCACCACAGAACATTCTGCTGGCCAGTTCTGTTTTAGACATTTCTGACACTCATCACTTCTTGGTTTAGGAGGCTTGGGGCTCTCCCGCAGGACCCCTTCAGGATGGGCCCAGGCTCCTGGGCTCTCCTCCCCACGTTCTTGATTCCTTCTACCACAACCTTCCTCTTTTCCTTAACAGAAACTGCTTCCTGCTTAATCTCAGACCTCCAAACACATCATGGGGCTCAGGAGGCATTGTCCTCAAGAGAAGGAAGGTTTAGATGAAACCATGGGAATCTGTGTTTGTTACATCTATACAGGGCTTTGTAGTTTATATAATCTTCTAAGATCTCAGAAGGTACAAGTTTTTTATTTTCTCATGTGTTTTATTGAGGTTCAATATGCCAACATATAATATAACCCCCCAGTGTTCATCCAATAAAGTGCCCCCCCTCAGGGCCCAACAGCCAGTCACCCCATCCCCCCTGGCCACCTCCCCTTCTGTAACCCTTTGTTCATTTCCCGGAGTTAAGAGGCTTTCATGGTTTGTCACCCTTTCTAATTTTTCCCACTCAGTTTCCCCTCCTTTCCCTTAAAATCCCTTTCACTATTGCTTATATTCCCTGTATGAGTGAAACCATATGATGATTGTCCTTCTCCAATTGACTTACTTCCCTCAGCATAATACCCTCCAGTTCATCCACGTTGAAGCAAATGGTGGGTATTTGTCGTTTCTAATGGCTGAGGAATATTCCATTGTATACCTAGACCACATCTTCTTTATCCATTCATCTTTCGATGGACACCGAGGCTCCTTCCACAGTTTGGCTATTGTGGAATTGCTGTTATAAACATCGGGGTGCAGGTGTCCTGGCGTTTCATTGCATCTGAATCTTTGGGGTAAATCCCTAACAGTGCAATTGCTGGGTCGTAGAGCAGGTCTATTTTTAACTCTTTGAGGAACCTCCACACAATTTTCCGGAGTGGCTGCACCAGTTCACATTCCCACCAACAGTGTAAGAGGGTTCCCTTTTCTCCACATCCTCTCCAACATTTGTGGTTTCCTGCCTTGTTAATTTTCCCCATTCTCACTGCTGTGAGGTGGTATCTCATTGTGGTTTTGATTTGTATTTCCCTGATGGCAAGTGATGCAGAGCATTTTCTCATGTGCATGTTGGCCATGTCTATGTCTTCCTCTGTGAGATTTCTCTTCATGTCTTTTGCCCATTTCATGATTGGATTGTTTGTTTCTTTGCTGTTGAGTTTAATAAGTTCTTTATAGATCTTGGATACTAGCCCTTTATCTGATACGTCATTTGCAAATATCTTCTCCCATTCTGTAGGTTGTCTTTTAGTTTTGTTGACTGTATCCTTTGCTGTGCAAAAGCTTCTTATCTTGATGAAGTCCCAATAGTTAATTTTTGCTTTTGTTTCTTTTGCCTTCGTGGATGTATCTTGCAAGAAATTACTGTGGCCAAGTTCAAAAAGGGTGTTGCCTGTGTTCTCCTCTAGGATTTTGATGGAATCTTGTCTCACATTTAGATCTTTCATCCATTTTGAGTTTATCTTTGTGTATGGTGAAAGAGAGTGGTCTAGTTTCATTCTTCTGCATATGGATGTCCAATTTTCCCAGCACCATTTATTGAAGAGACTTTCTTCCAGGGGAGAGTCTTTCCTGCTTTGTTGAATATTAGTTGACCATAAAGTTCAGGGTCTCCTCTGGGTTCTCTATTCTGTTCCATTGATCTATGTGTCTGTTTTTGTGCCAGTACCACACTGTCTTGATGGCCACAGCTTTGTAGTACAACTTAAAACCCGGCATTGTGATGCCCCCAGCTATGGTTTTCTTTTTTAAAATTCTCCTGGCTATTCGGGGTCTTTTCTGATTCCACACAAATCTTAAAATAATTTGTTCTAACTATCTGAAGAAAGTCCATGGTATTTTGATAGGGATTGCATTGAACGTGTAAATTGCCCTGGGTCACATTGACATTTTCACAATATTAATTCTGCCAATCCATGAGCATGGAATATTTTTCCATCTCTTTGTGTCTTCCTCAATTTCTTCAGAAGTGTTCTATAGTTTTTAGGGTATAGTTCCTTTACCTCTTTGGTTAGGTTTATTCCTAGGTACCTTATGCTTTTGGGTGTAATTGTAAATGGGATTGACTCCTTAATTTCTCTTTCTTCAGTCTCATTGTTAGTGTATAGAAATGCCACTGACTTCTGGGCATTGATTTGTATCCTGCCACACTGCTGAATTGCTGTATGAGTTCTAGCAATCTTGGGGTGGAGTTTTTGGGTTTTCTAGGTAGAGTATCATGTCATCGGCAAAGAGGGAGAGTTTGACTTCTTCTTTGCCAATTTGAATGCCTTTAATGTCTTTTTGTAGTCTGATTGCTGAAGCTAGGACTTCCAGTACTATGTTGAATAGCAGTGGTGAGAGTGGACATCCCTGTCTTGTTCCTGATCTTAGGGGAAAGGCTCCCAGTGCTTCCCCATTGAGAATGATATTTTCTGTGGGCTTTTCGTACATGGCTTTTAAGATGTTGAGGAATGTTCCCTCTATCCCTACGCTCTGAAGAGTTTTGATCAGGAATGGATGCTGTATTTTGTCAAATGCTTTCTCTGCATCTAAAGAGAGGATCATATGGTTCTTGTTTTTTCTCTTGCTCATATGATGAATCACATTGATTGTTTTATGAGTGTTGAACCAGCCTTGTGTCCCGGGGATAAATCCTACTTGGTCATGGTGAATAATTTTCTTAATGTGTTGTTGGATCCTATTGGCTAGTATCTTGTTGAGAATTTTTGCATCCATGTTCATCAGGGATATTGGTCTGTAATTGTCCTTTTTGGTGGGGTCTTTGTCTGGTTTTGTAATTAAGGTGATGCTGGCCTCATAGAACGAATTTGGAAGTACTCCATCTCTTTCTATCTTTCCGAACAGCTTTAGTAGAATAGGTATGGTTTCTTTTTTAAACGTTTGATAGAATTCCCCTGGGAAGCCATCTGGCCCTGGACTCTTGTGTCTTGGGAGGTTTTTGATGACTGCTTCAATTTCCTTCCTGGTTATTGGCCTGTTCAGGTTTTCTATTTCTTCCTGTTCCAGTCTTGGTAGTTTGTGGCTTTCCAGGAATGTGTCCATTTCTTCTAGATTGCCTAATTTATTGGTGTATAGCTTTTCATAATATGTTTTTAAAATCGTTTGTATTTCCTTGGTGTTGGTAGTGATCTCTCCTTTCCTATTCATGATTTTATTAATTTGAGTCTTCTCCCTCTTCTTTTTAATAAGACTGGCTAATGGTTTATCTATCTTATTAATTCTTTTAAAGAACCAACTCCTGGTTTTGTTGATCTGTTCCACAGTTCTTCTGGTCTCGATTTCATTGAGTTCTGCTCGATTCTTAATTAACTCTCTTCTTTTGCTGGGTGTAGGATCCATTTGTTGTTTTTTCTCTAGCTCCTTTATGTGTAAGGTTAGCTTTTGTATTTGAGTTGTTTCCAGTTTTTGAATGGATGCTTGTATTGCGATGTATTTCCCCCTTAGGACTGCTTTTGCTGTATCCCAAAGATTTTGAACGGTTGTATCTTCATTTTCATTAGTTTCCATGAATCCTTTTAATTCTTCCTTAATTTCCTGGTTGACCCTTTCATCTTTTAGCAGGATGGTCCTTAACCTCCACGTGTTTGAATTCCTTCCAAACTTCTTGTTGTGATTGAGTTCTAATTTCAAGGCATTATGGTCTGAGAATATGCAGGGGATGATCCCAATCTTTTGGAATCAGTTCAGACCCGATTTGTGACCCAGTATGTGGTCTATTCTGGAGAAAGTTCCATGTGCACTTGAGAAGAATGTGTATTCAGTTGAGTTTGGATGTAAAGTTCTGTAGATATCTGTGAAATCCATCTGGTCCAGTGTATCATTTAAAGTTCTCGTTTCTTTGTAGATGTTCTGCTTAGAAGACCTATCGAGGGAGAAAGAGGTAGATTGAAGTCACCAAGTATAAGTGTATTATTATCTAAGTATTTCTTCACTTTGGTTATTAATTGACTTAAATATTTGGCAGCTCCCACATTCAGGGCATATATATTGAGGATTGTTAAGTACTCTTGTTGGATAGATCCTTTAAGTATGATATAGTGTCCCTCTTCATCTCTCACTACAGTCTTTGAGGTAAATTTTAGTTTATCTGATAAAAGGATCTACCCCTGCTCTCTTTTGAGGACCATTTGAATGGTAAATGGTTCTCCAACCTTTTATTTTCAGGCTGTAGGTGTCCTTCTGTCTAAAATGAGTCTCTGTAGACAGCAAATAGATGGGTCCTGCCTTTTTATCCAGTCTGAAACCCTGCGCCTTTTGATGGGGTCATTAAGCCCGTTCACGTTCAGAGTTACTATTGAAAGAAATGAGTTTAGTGTCATCATGATATCTATTCAGTCCTTCTTTTTGTGGATTGTTCCACTGAACTTCTTCTTAAAGGGGAATTTTAAGAGCCCCCCTTAAAATATCTTGCAGAGCTGGTTTGCAGGTCACATATTCATTCTTTCAGTTCCTGCCTTCTTGGAAGCTCTTTATCTCTCCTTCCATTTTGAATGAGAGCCTTGCTGGATATAGTATTCTTGGTTGCATGTTCTTCTCATTTAGGACCCTGAATATATTGACCCTGAATATATTCTGCCAGCCCTTTCTGGCCTGCCAGGTCTCTGTGGAAAGGTCTGCTGTTACCCTAATATTCCTCCCCATAAAAGTCAGGGATTTCTTGTCTCTGGCTGCTTTAAGGATCTTCTATTTATCTTTGGAATTTGCAAGCTTCACTATTAAATGTCGATGTATTGAACAGTTTTTATTGATTTTAGGGGGGGATCTCTCTATTTCCTGGATCTGAATGCCTGTTTCCCTTCCCAGATTAGGAAAGTTTTCAGCTATGATTTATTCAAATAATATTCTGGCCCTCTGTCCCTTTCGGCGCCCTCGGGAACCCCAATTAAACGTAGGTTTTTCTTCCTCAGACTGTCGTTTATTTCCCTTAATCTATCTTCATGGTCTTTTAATTGTTTGTCTCTTTTTCCCTCAGTTTCTGTCTTTGCCATCAGCTTGTCTTCTATGTCTTTGCCATCAACTTGTCTTCTATGTCACTTGCTTGTTCTTCCACCTCGTTAACCCTCGTCGTTAGGACTTCTAGTTTGGATTGCATCTCATTCAATTGATTTTTAATTGCTGCCTGACTGGATCTAAATTTTGCAGTCATGAAGTCTCTTGAGTCCTTTATGCTTTTTTCTAGAGCCACCAGTAGCTGTATAATAGTGCTTCTGAATTGGCTTTCTGACATTGAATTGTAATCCGGATTTTGTAACTCTGTGGGAGAGAGGACTGTTTCTGATTCTTTCTTTTGAGGTGAGGTTTTCCTTCTAGTCATTTTGCTCAGTGCAGAGTGGCCAAAAACAAGTTGTATTGGGAAAAGGAGAAAAAGAGAGGAGAGAAAGAAGGAAAGAAAAGAGAAAAAGAAAAAAGGAAGAAAAAGAGAAAGAAAAAGAAAGAAAGGAAAAAAAAGCGTGGGGAAAGCAAAGAGAAATCAAAAAGAAAAAAGAAAAGAAAAGAAAAACCACGGGGGAGTATCTTCTGATTTCTGTATACTTTAAGTCCCTTGACTTCCCCTGGAACTTGCCCGTGTAGCTGGTCTTCTGGGGGAGGGGACTGTTGTGCCGATTTTCAGGTGTTAGCACTTGACAGAGCTGCTCTGCCCCCTGCCTGGTGCAGGGCTCATTGGGGGTTGTTTACCCCGTGAGGCCCCAGGAGGAACAACCCCAGTGGCGGGGCCAGCTCTGAGCCCTGGAGTCAGCTCCCGCAGTAACTACGGGGCTCTCCGTCTGCAGGACCTGGAGGCTCCGGGGCGGGGCCGCTGATCTGCTCAGCTCGGGGCAGGAGCGTCCTTGCTGTCCTGGGCCCTCCCGGCCTCTGCCTGTCCCGGGGGGAGGCCGGATCCTGGGCTGTGTCCCGGCGCCCTGTGCTCCGGGGCCTGCGCTGTTGGATTCGCGCTCCCGCCCCGCAGCCCCCTCCGCGGAGCCGCCGCCCGAGCCCCTCCGAGCTGCTCCGGGTCCCGTGCGCGCTGCAGCCCTTAGGGAGCTCGGCGCACTCTCCCGGGGCGCAGGTGTCTGTTAGTGTCCCCGGGAGCCCGAGGGCATCCCCGCTCTCCTGGGTCCTGCTCCAACTCCCTGCGAGCCCATTTCCACCCGGGAAGGTTGGTGCAGCTCCTGCTTCTCCGGGACGGCGCTCTCCTGTCTTGGGGACACTCGCCCGGGCCTCAGCCCGGCTCCTCGCGGGGCCCCTCCCCCTTGGAGGCCTTTTGTTTCTTTATTTCTTTTTCCCCGTCTTCCTACCTTGATAGAAGCGCGAACTCTTCTCACTGTAGCATTCCAGCTGGTCTCTCTTTAAATCTCAGGCCGAAAACGTAGATTTTCAGGATGATTTGAAGGTTATCTAGGTAATTTGGTGGGGACAAGTGATTTGGGGACCCTACTCTTCCGCCATCTTGCCCCTCCCCCCTGGGTGCAATTGTAGATGGGATTGACTCCTTAATTTCTCTTTCTTCAGTCTCATTGTTAGTGTATAGAAATGTCACTGATTTCTGGGTATTGGTTTTGTATCCTGCCACACTGCCAAATTGCTGTATGAGTTCTAGCAATCTTGGGGTGGAGGTTTTTGGGTTTTCTAGGTAGCGTATCATGTCATCGGCAAAGAGGGAGAGTTTGACTTCTTCTTTGCCAATTTGAATGCCTTTTATGTCTTTTTGTTGCCTTATTGCTGAGGCTAGGACTATGTTGAATAGCAGTGGTGAGAGTGGACATCCCTGTCTTGTTCCTGATCTTAGGGGAAAGGCTCTCAGTGTTTCCCCATTGAGAATGATATTTGCCATGAGCTTTCCGTAGATGGCTTTTAAGATGCTGAGAATGTTCCCTCTATCCCTACACTCTGAAGAGTTTTGATCAGGAATAGATGCTGTATTTTGTCAAATGCTTTGTCTGCATCTACTGAGAGGATCATATGGTTCTTGTTTTTTCTCTTGCTGATATGATGAATCACATTGATTGCTTTACGAGTGTTGAACCAGCCTTGCATCCCGCGGATAAATCCCTCTTGGTCAAGGTGAGTAATCTTCTTAATGTATTGTTGGATCTATTGGCTAGTATCTTGTTGAGAATTTTTGCATCTGTATTCATCAGGGATATTGGTCTATAATTCTCGTTTTTGGAGAATTTTTGCATCTGTATTCATCAGGGATATTGATCTATAATTCTCCTCTTTGTCTGGTTTTGGAATTAAGGTGATGCTGGCCTCATAGAACGAGTTTGGAAGTATTCAATCCCTTTCTATCTGTTGGAACAGCTTTAGTAGAATAGATATTGTTTCTTCTTTAAACGTTTGATAGAATTCCCCTGGGAAACCATCTGGCCCTGGACTTTTGTGTCTTGGGAGGTTTTTGATGACTGCTTCAATTTCCTCTCTGGTTATTGGCCTGTTCAGGTTTTCTATTTCTTCCTGTTCCAGTTTGGTAGTTTGTGGTTTTCCAGAAATGCATCCATTTCTTCTAGCTGCCTAATTTATTGGCGTAGAGCTGCTCATAATATGTTTTTAAAATCGTTTGTATTTCCTTGGTATTGGTTGTGATCTCTCCTTTTTCATTCATGATTTTATTAATTTGAGTCTCTTTTCTTTTTTTTTTTAAATAAGACTTGCTAGGGGTTTATCTATCTTATAATTCTTTCAAAGAAACAACTCCTGGTTTTGTTGACATGTTCTACAGTTCTTCTGGTCTCTATGTCATTGAGTTCTGCTCAAATCTTTATTATCTCCATTCTTCTGCTTGATGTAGGTTTTATTTGCCCTTCTTTCTCCAGTTCCTTTAGGTGCAAGCTTAGCTTGTGCATTTGAGTTTTTTCCAATTTTTTGAGGGGTGCTTGTTTTGGGATGTATTTCCCTCTTAGGACTGCTTTTGCTGTATCCCAAAGATTTTGAACGATTGTATCTTCATTTTCATTAGTTTCCAGGAATCTTTTTAATTTTTCTCTAATTTCCTGGTTGATCCTTTCATCTTTATTTTTATTTATTTTTTTATTTTATTTTTATTTTTTTAAAGATGTTATTTATTTATTCATGAGAGACCAGAGAGAAAGTTCCATGTGCCTTTGAGAAGAATGTGTATTCAGTTGTGTTTGGATACAAAGTTCTGTAGATATCTGTGAAATTCATCTGGTCCAATCTATCATTTAAAGCTCTTGTTTCTTTGCTGATGTTCTGCTTAGAAAATCTGTCATTTGCAAAAAGTGCTGTGTTGAAGTCTCCTACTATTAGTGTGTCATTATCTAAGTATCTCTTTGCTTTGGTTATTAATTGATTGATATACTTGACAGCTCTCTCATTAGGAGTATAAATATTCATGATTGTTAGGTCTTCTTGTTGGATAGATCCTTTATGTATAATATAGTGTCCCTCTTCATCTCTGACTACAGTCTTTGGGATAAACTCTAATTTATCTGATATGAGTTTTGCTATCCCAGCTTTCTTTTGAGGATCATTTGAGTGAAAAATTGTTCTCCACCCTTTCATTTTCAGGCTGGAGGTGTCCTTACATCTCAAACGAGTTTCTTGTAGACAGCAAATAGATGCGTCTTGCTTTTTTATCCAGTCCAATACCCTGTGTCTTTTGATGGGATCATTTAGCCCATTCACGTTCATAGAGTAACTATTAAAATATATGAATTTAGTGTCATCCTATTACTTATTCAGTCCCTGTTTTTATGGATTGTTTCTTTGCACTTCCTTTTTCTTTTACAGGGCCCCCTTTAATATTTACAAGATCTTCTATATAATCATCTAAAGCCATGTTGTGATAGAGGGGCTGGGGTTTTGTACTCATTGTTTAGATCGGAATTAGATTCAGGCCAACTGCACCCATTCCTCTAATGGATATTCCTTGGGAGCCCATTGTGTACAAGGTGTGGGGCCAGGCAAGTCTGGTCAGCATGGGGCTGGCCCCAGGCTCATGGTGAACCCAGGGCCTGGGAGGAGAGGGAGGGTTGTAATGCTGGGGACACCAACTGACCTGGTCTCCTTAGGTGCAGGCCGTGAGACTGATCGCTGAGGGCAAAGCCCCCAGACTCCCTCAGCCTGAGGAAGGAGCCACGTACGAGGGCATTCAGAAGAAAGAAACAGCCAAGGTCAGTGCAGGGCCCTGCCCACCCAAAGCCTGCCTGTGCATGGGCTGTGGTGCAGAGGGTATCCCAGGGAAGCTGGGATTCAGGCTGGATGGCCATGTTGTAATTATTTAAGGCCTGAAGAAAGAGCAGCCCAAGCAGGAGAAGCATGAGCAAAGCTCCTGTGGCACCTGGACAGGCAGCGAGCAAGAGTGTGTTCTGGGTTCTCTGGTCTTCTTGGGGAAGAGTGGGCAGGCAGGGTCCCCATGGAGAAGAGCTGGGGTGGAGCAGTGTGTGAGAAACCAGCCATAAGCTGGAAATCTCTAAGATGGGGTGTGAGAGGTAATTCAGTTTCTTGGAGCTATCACAGCCTTGCGGAGTGGGGGTAGGGGGCTATATGGGCTGTGCCTCTGCTTAAGGCTTATGGGGTACATAGGGATCTGTATGAGCCCTGCAGATGAAGAGAAGCTGAATGGCCCTGCACTCTTCTGGGGAGGCTGTGTGAAGCTTTGGCCGTCTTAACAGAGTGTTCTCTTCTCCAATCATCCTGAAGTTTACACAACCAGTGAAAGACTGGGGTCAGAGAGCATCCAGAACCAGGGTCCCGGGGAGAGCACTATCCCAGCTCAGGGACTCAGACCAGTGTCCAATAGGAAGCCAGAGTTCCCCAGCTCCCTCCTCCACCCAGTCAGGGGTCATCAGGGCACTGGTGGTATGGGGGGGTAATTGGTTGTTGGGGGTTAGGGGAGGCAGGGGAGGGCAGAGGATGTCCAAAGAGTAGGGAAGAGACTGAGTATACACATGTTGCCCCACAGATCAACTGGGATCAGTCAGCAGAGGCCATTCATAACTGGATCCGAGGGAACGACAAGGTGCCAGGTGCCTGGACAGAGGCCTGTGGGCAGGTGTGTTCGTGCATGGCTGAGATTGGGCTAGAAGCACTGGTGTGCCCTGCTGGCTGCCAAACTAGCAAAATATGTTTGATATTTTTGGCTAGCAAATAGCCATTGCCCTGACTCCTAACCCAACCCCACCCAAGTGCCCCCCTTGGCTCCTCCCCCACGACCATGAGACCTGTCCACCATCTGGTGGCTGAAGGATAAAGGTCCAGCACAGCTCAAGGCTTCCAAGCCCCTGCAGCAACTGTGGGTTCAAAGCTGTATTGCTTGTAAAGTATTTTGACTCTCCTCTCTGGGCTCACAGACATCCCGAGTCCAGCTCCAACGTTGACTTGATCTGAGTGGGGACAGGGATTGGGCAGTGGGCATTCTTCACATGCTGAAGATGGTGAGTCCTTGGCTCACAGGCTCTCCAGAGGCACTGGGAGTTGGCAGGGCTGGGAGTGGGAACCTTCATCTGCTCCCCACAGGGGGGAGTCCTGTCCCACCAAGCCTCAGACTGTCCAAACACCTGACTCTGTCCAGGAGTCTCTCTCCTACCCTTATCACCATAAGATCCTTTGCAAAGTGAACAGTGTTTGGTGGCATCCCTAGGGCAGTCTGTGATGCCTTGCGGAGGTTATCTCCCAGTGTCTGTCCCCCTGAGGTCTGAGGCCCAGGGCCCATACATAGGGTCTAAGGGTGTGCAGGGCTTGAGGGTACCATGAGGCCTCCCAGGCTCTTCAGGGAGGCAGAGTTCTTGGGCTGCAGCTGCCCTGGCCCCCTCCTTCCTTTCCCTGGCCCTGCCCAGCCCCCCTTCACCCCCTTTGCCCTGCTCAGTCCTGCCTGGGCTGCCAGCAGTAGAGGCCTCTTTCATCCACCATCTTCTGGTTTTCCTGTCCTCAACAGAAGCTGACTTTCTTCAACTCAACGCTAAACACTGCAGGCTTGCTGCCTGAGGGAGAAGATTTGCCCATCCCAGGAGCCCATCGGCCGGGGGTCGTCACCAAAGTGGGACTCATCCTTTTCGGGAATGATGACAGAATGGTAATGGTCCCTGTCGTTGTGGGCACACACACATCCAGACGCTCAGGCCTGGCATTTAGACCCCGTGCTGCTCTGGAGAAAATGGGGGAAAATTAGACTGCAAAAGTCTGGAAAACCTTATGCTTGTAATTCCCTGTTCTGGGAAGGCTGACTCCTTGCTTTTCATGACCAGGCTTCTCAGCCAGAGCTGGGTGCCCTGTGAGGGTATTGGAATCAGGGAGGGGCTCTGTCCCAGGAGGCCTGAACTGGGAGCTCATTCTACTCCAGCAGAGTGTCCAGGTGCCACTGGGTGTGTTCACTGAATCTCTGTGCCTCAGTTTCCTTCTTTCTGAATAGCGACATCACAGTGAAGGGTCCCTGGAGCCATGCTGGACACCCAACACACCCTGACTCATGTTAGCAGACTCTGCAACTCTGAGTAACAGCTAATATTTATGGAGTGCCTGCTGTGTGCCTGACCACTATTTTAAAACAGTTTATATCTATTAAGTTTGATTTTCCGAACAACTGTAAGAGATACATATTAATATTATACCCATTTTATAGAAGAGAAGACTGAAACAAAGAGGTTTAAGTAACCCTCCCAACATCACTGAGTTAGTTTGTGGCAGAGCTGGGATTGTGGCTCCAAGGCCCACCCCTTGGCCATCAGTACTCACTCCATGCAGTGGCTGGGAGATTGGGGACTTAAGATACTGAGGGCAGAGAAGGAGTACAGGGAGGGATCTCCAAGCACTTTGGGGGTTTCATCAAACCCCGTGGATGTTGAATCATTGGCTGCATCGGTGTGTATAGGCCAGGTGGAGGGTGGAGCAGCTTTTATGGGGATTGGTGTGAGCTCACTCTGGGTGCCCATCCTGCTGTGCCCTGCCACTGGCAGGTCCGAGGCTGGCCTTAGTGTCTGCTACTTACAGTGCTTGCGTGTTTTAGGTATTCGTGATTGATACGTGCAGTTGAAAGATGATACTTCTCTTTGTCAAGTTCCCTGGAAGCAGTATCTGAGATAAGAGTCCTTGTGCATGTGATTTATCGAGGTAGTGCTCTTAGAGAATCCCACACAACACAAGGCTGGGCTGGAGCACAGGACAAGGCTAGGCCTTCTGGAGTCTTCCAGCCTTTATCTGATCCCAGGCTCTGCAGTGTGAATTGCATCTGCTGATTATGTCCCTGCACGCTCCCATCACTAAGCCCTTGGTTTCTGCTGCCCAGGAGGAAGGGGATTGGCAATGAGGCATAGCCCCTGGGCTCTGTGCATGGCTGCGCTTGTACAGCAACAGCTGTGGAGGGGAAGGTGCAGATGTAGGCTGCTAAGGGCCCATGCAGCAGGCGGAGGATGGGGACTGCAGCCACTGCGCCTTTCGTGATGTCCATAGAGCGAAGGAAGCAGCTTCAGCAGAGACCCTTGGTTACAGCATCTTTCAGGAGCTTCTGGCTGGGTTGAGCTAGGCATTAGCTCACAGAAAGCACCAGCGTATCTCCAAAAGGCAAAAGGGTGGAGGTCAGGCAGGGGACCTGGCTCCAGGTGTGACAGGGTGTCTGTAGAGTGTGCCATTCTTATCAACCACTCTCATCAAACCCAGATGTCTTTGTTTGCTCCTCTTCCCACCTCTAGGCCCCACGGGGCATCTGATGACCTTCACCAGATGTTTCCATGGGGTTCCTGGCAGCTGGGCAATCAGTTGTTTTCTTGATTAATTTTCAAAGTCATGCTTGAATCATTTTTTTTGTCTAACATGTAGGCATTTTTATAGAGACAATAAAATCCTTACACTTAAAAAGAAGCGAGAGCGTGGTGGGGTGCGTCTGATGGGGGACTGCTGTGCCATCTCCTCCTTGTCCCTGAAGGAGCTGGCACCCGGCTCTGCTCGTGTTTCCTCCTCATTAATCCTGTGCCCTTCTTGTGGTGAGGGCTGGAGATGGAGTGTGTGGGGTGCCCAGCATGGTGCTCCGTGTGGAGCTGCTCTCCCTGCCATGAGGACAACCTCAGGTGCTGTGAAGCCCTCTTCTTGCAGCTGCTGGTGAAGAACATCCAGCTGGAGGATGGCAAGATGATCCCAGCCTCTCACTTCTTCACGGGAGCAGAGAGCAGTGCCCTTGAGCTGTCAGAGGAAGAACTGGTCATGGCAGAGGCTGTGAGGGTAAGAGACCCTTTCAGGGATTCTGGCCACTTATGCAGGTTGTGTACTGCACATGTGTCTTATGGCTCAGACTCCCTGGAGCTGGGTGTGCACACCCTCTGTGGATGTGGGTACTGACCCCAGGCATAGTATTGGTTCTGTCCTGTCTTCCTGTCCTAACTACTATACCATAGTGTTGGTCTATCTCTTCTGTTGCCCCCTTGCTCTCTCCCTCCATCACTGGGGCACTGGAGTTTGGCTGGCTAGGTCTGACTTTCCTAAGGATTCACTGTCAACAGTGGACACATGAAGCAGAAGCCCCTGGAATACACGGCAAAGGCAGATGCCAAGTCCATGGCCCTTTGAGGAGAATGTGTGCACTGTAACCTTCCAGAAAAACTCCCTGAGAGGGAGTATTGCACTGCGACCAGCATGGGCATCGCAGTCAGGCAGACCTGGACTCCAGTCCAGCTGCCCGGCATGATGCCGGAGAGCACTCCCTTCTTTGAGGGTCAGTTCCTTCCACCACCAGTCCAATCAGTGGTCACCTCCTGGAGTTGTTCCAAGTCCTTCCTTCTCCTCCCACTCAGCTCCCTCTCCTTTGGAGGCATGGCTTTGATGACAGCATTATTGAATGGAAGGCATTGGATGAATTTCCACCCATTCACTCATCCAATCATGTACTCAGTGAGTTATTTAAGAAGGACATATGAGCTCCTATTAAATGCCAGGTGCTAAGCCAGACACTGGAATGTGACAATAAGCAATGTTCCCTGCTGTCATGAAGTGTCCCTTTCCAGGGGGAAGAGAATCAATGAACAGCCCAACATGAATAAGAGAATTTCAGGCAAAGAGAAGTGCCATGAGTGAAATAACAAGGTGATGGGAACAAGGAGGCTAGACAACTTTAGAAGGAATAATCAGGGCAGGCTACTCTGGGCAGGACGGGAGGTTTGCCCTGAGAGCTGAGTGGAGAGAGTTCTGGGATAAGGAGGGCTGTGGTGAGTGAAGGTGGGCCAGTTGGCAGTCACAGTGGTGTTTGTGGGTGTTGATGACAAGGGCAGGGGACAGGATTCAGCAAGGGAAGGACATGAGGAGCTGGTGCTGCTCCAGAAGGCGCAGAGCTCTTCCTTAGTAGAAAGCTGAACATTTTGAATGTCTGTAAAAAAGGAGAGGAAAAAAGCAGCCTATTCATTTAAAAATATTCTTGGAGCCCTAGCTTTGGCCTCAGCCCTGTGCCTGCTGGGGTTAACAGGGACAATTGGACAAACTGGTCTTCTGGAGCTTCCAGCTGAGGTTAACTGGGGGCGGGCTAAGGTTGTATGTTTGTGGAGCTAAGCCGGAGTCAACAGCTGCTACAGCTGTGTCCTTCATCTGTGCACTGGGAAGAGTAAACCCGAAGCCTGTGGGTGCTGTGAGTGGTAGAGGAGAGATCACAGATGGAGAGGGTCAGTTCAGCAGCACCTATGAGCATCTCAGTAAATGCTGGCAGGGAGCCTAACGGTCATGAAAAGAAGCACATACTTGCAGAGTGGATATCTGTGCAGTGTTCTAAACACTTCGGGAATAGTGGTGTGGTTAAATACTCTAACGACTCCAAGAAGTAGATGCTATTATTACCTTCATTTTCCAGCCAAAGAGCCCGAAGCCTGAGGTTGGGTCACAGCAGATGAGCACAGGCCTGGGCTTGGAGCCCCGCTGGTGGAGCTGGAGCCCTGGCCTCCACCGCTGTGATGCTCCGTTGAATGGCCTCTCATCCTTTGCACTGTTATCATGACACCCGTTGGTCACAGCCAGGCTGGCCCTTTCAGAATGCCTCGTCTGGAGGCGACTGGAGTGGAGGGGAGGCAGCTGGGCAGGAGAGGCCAGTGGGGAGCATTGTTGGTGGAGAGAGCCCATACTGGTGGCCAGACCAGGAGTCAGTCGTGTTCTCCGCTCAGCAGAACTCACCAAGTGCACACTGTGGACTGGGGAGGCCATGGGCAACAAGCCTAGTCTCACACCCTCCTGAGCCAAGGCTATGCCACATTTTCTGAGCTCCTTTCTATACAGAACACCCAGTGCTCTGCCTGCCTCACGTGGGAAACCCTCCACAGCCATGTTCAGCCTCTTGCACAGATGAGGACACAGGTGTTGAGGGGCTGTCTGCATCCCCATGGCTTGTCAGGAGCCAAGCTGGGGTCTGAATGAGGCAGTGTGGCTTTGCGGTACACTGCCTCTCAGAGGTTCCACACACATCTGATAAGGGCTGGTGCATCTCTTAGGCACCATGTGGTGGTATGCCCATACCCAGCAGGTGACCCGTGGCCCCAAGCCACTTGAGTCTGAAGACAGTAGCCCTGGCCAGCAGAGCAGTCAGTGAAGACTTCAGGGAAGAAGTAACATAGCAGTTGGCCCTGGAGGATGCCCAGGAGGATGCTCATTTAAACATGAGCTGGAATTCAGCGAAGAACATCATCGGTGGGCAAAGGCCCGAGCAGAGACCTGAGGATAGGCTATAGTCAAGTGGGTATAGGGAATGGCTTGCCATAGCTGCTGATGGTCACGTTGAGGATGGAAAGGGCAAATCCACAACACCTTTCCAAGAATGAAAGAGGGAGCCAGGAAGAGGTTGGGTTAAGGGTGCTGGGGAGCTGGTCCTAGTTGAGCCTATTCCCCTCCATCTGTGGCAGTGACCAGCTGTGGCCTGAGGCCCAGACAGATGTGAGGCATCTTGGGACTCCTGTCCTGAGCAGCCCAAGTGAATGCCGACCCAGAGAACAGCCATCTCGCTGGATAGCCTGCTTAGAATTCTGGATGGCGCTGTGCCTCGCACTGTACCATCCATGCTCATCCATGGGGCTGGCTGGTGGACACTGCTGCCCTCTGCAGGCCCTGAACGGAGGGGCACAGAACCAGCTAGCCTATCAGTGAGGACAAGACCCAGGCCTCCTGAGCCCCATCAGAATGCTTCATTTTTACCTTCCATGATGCAACCTACTCAAACTCCAGTGTCACTCTTGGGACCTCACTTGGATGGGAGCACTCACGTGAGGCTGGGCGTGAAGTGGGCTTGGGAGCAGCTGGTCCCCAGCCACACCTTGAGCTCTGCACGTTGTCTTCCTGCTGCTTCTGCACTGGCGTGGGGATCCCAAAGAAGTTTGGGTCAGGGTGAGGTGGGCAGGAGGACAGTAGCTGAGCTCCTTGGGCTCCTACTTCCCGGGAGCATCAGGCTCTTGGGAGCAGCAGCACCTTGGACAGAGAGCGCAGCCTGGTAGTGGGTGGTCCCAGTGCACATCAGGGGCTGCTCTCGCCAGGGAAGGTGCCCGGAAGGTGGCTGTTCCTAGCCCCCAGGAAGCCCTGTTCTCATTACACCTGTTTTTTAGAGTGCCTGGAAACGGATTCTTCCTAGTGTTCTGGAGGTGGAGGAGTCCACTGATTTCTTCAAGTCAGGGGCTGCATCAGTGGATGTTGTGAGGTAAGGGCCAGGAGTGCATGGGGTCTGGTCCCAGCTGTCTGTAGCTGTGTCACAAACCACACCAACACCTTGTGGCAGGAAACAACCACCATTTGTTATGTTTGTGGATCATTCAGATCAGATCAGAAAGGACTCATGTGTGGCCCTTGGGGGATCACCTTGGATGGTGGTGGGTCTGTAGACCGGCAAGACCTAGAAGAGCCAGGCAGGGGTATCCTCCTCCAAGGTGGCATCTCACTGCTGTGCCTGGCCGTTGAGCCTGGAGGGCTGGCATCTGCTGAGGTGGCACTGCCAACCAGGCACCTATGTGTGCAGCCCCAGAGTGGCTGCTCTGGGATCTGGTGGCATTGTAGGTGGTGGCTAATGGCTCTGAGCATGCTGGTACCAGCAAAGAAGGCAGATGCAGACCCAGCTGGAAGGCCATTGACCTGATTGTTCTCAGTGGTCACAAGCCTGCCCAGATTCAAGGGCAAGGGCTGGGTCACTGAGAGCCAGGCCTCAAATGGGAGCAGGATCAAACCATGTGCAGCTGTTTTAAAACTGCCACCAGCCCTGACATCCCCAGGGAAACCCAAGGTGTGTGGGGAAAGGGAATGGGCAGGTAGGGATCACCATAGACTAGGTTACCTCTTCTTCTACTTCATATGAATGGTCCTGCTTTCCATTTAACTGTGGTAAGTTCTAGTTTGAATAAACGGAAGGAAGTGGGATATAGTAGAACATCTTTGGTTGCAAACAACCATAACTTAGTTCATTCTGGTTTAAACAAAAAAGAACAAAAAAGTCAAAAGGATCATGATCGCCTTCTTCAGGCTAATTACTTCAAAGACTCAAATTATGTCATTAACATAATCACTGTCTATCCATTTTGGGGCAGGATTTCTCTTCATAGTGACGAGGTGGCTGCACAGTAGTTTTGTTCTAATTTCCTATGTTATCAGCATTTCCAGTGGAAAGGTGGTTGGTCTCTGGTGGTCTTCATATAAGTCCTAGACTTGAATCTGACTGCTTCTGGTGAAGTCATGTGCCCCAGTAAGAATCCGTTGCTGACCAGGTGGAGGCATGCTCTGACTGGTCAATACTGGGTCATGTGCCCACCTCTGGAGCCAAGGATTGAGAGGACTGCATTCAACCCACATCTCTGGAAAGAGAGGGAGAAAATTTTTCCCTCAAAAAGTGTCAATTCTGTTCCCAGAAGCAGATGAGGCAGGTGTTGTAAAGGCAGAAGCAAAGATGTGTACCACATGTGGGAAGAGGTTTCCTGTACTTCAGGAAGATGCAAAGGAAAATCTGTGGAGCTCACTTACATAGAGAAAAATTCATGTGTGAAATTAAGGAAGTGTATTATCAATACAGTGTATAGAAGAGTGAGAAACACCTAGCTAGGCTCTGCATTTGGGTTCCTTCAGCAGAGCTGTAGAATGGGCAGTGCCAATCAGAGGCACTGATGAGGGAAAGGGATCCAGGGTGAGCTAGGGTGTGTGAAATCTAGTCCCCCATGATTGAAAGGACAGACTCACATATGTCCAAGATCTTTGGGGGAAAAAACAAGGATGAGCCTAACATTTGTATTCTGGGGTGAGCCAAGAATGCAGCTGCTATCTGACCAAATCGAAAATCCACCTGAGTCTGAATTGAGTAAACACTCAATGACTTGAGTAAACCAAGTCATCCTGATGACAGGTCTCTCTCCTTGAATTTAATGATATTACAATAAAAAAACTTCATATAAATAGTAGTTTGAGGAGGAGTTCCACGCTGTGCACCTGGAGGAGGTTCTGGGGAGGATCTTAATTCAGAGGATCTTGATTCAGAGGAACAATTATGATTATGAGAATTGGGGATATGTAACCAACAGTTAGTTTTTACTGTGTAACAAAACACCCCAGACATAGTGGCTTAAAAAAACCACCATTTTTTAAGCTCATGGTTCTGTGGGTCAACAGTTTGGGCTGAACTCAGTGATCTGGGCCAGATTGATGTCAGCTGGACTCACTTAAGTGTTTGCAGTCAGCTATCAGGCCAGCTGGGGGCTTGTTAGTCTAGGATGACCCCTTCAGAGAGCCAGTGCAGGCTTGTTCATATGCTGGTGAGAGGGTCCTAGGAGCCAGGGGGTCCAAGGGAGCACATCATATCTGCTGAATTTATTGACCAAAGCAAGTCATGGTGTTGGCCCAGCTTCAGAATGAATAAGGAAATGGACACCACTTCCTGATGGCAGGTGCTCTACAGGCTGGGACTACAGAAAAGGTGGAGCACTGTGGCCAGTTTTGCAACCTAATGCACTTATAAAAGGAGGGCTGAATTGGGCTTATGTGCTTGGAAACCTTGGACACTACAGTTCTCTTATATCTCAGTCTGACTTATGTATATGGTCAGTGTGAAGTATAAAATTAAGGTTTTTTTGTTTTTGTTTTTTTTTTTAAATAATGCCCAGAAGAATTTTGGACACTTGAGAAGATGATGTCCTGAGGATGAGCCAGAGCTGCCTACAGCTTCTGAGCTGAGGTTGATGGAGGATGCAGATAAAACTGATTCCTTTTTTTGTTTTTTGAATACTTAAGAGCATGTATCTTTTTGTTTCTATTATGGTAAAAAAATATAGGAGATCTACCTTCTTTAACAGATTTTTAAGTGCACATTCCAGTATTGTTAACTACAAGCACAATAGTGTACGACAGATATCCAGATATCCATGACTAAAATTTTATACCCATTCATTAGCAACTCCCTATTTCTCCCTCCCACCCAGTCCCTGGCAACCACCACTCTACTTTCTGCTTCAATGAGTTTGACTACTTGAGATACCTTATATGAGTGAAATCATTTAGTATTTGTCCTTCTTTGACTGGCTTATTTCATTGGATAATCAGATTTAGTCATGTTGTAGTATGTGGCAGGACTTCCTTCTCTTTTAAGACTGAATAATATTCCAGTGTATGTACACACCACGTTGTATCTACTCATCCGTTGGTGAACATTTAGGTTGTTTCTACCTTTTCACTCTTGTGAATAATGATATGGGAGTGCAGCTATCTCCTTGATCCTGATTTCAAAGTTACTGATTCACAATTCTTCTTTTTTATAAATTTATTTTTTATTGGTGTTTTTTGCAAAAACATATAGAATAACACCCAGTGCTCATCCCATCAAGCGCCCCCCTCAGTGCCTGTCACCCAGTCACCCCCACCCCCTGCCCACCTCCCTTTCTACCACCCCTAGTTCGTTTCCCAGAGTTAGGAGTAGGAGTGTCTCATGTTCTGTCTCCCTTTCTGACATTTCCCACTCATTTTTTCTCCTTTCCCCTTTATTCCCTTTCACTATTTTTTATATTCCCCAAATGAATGAGACCATATAATGTTTGTCCTTCTCCAATTGACTTATTTGACTCAGCATAATACCCTCCAGTTCCATCCACGTTGAAGCAAATGGTGGGTATTTGTCGCCTCTAATGGCTGAGGAATATTCCATTGTATACATAGACCACATCTTCTTTATCCATTCATCTTTTGATGGACACCGAGGCTCCTTCCACAGTTTGGCTATTGTGGACATTGCTGCTAGAAACATCCAGGTGCAGGTGTCCTGACGTTTCACTGCATCTGTATCTTTGGGGTAAATCCCCAGCAGTGCAATTGCTGGGTCATAGGGCAGGTCTATTTTTAACTCTTTGAGGAACCTCCACACAGTTTTCCAGAGTGGCTGCACCAGTTCACATTCCCACCAACAGTGCAAGAGGGTACCCCTTTTCTCCTCATCCTCTCCAACATTTGTTGTTTCCTGCCTTGTTAATTTTCCCCATTCTCACTGGTGTGAGGTGGTATCTCATTGTGGTTTTGATTTGTATTTCCCTGATGGCCAGTGATGCGGAGCATTTTCTCATGTGTTTGTTGGCCACGTGCATGTCTCCTTTGGAGAAATGTCTGTTCATGTCTTCTATCCATTTCTTGACTAGATTGTTTTTTGGGGTTGAGTTTGATAGGTCTTTATATAGATCTTGGATACTAGCCCTTTATCTGGTATGTCATTTGCAAATATCTTCTCTCATTTGGTAGGTGCCTTTTGGTTTTGTTGACTGCTTCCTTTGCTGTGCAGAAGCTTTTATTTTCATGAAGTCCCAATAGTTCATTTTTGCTTTTGTTTCCCTTGCCTTTAGAGATGTGTCTTACAAGAAGTTGCTGCGGCCAAGGTCAAAAAAGTTGCTGCCTGTGTTCTCCTCTAGGATTTTTAAAAAAAGATTTTATTTATTTATTTATGAATGATGCAGAGAGAGATACATGCAGAGGGAGAAGCAGCCTCCCCTTAGGGAGCCTAATGAGGGACTTGATCTCGGACCCTGGGATCACATCCTGAGCTGAAGGCAGATGCTCAAATGCTGAGCCACCCAGGCGTCCTGTCCTCTAGGATTTTGATGAATTCTTGTCTCACATATAGATTTTTCATCCATTTTGAGTTTATCTTTGGATATGGTATAAGAAAATGGTCCAGTTTCATTCTTCTGCATGTGGCTGTCCAATTTTCCTAGCACCATTTATTGAAGAGACTGTCCTTCTCCATTGGATATTCTTTCCTGCTTTGTTGAAAGTTTGTGCCGGTACCATACTGTCTTGATGGTTACAGCTTTGTAATATAGCTTGAAGTCAGGTATTGTGATACCCCTAGCTTCTTTTTCAACATTCCTCTGGGTTTTCTGGGGTCTTTTCTAGTTCCCTAAAAATCTTAGGATTATTTGTTCCAACTCTGTGAAAAAAAGCCCATGGTATTTTGATAGGGATTGCATTGAGTGTGTAAATTGCTCTGGGTAGCATAGACATTTTTCACAATATTAATTCTTCCAATCCATGAGCATGGCATGTTTTTCCATCTCTTTGTGTCTTCCTCAATTTCTTTCAGAAGTGTTCTGTAGTTTTCACAGTACAGATCTTTTACCTCTTTGGTTAGGTTTATTCCTAGGTATCTCATGCTTTTGGGTGCAATTGTAAATGGGATCAATTCCTTGATTTCTCTTTCTTCAGTCTCATTGTTAGTGTATTGACATGCAACTGACTTCTGCACATTGATTTTTATATCCTGCCACTTTGCTGAATTCCTGTATCAGTTCTAGAAATTTTGGAGTAAAGTCTTTTGGATTCTCCATATATAGTGTCATGTCATCTGTGAAGAGTAAGAGTTTGAGTTCTTTGCCAATTTGAATGCCTTTTATTTCTTTTTTTGCCTGATTGCTGAGGCTAGGACATCAAGTACTATGTTGAATAGCAGTGGTGAGAGTGGATATCCCTGTCTTGTTCCTGATCTTAGGGGAAAGGCTCCTAGTGTTTCCCCATTGAGAATGATATTTGCTGTGGGCTTTTCATATATGGTTTTTATAATAATGAGGTATATTCCCTCTATCTCTACCCGGTAGAGAGTTTTCTT
Organism: Nyctereutes procyonoides; assembly: GCF_905146905.1. Taxonomy (NCBI): domain Eukaryota; kingdom Metazoa; phylum Chordata; class Mammalia; order Carnivora; family Canidae; genus Nyctereutes; species Nyctereutes procyonoides. The sequence goes on along the minus strand of NW_026575131.1, from coordinate 355,875 downwards.
TAAATATTTTATTTATTTATTCATTAGAGAGAGACACACACACAGAGGCAGAAACAGGCAGAGGGAGAAGCAGACTCCATGCAGGAAGCCCAATGTGGGACTCGATCCCAGGATCCCAGGATCACATCCTGAGCCAAAGGCAGATACTCAACTGCTGAAGCACCCAGGCATCCCAGGGAAGAGAGTTTTAGTCAAGAAAGGATGCTTTATTTTCTCAAATGCTTTTTCTGCATCTATCAAGAGGATCATATGGTTTTTGTCTTTTCTTTTATTAGTGTGATCTATCACATTGATTGATTTGCAAATGTTGAACCATCCTTGCATCCCAGGAAAAAATCCCATTTGGTCGTGGTGAATAATCTTTTTAATGTACTGTTTGATCCTATTGGCTAGTATCTTGGTGGGTATTTTGACATCCAAGTTCATTAGGGATATCAGTCTGTAATTCTCCTTTTTGGTGGGGTCTTAGGTTTAGAAATCAAAGTAATTCTGGCCTCATTGAATGAGTTTGGAAGTTTTCCTTCCACTCCTATCTTTTGAAACAGCTTCAGTAGAATAGGTATGATTTCTTCTTTAAACGTTTGATAGAATTCCCTTGGGAAGCCATCTGGCCCTGGACTCGTGTCTTGGGAGGTTTTTGATGACTGCTTCAATCTCCTTGCTGGTTATTGATCTGTTCATGTCTTGTGTTTCTTCCTGTTTCAGTTTTGGAACTTTATAAGTTTCCAGGAATGCATCCATTTCTTCCTGATTGCCTAATTTGTTGTCATGGAGTTGCTCTTAATAAATTTCTAAAAATCATTTGTATTTCCTTGGTGTTGGTCATGATTTCTCCTCTTTCATTCATGATTTTAGTAATTTGAGCCTTTTTCTCTTTCTAATAAGTCTGGCTGGGGGTTTACCTATCTTATTAATTCTTTCAAAGAACCAGCTCCTGGTTTTGTTGATCTGTTCTCCTGTTCTTCTGGTTTCTATATCATTGAGTTATGCTCTAATCTTTATTATTTCTCTTCTCCTGTTTGGTTTAGGCTCATTTGCTGTGCTTTCTCCAGTTCCTTTTGGTGTGAGTTTAGCTTGTGTATTTGAGGTTTTTTCCAATTTTTTTTCAGAGAGGCTTCTATTGAAATGTACTTCCCTCTTAGTACTGCCTCTGCTGTAACCCAAAGGTTTTGAATGGCTGTGCTTTCATTTTTGTTCGTTTGCATGAGTCTTTAATTCTTCTCTAATTTCTTGGTTGATGCATTCATTCATTCTATGACCCATTCATAGGCTGCTCTTTAAGCATTGTTTGAGTTTCTTCCAAATTTCTTCTTGTGCTTGAGTTCTAGTTTCAAAGCATTGTGGTCTGAGAATATGCAGGGAATAATCTCAGAATTTTGGTATTGGTTGAGACCTGATTTGTGATCCAGTATGTGGTCTGTTCTGGAGAAAGTTCCACGTGTACTTGAGAGAATGTGTATTCAGTTGCGTTAGGATGTAATGTTCTGTATATATCTGTGAAGTCCATATGGTCCAGTATGTCATTCAAAGCTCTTGTTTCTTTGTTCTGCTTAGATGATCTGTCCTTTGCTGAGAGTGGAGTGTATTATTATCTGTGTGTTTCTTTACTTTGGATATTAATTGGTTAATATAGTTGGCTGCTCCTACATTAGAGGCACAAATATTTAGAATTGTTGCGTCTTCTTGTTGGATAGATCCTTTAAGTATGATATAGTGTCCCCCTTCATCTCTTACTACAGTCTTTGGTTTAAAATCTAATTTATCTGATATGAGAATTGCTACCCAAGCTTTCTTTTGAGGTCCATTTGCATGGTAAATTGTTCTCCATCCCCTCATTTTCAGTCTGAAGGTGTCTTTAGGTCTAAAATGATCCCTTGTAGATAGCATTTGGATGAGTCTTGCTTTTTTATCCAGTCTGATCCCTGTATCTTTACTGGGACATTAACCTACTCACATTCAGAGTGATTATTGAAAGATATGAATTTGGTGTCATTGTATTTCCTGTACAGTCCCTGTTTCTGCAGATTGTCTCAATTTCTTTGGGGCCCCTCTTTGCTTTACAGGGTCCTCCTTAATCTTTCTTGCAGGGCTGCCTTGGTGGTCACATATTTTTTCAGTTTCTGTCTATCCTGGTAGCTCTTTATCTCTCCTTCTATTCTGAATGAGAGCCTTGCGGGATAACATATTCTTGCTGTATGTTTCTCTCATTTAGTACCCTGAATAGATCATGCCAGCCCTTTCTGGCCTGCCAGGTCTCTGTGGAGTGGTCTGCTATTAATCTTTCTCCCACTGTGTGTTAGGAATCTGTTGTCTCGAGTTGCTTTCAGGATTTTCTCTTTATCTCTGAGATTTGCAAGCTTCAGTATTATATGTCAAGGTGTTGATCTGCTTTTGTTGATTTGGAGAGAGGTCCTCTCTAACCCTTGGATATGAATGCCTGTTTCCTTCTCCAGATTAGGGATGTTCTCAGCTATGACTTGCTCAAATATACCTTCTGGTCCTCTCTCTGTCTCTCTCTCTGTGTGTCCTCAGGAATTCCAATAATATGGATGTTATTTTTTTTCAAAGTATCACTTAATTTTTTGAAGTCTCTCCTCATGGGCTATTAGTTGTTTTCCTTTCTTTTCCTCAGTTTCCTTCCTTTCCATCAACTTGTCATCTATGTCACTTATTCTCTCTTCTGCCTCTTTTACCCTAGCTGTTAGAGCATCCAGTTTAGACTGCATCTTAGAGTATTTTTAGTTTTTCCTAATCTCATTTCTGCACTAAGAGATTCTCTAGAGTCTTTTATGCTTTTTTCAAAACCTACTGGTAACCTTATAATTGTAGTCCTGAACTCCATCCCCAACATCTTACATAAATCCATATCGATTAGATCTGTGGCAGAAGGTATTATCTCTGGTTCTTTTGTGGTGAATTCATCCTTCTATTCATTTTGTCTAATGCAGAATGGCTGTCTGAGTGAGCTAAGCCAAAAATATCAACCATGACCCAAGCAAAATACACACTAGACAATTACGAAGAGGTCAGGAACTAGAAAATAGAAGAAAAAAGATAAAGAAAAAGAAAAATAATAAAAAAGAGAAACAAAAAAAGAGGGAGGAAAAGGGTGAGGAGAGAGAATATAATCTCAGAGTGAATAAAACAGGGTTATCCACTTGGTTCTAAGTGTATTTTGGTTAGAAAATAGTAAATTCCAAAGTTATAAAAAAATGCAAAACATATATATATAAATATATATATATATAATTGAGTACAATAGAAAGAAGCCCTAAATGAAGAAAATATCTATAACATGTAGTTGTAAAATATGAAAGTTAAAAAAATAGTTAAAAAGGAAGAGTTGATAAAATAAGAAACTATTTGAGATGGAAAAAAAAAAGGAAAAGTATTGGAAGATTTTAACCTGAAAGATAAGGAGAAAAACCTTGAGTTCTATACACTATTTTGCCCCAGTTCTAGAGCTTTCCAGTCCTGTCTGGTCAGTAAACTTGCTGTTCATCTGTTCTTCCAGCTAGCCTTCTAAGGGAGGGGACTGCTGTGCTGATTTTCAGGTGTCTGCCTGGATGGATTTGCACTGCCCCTTGCCAGGGGGCTGGGCTCAGTGTGTTTGCTGTGTGAGATATTTTTTAACGAAGGCATCCTGAACCTCTTTTGAGGGTGAAAGAAAAAAAATGACTGTACCCCAATCTCCAGCCTTGGAGCTGAGTGATATGTATGAAACTCTGTAGACCGCCAGTTGCCTGCCCACTCAAGTCTTCCCTGGAGGCATGTGGGGGACACTGATTTGTGCAATTTGTAGAATTCTGACAGGGAGAGCTTTTGCCTGCTTGTGTGTGTACCTGCTCTAGCCCTCCCAGAAAAAGCGGAGAGTCACCCTGTTTCTGTCCTTTGCTGGGCCCTGGCATGGAGAGCATTCACCTGGTAGAGTCAGTCTAGAGGAAGGGACCCAACACAGAGAGGGGTCAACACAGAGAGAGGTCCCTGATCTGGCCATGGTTCCTCGTTAATGGCACAAGAATCTGAGCCTTTTCCCAGGCTTATTGACCTAAGCCTGTCTCCCCACTCCAAGACTTGGCTCTACTGGCTCAGGCGCCCCTGTTCTTTCTGTGCCTCTGGCATATTGAGACCCCTATGTCCCACCTGTCATCCTTCCCCTACTTCACCTTGAGTACCTTTCAGGCAGGGATGTCTCTCATAGGAGCAGATTTCTATAGGTACTGATCTCAAGCTCCAGGACTGTATCAATTTTCTGCAGCCAGCTTACAAAGGCTTCCTCCCTCAGTCATTTATCTTCTAACATATTCCCTCCATTTCCCTTTTCCACACTCCTACCTTGAAAAAAGTGGTTACTTTTCTATTTGTACAGTTCCAGCCATTCTTTCTGTACATCTCAGGTTGAATTCATAGGTGTTGAGGTTGGTTTGATAGTTTTCTGGTTAAATTTAGGGGACCAGATGAAATGAGGACCCCTACTCTTCTGCCATCTTACCTCTCTCCCCTAATTTTTTATTTAAATTCAATTAGCCATCATATAGTAAGTACATCATTAGTTTCAGATGCAGTGTTCAATAATTTGTCAGTTGATAACACACCCAGTGCTTATCACACCATGTGCCCTATATTGGCCATTATTTCTTTAAATAAGCTTTCTGGTCCTTTCTCTCCTTTTTCTGAAACTCCCAATAATGTATATATTGGTCCATTGATGATCTCCCATAAATCCCTTAGTCTTTCTTCTTTCTTTTTAGTAATTTTCCTTTTTGCTTCACAGACTTGATCGTTTCAAATGAGCTGTCTACAAGTTAACTGAATCTCTAATTTCCAAGCTAAGAACTTGGAATTTCCTCCCAATCATGTAGTGCTGTGCCAGGGAGCAGACACCATGGCAAGAAGGTGCCACAGATTTTCCTACTGGCTTCAAAGCAACTGGTTTTACACTTGTCAGAGGTGCAAGAGTCTTTTAGCTGGTTTCCGGATTTCTCATAAAGGGAATTGGTCCATGTATGATTGAGTTGGTGTTTCTTTGGGAAGAAGGGGGTCTGAGGCATTGTCTTTTGCCATCTTATTGATGTTACTCTAAGAGCATTAAGAAAACTGATTTCTCCACCTTCTATTCTGCCTCCATCTTTTCCACCACATAAGCATCCAGTTGATGGGGACAGAGACCCAGCTTATGAGCCAGAAGCTCATTCTCCTGAACTAGCAAGTTTGGCCTGTGATTTGGGGCTGGAATATTGGCAGATATCCCAATTCAAAAATAATGAGAAGAAACAGGAGGAGAGAGAGTAGGAGAAAGAAGATAAGGAGGAAAAGAAAAAGAATGAGAAGGAGAAATTAATGTAGATCATTCAGTTTGTAGACCAAGGAGCTTGTGGAGCCCTTTGGCATGCTTCCTAAATACTTTGTTAAGAACATAAGCAACAAAGTTAAGATATGCCTTGTTTCTTCTTTGAGCAGTCTCTAGGCAGGCAGCTTAGGGGATGTCAGAGACCCATTGTGTTAGCCAGGGTCCCCACAGAATAGATGGCACACTCTAGCTGGACAACTGAAGAGAGTTTAATTAGGGGTCTATACATGAAAGGAGGGGCAAGGAAGACCAACAAAGAATGTCAAGGTACCTTGGGACTCACAAGAGCTGGTAGCCTGGCTGTGAAGAGGCAAGAAGAAGGAACTGGAACCTGGGGGCTTGGAGCTGTTAGAGAGGATAGGAGCTGTGACGATTGGAATGCAAACACAACCTTTCCAACCTATGGATCAACAGTGAGGGAACAAGAGGATAAATACCCCAACCTCTTTTCTCTTATCCTCCAGTTTCCTACCATTATCTCCTATTGGCCAAATAAAGCCAGAAGTCCAAAGACTAGTGACTTTATAGTTATGCAACTTTAATATAGCCCACAAAATCCAGCCTCCCAGGATACAAGATAGAGGAGAATGAGAAAGGGACTATGGAGAGATAAAGAGAAAACACACATATCATGAGAGAACTGGACAGCCTATGAAAAAAAAATATACCTTGGCTGTCTTGTACCCAGGATGGAGAATTAAGAATTAAAGATCCACCACTGGTTGAGTAATACTACCAAAGGCATGTGGAGGAATGAATAGATGCCCCCCTCTGTGCAAGGCTTGCTTGTGTCCTCTTGGCTCTGTCCTTGACACTTGGCTGTTCAACATTGCTACATATGAGTGCTATATAGCCAACTAACCACTTTGGGAATGCAGTAAAGCGGAGAGGGATGGGAGCACACTGCATGGGAAAGTCAGGGTGTGAAGCTGGAAATTTGGCCCCTTTAAACCAGATGAAATGTATCAAAACCCAATGTATGATTCCCTTTGGAGCTCAGAAAAACCAAATCCCTGCTACAAGTGGAGGATGTAGGATGTGGCTCGGAATTTGTGTGAATTAGGGGCACAATGTGACGTCATGCATTCACTTGTGTCATCTATGAATATTTGTTGAGCACCTACTATTAGTAAGGCACTGTGCCTGAGTTAGGATTATAGTGGGACAAATAGATATAATTCCTAGACTGTATGTGCTTTGGGGGAAGACAAAGTAAATAGACAAAATTACACTTATCTCCCATCCAAGTACTAACCAGGATCGAACCTGGCTAAGCTAAGTATAGCTTTCAAGATTGGATGAGATCAGGTGCATTCAGGATAGTATGCATTGCCTGGATTCCACTTCTGGTAATAGTTCTACAGAAGTGCTAGTATCCTGGGAAAGCCATCCATCACCATCCTGGTCTTCCCAAGGCTGACCCAGGTCCCTGGTGGGCAAGCTTCTTTTTTGGGGAAGTCCACTATCCCATTCATGGCTAAAGTGTTGGAATCCCCAGAAAGCTTGGACTCTCCCCAAGCCTCCACCTGCGTGGTCACCCATGCCTTGGCTCTGGAAGCTGTGAAGATGCAGGCTAATGCCCAGCCTGGCAAAGCCATCACCAGGCCCCAAACTGAGGTGGCCACCACCAGCCACCAGGCTTCAGGAGGTGCTAGACTCATCAGAGCTCCCTCCCTTCCCTCCTCATAGATTAGGCAGGCTACAGCAAGAAGAAGCAGTTGGGTTCTTTTATATCAAAACAACAAAATACCAAAAAGCAAGATAAGAGAACTCCACTCTTTACTATTCAAGCCATATGCAAGCCTTCCCGATACCCATAACCCTTGCACCAAGTAGAAAATAAACTTCAAGCAGCCAATAAATTAAATAAATAAATAAATAAATAAATAAATAAATAAATAAATAAATAAATAGGATCCTTGGGAGGTTCAGCAATTTAGCACCTGCCTTTGGCCCAGGGCATGATCCTGGAGTCCGGAGATTGAATCCCACACATCGGGCTCCCTGCATGGAGCCTGCTTCTCCCTCTGTCTGCGTCTCTGCCTCTCTCTCTGTATTTCTCTTGAATAAATAAATAAAATCTTTTTAAAAATTAATCAATTAATTAAAAATAAATTACACTTATTATTATATGAATTGTCTAATTTACTCACTACAAAGTAGCAGAAGACTATTGTTATTAATGAACTTTTTATTGTATAATAGTTTTAGATTTCCAAAAACCTTGTGAAGATAGTACAGAGCATTCCCATATACTCCACATCCAGTCACTTCATTATTAACATCCTACATTAGTGTGATACATTTGTCACAGTCAGTGATCCAATATTGCGACATTACTATTAATTAAAATTGATAGACTTTATTCAGATTTGCTCATTTTTCTTTGTAAAGTCCCTTTTCAGTCCCAGTACTCCATTTGGGATACCACATTACACTTAGTCATTAGGTCTCCTCTACATTGTGATAGTTTCTCAGACTTGCTTTGATTTTGATATTAACATTTTTTTAAGGAGTACTGGTCAGAAAAAAAAATAAAATAAAGGAGTACTGGTCAGGTATTTTGTAGTCTGTCTCTCAGTTGGGATTTATCTGATGTTTCCCTCATAGTTAGAATGGGGTTATGGGCTTGAGGAAGTACAGAGATAAAGTGGCATTCTCATCAGCATATCAAGCGAGCATGGTATCAATATGACATCACTGTTGAAGTTGACCTTGATCACCTGGCTGAGGTCATGTTTGTCAGGTTTCTCCACTGTGAAGTGTCTCTTTCCCCTCCATTTCCATACGTATTCTTTGGAAAGAAGTCATCTTGTGCATCGTGAGTTGTGCTCCACCTCTTGAGAATAAAGTATCTACCTACCTAAATGATTTGAAATTCTTCTGCATGGAGACTTATCTTTTTTCTCCCATTTATTTATTTACTCATTTATTTAATCAATATGGAGTCATGGATATTTATCTTATACATTGTGTTAAATCCAATGTAATTTACTGGTTTTGTTGCTCAGATTTTTTAAGCTTAGTCTATTGAAAGCTTTCAGTTGGATCTTGTACACCTTTAACATCCCACGTTCCTTTTATAAGCTCTTCCTTACTTTGTGGCACTACAGGATGTTCTTGTACCTTCCCTGCCATAGCCCTAGAATCAGGCATTTCTCCAAGGATCCTTGCTTGCTTTTATTGGAAGATGTGGGTGCTAGGTGTGCTTATTTCTACTTGTGTGTCATTGCTTCTTGGCCCTCCCAGCTGACAGAGCAGAAAATATATCTATAGCTGTCTCTCTGTATATCTATATACCCATCTGTATATCTATATTAAGAAGAATATATATATATTCTTGAGGAATACAGAGATATTTATATATTATATATATTATTATAATATATGTAATATATATTATTATAATATAATATATATTATATATAATATATATTATATATATATATCTGTGTCTATAAGGATGAAGGTGTCAGGGGTCTCCAAGGCAAAGCAAATGTCAACAAATTTCCTCAATTTTTTGTTTTCTGAGAAACTATTTTTCTTTCACTTTTGAAGAATAATTTTGCTGGATACAGAATTTTATGTTAACTTCTTCTTTTGATACTCTAAATAGTTGACTCCACCTCTTACTTGCATGGTTTCTGAAGAAAAGTCCAATGTAATTATCATACTTGTTTTTATATGAGTAAGGAATTTTTCCCTCTGATTTCTTACAAGATTTTCTCCTTATCTTTTATTTTCTGCAGTTTGAATATGGCATGCTTGTGTAGATATGTGGGTTTTTAAAAAATACTACTTAGTGTTCTTTGAGCCTCTGTTTCTAGGAGTTAGTGTCTTTAGAAAATTCACAGTATTATTACTTCAAATATTTCTTCCATTTCCTTTTTTTAAATAAATTTATTTTTTATTGGTGTTCAATTTACCAACATACAGATTAACACCCAGTGCTCATCCCGTCAAGTGCCCCCCTCAGTGCCCGCCACCCAGTCACCCCCAACACCCACCCTCTCCCCTTACACCACCCCTAGTTCATTTCCCAGAGTTAGGAGTCTTCATGTTCTGTCTCCCTTTCTGATATTTCCCACACATTTCTTCTCCCTTCCCTTATATTCCCTTTCACTATTATTTATATTCCCCAAATGAATGAGAACATACAATGTTTGTCCTTCTCCGATTGACTTACTTCACTCAGCATAATACCCTCTAGTTCCATCCACGTTGAAGCAAATGGTGGGTATTTGTCATTTCTAATGGCTGAGGAATATTCCATTGTACACATAAACCACATCTTCTTTATCCATTCATCTTTCGATGGACACCGAGGCTCCTTCCACAGTTTGGCTATTGTGGACATTGCTGCTAGAAACATCGGGGTGCAGGGGTCCCAGCGTTTCACTGCATCTGCATCTTTGGGGTAAATCCCCAACAGTGCAATTGCTGGGTCGTAGGGCAGGTCTATTTTTAACTCTTTGAGGAACCTCCACACAGTTTTCCAGAGTGGCTGCACCAGTTCACATTCCCACCAACAGTGTAAGAGGGTTCCCTTTTCTCCGCATCCTCTCCAACATTTGTGGTTTCCTGCCTTGTTAATTTTCGCCATTCTCACTGGTCTGAGGTGGTATCTCACTGTGGTTTTGATTTGTATTTCCCTGATGGCAAGTGATGCAGAGCATTTACTCATGTGCGTGTTGGCCATGTCTATGTCTTCCTCTGTGAGATTTCTCTTCATGTCTTTTGCCCATTTCATGATTGGATTGTTTGTTTCTTTGCTGTTGAGTTTAATAAGTTCTTTATAGATCTTGGAGACTAGCCCTTTATCTGATATTTCATTTGCAAATATCTTCTCCCATTCTGTAGGTTGTCTTCTAGTTTTGTTGACTGTATCCTTTGCTGTGCAAAAGCTTCTTATCTTGATGAAGTCCCAATAGTTCATTTTTGCTTTTGTTTCTTTTGCCTTTGTGGATGTATCTTGCAAGAAGTTACTGTGGCCAAGTAAGATACCTAGGAATAAACCTAACCAAAGAGGTAAAGGATCTATACCCTAAAAACTATAGAACACTTCTGAAAGAAATTGAGGAAGACACAAAGAGATGGAAAAATATTCCATGCTCATGGATTGACAGAATTAATATTGTGAAAATGTCTATGCTACCCAGGGCAATTTACACGTTTAATGCAATCTCTATCAAAATATCATGGACTTTCTTCAGAGAGTTAGAACAAATTATTTTAAGATTTGTGTGGAATCAGAAAAGACCCCGAATAGCCAGGGGAATTTTAAAAAAGAAAACCATATCTGGGGGCATCACAATGCCAGATTTCAGGTTGTACTACAAAGCTGTGGTCATCAAGACAGTGTGGTACTGGCACAAAAACAGACACACAGATCAATGGAACAGAATAGAGAACCCAGAAGTGGACCCTGAACTTTATGGTCAACTAATATTCGATAAAGGAGGAAAGACTATCCACTGGAAGAAAGACAGTCTCTTCAATAAATGGTGCTGGGAAAATTGGACATCCACATGCAGAAGAATGAAACTAGACCACTCTCTTGCACCATACACAAAGATAAACTCAAAATGGATGAAAGATCTAAATGTGAGACAAGATTCCATCAAAATCCTAGAAGAGAACACAGGCAACACCCTTTTTGAACTATTTCTTCTATTTCTCTCTCTTTCTTCCTTCCATTGTTACAATTATATTTATGTTATTCCCTTACTAACTGTCCCACATTTCCTGGATATGAGGTTCTTTTTCATTGCTTTTCTTTTTGCATTTGGTTTGGAAGTTCCTATTAGCCTATCTTCAAAGTTACTGATTCTTCCCTGTGTCCAGTCTACTGAGGAACCCCTTAAAGGAATCCCTCATTTGTCACTGTTCTTTTCATTTCTAGCATTTCCTTTTAATTCTTTCTTACAGTTTCTATCTCTCAGCTTATATTACCACTCCTTTCTTACATGTTGTCCACTTTTCCCATCAGAGCCCTTATTTTTTTAATAATAAAAAAAGATTTTGTTTATTCATGAGAGACACAGAGAGAGGCAGAGACACAGGCAGAGGGAGAAGCAGGCTCCCTGTGGGGAGCCCAATGCGGGATTCGATCTCGGGACACTGGGATCATTATCTGAGCCAAAGGCAGACGCTCAACAACTGAGCCACCCAGGTGCCCCACAATCAGTCCTTCACAATGGCTCCTGCTAGAAGCACTAAGGGAGTGCTTTCCCCTGAGAACCTGATGGGGCCCCTAGAGATAAAACTCACAAAAGCCTGGGGTCTCCTCGGTAATTGTGCCTCCAGTAATTGTGCCTCCAGTAATTCTTCAATTGTGCCTCCAGTAATTCTTCAATTCAGGTTAAACTGTTCCTGTCAGCAACTTCTACTGTGTGTTTCTGCTCAAGTGAGCCCTGATTCTCTGTACCTGCCTCTCCAGGTTTGGATGCAGCATTGTGCCCTGTGACCTCTATTTTCATGTGGATCTATGAAGAGTTTGATTTTCACTTTGTTCAGCTTTTTTCTTCTCATGAGAATGGGAGTGATGACCTCCAACTCTTTACATGCTGGACCAAAGATGGAAGGTTACCAGTCAATTGCTTCTAGATCATGCAAACAATGTGGCATATGTTGAGCACTTCCTTTGCTCTGGGGAGTCCTTTAGATAAGTGTGAGGCAAAAGATATCTGACCATATAACCACCCTTAAGGAAAAACCTTAGCAGCTGAGTCTCTGGTAGACACAACATAAAGACTTGTGTTGTCACAGTTCACTGCTGGAAGAAATAAGCATGTCCTGTGTGACTCCACTGGGAGAGAACCTTTGGCAGCTGGTGCCTGGCTTCCTCCTGCCTTTGAACATGTACCTTCTTTTGCTAGTTTTCCCTTCTATCCTTTCTCTGTAATAAATCTTAGCCAAGAGTATGACTACATGATGAGTTCTGTGAGCTCTCATGGTGGTGGACTGGTTACGTTAACAAAACAAAACAATCAAGTTAAAATGTTGGGATTTTAATAGAGGTGTCATTAAAACCAGAGATCACTTTGGGTAGTATTTCATCTGAATGATATTAAATCTTCCAGTTCATGAAAATGAATATTTTTTCATTTTATTCAGGTTTTTAAAAACTTCTTTTAGCAATATTTTATAGTTTTCAGTGTACAATTCTGTTGCCTCCTTGGTTACTTTATTGCCATCTTATTTCTTTTGATGCTATTGCAAATGGGATTGTTTTCTTAGTTTCTGTTTTGTAGTGTTCATTGCTAGTGTGTAGAAATGCAGTGGGTATTCATGTGTTATTTTTGTACCCTGCAACATTGCCGAATTTGTTTATTAACTCCAATAATATGTCATTTAAAAAATTATAATATGTTAGTTTTTTTGGTATAAAATCTTTTTTTATTATTTTTTAATAAATTTATTTTTTATTGGTGTTCAATTTGTCAGCATATAGAATAACACCTAGTGCTCATCCCATCAAGTGCCCCCCCTCAGTGCCCAACACCTACGCCCCACCCACCCCCCACCCACCTCCCCTTCTACCACCCCCAGTTCGTTTCCCAGAGTCTTTCATGTTCTGTCTCCCTTTCTGATATTTCCCACTTATTTATTCTCCTTTCCCCTTTATTCCCTTTCACTATTTTTTATATTCCCCAAATGAATGAGACCATATAATGTTTGTCCTTCTCCGATGACTTATTTCACTCAGTGTAATGCCCTCCAGTTCCATCCACGTTGAAGCAAATGGTGGATATTTGTCGTTTCTAATGGCTGAGGAATATTCCATTGTATACATAGACCACATCTTCTTTATCCATTCATCTTTCGATGGACACCAAGGCTCCTTCCACAGTTTGGCTATTGTGGACATTGCTGCTAGAAACATCGGGGTGCAGGTGTCCCGGCGTTTCACTGCATCTGAATCTTTGGGGTAAATCCCCAGCAGTGCAATTTCTGGGTCGTAGGGCAGGTCTATTTTTAACTCTTTGAGGAACCTCCACACAGTTTTCCAGAGTGGCTGCACCAGTTCACATTCCCACCAACAGTGCAAGAGGGTTCCCTTTTCTCCGCATCCTCTCCAACATTTGTGGTTTCCTGCCTTGTTAATTTTCGCCATTCTCACTGGTCTGAGGTGGTATCTCACTGTGGTTTTGATTTGTATTTCCCTGATGGCAAGTGATGCAGAGCATTTACTCATGTGCGTGTTGGCCATGTCTATGTCTTCCTCTGTGAGATTTCTCTTCATGTCTTTTTCCCATTTCATGATTGGATTGTTTGTTTCTTTGGTGTTGAGTTTAACAAGTTCTTTATAGATCTTGGAAACTAGACCTTTATCTGATATTTCATTTGCAAATCTCTTCTCCCATTCTGTAGGTTGTCTTTTAGTTTTGCTGACTGTATCCTTTACTGTGCAAAAGCTTCTTATCTTGATGAAGTCCCAATAGTTCATTTTTGCTTTTGTTTCTTTTGCCTTTGTGGATGTATCTTGCAAGAAGTTACTGTGGCCGAGTTCAAAAAGGGTGTTGCCTGAGTTCTCCTCTAGGATTTTGATGGAATCTTGTCTCACATTTAGATCTTTCATCCATTTTGAGTTTATCTTTGTGTATGGTGCAAGAGAGTGGTCTAGTTTCATTCTTCTGCATGTGGATGTCCAATTTTCCCAGCACCATTTATTGAAGAGACTGTCTTTCTTCCAGTGGATCGTCTTTCCTCCTTTATCGAGTATTAGTTGACCATAAAGTTCAGGGTCCACTTCTGGGTTCTCTATTCTGTTCCATTGATCTATGTGTCTGTTTTTGTGCCAGTACCACACTGTCTTGATGGCCACAGCTTTGTAGTACAACCTGAAATCTGGCATTGTGATGCCCCCAGCTATGGTTTTCTTTTTTAAAATTCCCCTGGCTATTCGGGGTCTTTTCTGATTCCACACAAATCTTAAAATAATTTGTTCTAACTCTCTGAAGAAACTCCATGGTATTTTGATAGAGATTGCATTAAATGTGTAAATTGCCCTGGGTAGCATAGACATTTTCACAATGTTAATTCTTTCAATCCATGAGCATGGAATATGTTTCCATCTCTTAGAGATCACTACCAACACCAAGGAAATACAAATGATTTAAAAAACATTTTATGAACAGCTATATGCCAATAAATTAGGCAATCTAGAAGAAATGGACGCATTCCTGGAAAGCCACAAACTACCAAACTGGAACAGGAAGAAATAGAAAACCTGAACAGGCCAATAACCAGGGAGGAAATTGAAGCAGTCATCAAAAACCTCCCAAGACACAAAAGTCCAGGGGCAGATGGCTTCCCAGGGGAATTCTATCAAATGTTTAAAGAAGAAACCATACCTATTCTACTAAAGCTGTTTGGAAAGATAGAAAGAGATGGAGTACTTCCAAATTCGTTCTATGAGGCCAGCATCACCTTAATTCCAAAACTAGACAAAGACCCCACCAAAAAGGAGAATTACAGACCAATATCCCTGATGAACATGGATGCAAAAATTCTCAACAAGATACTAGCCAATAGGATCCAACAATACATTAAGAAAATTATTCACCATGACCAAGTAGGATTTATCCCTGGGACACAAGGCTGGTTCAACACTCGTAAAACAATCAATGTGATTCATCATATCAGCCAGAGAAAAACCAATTTCTTTATTAGTTATGAGTCTATTCATATTTCCTATTTCTTCAGGAATAGAAAACTAAACTACTCAGTTAGTTTATGTCAATTGCATAATTCCTTGCAATTTGTTCATTTCATTTAGGTAATCAGATTTGCTGGTGTATAAATTATTAAATATTTTCTTATGATCCTTTTATTTATTTAAAATTGGTATAATTACTTTCATTTCTGATTCTGAGTTTTTGGTTTTTCTTTTTCTTGGTCAGTGAGGTTTGTTTTTTTTGTTGATTCATTTCAAGGAACCAAATTTGGTTTCATTGATTTTCCCATTTGCTCTTTTATTCTCTATTTTCTTTATTTCTGCTCTAATTATTTCCTACCTTCTGCTAGCTTTGGGTTTAGGCTACTCTTTTTAAAAATTCCTTAAGGTGTACAATGAGGGTATTGACTTGAGATCTTTTTTAATGTACACATTTACACTTTTAAATTTCCTTCTCAGCACTACTTTTTTGCAATCTGTAAGTTTGGGTATGTTGTATTTTTGTTTTTTCTTTGACTAAAGGTATTTTGATTTCCCTTGTGATTTCTTTTTTCACCCTTTAGTTGCTTAAGAGTGTTTAACTTCAACATTTTTGTGAATTGTCCAGTTTTTCTGCCACTATTGATTTCTAGTTTCATTCCATTGTGATCAGAAAAAGAAAAAGATGTTTTATAAGATTTCAATCTTTTAAAATCTATTAAGACTTGTTGTGTGGGGATCCCTGGGTGGCGCAGCAGTTTGGCGCTTGCCTTTGGCTCAGGGCACGATCCTGGAGACCCGGGATCGAATCCCACGTCGGGCTCCCGGTACATGGAGCCTGCTTCTCCCTCTGCCTGTGTCTCTGCCTCTCTCTCTCTCTCTCTCTCTCTCTCTGTGACTATCATAAATAAATAAATAAATAAAAAAGATTTAGAAAAAAAAAAGACTTGTTGTGTAGCCTAACAAATGGTTTATCCTGGAGAATATTCCACGTTCACTTGAGAAGAATGTGAATCCTGCTATTCTTGGTTGTTCTGTATATGTCTGTTCTGTATTTACAGTTGTTTTATAATGTTGCTTAATTACTCTGTTTCTTTATCTTCTCTCTGGTTGTTCTATCCATTATTGAAAGTTGGACATTTTGGTCTCGAACTATTATTATAGAGTTTTTGCTCTGTATTTTTGGGATGCCATGTTATTGGTACCTGTATGTTTATAATTGTTATAGCTTCTTGCCATGTTGAACCTTTTATTAATAGTCTTTGTTTTCATAAGCTTGTTTGATTTAAAGTCTGTTTTTTTCTGACAGTATAGCAATCCAGCTCTGTTTTGGTTACCCTCTGTGTGGGATACCTTCTCATATCTTTTTGCTTTCATTTTTTTCTGTGTGTGCACTTACCACATCTGAAGTGAATCTCTTGTAGCATGTGGATGGATGATGTTTTTTTATCCAATGTTCCAATCTGTTTTTAATAGGAGTTTAATCTCTAACCATTACCATTTAACCAGATTATTGATAAAGAAAAGGACTTACTTCTGCTATTTTATCTATTTGTTTTCAGTATTTTGTTTATGCTTTTTGTTCCTCAGTTTCTCTATTATTGCCCCTTTGTGTGTAGAAGGTAGTGTACCATTGTTTCCTCTGCCCATTTTAGTTATTTCTTAATTAACTTAGAGACTACAGTTAACATATTTAACTTGTAACAATGTAGTTTGATAATACTAACTTAGTTTCAATAGTATATACTGTGATCCCATACATTGCTGTTCCTCCCCCAACTATTGTTACAGACTGCATCTTTATACATTGTATAGCCATTAATATTGGTTTAAAATTATTGTTTTCCTCATTAGGCTATTACGTAGGAAAAAGAGAGAAATTACAACCATACTGAGAGTATAGTAACCCTGGCTTTCATATTTACCCGTGTAGTTACCTTTACCAGTGTTCTTCTTTTTATTTTTTTTCTTATGGCTTTGAGTTACTCTTTAGTGTTCTTTCATTTCTTTTTTTTTAATTTTTTTATTTATTTATGATAGTCACACACAGAGAGAGAGAGAGAGAGGCAGAGACATAGGCAGAGGGAGAAGCAGGCTCCATGCACTGGGAGCCCGACGTGGGATTCGATCCCGGGTCTCCACGATCGCACCCTGGGCCAAAGGCAGGCGCCAAACCGCTGCGCCACCCAGGGATCCTGTGTTCTTTCATTTCAACCTGAAAATTTCTCTTTTGTGTTTCTTGTATGGGAAGTCTACCTGGAACGAATTCCCTCAGCTTTTCTGTATCCTGAATGTTTTAATTTCACCTTCATTCTTAAGAGACATTCTTTCAAGACTTTAAATCTGCCATCTCACTGCTTTCTGGCCTTCTTGGTTTTGAAAGGAAATAAGCTTTTAATTTTATGGAGGATCCTTTGTATATGAGGAGTTAGTTCTTCCTGCTTTCCAAATTCCTTCTTGTCTTTGGGTTTCAACAAGTTGACTGTAACATGTCTTGGTATAAATCTCTTTGAGTTTATCCTCCTTGAAATTCATTTAGCTTCTCAGATGTGCTCATTCATGTTTCCTCGGATTTGAGAACTTTGGGGATATTATTTCTTCAAATATTTTTTCTGTCCTTTTCTGTCTCTCTTCCTCTTTGGAACTCCTAAAATAAGAATGTTGGTAAGTTTGATGATGTCCTTCAGACTCTGTTCATTGTTATTCATTCTTTTTTCCCCTCTCTTCTTCATACTGGATAATTTCAAGTTCACCAATGCTTTCTTCTGCTTGTTCAAAGCTGATGTTGAACCTCTCTAGTGAGTCTTTTATTTTAGTTATTGTACTTGTCAGCTTCAGAATTTTTGTTTTTTTTATTAAAATTTCTATCTTTATTGACATTCTCATTTTCTCGTAAATCATTTTCCATATTTCCTTTAGTTCTTTGTTCATGGTTTCCTTTAAATCATTGTATATATTTAAAGACAGTTGACTTAACTAACATCTTTGACTAATAATTCTAATATCTGATATTCCTAGAGAGTGATTTCTTCCAAAGTCTTTTATTTTTCCTGTCCATTAGCGATATTTGCCTATTTCCTTGTATGTTTTACATATTTTTGTTTAAAACTGGAGGGTTATGTTGTGGTAGTTCAGAGAATGTGATTGTCTCATTCTTCAGTGATTGCTAAATCTAGCTTGTGGAGGGTTAGAGCCATCCATTTGTGACTTTCCCAAACCGTTTCCCCCTTTTTTTTGCTAAGTGTATATTCTTTGTTGTATGTAGAAATTAAAGTTTCTGTTCTGTTGTCTCTGTGGTCAGCCAGTAGCCTAACAAGGATTTTCTTAAATATCTGACTCCCAAAAGAGGGGAATGAGTACTGCGTCTTTCGCTGTCCTGCAGGCTGCCTCAGCCTTTGGAGTTAGGATGTAGCTGCCACCTTTGCACTGGCCCCTCGGTGACCAAAAGCAACATCAGCACTCAGAGCACACAGTCTAGATATGCAGGAGACAAGATCCTTATTGCCCACCCTGGCTCCAGAAAGCTGCATCGGGAATGAGGCCAGCTGCCCTCACTGCCTCCTACCACAGGGATGGGGAGTAATATGTCATGAAAGGCTGAAATTTACTGATGTTTACAGTCTCCTCATCATGTCCTTTCCTGGATGCTGCACGTGTCTGACTCCTCTAGAGTTCAGAACATTGGAATCAGATGATTCTGCAAGTTCAGTGGTTGTTTATGTGGAAGGATGGATCTTTGGAACTTCAGTTCCACCATTTTCTGTCTTATATGTAAGGTTTCGTTTTTCTTGAGTAAATACCTAAGAGTGAAATGGGAAGTATATGTTTGATTTTTAAGAAACTGCCAACCACTACCCAAAACAGTTTCCAAAGTACCATTTTAAACAATCCCACCAGCAATGTAGGAGAGTTCAGTCGCTCTACATCTTTTTTTTTATGAAACATATTTTCTTTAATATCATTAAAAATTGCCATTGTCTATGACTTTACAAAGAAAAAATTACTTTTAGAAACCCATAGGCAAGGTCTTGCAGTATTATGAATTGGTAATACAAATTGAGGGGTGGAAACAAGTTATGGGCTTTTCACACAGGGATTCTTTATAAATTTAGAAAAATGTAAAGCATAAAGAACAAATAAAATCACACATAATACCACTGTATCGGAAAGTGCTCACATTCAGTGGTGAGTATCAGAAACCTGAGAAACTGTGGCTTAAATTTGGAGTTTTATATACTTGGTAAAACTTTCACAGATGGGCAGTCCCAAGCTGGCATGACATTCCATGATGCTATTAGACCCAAGATCCTCCTATCATTTTCCTTCATTAGGGCAAGATAACTGCCCCACCTTCAGCCTTGTCTACATATCCCAGGCAGGAAGAAAAGATATGTGCTCACTTTCCAAAATATAGTGGGGATAAATATAAATTATTGTGTATATGTTGCAAGCTAACCTATCCCTCCTGGTTTACAAATGCAGTCGCTCTACATCTTTACCAATAATTGATATTGTCAGATTTTAATTTAATTTGAATTTTGTATTTAAATCCATTTTAGTTAACATATACTATTATTAGCTTCAGGAATAGAATTTAGTTATCATCAGTTGCATAGAACACCCAGTGCTCATTCCATCAAGTGCCCTCCCTAAAGCCTACACCAGTTAGCCCACCCTCCTGCCCACCTTCTCTCCAGCAACTGTCAACTGTTTCCTACAGTTAAGAGTCTCTTATGGTTTGCCTCCCTCTCTGCTTTTATTCTACTTTATTTTTTCTTATCTTCTCCTATGTTCATCTGTTTTGTTTCTTAAATTCCACATTTGAGTGAAATCATATGGTATTTGTGTTTCTCTGACTGACTTATTTCACTTACATAATACCCTATATTTCCATCCACATCACTGCATATGGCAAAATTTCATTCTTTCTTATGGCTGAATAATATTCCATTACACACACACACCACATCTTATTAATCCATTCATCTATCTATGGAGATCTGGACTTGTTCCACATTTTGGCTATTTTGGACATTGCTGCTATAAACATTGGGGTACCTGTGCTGCTTCAAATCACTATCTTTATATCCATTGGATAAACACCTAGTAGTGCAATTTCTGGGTTGTAGAATAGTTCTATTTTTAACTTTTTGAGAAACATCCATATTGCATTCCCACCAACTGTTTGCATTTCCCTTTCTCTGCATATTCCTCAACATCTGTTGTTTCCTGAGTTGTTAATTTTAGCCATTCTAACCAGTGTGAGGTGGTATTTCATTGTGGTTTTGGATTGTATTTTCCTGATGACAAGTGATGTGGAGCATGCTGGTTATGGGTTTGTTCAGGTTTTCTATTTCTTCCTGTTTCAGTTTTAGTAGTTTATATGTTTCTAGGAATGCATCCGTTTCTTCCAGATTGCCTAATTTGTTTGCATATAATTGCTCATGATATTCTCTTATAATTGTTTGTATTTCTTTGATATTGGTTGTGAACACTCCTCTTTCATTCATGATTTCATTTATTTGGGTGCCTTCTTTATTCTTTTTGATAAGTCTGGCTATGGGTTTATCAATCTTCTTAATTCTTTCAATGAACCAGCTCCTAATTTTGTTGATCTGTTCTACCATTCTTTGACTTCTAGGTCATTGATTTCTTCTCTAATCTTTATTATTTCTCTTCTCCTGCTGGATTTAGGTTTTATTTTCTGTTCTTTTTCCAGCTCCTTTAGGTGTAAGGTTATGTTGTATATTTGAGACTTTTCTTGCTATTTGAGAAAGGGTTGTATTGCTATATATTTCCCTCTTAGGATTGCCTTTGCTACATCTCAAAGGTTCTTTGTTTTCATTTTCATTTGCTTCCATGTATTTTTAACAATTTCCTGGTCAACCCATTCATTTTTCAGTAGGATGTTCTTTAACTTCTGTGAATTTGTGGGCCTTCCAAATTTTTTCTTGTGGTTGACTCCATGTTTTATAGAATTATACTCTGAAAATATGCATAGTTTCATTTCAATCCTTTGGTATGGGTTGAGACCTGATTTGTGACCCAATATGTGATCTCTTCTGGAGAATGTTCCATGTGCACTTAAGAAGAATGTGTATTTTGCTGCTTTAAGGTGAAATGCTCTGAATATATTTGTGGAGTCCATCTGATCCAGTTTGTCATTCAAAGCCCTGTTTCTTTGTTGATCTTCTGCTTAGATGATCCGTCCATTGCTGTGAGTGGGGTGTTAAAGTCCCCTATTGTTGTACTATTATCAACGACTTCCTTTAATTTTGTTATTTTTAAATGATTTAAGTTGACAGAGAGAGAGGGTATACAAGCAGGGGGAGCAGCAGAGGGAGTGGGGGAAGTAGGCTCTCTGCTGAGCAAGGAGCCCAATGCGGAGCTCAATCCAAGGACCCTGGGATCATGACCTGAGCCGAAGGCAGATGCTTAATTGAACTACCCAAGCACTCCTTTAATTTTGTTATTAATTGCTTTATGTATTTGGCTGCTCCCAAGTTAGGGGCATAAATATTTAAAATTGTTAGATCTTGTTGGATAGACACTCTTATTATGATGTACTGTCCTTCATCTTTTATTAGTCTTTGATTTAAAATCTAGTTTGTCTGAAAGAACTATTGCTACTCCAGCTTTCTTTTGATGTCCATTAACATGATAAATGGTTCTCCACCTCCTCACTTTCAATCTGGTGGTGTCTTTGGATCTAAAATTAGTCTCTTATAGACAGCATGTCAATGGGTCTAGGGTTTTTTTTTTTTTATCCATTCTGATATCCCATGTTTTTTCATTTGAGCATGAGTCCATTTACATACATAGTATTTATTGAAAGATATGAATATAGTGCCATTTTATTACCTGTAAAGTCTATTACTGTAGATTGTCTCTTTTCCTTTCTGGTCTTCATTACTTTTGGGATCACTCCTTGTTCAAAGGATCCCCTTTAATATTTCTTAATATTAAGAAATATTAAAGGGGATATTCTTGGTTTAGTATTCACAAATTCCTTACTTTCTGTTGGCCCTGGAAACTTTTATCTCTCCTATTCTGAATGACAGCCTTGCTGGATAAAGTGTTCTTGACTGCATATTTTTCCCATTCAGCATCTTGGATATGTCATGTCTGTCCTTTCTGGCCTGCTAGGTCTCTGTTGACAGTTCTGCTGTCTGCCTTATATTTCTACTCTTGTGGGTTAAGGACTCGTTGCCCTGAGCTGCTTTCAGGATTTTCTCTTTATCTCTGAAATTTGTAAGCTTCAGTATTAAATGTTGATGTTTTGACCTATTTTTATTAATTTTTTAGGGGGTTCTCTGTGCCTCCTGGACTTGGGTACCTGTTTCCTTCCCTCGATTAAGGAAATTCTCAGCTATAATTTGTTCAAATAGACCTTCAGCCCCTTTCTCCTACTCCTCATCTTCTGGGACCCTTATTATTCAGATATTATTTTGCTTCATGTTCTCTCAGTCTCCCTTCATGATATAATAGTTTCCTTTCTCTCTTCTTTTCATTTTCCACATTTTCCATTATTTTATCTTCTATATCACTGATCCTCTTTTCTGCTTTGTTCGTCCTCATTTTTATTGCTTCCATTGGGACTGCGTCTTGATAGCATTTTTAATTTTGCCCTGACTAGGTTTTAATTCTTTTATCTCAACAGTAAGGGATTCTCTAGTGTCTTCACTACTTTTTTCAAGCCCAGCTAGTAACTTTATAATCGTCGTTTTAAATTCTAGTTCAGACATCTTACTTATATTCATATTGATTAAGTACTAACTCCTGTTCTTTCTTTTGGGGTGAATAACTCTGCTCATCACTTTTGTCTAGAAAAGAAAAGAGAAAAAGAATCAACAACAACAATGACAAAAGAAAAAAAACAAAAAGAACAAGAAACAAAACAAAAAACTAGTTCCTGGGGTATGTTTTGATGTGCTTATTAAAAGAAACTAGATTCCAAAATAGAAAAGAAAGAAACACACACACACATATGTGTGTGTGTGTGTGTGTATAAAACAATGAAAGGAAACAAAAAAGAAATATATAGAACATATATAAACTAAAATTAAAAATATTTTTAAAAGAATTGAAATATTCCTCAGCCATTAGAAATGACAAATACCCACCATTTGCTTCAACATAGATGGAACTGGAGGGTATTATGCTGAGTGAAATAAGTCAATCGGAGAAGAACAAACATTATATGGTCTCATTCATTTGGGGAATATAAATAATAGTGAAAGGAAATAGAGGGGAAGGGAGAAGAAATGGGTAGGAAATATCAGAAAGGGAGACAGAACATGGAAGACTTCTAACTCTGGGAAACGAACTAGGGGTGGTGGAAAGGGAAAAGGGTGGGGGGTGGGGGGGACTGGGTGGCGGGCACTGAGGTGGGCACTTGACGGGATGAGCACTGGGTGTTATTCTGTATGTTGGCAAATTGAACACCAATAAAAAATAAATTTATTATTAAAAAATAAACAAAATAAAAAATTAAGGCAAGAAAAAAAAGAATTGAAAAAATAAGAAAAGTACTGAAAAAACCACTGAAAGACTAAATAATGAAAACAAAGAGTGTTGTACACTCTTTTCCCCAAGAGCTGAAGCTTTGTAGCCCTCTTTAACCAGTCAACATTGGTGTGAGCCATTTGTTTATGCTGGTCTTCTGGGGGTGGAGCCTATTGTGCTAATTCTCAGGTGCCCTTGCTCTACTGCAGATGTGTCCCAGTTGTGCAGAGGCAAGGCTTAGTGTAAGTGGCTCTGGATTCCACTATGTGGTGCTCTTTTGCACCCCGTAAGGCTTTCAGCACCATGAATGGATGAATATTACTGCATTCTTCTTGCTAGCCCTGGAGCTGAAAGTTCACGTCCCCAAGTCTTCAGTGAGCCCTCACAGAAGAGCAGTCCATCAGTCTTTTCTCCCTGGTTTCAATCCAAACTCTGCGTTCACCAGGTCCATGACTTTTCATCTCAGGCATGCAACTGAATTTCAAAACTCTGAATTTTATGGATTCCTGCAGTGCCAACCCACGCTGTTCCTCCTGAGGGGTGAGGGTGGAGGTCATGCTTCTGCCTTTTGCTGGACCCCTGCCAGAAAAGTGGTCACACAACTGTGCAGTAAGTAGTTCACAGTTTATGGCAACACAGAGCAGAAAGCTGACACCTAGACTCACTGTTTTCAGTCAGCTTCCCCACTCTTGTGCTTGGGAATTCTGCTGTGCTCAGGCACCCACGTTCTTGTGACTCTGGGAATCCTGAGACCATGCTGTCCCACCTGAGCGCGTTTAAGTCAGGGACATATCCCATTGTAGCAGACTTCCAGTTCTGATTTTGCTCTCCATTGCTTGTACTTTGCAGTAGCCTCCTTAAACAGGCTCTGTCCCCTCTACTGTGTCCTCAGATATGTCATCCAGATTCAGGTCTCCACACCTTTTACCCTCCAAAAAGTGGTCACTTTTCTACTTGTAGATTGCAACATTTCTTTTCTCAGATCACCAATCGCTTTCACAGGTGTTCAGAATGAACTGATAACTATCTAGCTGTATTGAAGGGACAAGGTAAGCTTAGAGTCTCCTACTCCTCTGCCACCTTAACTGCTCCCCCTGAGGTCAGACTTTAATATTAGATATTCGGGTACGTGTGTAGGCATATCTCGTTGTTTTAATCTTCATTTCCCTAATGACTAGTGATGTTGAACATATTTTCATATGTTTTTTGGCATCTGTATTTTTTCTTTGGTGAAGCATTTGTTCACTCTTTTGCCTAATTTTTACTTGGATTGTTTTTTCCTAGTATTGAAATTTGAGATTTCTTTATATATTCTGAATACAAGTCCTTTATCAGATATGTTGTTTGGAATTATTTCTCCCAAACTGTGGTTTGTTTTTTCATTCTCTTAACAATGTCTTTCAAAGATGGTTATTAATCTCATTTTGATTATTATTATCAACATACAGGTTGTGTCACTTATCAGAAACTAGTGAAGGAGCTATTACTATTCCAGTTTTGCAAGCAAAGAAATTAAGGCACAGAGGAGCTTTTCACTTGCCCAAGGTCACAAATTAATAAGTAGTGAAGCCAGAACTTGAAACTGGGGGCTTCTGAATCCATGGACTGGGTTCTGAACCCCAGATCTAAATTGACACTCATCCTTTAGGTGTTAAGATGAAGGTTCCTTCTGGGAAAATGGGTTCGACACCATGACCTCTGCCACTACAATGATGCAGTTCTACCAAGCCTCTTCCCATGCTCTCACTTTTCCACTTTCTTTCCTTCAGACTAGTTGAGGAAGTAAAAGAACTGTGTGATGGACTGGAATTAGAAAATGAAGATGTTTACATGGCAACCACCTTTGGGGACTTCATCCAACTACTAGTGAGAAAGCTACGAGGGGGCGACGAAGCCAGCGAGTGCATCATTGACTATGTGAGTCCTAAGTCTTCCATGTGGGCTTGGCCCTGCAGATAGATCCCTCAGACACCCACATCTGTGGATCCACAGTGACACATGGGGGAAACTTGGACACCAGGAAACCAGTGCACCCAAGAGCCCACCTTCAGTCTCCCAAGCTCTCTCTGGTAACCCTGCATACCCTGAGGATGTCAGCACAGTTAGGCAAATGCAACAGAAGTAATTGTTATCTATGGGACAAATTCTGGTCCCAAGACATGAGACTAGGATTTTTTTTTTAATTTTAATTTTCTTTTGAGAGAGAGAATGACAGAGAGAGAGAGAGAGAGAGAGAGAGAAAGACTCAAGCAGGCTCCAAACTCAGCATCAAACCCAGTGTGGGGTTTGGTCTCATGACCCTGAGATCATGACCTGAGCCAAAATCAAGGGTCGGACACTTAACCAAATGAGCCACTCAGAGGCCCTGATACTAGGGTATTAAGAGACTTTTACAGTGTACTTCTCATTCTCCTTCTCATTTGGTGCTTTTTCCCAGTAGTGACCTCATCTCTGCTGTGGTGCCAGCCCCTGCCAGATCACCCTGCCAGGACTCTAGTTCCTCTGGGGGACCCTAGGCCCTAGTTCTGGTACCACCACTTCCTCCACTTGTCCTTCTAGTCTAGTTGTGGCAGGGGCTTCCTGCTGTTGTCAGTCTCTGGTTTGACTCATGGCCTCTCAGTTCTTTCACCACCTGTGCATCAAATTCCTTTTGTTGATGCCAAACAGGGAGACAAAGAGAGAGGGAGAGGGAAGTAGAGGGGAGAAAGAGAGAGAATGGGTAATTGGGAATATTTTCCCAATAAGGAAAACAAATGATTCTATATGTTCAGCTTGTATATATGGAAGTGTGATGATGTAATTACAAATTTATTTTTAAAACAAACTCTTGAAAAATCATCCTGAGATGTCTTGGTAGACTACCAGTTCCCGTAGGAATTAGCATTGGGATAGTTTGTTTGGAACAAAAGATGAAGAAAGTATAGATGGCCAGATGGACACCAGGTTGGCCTTGGGATTGTGGACAGATGACTGACAAAGAGATTTCAGGAGAGGAATGGCACCCCAGAGGAAATTTCAGGTCTGAAGTGTGAAAATTCAGGTCTCTAGGGAAGTGAGCGATGGGGTTGGCCTCATGTCTGGTGACTCACAAGTGTCTCTCTACCAGCTGGCACTTCCTATGTGTGGAGGTCAGGCAACCACCCAAGGCCACACAGCAGGTAAATGGCAGGACTGGGGCTGCAGCCTAAGTAGTCTGGCCTCAGATTCTTTGTTGTTCATCTCTTCTTATCACAAAGCTCACACCACTGTGCACGTAATAGCTCCATGGGCCAAGGCAGGAAGACCAGATTGTGCAAAAGAGACCTGAGAAGGCTGAAGGACCTTGAGCCCTGGCGCCCTTGGAGCGTGTGCGTGCATGCACAAGTGGTTATCTATCTGTTTGTATTTCCTATGTCTCTCTGTGGGTTCATATCCATTACTGATGCATCATGTAAAGAATCAACACTGCAACTGACACCTGCAAAAACTCCCTTCCCAGGTGGAAAAGGCAGTGAACAAGCTGACCCTCCAAATGCCCCACCAGCTCTTCATCGGGGGCATGTTTGTGGACGCCGAGGGTGCCAAGACCTATGAGACCATCAACCCAACAGATGGAAATGTGAGTGCAGGCTTAGCACCCCATCTTCCCTGCTCCCCCTGTGGCCTCTTTACCCACCTACTCCCCTACCTGGCATCTGGGGGTCCTGGCCCAAGGGGCCTCTGCTTGGGTGCAAAAGGTTTGCAGTCAGTTTCCAGTCCTCCCTACAGGAATGGCCCAGAGGGGATGAATGGCAGGGAGTCAGGAGGACTCAAAAAGTCTGGGGTTTGCTTCAGAGAATGGGAAGAGTTAAACCCTCCCCACACCCCACCAAAGAGGAAATGAAGCCATTCCCTCCTCCTCCACACTTCAACAATAACCCTAGCATGGCCTCTACTTTCTTGAATATGTGTACACCCCACTGTTGGAAAATTCTTCCTTAGATCCTGTGTTTGTCAGGTGGTCTTCACTGCGACCCTCTTATGTCATGACCCAGTACGTGCATGTTGTGTTCTCTTACGTGCACACCTACCTGAAAGGACACTTACTGCACAGGTGCATACTGATAGTTTTCCATTCTGCTCCACCCTGTAGCATCCCTCAGGGCCTGCAGAAAATAGCACACTCAAAATGAGTCATTTGAAGAGTTTAAAGAAAGTGGTTGATGAAGGTGTGGACAGGGTGTGAGGACTTACACAAGGAGGTACAGCGCCCTCAGGCAGAAATTGGGAACTTTACAACTTTGAGGCTTCTTCTGAGGATCCCAGAAGGCAGGCTGTGTGGACTGGGCATGCTGGATGCTGGGTCCTTGGACAGGGAGGTGCACTGGGCCTGCAGTGACCAAGTGCTGGCCCCACCCCCACTTCTGTCTCCTCCTGGGTTTGGCTCCGGCCAAGCCCAGGTGGCAGGTATGTGGGAGCCTGCCCTTTAGTGCACGTGGGCACTGTGAGGACACAGAGCAAGGATGGGTGATGGAATGGTTCTGCCATCAATGTCTAGACTATTTCCCTTAAGAAATAAACCTCCCACCCGGGACTCACTAAATTAATGGGCTGCTGCTCTTGGCTTGAAAACAGTAAGCTGATCCTCAGCCTTGTAACTGCAGCCTGAATCTGTTGCTGTGTTGGGGCTCTGTGGGCAAGTGGAAGGATCCTGGTGTGTAGAAACACAAATAGGTCCCTCTGAAGGCCTTGCCTGTCCTCATTGTGCATACCCTTCCAGGGCCCTCCTGTTGGCCGACCATCACCTCTGAGCCCTCCAGGTGGCTAGGGGAGCGGGTGGTGTGGAGCTTCTGTGTATGTGGAGTCCAGGGAGGGCCTCATGGCTCTGCTCCACCACAGGTCATCTGCCAGGTGTCCTTGGCCCAGGTCAGCGATGTTGACAAGGCAGTGGCTGCAGCTAAGGATGCCTTTGAGAACGGATTGTGGGGGAAGATCAGTGCACGGGACCGGGGCCGGCTCCTGTACAGGTGAGAGCCCTGGGACCACCCACCAGCCACCCCACCTTCGGCTTGGGTTGGGGCTGCACTCTTAGGTCCTGCCAGGAGGAGGTGAGGTCCCAAACATGTTTGTGTGACCAAGGCCTGAGGCTCAGAAAATGCCACTCAGAGGAAGTGACTTGAGAGGCAGGAGGAATTTCACCAGACACAGCTAGCTCTGAAGGGAAAGATGTCCTGGGTGGAGGAGACAGTGTGATAGGAGACAAAGAGGTACAAAAGCAAAGGTGCTAGCCAGATTGGAGCAGCCAACTGGTAAAGCCAACAGATGTCCTGGGCAGACTCAAACAGGTACAGCATTTACCTGGAGTGAGTGGGATTGGGGTTACTTTATGCAAAAGCCAGCAACGGAAGTCTGGGGCCTGTTGTGTCTGCTGGTCCTTGCTCAGCTTGGCCCTGACTGCTGGCCTCTCACACTTTTTTGAAACCAGGGCAGAGGGACTCTCTCCCCTTAGTTCCATGAGAAATCTTAGAGAAAGGACTTGGGGTTGCTCCAGCTTGTAAGAACACGGTGGGACTGAGGCCTGCAGGGGAGATACTGCTCCCCTAGAACCAGGTGGTCCTAATGCGGGAGAAGCAGCGAGCCCCAATGGAGTGGGGTGATGTTTCCAAAATGGAGGGTACTGGGCAGACGAACTAAGCAGTGTTGAAAAGACTGGTGAACAAGCTGCTTTCAGGAACCTGGCTTTTATGCCCTGGGTCCTGGGAAAGCTGTCAGGCATAGAGCCCAGTCAGTCATGATGTGGTCCAGATGTACCTGTCATCTGGTGGGAGAGAGGCCCCATCTTGGCCTTGCAGTCAGAATGCCTTCTGTGTGTGTGTGTGTGTGTGTGTGTGTGTGTGTGTGTGTGTGTTCCAGAGGCCAGACATATCAGGACAGCCCCAGCACAGGGAACCAGACAGGGGAGCATGTATGGTTTCAAAATGGAATAGAGGGTGGGGTCTGGGGCAGGCAAGGGTGCACCCAGCCTGCCATAATTCAAGTTACTTCCAAGACCCCTTGAAGAGCCATCAATTTTAGGAAGCCATTGGCTAGTGACCTAGAGCCCCCAGATTAGGCAAAACTGAACCATGCAGACCCAGGCTTGGGTGCAGAAACCTCTAGCCCTGAAGCAGACTCCCGGGGTAGTGTACACTGGCCCAGAAGAGGGCCTTTCCCTAGAGGTGCTCTGCTGCCATCTACTGCCATGTGTCACAATGACAGCACCAGCAAGGCCACCGTCGGGGGTTGGTCCTGCACAGCTGAGGTATTAGAGACCTGCACTGCTTGGGCCAGGCCTGAGAGCCCCTGTAACCTGGCCCCGACCTCATGCAGTGTCCCAGTCCCCGTGGTGGAGGTGTGCCCAGTACTGCCCTAGGAGGGAGCAGCCCTTCGTTCAATGGGGAAAGTAGGAACACCATGGATAGGTATTCTGGAATACAGAATGCATTGTACAGATAAGCTGGGAAGAACGATCTGGAAAGGAGAGTTAGAGAAAGCACTAGACAGCCCCCCAAGGACCCCGAAGGGACAAGATAGAGCCTCTAGGAACCTGGTCACCAACTGCTGGAGCAGGACACCAAGAGCCGGTGGCGGGTCTGTGGGGAAGCCGTCCCTGCGTTCAGACATTTCCTTAGGTCCACAGCCAAGAATATGGTGGTGGCCCTGGCTGCTGTTGGGAAGCCAGGGGAAGCAAGGCTGAGCCTGCCCAGGACCCCACGCTTGCCCCATACCACTGCGATTGATGGTGGTCGCCTCCATGGTCTTCCCCACTGCCACTTCCTCCACAGACAGGACTCTGGGCTGCAGAGCTGCAGCTTAACAAAGTTGACAATCCCACTCGACTCTCTTGAAAAGCCTCCCAAATGATGTGCTCAGGTGATAGTTATTTTTGGGATTTATGACGTGGCCACACGACATGCATGTAACACTGTGGTGGAATTGGAGTGAGTTGGCCAATCAGGGGAGAAGATATGACCATGAGAAGTGGTAACGTGTAACCGGCTTCGTGGCATGGTGCTCCCATGGGGGGCCGTCCACAGATTGTGGTGGGGAGTCCCTACTCAACAGGAGGGGTGCAAGGGAACTCCTGGGGGCTCAGGGGTCAGAGAGAGGGTCTTCTGTCCCGGCAGCCCTGCTCCATAGCAAACAGGCGTCTGGGTCAGAGGGCCGGGAAGGGCAGTGTTACAACTGAGCTTCCTGGAGGATGCAAAGCAACAAGGCTCTAAAAGGCTAAAAGTCTGCTTGTTTGGACAATTTTTAAAACAGTTGGATACGTAAATGTGTATCTAGTGAGCTTCTGAGCTGACAGGTCTCCCCTGCAGTGAGGACACGAACGGCAAGGGGGATACATAGAGGCCATCTCTGGCTTGTTTATAACAGAGATTTGTACTTTGGCACATCTGTTTTTCTAGTTGATGAAACCCTAGCCGTCGAAATGCCACAAGATGGTGTTTTCATTATTTGGTCTAGAATAGTTCTCAAAAAGTGATTTACACCCTTGCTATTCTCCACTAGAGAATTACGTGGGTATGTCAGTGTCTCTGAGGTAACAGTTGGCTCTGGCACTAAGTTGCTTATGTCTGTTGGGTCCAGTTTCAGTCACCAGCCTTCTGCTGCATGCTGACTGTGTGCCCAGTGGGTGTAGGGAGTCCAGTAGGGAGCAGGAGACCAAGACTATCCCAGCCCTCAGGGAGGGCAGACAGTTCTGGAATACTCGTCCAAGTGGGTGTCTGTAATAGGCAAAGTGTGAAGAAAGGTGGAGGGTGCTGTCAGGATGCTGCAGGGAGATGTGACTGACGTGGAGTGGGCAGGAATTAGGGTTGGCTTCCCAGAGAGTGTGAGTGTGTGCTTGGGAGTTTAAGACCTGCCATGGCTGTGTACAGAGGGGCTTATGCTCAGCAGGCTTTGGTCCCGGACTCGTCTCTGCCAGAGCTCCCCCCATACGAGACTGAGAGCTGCTCTTGGCCTCTGGTCTCCACCTTCTCTCGTCCTCCCAGCCCCTTGGGCATCCTGCTCCCTGAGCTCTCACATCAGGGAAGGGAGCTGACTCCCAGGCTGCCCACAGCAGCACACCCACCAGCTCATGGGAGGCAACTGGATGTCAGAGTGCTCACACTTAAGTAGGACTGTGTAGATGCTCCTTCCCTTTAATCTCTCCCGTTGCTCCCCACCCCACAGATGCCATCCCTGGGTGCGCATTCCACTGGGTCGGCTGGTGCTTGAAGCCAGACAGGCCTTCCCCTGTCTGGCTTCACTGGCAGTCTGGACACTGAGAGGGTGGCTGAATGGGGAATGGTGACCTCATTGCTACAGGAGGCAGAGGGCTGCTTTGCAGGATCATTCACGAGCATTATTACAAAGTAGTTAATCCATCAGTATTTTAGGAAGAAAGAAAGGAAAAGAGAGGAGAGGAAAGAGGTACAGAAAGGCAGCATCCTCACATCCATCCAGAGAAGAAACCTTGCTGTGCCATCTCGCAGATGGGGAGGCCGAGGTCAGCACGTCTGAGTGTGGCAGAGCTGGGAGTGCAGGGGAGACCCTGACTCCTTGAGGAAGGGCCTTGGAAGACATGCAAGGCTGCTCCAGGCCCAAGCCCATCTCCCTCCTCGCCCCTCCCCCACCCCTGGCAGGTTGGCGGACCTCATGGAACAGCATCAGGAGGAGCTGGCCACCATCGAAGCTCTAGATGCAGGCGCTGTCTACACGCTGGCCCTGAAGACCCATGTGGGCATGTCCATCCAGACCTTCCGCTACTTTGCTGGCTGGTGCGACAAAATTCAGGTAGGACCAGGGCTCCTGCAAACCAAGTGAGAGCCCACATGGGCAGGCTGACCCAGCAGCAAGCGCCGGGGGCAGTGCATTAGCCTGCGTGCTGCTTAACAAACGACCACAGCTTATGGCTTAAACCCCAGGTATCAGCTCACATTTCTGCAGGTGGGAAGTCCAGGCAGGCTGGGCTGGGTTCCATGCCAAGGACTCACAAGCCCTTGTCAGAGACCTCAGACCTTGACACAAGGTCAGTGTCAAGGTGTGACCAGGCTGGGCTTTATGGGCTTTATCTGGAGGCTCTGGAGAGACCGTGCAGTGGGCCAGTTCAGGTGCTGACAGACTTCAGTTCCTGTTGTTGCCAGAACTGAGGCCCGGGTCCTTGCCGGCTGCTGGCCAGGGCTGCTCTCAGCTACTGCAGGCCTTGCTCTGGCCCTTGCCCCAGCCCGCCATCCCCTGGCCCTTCTCAGCCTTGGCATCTCTCTGACTCTGTTCAGCCATGAACTGGAGACAACTTTGCCTTTACGAGGCTCCTGAGGTTCTGCTGGGGCCACCTGCCTCTTCCCCCTTCCTCAGGTCAACCGTACCAATGCGCATCTTTGCAGAAAGGGGAGCTCACCATCTCTCAGGTCCCAGGGATAAGAATGTGACCTTGGGAGCCATTTTCAGAAGTTTGCCCACGAGAGGCAGTGATGGGACAGGCGCCATCCAGGGGCTCCTGGGGTCTCCGCCACATCTGGGCTCCACACCTTCTGTCCTCTCCACTGACGGGGGTGCAGGTGTGATGGAAGGCTCATCTGCTCCTCCTGTTGCTGCGTTACTGCTGGCTGCAGCTGGCCCTCACCCGGGGTCTCCTGGGCCATCATGCCCTCTAGAGGCAACTCGGCCCCTGACCCCTTCCCTTCCTGGCCCAGGGCAAAGCCGGAGGTCTTACCTCTCCTGGGACCAGCTTCCCACCCCAGGACTCCGCCCCACTTGGTGCAGCAAGCACCTTGCCCCTGTTGGCTCCCCGCTCGACCTGTGTCTGGAGCCTCAGAGCCCCTGTCATACATAATCTGGAAAGTTTGTGTCTCTCACCCATCTGATTCCTGGGGGCTTCAGGACACAGACAAGACCCCGTTCCTTTCTGAGCTCCAGGCACAGTCTGGCTGCCCAGGGGGAGGGGTGAGGAAACAAGGAGCCTCCTCCCAGTGACCACTCACTGCTGTGCTTCTTCCAGGGCTCTACCATCCCCATCAACCACGCCAGACCAAACCGCAACCTGACCTTGACCAAGAAGGAGCCTATCGGGTGAGTCACGGCACAGGGTGAAGATTTGCCACACACTGGGTGCTTTTCATGTGGTATGTCCATGGGCGCTCATCCCCTTTTACATACTTATTGAACATCTATGTATTCACCAATTACTACATGCCAGACATTTCAGGTGCTAGAGATACAACAAGGATCAGAGCTGATGAGAAGCCTGTCTTCAGGGGGCTTACCTTCTAGCAAATAAAATAGCTGTCACTTCCAAAATATCTGCTCTGTGCCAGGCACTGTTTTAATGACTTTGTAAAGTATAATTTTGCTTAATTCCCTCAATAACCCTGTAGCAGTCAGGTTTGTAATGGGAAACAGAGGGTGCACCTGAAAAATTTTATCTGAAAAGAGTGGAATGATGAATGTGCATAAAAACAAAGAACTAGGGATCCCTGGGTGGCGCAGCGGTTTGGCGCCTGCCTTTGGCCCAGGGCGCGATCCTGGAGACCCGGGATTGAATCCCACGTCGGGCTCCCGGTGCATGGAGCCTGCTTCTCCCTCTGCCTGTGTCTCTGCCTCTCTCTCTCTCTCTATCATAAATAAATAAAAATTTTTTTAAAAAAACAAAAAAAACAAAGAACTACACAGCACCAAGGAACAGGGAAAAAACAAGAGCAATACGCAAAGGATAGGAGCAGGTGCTCAACAGGAGAAAGACAGATGTCCAGTCAACACAGAACAGACTAGGGATTGGGGAAGTGATTCACACCCAGCAGTAAGGGGCCTCCCCTCACCATCAGAGGGCCCACCAGGAGGGAGAAAGAAGCCCCCTTGCACTGCCTGGGGTGGTGGATGGGGTCTGCCATTGTGAAAGGCAGACTGGCAGGGATGTGCTCCCAGATGCACCCCTGTACAAGGCACAACTGACACAGACCCACTGGAAGACAAACCCCAGAGCATTCACAGCAGCCGACCTGGGCCCTAACAGCAAAACCGAGCACGGCCCATGCTGAACTCTGCACGTCCTCACCAGGGAGTGATGTGCAGCTGTGTGACAATGTGGAGCAGAGCTACGCGGACCGCACAGAGCAGCTCCAAGAGAAACTCGCGTGAGGCAAGCACACTGAGGAAGGCCCTCTAAAATCATTTAACGTGCATCCGAGGCCCAGTGTGGTCGGCACCCAGCAGGCATTCCCACCTGCTCTGTGCCCCTTACATGTGGGGACACCGTGACCCACCCACAGCGACCTCACGTTCCCATGGATGGTGGTCAAAGGCACTCAGCTGCCTCGGGAACTGGGAGCATTTCAGAAGCAGGATGTGTTCAAATGTGGATCAATAGCAACGAGTACAGTTGGACACACCAGGTCCTGGAGCACAGGCCTGCTGCTGAGGGAGGCTCCCGTCCGGAGTGTGGCCTTGGACACAGGTAAAGAGCCTCTCCTGCAGCCCACGGAGAAGGGTGAGGCTGCGGGGAGATGGCACTGGCTCCAGGGCAGGGGTTCCCACCCAGCCTGACCCACAGAGGATGCGATATGGACGCAGTGCTCCAGGACAGCCCCCACCACAGGCAACTACCTGGCCAAGGTGTCAGAGTGTGGAGCGAGAGCCCTGCAGGGCCCGAGTGCTTGGGGCCCCTTCCTTGGGCACAGGCCATCAGAGTGGCTGGGCAGGGGGACTGAGCCCACCTGGCTGCCAGTCACATGACTCTATAAAGGTCACTGACCTTCCAGATGCCTCTCAGAGAGTCTGTCCCGTCAGATTGAGGAGAACACTGATGCTGAGCCTCCCAGTGAGCTGGGGGAGCAGGGAGGTTTTCCCTACACCAGCAGGTATATGAGTTGGCCAGGGCCGTCATAACAAGTGCCCGACACCAAGAGGCTCAAACAGTACACATTTGGTGTCTCAGCATTCTGGAGCTGGAAGTTCCAGTTTAGATGTCAGATGGTTGGTCTCTCCTGAGGGTGTGAGCGAGAATCTGCTCCAGGCCTCTCCCCTAGCTTCTGCTGATTTAGGCAGTCATTGGTGATACCTGGTCACTGTCCTCACGTTCATGTGGTGTCTTCCTCCTGCATGGCTATCTCTGCACATGGCCCCGTTTTTATAAACACATCAGTTGTGTTGGGTTAGGCACCCATCCTATTCCAATAAGACCTCATCTTCACTAATTCCATCTGGAGTAGCCCTAATTCCAAACCAGGAGGTTCTGGAGTTAGGATTGGGATCTATGGACTTTGGGGAGTACGGTTCAGCCCTGGCAGTGGGAATTCCCTGACATCTTTTTTTGCTTGGAGCCCCCACTACCCTGATGACCTCACCCCCTTCCCTGGGAACACTCAGTGTGCTCCAACTGCTGTCTCATCCCCCTGGGTCTGCTGGGTCAGCTGGGTGTACTGGGGATGGGGGAGTGGAATGCACCCCATTACTCCCAGGTTGGTATGCTAGTCCCCAGTCTGTCCTGCCTTCAGTCTTTATACACGTTCTTCCCCCTGCCTGGGTTTAGCTAGGAAGTCATCTTTTTGGGAAACCTTCTGATGGGGATGATGATCATGAGTATATTGATAGTGAAGAAAACAAGTCTCGTAGCCTCTGTGGAGCTCTTGTGTCGATGGGCTCATTGTCTGACACTGATGAAAATAGTGCCCTGCATTTTGCAGGAATCAGGGCAAAGCAGGGCCACATGCCTGCTAGGACCACAGATGTCATCATTAGGCCCTCCAGGACTGTGGGGGGCCTCCTCCTGTTGGAGACACTGTTCAGCAGAGCCTTTCCCTGGGGCCAAGGGGCACCCTAACACTGGGTGTCATCTCTTAATGCAAAGCAGACAAGCCTCAGGCCTCCCAGGCTGACTGCTTCATTCTCTCCATGCTACTGACCCCTGGCCTTATGCCCAGGAAGACCCTCACCCGCTTCCTTTTGGCCCACCCTTGTGATCCCAACCCTCTCTCATACATACCCTCTCAGTCCACCATGTGATCCTTGGCCTTCTCCCAGGCCCTGCCTGCTGTCACCTCCCTCACTGCCTGGTGTCATGCCATGGCATGTCCCTAGACACGTCTCACAGCTCCTATTGGAAACTGGGTTCCCTGCCTTTATGCCCTTCTGGAAAGAGGGGCTACTGCCAGAATGGACATCTTGCCCCATCAGAGACTGGGAAGGCAAGTATGAGCTATCTCTCAGGGGGAACTTTGGCTCCATATCAGGAAGCCCAGAGTGGAGTGGAGTGGAGTGGAGTGGGTGTCAGACTTGGGAGAGAGGACACAGTTGGCAGGTGCATTCTGGCACCCAGGCTGAATAGAGAGACTAAGTCCCCCTTCTTTTGTATGACAGGGTCTGTGGCATTGTCATCCCCTGGAACTACCCATTGATGATGCTCTCCTGGAAGACAGCTGCCTGCCTGGCTGCTGGGAACACAGTGGTGATCAAGCCTGCCCAGGTGGGTGTGGGTGTGTTCCAGGCCGGGCCTGTGGGCTGCAGAGGGTATTGGTAAGCACCCTGTAAAGGAGGAGACAGGTGGCCTGTTGGCCCCTTTGCCCATGTGGGACTGGTTTCTCCTGAAGGAAGGAAGGGTACTGTTGATGAAGGCTGGCCTTCTGGGGCCCTGCTCAGAGGTGGCATGCATCAGGGGCCAGTGTGGGCTATAGGCAGAGTCAAGTCAGCTGTCCGTGGACCTGCAGCTGCTTTGTGAGCAGTTGGGGATTTTTCCACACATGCCAGCCCTCTGGTTTTGGGGGAGCAGAAACCCTGTTCGGTACCCCTTTTGTTCAAGCCCTATGCTCTGAGACTAAAGCCCAGTCCCTCCTAGAAAGGCTACAGAGGTAGGACGTTGGGCTCACAGGCAGGCTGGAAGGGCCTGAGCAGGGTCCCCTGGGGATGAAGACACCTCTGCATGAGCCTCAGCTTCTTTCTCTGTACAGCAGCAGTAGCAACCCCTACCATGCCGGCCCCTAGAGGTGTGAGGAACTGAAGGCAAGATGCTCCATGTGAAGGCAAGATGCTCCATCACTTGGCTCTGAACAGTGTGCCCAGGAGGTCTCTTGCTCCCCTGGCTGCTTTGGGGCAATTTGGCTCCAGAAGTATTATAATAAAAACCAACAATAATCATAGTTGACATTTACAGTATTCACCCTGAGTCAGGCACTCCTCAAGCATTTTAATAATACAACAAATTACATTAAAATTTGCATATATTTGCTTATTGAGCATCACAACAACCCTCTGAGATGGTCTGTGACCCCCCCCTCCACTATTAGTGTGGAGGTGCTGTGCACAGATCCAGGCACTTGTCCCTGGAAGAGCCCCTGACAGGCCTGCACCCTCCCAGGGCCAGTACCCCACAGATGTGGCACAGCTAGAGGCCTGTGGGGGGTGAGGCACAGTCCACCCTTAATGAGGAAGATTACCTGGTCCAGATAGGAACAGCTGCTTGTAGGTCAAGGGGAGGGGACGGCCTCTGGCAGTGAGGCGGTAATCAGAATCTTGCACAGCCCACTGCCTGGCACCGAGGTGCTTCCAGGCAGTCCTGGGACTCCACACTCTTTGAGTGAAGAAGGTATGAACATTCAGGAAGGGGCCAGGCCTGGCCACACGGCTGGAGCCTGCCAGGAGAAGGCGCTAGAAGGTACATGAGGTTCTCCCAGCTGTCCACTGGAACTGTGGGGGAAGCTGGCTAGGTTGGCAGTACCCGCATGATGGGCTTCCCCTGGAGGGTCTTCCTGCCATGACTGCTTCTTCCTGCTTGCTACCTTGGCTGCTGGGAGAGGAAGGCAGGAACCCTACTTCCCAATCCCTCCAGACCCAGTCTTTTTTCCTGCCTCCACAGGTGACCCCACTCACAGCCTTGAAGTTTGCAGAGTTGACCTTGAAGGCTGGCATTCCCAAGGGGGTGGTCAACATCCTCCCGGGATCTGGTAAGGGATGTGGACATGGGAATCTGGGGGTGCCAGGGCTCTAGGCACCCGGAGATGCACTTGGTCAGAACAGGGTTGCTGCATGATGCACGTTGGGTCTCTCTCATGGTAGGGGAGACCCACACCTGGAAGGGTTCTAGCTTTCAAATGCTTCCCTGAATGTTTTCCATTTTTTTGTATGTGTATATGTGCTCTAAAATAAATTATGTAACTTGGGAATTATCTGCCCTTGGAAGTTTGAGAGAATTTATCTGTAGAACATTCTAGGCTTAGAGCATCTGGGGAGATATTATTACATGAATTGCTTTTGTACTTTCTTCTGTGGTTAGTAGTCTAGTTTATCAGAAAACTTCTTGCACACATTTAAAATGTATTGACATAGAGTTGTATTAATAATTTCTTAAAATTAATTCCTTTTTTTGATTCTCCCTTTGATTGTTAGAATATCAAACTATATTTTTTTCTTTTTTTATAAATTTATTTTTTATTGGTGTTCAATTTGCCAACATACAGAATAACACCCAGTGCTCATCCCGTCAAGTGCCCACCTCAGTGGCCGTCACCCATTCACCCCCACCCCCGCCCTCCTCCCCTTCCACTACCCCTAGTTCGTTTCCCAGAGTTAGGAGTCTTTCATGTTCTGTCTCCCTTTCTGATATTTCCCACTCATTTTTTCACCTTTCCCCTTTATTCCCTTTCACTATTTTTTATATTCCCCAAATGAATAAAACTTTATATTTTAGATTGCGTAATCTCTAACCATCCTCAAATTCTTTCCTTTGCCAGTTTAAATCTACTGTTGAGCCACTCTACTGAATTTTTTATTTCAGTTACTATATTTTTTAGTTCCGGAATTCCACCTAATTCTTAAAGAAAAAATTTTTATTGATATTATCCACTTGGTGAGACATTGCCATCATAGCTTCCTTTATGCATGGTTTCCTTTAGTACTTTGAACATATTCATAATGGCTGCTTTGAAGTCTTTGTCTGTTAAGTATAATATCTGAGCCCTCTCAGCTTATGGTGCCTGTTTCTTTCTTCCTTGTTTTTCCTCCTGATGGGCTACAATTTTCTATTTCTTTGCATGCATCATAGCCTTCTTTGTTAAAAGCTAGATAATTTAGGTATATATGGTACCAACTCTGGATCCTGATCCTCTTCTTCCCTTTCTAAAGCTTGTTTTCATTATTTGCTTGTTCGTGTCTTTAGTGGCTTGGCTAGGCTATTTGACTTAGGTCTGTTTTCCCTGTGGTGTGTAGCCACTGCTGCCACTCCTCAGGGAGCACAGCCTTGAGCACAAGATGACAGGAGTTTTAGCAGGACTCTGACTCTTCTTCCCTGGTCTCCCTGTTAAGCTGCTTGCCTCCTTTGGTATCACGCTCAACAGTTCAGCTCCGTTAACTACAGTTGGCTTGCTCTCCTGTTTTCAGCAATGCCGGAGGGCATAAATTCCTTGACAATCTAATTCAATTAACTTTGGGACCCTTTGCAGGGGTACTTTTAGAGGCCATCCTTTGAGATTTGTTCTTACCCAAGGGGCTCTCTCCCAGTTCTCTCCGCTAAACTAATTGACCTGCGGCTGACCTCATTGCTGTCATAGAGCTGTGCCTTCTCTTAATTGCTCACCCCCAAAATCTCTAATGTTTTTGAGAATGCCCTTAGAATTGAATTTCCCCACACAGCTTCAAATAAAGTCAGTACCTTTGGGAAGCTCTCTGTTCTTATAGAAAGCTCCTCCCTCTGCCCAATATTTCTGAACCACTGCATCAGGTGATGGGCCCTGTGAGGAAGCTAGGGCTAGGTGGATAAGGGCCCAACACCATCAACCTGCCACACCCCAGTTAGTCTTCACTTTATGAGTAGGGACTGTGTGGAAGCCATACTCAACCAGAAAGTTAGCCTCTAAAACTCAGAATTGGAGGAGATGCAAATGGTGATGGACTGCCCCTCCTGGTAAGATGTCATATCCCTGGCCTGGGCACTGGAGTAGAGGAACCCTACCTTCCTGACCACACTCACCTAGGGTGGAGTTTCCATCAGTTGGAGGGAGAGGGGAGATGCAGAGGGAGAGAATTGTTCATGGCTCAGGTACCACACAGACTCTCATTGTTCTTACTGAGATTTAGCAGATTTACTTGCATAAATGTTTCTTCACTTGCTATATGGAAATTTAGGAAAATTTCCAGAAACTTAATTTTTCCTTTTTTTTAGTAATTTTTGCCAGTTAGGGGCACCTGGGTGGCTCAATCAGTTGAGCATCTGCCATCGGCTCAGGTCATGATCTCAGGGTCCTGGGATCAAGTGCTGCATCAGGCTCCCTGCTCAATGGGGAATCGGCTTCTCCCTCTCCCTCTGCAGCTCCCCTGTTCATGCTCTCTCTCTCTCTCTCAAATAAATCTATAAAACATTTTAAATAAAAAAATAAATTTCACCAGTTATATTTCCTTGGGAATCATCAACAGGGCTCCTCATGCTAGGCTTCCGAAGTGACTTCAACCTCATAGCTTTTGAATTTATTGTATTCATATTTTCATTATTCTTAAATAACATGCAACTGTTGTTTTAATATCTTCTCTGACCCAGTAAGTAAAAAGACTTTTTAAAAAATTTCCAAGTGTTTTTTTTTCTAAAATTCTGTTCTTATATTTCTAGTTTTAATATGTCATGATCACAGAATATGGCCTGTGTATTTTTTTGCTAGTGCTGCCATAGTAAAGTACCACAAACTAGATAGCTTACGCAACAGAACCTTACTGATTAAGGAGACTAGAAATAAAGGTGAAGGTGTTGGCAAGGCTGTGGTCCCTCTAGCTTTTGGGAAGATCCTTCCTTGCCTCTTCCTAGCTTTAGAGACATCACTCCCATCTCTGCCTTGACCTTGACATAGCACTTTCCTTCTGTGTGTGTCTGTATTCAAATTTTCCACTTTAAAAGGACACCATTGACCTAATAAATCCATTACTGGATTAAGGCCAACCCTAATGATGTCATTTTAACTGATTATATCTGCAACGACCTATTCCCAAATAAAGTCACATTCTGAGGTACTGGGGTTGGGATAGCAGCATATAAATTGGGGGAAGACACAATCTAACCCACAATAACTTATAAACATTCTGCTTTCTAAAATGGAGAATTTATGGAGCACCTGCCCAACTCAGTCAGTGGGAGCATGCAACGCTTGATCTCAGAGTTGTGAATTCTAGCCCTATGCTGGGTGTAGAGATTACTTAAAAACAAAATCTTTAAAATGGAGAATTTATTTGTGATCTGATATATGACACCTTCTTGTAAGTATTTCTTCAGTAGCCTAAAATAGTGATTTTATTATTATTATTACTATTATTATTAAATACACTTTATTTTTCAGAGCATTAAGGTTCACAGAAAACTGAGTTGAAAGTGTAGAGAGTTCTCATATACTCCATATCCCCTTATGTGCACAGCAGCTTCCCTCACTATGAACATCCTACACCAGAGTGGTTTTACATTTGTTGCAATTGACAAACTTACAATGGCACAACATTATCATCCAAAGTTCATAGACTTCATTAGGATTCACTCTTGGTGTTGTACATAATATGACAAATGTATAATGACATACCTCCACCATTGTGATATGTAGAATAGTGTCACAGCCCTAACTCCTCTGAGCTCCACCTTTTCATCTCTCCCTCCCTCCTTCCCTCCCTCCAATCCTTGGCAACCACGAATCTTTTACTATCTCCATAGTTTTGCCTTTTCCACAATGTCATATAGTGGGGCTCATACAGTATATAGTCTTTTCAGATTGGTTTCTTATATTTAGTAACATGCATTTAAGCTTCACGTCTTTTCATGGCTTGATAGCTCATTTCTTTTTATTTTATTTATTTTTTTATTTATTTATTTTATTTATTTAATAATAAATTTATTTTTTATTGGTCTTCAATTTGCCAACATACAGAATAACACCCAGTGCCCATCCCGTCAAGTGCCCCCCTCAGTGCCCATCACCCACTCACACCCACCCCTTGCCCTACTCCCCTTACACCACCCACAGTCCATTTTGCAGTTAGGAGTCTTTATGTTCTGTCTCCCTTTTTGATATTTCCTACCCATTTCTTCTCCTTTCCCTTCTATTCCCTTTCACTATTATTTATATTCCCCAAATGAATGAAAACATATAATGTTTGTCCTTCTCCGATTGTCTCATATCACTCACCATAATACCCTCCAGTTCCATCCACGTTGAAGCAAATGGTGGGTATTTGTCGTCTCTAATGGCTGAGGAATATTCCATTGGATACATAGACCACATCTTCTTTTTTTTTTTTAATTTTTATTTATTTTATGATAGTCACACACACAGAGAGAGAGAGAGAGGCGGAGACATAGGCAGAGGGAGAAGCAGGCTCCATGCTTCAAGGAGCCACCCAGGAGCCACCCAGGGATCCCCACATCTACTTTATCCATTCATCTTTCAATGGACACCGAGGCTCCTTCCACAGTTTGGCTATTATGGACATTGCTGCTAGAAACATCGGGGTGGGGATCCCTGGGTGGCGCAGCGGTTTGGCGCCTGGCCTTTGGCCCAGGGCGCGATCCCGGGATCGAATCCCACGTCGGGCTCCAGGTGCATGGAGCCTGCTTCTCCCTCTGCCTGTGTCTCTGCCTCTCTCTTTCTCTCTCTCTGTGACTATCATAAATAAATAAAAATTAAAAGAAACAAAACAAAACAAAACATCGAGGTGCAGGTGTCCCGGATTTTCATTGCATATGAATCTTTGGGGTAAATCCCCAACAGTGCAATTGCTGGGTCGTAGGGCAGGTCTATTTTTAACTCTTTGAGGAACCTCCACACAGTTTTCCAGGTGGCTGCACCAGTTCACATTCCCACCAACAGTGCAAGAGGGTTCCCTTTTCTCCGCATCCTCTCCAACATTTGTGGTTTCCTGCCTTGTTAATGTTCCCCATTCTCACTGGTGTGAGGTGGTATCTCATTGTGGTTTTGATTTGTATTTCCCTGATGGCAAGTGATGCAGAGCATTTTCTCATGTGCGTGTTGGCCATGTCTATGTCTTCCTC
Organism: Nyctereutes procyonoides; assembly: GCF_905146905.1. Taxonomy (NCBI): domain Eukaryota; kingdom Metazoa; phylum Chordata; class Mammalia; order Carnivora; family Canidae; genus Nyctereutes; species Nyctereutes procyonoides. The sequence goes on along the minus strand of NW_026575131.1, from coordinate 312,381 downwards.
TGTGAGATTTCTCTTCATGTCTTTTTCCCATTTCATGATTGGATTGTTTGTTTCTTTGGTGTTGATTTTAATAAGTTCTTTATAGATCTTGGATACTAGCCCTTTATCTGATACGTCATTTGCAAATATCTTCACCCATTCTGTAGGTTGTCTTCTAGTTCTGTTGACTGTATCCTTTGCTGTGCAAAAGCTTCTTATCTTGATGAAGTCCCAATAGTTCATTTTTGCTTTGGTTTCTTTTACCTTCGTGGATGTATCTTGCAAGAAGTTACTGTGGCCGAGTTCAAAAAGGGTGTTGTCTGTGTTCTCCTCTAGGATTTTGATGGAATCTTGTCTCACATTTAGATCTTTCATCCATTTTGAGTTTATCTTTGTGTATGGTGCAAGAGAGTGGTCTAGTTTCATTCTTCTGCATGTGGATGTCCAGTTTTCCCAGCACCATTTATTGAAGAGACTGTCTTTCTTCCAGTGGATCGTCTTTCCTCCTTTATCGAATATTAGTTGACCATAAAGTTGAGGGTCCACTTCTGGGTTCTCTATTCTGTTCCATTGATCTATGTGTCTGTTTTTGTGCCAGTACCACACTGTCTTGATGGCCACAGCTTTGTAGTACAACCTGAAATCTGGCATTGTGATGCCCCCAGCTATGGTTTTCTTTTTTAAAATTCCCCTGGCTATTCGGGGTCTTTTCTGATTCCACACAAATCTTAAAATAATTCGTTTTAACTCTCTGAAGAAAGTCCATGGTATTTTGATAGGGATTGCATTAAACGTGTAAATTGCCCTGGATAACATTGACATTTTCACAATATTAATTCTGCCAATCCATGAGCATAGAATATTTTTCCATCTCTTTGTGTCTTCCTCAATTTCTTTCAAAAGTGTTCTATAGTTTTTAGGGTATAGATCCTTTACCTCTTTGGTTAGGTTTATTCCTAGGTATCTTATGCTTTTGGGTGCAATTGTAAATGGGATTGACTCCTAAATTTCTCTTTCTTCAGTCTCATTGTTAGTGTATAGAAATGCCACTGACTTCAGGGCAATGATTTTTGTATCCTGCCACACTGCCAAATTGCTGTATGAGTTCTAGCAATCTTGGGGTGGAGGCTTTTGGGTTTTCTATGTAGAGTATCATGTCATCGGCGAAGAGGGAGAGTTTGACTTCTTCTTTGCCAATTTGAATGCCTTTAATGTCTTTTTGTTGTATGATTGCTGAGGCTAGGACTTCCAGTACTATGTTGAATAGCAGTGGTGAGAGTGGACATCCCTGTCTTGTTCCTGATCTTAGGGGAAAGGCTCCCAGTGCTTCCTCATTGAGAATGATATTTTCTGTGGGCTTTTCGTAGATGGCTTTTAGGATGTTGAGGGATGTTCCCTCTATCCCTACACTCTGAAAAGTTTTGATCAGGAATGGATGCTGTATTTTGTCAAATGCTTTCTCTGCATCTAAAGAGAGGATCATATGGTTCTTGTTTTTTCTCTTGCTGATATGATGAATCACATTGATTGTTTTATGAGTGTTGAACCAGCCTTGTGTCCCGGGGATAAATCCTACTTGGTCATGGTGAATAATTTTCTTAATGTGTTGTTGGATCCTATTGGCTAGTATCTTGTTGAGAATTTTTGCATCCATGTTCATCAGGGATATTGGTCTGTAATTCTCCTTTTTGGTGGCATCTTTGTCTGGTTTTGGAATTAAGGTGATGCTGGCCTCATAGAACGAATTTGGAAGTACTCCATCTCTTTCTATCTTTCCAAACAGCTTTAGTAGGATAGGTATGGTTTCTTCTTTAAACGTTTAATAGAATTTCCCTGGGAAACCATCTGGCCCCGGACTTTTGTGTCTTGGGAGGTTTTTGATGACTGCTTCAATCTCCTTCCTGGTTATCGGCCTGTTCCGGTTTTCTATTTCTTACTGTTCCAGTTTTGGTAATTTGTGGCTTTCCAGGAACGCGTCCATTTCTTCTAGATTGCCTATTTTATTGGCATATAGCTGTTCATAATATGTTTTTAAAATCGTTTGTATTTCCTTGGTGTTGGTGGTCATCTCTCCTTTCTCATTCATGATTTTATTAATTTGAGTCTTCTCTCTCTTCTTTTTAGTAAGACTGGCTAATGGTTTATCTATCTTATTAATTCTTTCAAAGAACCAACTCCTGGTTCTATTGATCTGTTCCACAGTTCTTCTGGTCTCGATTTCGTTGAGTTCTGCTCAAATCTTTATTAACTCTCTTCTTCTGGGGATCCCTGGGTGGTGCAGCGGTTTGGCGCCTGCCTTTGGCCCAGGGCGCGATCCTGGAGACCCACGTCGGGCTCCCGGTGCATGGAGCCTGCTTCTCCCTCTGCCTGTGTCTCTGCCTCTCTCTCTCTCTCTCTCTGTGACTATCATAAATAAATAAAAAATTTTAAAAAAAACTCTCTTCTTCTGCTGGGTGTAGGATCTATTTGCTGTTTTTTCTCTAGCTCCTTTAGGTGTAAGGATAGCTTTTGTATTTGAGTTCTTTCCAGTTTTTGGATGGCTGCTTGTATTGCGATGTATTTCCCCCTTAGGACTGCTTTTGCTGTATCACAAAGATTTTGAATGGTTGTATCATCATTCTCATTAGTTTCCATGAATCCTTTTAATTCTTCCTTAATTTCCTGGTTGACTCTTTCATCTTTTAGCAGGATGGTCCTTAACCTCGACGTGTTTGAAGTCCTTCAGAAATTATTTTTGTGAATTAGTTCTAATTTCAAGGCATTATGGTCTGAGAATAAGCAGGGGACGATCCCAATCTTTTGGTATCGGTTCAGACCTGATTTGTGACCCAGTATGTGATCTATTCTGGAGAAAGTTCCATGTGCATTTGAGAAGAATGTGTATTCAGTTGAGTTCGGATGTAAAGTTCTGTAGATATCTGTGAAATCCATCTGGTCCAGTGTATCATTTAAAGCTCTCGTTTCTTTGGAGATGTTGTGCTTAGAAGACCTATCGAGTGTAGAAAGCGCTAGACTGAAGTCACCTAGTATAAGTGTATTATTATCTAAGTATGTCTTCACTTTGATTATTAATTGATTGATATATTTGGCAGCTCCCACATTCAGGGCATATATAATGAGGATTGTTAAGTCCTCTTGTTGGATAGATCCTTTAAGTATGATATAGTGTCCCTCTTCATCTCTCACTACAGTCTTCGGGGTAAATTTTAGTTTATCTGATATGAGAATGGCTACCCCTGCTTTCTTTTGAGGACCATTTGAATGGTAAATGGTTCTCCAACCTTTTATTTTCAGGTTGTAGGTGTCCTTCTGTCTAAAATGAATCTCTTGTAGACAGCAAATAGATGGGTCCTGCTTTTTTATCCAGTCTGAAACCCTGTGCCTTTTGATGGGGTCATTAAGCCCGTTCACGTTCAGAGTTACTATTGAAAGATATGAGTTTAGGGTCATCATGATATCTATTCAGTCCTTGTTTTTGTGGATTGTTCCACTGGACTTCTTCTTAAAGGGGAATTTTAAGAGTCCTTAAAATTTCTTGCAGAGCTGGTTTGGAGGTCACATATTCATTCTTTCAGTTCCTGCCTTCTTGGAAGCTCTTTATCTGTCCTTCCATTCTGAATGAGAGCCTTGCTGGATAAAGTATTCTTGGTTGCATGTTTTTCTCATTTAGGACCCTGAATATATTCTGCTAGCCCTTTCTGGCCTGCCAGGTCTCTGTGGAGAGGTCTGCTATTACCCTAATACTCCTCCCCATAAAAGTCAGGGATTTTTTTTTTAAATTTATATCCTCCAGATCTTTAGAAATCTAAAATTTTCAAATCATATTTCTTTTTTCCTAAATTAAACTTGTTTTTTTAAGGAAAATTGAAAAATACAGAAAAATATAAAAAAGAAAACATCTACAACACCCATATCATGGTAGGATATATTGTATCATGGCAGCTTTCTCATGTAGTCATGGTAAATATGGTATTTATTTATTTATTTATTCATTTATTTATTAATTAAATGATAAATTTATCTTTTATTGGTGTTCAATTTGCCAACAACAGAATAACACCCAGTGCTCATCCCGTCAAGTGCCCCCCTCAGTGCCCGTCACCCATCATCCCCACCCCCTGCCCTCCTCCCCTTCCACCACCCCTAGTTCGTTTCCCAGTGTTCTGAGTCTTTTTGTTATGTCTCCCTTTCCGATATTTCCTACCCATTTCTTCTCCCTTCCCTTCTATTCCCTTCACTATTATTTATTTTCCCCAAATGATTGATAACATATAATGTTTGTCCTTCTCCGATTGAAATACCTACCATTTGCTAAAATGTTGATGGAACTGGAGGGTATTATGCTGAGTGAAATAACTCAGGGATTTCTTGTCTCTTTGCTGCTTTAAGGATCTTCTATTTATCTTTGGAATTTGCAAGCTTCACTATTAAATGTCGAGGTGTTGAACGGTTTTTATTGATTTTAGGGGGGAATCTCTCTATTTCCTGGATCTGAATGCCTGTTTCCCTTCCCATGTTAGGAAAGTTTTCATCTATGATTTGTTCAAATACATATTCTGGCCCTCTGTCCCTTTCGGCGCCCTCGGGAACCCCAATTAAACATAGGTTTTTCTTCCTCAGGCTGTCGTTTATTTCCCTTAATCTATCTTCATGGTCTTTTAATTCTTTTTCTCTTTTTTCCTCAGTTTCCCTCTCTGCCATCAACTTGTCTTCTATGTCACTCACTCGTTCTTCCACCCCGTTAACTCTCGTCGTTAGGACCTCTAGTTTGGATTGCATCTCATTCAATTGATTTTTAATTTCTGCCTCATTAGATCTAAATTCTGCAGTCATGAAGTCTCTTGAGTCCTTTATGCTTTTTTCTAGAGCCACCAATAGCTTTATAATAGTGCTTCTGAATTGGCTTTCTGACATTGAATTGTAATCCAAACTTTGTACCTCTGTGGGAGAGAGGACTGTTTCTGATTCTTTTGAGGTGAGGTTTTTCTTCTAGTCATTTTGCTCAGTGCAGAGTGGCCGAAAATAAGTTGTATTGGGAAAAGGAGAAAAAGAGAGGAGAGAAAGAAGGAAAGAAAAGAGAAAAAGAAAAAAGAAAAAAGCAAGAAAAAATGAAAAAAAAAGAAAAAGAGAAAGAAAAGGAAAGAAAGGAAAAAAAAGGGTGGGGGAAGCAAACAGAAATCAAAACAAAAACAAAAACAAAAACAAAACACCAGGGAGTGTCTTCTGATTCTGTATACTTTAAGTCCCTTGACTTTCCCTGGAACTAGTCCCTCTAGCTGGTCTTCTGGGGGAAGGGCCTGTTGTGCTGATTTTCAGGTGTTAGCACTTGGGGGAGCTGCTCTGCCCCCTGCCTGGTGCAGGGCTCAGTGAGTAATGTTTATCCTGTTTATCCGGTGAGGCCACTGTGAGGCTCAGTGGGGGTTGTTTACTTCGTGAGGCCCCAGGAGGAACAACCACAGTGGCGGCGGCCAGCTCTGTAGCCCTGGAGTCAGCTCCCGCAGTAACTACGGGGCTCTCCGTCTGCAGGACCTGGAGGCTCCGGGGCGGGGCCGCTGATCTGCAGCTCATTTCTTTTTAATGCTGAATACTATTCCATAGTCTGGATGTACCACAGGTTATTTATCTGTCCACCTACTGAAGGACATCTCAGTTGCTTCCACGTTTTTGCAACTATGAATAAAGCCGCTACAAATATCTATGTGCAGTGTGTCATGTAGACATAAGTTTTCAACTCATTTGGTGAATACCAAGGAGTGTGGTTGATTACGATATGGCTATTTTTACTTTTGTAAGAAGTGGCCAAACTGTCTTCCAAATCAGTCGCATCATTTTGCATTCTTACCAGCCATGAATGAGGATTTCTGTTGTTCTAAACCTCTTCAACATTTGGCATTGTCAACATTTTGAATTTTGGACATTTTGATAAGTATGTAGTGACTGTTTTAATTTGCAATCTCTAGTGATATATGTTAAGCATCTTTACATATACTCATTTTTCATCTGTATATCTTCTATGATGAAGTGTGTGTACAGATCCTTCGCCCATTTTAAAAATTGGGTTGTTGATTTTCTTATTATTGAACTCTGTATATTTTGGATAACAAGCCTTTATCAGATATATCTTCTGCAAATATTTACCTTCCCAGTTATCTTCTTTTTGACAAGGATGGTGGAATGGAATTAGTATCAAAGTCACTTGTAGAGCTGGAGCCTCTGGGGGGCTCAGCCCATTAAGCATCTGACTCTTGGTTTTGGCTCAGGTCATGATTTCATGTGTTGTGGGATTGAGCTCAGGATTGTGCTCCATGCTCAGTGGGAAGTCTGCTTGAAGATTCTCTCCCTGTGCCCCTCTTCCTACTCATGTTCTCGTTTCTCTCTCTCTCTCTCAAATAAATAAATAAAACTTAAAAATAAATCACTTATAGAGCTTTAACTATATATAGAGAATGTAAATGTTGCACTCCAAACCTATTGAACCAGAATCTTCACAAGTGCACCTGGGCATATGCAGTTTTATGAACTTAGAGGCAGGGGAGCAATGGAAATGGAGGGACAGTTCTCCTCCTCCAGGATTGGGCAGTTGATGAAGTGGGGAAGGGAAGTGTCAAGACTGACTCCCAGGTTCTTGGCTTCAACAACTTGATGCAAGGAGAGGTTGTTTACTGAAATGGAGAACTTGCAGGAGGAACACTTCTGGGGAAAGATTAAGAGTTCGGTTTCAAATATATTGAATTTGAGAGGCTGTTAGACATCCAAGTGGAGGTGCCAAGCAGTCAGAGGAATCACAAGTGGATCCAGATCCTAGACAGATTTAGAGGATGATGTATCTGGAGGTGGCATTTGAAGAGGTGAGCCGAGGTGAAATCAGCTGAGGAGACAGCATGTGTTGAAGAAAGAAGATGGTTTTGTCTTAACCACCCCTTTAAAGACCCTCTCTCTAAATACAGTCAGATCTGAGGTGCTGGGGGTAAGGATTTCAAAATAATTAAGTCTGAGGGAACACAGTTCTGCCTGTGGCAGGCAATGAGACCCATCGAGCCCTGGGCACTGAGGGCGCTAAGCAATTGGGGGCACATCCCACAGCTCTGGCTTCAAGATGTAAGTGTGAAGGGTGGTGGAGCTTGTACCTCCTGCTCAGCACCCAGCAGCCACCCTGACCCCCTTGCCCACTCTCATCCGCAGGCTTGCTGGTTGGCCAGAGACTCTCAGACCATCCTGATGTGCGGAAAATTGGGTTTACGGGTTCTACAGAGGTGGGGAAACACATTATGAAGAGGTAGGTGGTTGGGTACCTCTGGTCACAGTGTTGGGTTGTGGGCAGTGCCATATGTGAGCCTGTTGCAGGTTCTGACCTTGTGTCTGGGTTCTGACAAGCCCTTGATGAGGCTGCTATGGCTGCTCTGTGGAGCACACTCAGACCAGCGGGTGCAGAAGCCTCAGTGCGATTTGGAGCCATGAGTACATGTGGCTGCCTGGGATAGAGCTGCTATGAACTGAGATGTGCTCCAAGTGTAAAAGGCCCACCAGATTTTAAAAACTTACTGCACAGAGTAGTAATAACTTCTATTGATTGCAAGTGGCAATAATATTTTTTATTAACTGGGTTAAATAAAATATATTAGAATTAATTTCATTGGTTTCTTTTTAGTTTTCTTTTAAAACTAAAAGAAATTTAATTTATTTTTCTAGTGGCACCAAAAAATTGCCATTACGCATGTGGCTGGTATTTGAGGCTTTTGTTCTATTCTATTGGACTGACCTGTTCTAGAACATCCTCTCATCTCTTATTCCTTGGACTTGCCTCAGCCAGCTAGGGTTTTATTCCTGGGTCTGTCATTAATTTATGATATGACTGTGACCAAGCCCTGACCCTTCCAGACCTCAGTTTCCCCATCAGTTCAGCGAGGGTAGTTTGCATGCTCCATGGTGCTAGTCTATGTAGCTGATGAGCTTGGAGAGGGCTGGACCACAACACAGTACCTTGTAGTCTTGGCTACTCCAAGACAACCACAGGATGCCTGAGCCCCACCCCACTGAAGCTGAACTCTGGGAGTGGGTTTCAGACAACTGTACTTGATTGAAAGGTACAAACAGAAAAAAGCTGGGGCTTCTGTTGGGTATACTGACACCTTTCTCTGAGGCCATGTGACCACCCACCTCTGTCTCTGTTGCAAGGCTCATGTGTGGACCTCCCAGGTAGTCTAGCCATGATGTGACAATTCCACAGGGAGAAAGGCTTCTCTTGTGTTAAAATAACATCTCATCTCAATGCAGAGCAGTGTTTTTTCTTCCTAGACTCTTCTGCAGCCTCTGGCCCTGCTCTCCATGGGCTCTCTGTGCCCCACAAGATGAGATTCTCACCTTTTGGCCCCACATACCCCTTCTGTGAGCCAGGGTGCAGTCTGGACCCTGTTCCTTTCCTTGAGTGATACCATGCTGGATCACAGCAGCTTTACATGACGTCATCTTCTGGGTCAGGAGCCACAGCCAATGTGGCTGTTGGAGTGTGCCTTCAGGGTCAGTAGAGGCTGTTATCATAGCCTGTCAGTGGACCAGGCGGAGCTGCTCTGATGCATTTTGAGGTGCAGGAGGACAAGCCTCAGCACTGAAGAGGGGGAGGCAGGGAGTGATGCAGGACAAATGGACGGATGAGGGAGTGGGCGGGGTAGCTGCAAAAGCTAGCTAGTCTCCCCTGTGCTGTGTAGGCGATAGCCATATGTGAGCCCATGTGTGCTAAGGTCCGAGTCAGGGCTCAGTGAATGTCAGCTCTGAGGACTCCAGGGCAGGAGGGTTTGGGTAGCATCCTGTGGCTCTGGGACTGCCATCTTCTGGGGGCTTTCCAAGACCCCTATGACTGGCACCTGAGATGGAAGCCCTCTTGCTGTGTCAGTCCTGAGTGAGGAGATCCCCCACTCCCACCCTGCGCCATGCCTGTGTTTCACCAGCCCAGTGCTTTGAGTGTCCCTCTGAGGACAGTATCAATAGGTCCACTTTGTGCACACTGAGGCAGTGTGCACAGGATCCCCAGCTTCTCTCTGCACCTGTCACTAAAAATCCAAGGTGTCGAAGCCCCTATGGCATTGCAGCTGTCCCAACTGGGGAATGGTTCTGTGTTTGGTTTATTTGTTGGATATCCAGCAAACACAGCCATATGACCTGACAAATGCCTGTCTGCCCAGTGGGACTTATGCTTTGATGAGCAGGATCAGACACAAATACAACGTGCAGCAAAGCACAGCAGGCACAGACCACAAGGGTGTGCAAATTATAGGGAGCACTTGGGGCAGGCACCCCAACAAGGGGATGGAGCAGAGACCAAAGGAAGTGATGAATGAGCTTTGAGAATATCTGAAGGAGGAGTGAGCCAGAGGGGGCTATGAGAGCAAAGGCCCTGTGGTGGGCATGGGCCTGGGTATGGGAGAGGAAGGCAGCAGAGTGGCAAGGGGAGGGAAAGGGGAGAACTGATGCGCGTGGGGCTGGGGAGAAGCTTGCCCTCTTTGGAGCTTCCCTTGGCCCCTCCACCTGGAGCCCCCATGTCTCAGTATCCCAGGGACCCAGTCTTACCAACCTCTGTCCCTTTCAGCTGCGCCCTGAGTAACGTGAAGAAGGTGTCCCTGGAGCTGGGAGGGAAGTCGCCCCTCATCATCTTTGCTGACTGTGACCTCAGCAAGGCTGTGCAGATGGTGAGGGCCTGCCTGGGGGGGTGGAGGTGGGGCACCCATCTCTGACTCTACAGTCAAACTCACACATTTGGCCTAGACTGAGGAAGGGGCCTAGGGGGCAAGGAATGACATATGCCTCCCAGAAAACAAGCATACTGAGAAGTTTCATAATGGTCAGGATTACTGAGATCAGCTTCACAGAATGGGAAATGTAAGCCATAGTTCCATCTGTCCATCTGTTCTGAAATCAGCAGACGGCTTTTCCTTTTTGCTGTGCCTACTTGCCCATCCCCACCATTGACTCATGGGGCAGCCTCAGGCTAGCTACTTCATGTTTCTGGGCCTCGTGCTTTCACCTGTACCAGGGGGGAGAATACTCCTGTTCCAGGGGTTCAACAAGCTATTAATAAGCCTGAAGGGCACAGAAGATGTGGCAGGTGCTGTGTGTCAGTGGTTCTTATGTTCATATTGTCATTGTCGTTGTTATGCCTTGGTCCCCCTCTCCACACCTCTGTCCCCCACTCCACAACTGAGCAAGCCATTTCAACCAGGTATCCATTCCATCCAGGTATGCCCCATTCCATCCAAGTCTCACTGTGCCTTGGAGGTCAGTGTGATGCCCAGCATGAACATGAAAGGGAGTGGGCCTCGGATAGGGAAACTGAGGGAGGCAAGTCCATCAGCGCAGGCTCTTGGTCCCTGTGCCAAGGCCACTACTGTAGGGCCAGGGGCCTAGGCCATGTCACTGGGCAGTTAAATCCCAGCTGCCAGGAAAGCCAAGCTCTCCCTCCTCCCCTAGACCTCCCACATAGGGCTACCAGGTCTAACATTTATTCTGGACTCCTAGGAGTTCTCTCAGGCCTGGGCTGGCACCCTGTCCTTCCCACAACATGGGGCTGCCTGCCTGCCTTTGCCTGCCAACTGCTGCCCACTCCAAGCGAATAGACTCTCCAGGCTCAGCCCCAAGAGAGTGGGCTCTGACCCCTCCTACATCACCCCAGGGAACACCTTGTATATAGTGTCTCCAGGCACACTCCACTCCACTCCACTCCCTCTCGTCCTCCACTCTCTGCAGTGTGGACACAGGTGTCCCCCAGGGGATGGGACTCATCTGTTCTCTTAAGATGATCAAAGAATGAATAGAATCTGTGTGCCCATTGCTGGCTGGGCCTGGCCCACCATCCCATCGGAGACTGGAACACACACATTCCTCCCCTTCCCTATAAGAAGGAGGTACCTGGGGCTGGTGGGATATAGGGGGCTGGCACCCTGGGAGTGGCTCTAAGCTCGCATTCTTATCCATTCTTCGAAGGGGATGAGCTCTGTCTTCTTCAACAAAGGGGAAAACTGCATTGCAGCGGGCCGGCTTTTTGTAGAGGACTCGATTCATGACCAGTTTGTGCAGAAGGTGGTAAGTTCTCCTGCAGAGTCTTCACTGGGGCAGCCACGTGTGCTGCAGGGGGCTGGGGACAGAGAGGCAGGGCTGGGCCACGTGGCTTCAGGCACTGTCCACTTGAGTGAGGAAACCATTGGGCAAAGCTGTATCCTTTTTCACTTGTTTTTTACTGTTTCAGGAAGAAATAGTAACCCTGCAGCTCAAACTGACATAACCAAAAAGGATCCTTCCTAGGTCAGCTCCCTAGCAGAGAAGCCTAAGCCAGGAATTCAGGTGTATGTGGCTCACTGTGGGCAAGCTGTCAGGTGAAGCCCAGGAGGTGGGAGTGACCAGGAGAGGACAGAGACAAGACACGGTCTCGAGTGACATCCAGCCCTAGACTGACCCACAGATAGGAGCTCTGGAGCATGAATGATCCCCCTGGGGTCAATGGGCCAAGCTTTTGTCCTCTGTCAACAGCTGTTGGCTATGAGTGTCCATGGGCTGGAGGAGGTCTTCCTTGGACCTGCGACCATCAGCAGCCACTTCTCATGGCTGCTGCAGGGTGGGTGCTCACATAATGAGCTACTCCCCAAACTTAGTAGCTCAGGATAACAGATATTTATGCAGGCACAGCCCTGCGGGTTGGCTGTGTGGGCACCAGCCCAGGTTCAACTGAGCATGCTCATGCATCTGCGGTCATGGGGGCACTTGGTGGCTGTGTTGGGATGGTTCATTGTTGTCCCTGTGGACATCCTGCAGCATGTGCTTGGACACATGCAAGGCCAATGGCAGGGCTCCTATGAGAATAGGAATGTAAATGCCTCTTGGGACCTCCAAAGTTTGTTTCTCCCACATTCTACCTGCCAAAGCAAGGCACAGCCCAGCCCAGATTCAGGAGGTGGGAAACGAAGCCTACCCCGATGGGAAATGAGTATAATGCATAACCCACTATAGTTTGGGAGTTGGGCAGCCTGGCAGGACTAGCTGAACCTGGAGCACAGATGGGGAGTCAAGATAAAGGACCCACTAGGGGACGGCTCACTGAGTGGGTGTAGTTGTGGGGAACACAGAGCTAAGCAAGCCCCAGTCCCTTCTAGGAGTCTGCAAGAGAGTCATCAACCCCCACAGGGTGATAGCAAAGGTCACAATCCCAGCAGAACTGTCAGGATAGTCTCAGTTCCCAAATACAGGAAGTGAGCTGCACAACCAGAACACTCAGCATTACTGCTCTTGGCATCCTAGGGACAGATGGGGCTGGGGGTCGTCGGTGGCCAGGTGGGAGCAAGGAAGGGGCGCAACAGCCTACTGTGCTAAGGGGTCCTTGGTGAGAGGGTGTCTTCTGCATCCAATTAGGCCTGGCTGGGAGGTGGGGTGCAGAGCCTGAATGGAGGGGTGAAGTAGCCCTGGCCTCCGAGGAGGAGGTGGCCAGTCAGGCCTGACCTTGACACAGCTATGGGGAGGGCGGCATTGGCTTTGTTTGGTTTTAAGAAACTAGGGAAGAAGCCTGAAGAGATGTGACAAAAATGAGAGGGGCGAGCCCCAGCCTGGAGCCCGGAAGGTCTGATGTCTACCTCTCACTGGTTATGCCCCCTGAGTTCTCTTCTGTAGCACAGCACCCATATTCAAAGGCTTTTCTGACTCTGCACCCAGCCCCAGAATCTGGCAGATGCCGCCTGGCACATCTTGTACGAGACCCAAATCCATGTCTCAGTGGGCAAAGCCTAGACCTACTTGTAGCGTGGCTGAGGCAATAAGGAAGGCTTCCCAGAGGAGGGGTCTTGGGACTGGCCTTGGAGGCAGGCAGAGGTCAGGGCAAGAGTGGTGGCCTCAAAGCTGGCCCTCCACTCCACTTAGATCTGTCACCGTGGCGCTCCTGCAGAACCAGAGCTGCCCTGCCCCACTCCCATCCACATTCTGGAGCTCAGACAAGCATTCTCTCAGCTTCTCAGCGCTTGAAGCTGGGTGCAGGACCACGGTAGTGACACGCTCCTTGCGGGCCCATCTCCAGCACTCCCCTGTGTCCCTGGACACCTCTGTTTTCCCAGCTTGTCTGACACTAAGCTTTCCGCATAGGGTACATTTGGGATTTCACTCTGAAAGGCAGGCTTGGAACCAGAATATGGAACATCGTTAGGGTGTGTGGACTTTCTTCAGCGGCCAGTGGCTGGTCACTAACATGCAGACATGTTAGGCGCATCAGGTTTGGAGCATTGGTGGATGCTGAGCAGGACCTAACTGGAAGGACTTTCCACAGGTAGAAGAGGTGAAGAAGATGAAAATTGGCAACCCTCTAGACCGGGACACCAACCATGGGCCACAGAACCACCAAGCCCACCTACGGAAGCTGGTGGAGTACTGCCAACATGGTGTGGAGGAGGGGGCCACCCTGGTCTGTGGTGGGCATCAGGTCCCTCGGCCAGGTCAGTCAGAGCGCTGGTGAACTGCAGGGCAGGCAGCATGGCCTCTGGCTTCCTGCCCAGCTCTATCTGGAGGCATGTGAAGGCCATGGTTAGGCTCCCAGGCCTCCGGGTTTATCCGGGACATTAGATATGGTGCCCTTGGCTGTTTGCACACCTGCCAGACCAGGTGTGGTCCCAGCAAGGTGAAGACACCAGAGCTGAAATCCAGTCACTGCTGGTTTAATGTGTATCATAGTGGACTTTGATTCGCCATAAACATCTCCGAATCCTTGAAACTCTTTCCTCCTGTGGATTCCATGGCACTGGCTTTCGTGGCTTTCTGGCTTTGGCATTACTTGTCAGTGGTCACTTTTCGCTAAACCTCCTTCTCCACCTGTACCTTGAATGGAAGTATATCCCCAAGTCTTCTCTGCGCTTGGAAAGCTTCCCATGGCAGACCATTTCCCTGGAGGATCTCACCCCTGCAGTGGTTCACACCCTCCCAAATATCTGTCTCCAGGCTCCTCCTCATCCAGAAATCCTGACCACCTAGACACACCCACCTGTAGAACCCCAGGCCCTTCAGACTGAATGGGTACTAAATCCATCGCATTATCTGAGTGTCCTGACCCAGACATACACTTGCCTCTCTGGAATCTTCCATCTGGTCAAGTCACTGGAGCCAAGGGCTTTGGCACAGACTGTTTGAGCTGCTTCCCTGTTAGACTGCCTGCCATATGGGGATAGGTGTGGTGTCTGTCTTCTATACTATTAGGTCCTTCATGCCAGCACGGAGACTCACACCAAACCTGAATTAATTTGATGGAATGAAAGAGGGAAGGAAACGATGAATTCTTGACTCTCTTTTCTTGACCATCTATTATAAATTAATTGCCTGATTCTCTCAAATTAAAAATCTTTCTTGCCTTCCCTGCTACCATACTGCTGACCCTCTGCAGCTTGTTTTACCTGGACCATCACGTCTGCTTCCTGAGGAATGTCTTGTGCCATGCTAACCCTTTGTTTATGGTAGCTGCCAGGAGTCTTATTATGTCTCCCCCAACACTGAAGCAACTTCTACAGTGACCCGTCCCCTGCAGCAGCAAGCTCCAACTCCTCACTTCACACCAGGGTCTTCCATGGTCTGTTGCTAACTGGCTTGCCCATGATCTATGCTCCAGCCACATTTTACTCTCTCTGAATACACCTCACGTTTTCCTGCTCCCTGGGCTTCTGCTGCTCCTCTGATTAGCAAACACCTCTTCATTTCCTCACTTGGTGAATTCATCAATCAGCTCAAATAACATCCAGGCACAGACCATAGGTGCTTCTGTGTCACAGAGCTCCCTGGCCACTGATGACCACTGTCTGCCTAACCCCTTCCCTGACTCAGTAGACTAGAGGTCCATAAGACCAGAGTTCAGGGTGTGATGGGAGAGAGTGAAGCAAAGGCATGGTTTGCAGAACAGTTAGAGGGTGCAGCATGCAGAAACCAGGATATTGGGCAGCTGCCATTAGTACCCACTGGCTTGAGGGCCAAGAGGAGGGAGCAGAATTCTTGGAACCCAATGAGGAGAAGAGTTGCAAGATATAAACCCAACTAGAAATCAGAGGATGAGGGATGCCGGGCATGTAGTCCCCCCTCACAGAGTCCAGAGAGGCAGAGAAGAGTACAGAAAGAACAAGAAAGGGACAGCTCCTGCCCAGCCCAGGGCCTCCAGCGCCTGGCAGCTAGCAGTCTGTAGGCTGAGAGAATACAGGCCATAACACATGAGTCAACACGTGTTCATACCTAACTTAGGTTTCAAAAATTGTGATTAACGTTAAAATATAATTTATAGGGACGTCTGGGTGGCTCAGTGGTTGAGCATCTCCTTCGGCTCAGGGTGTGATCCCTGGGTCCTGGGATCGAGTCCCCCATTGGGGTCCCTGCGGGGAGCCTGCTTCTCCCTCCTCCTGTGTCTCTGCCTCTCTCTGTGTATCTCATGAATGAATAAAAAAATCTTTAAATATATATGTAATTTGTAAATGTATGAAAAATATGGAATATTTTAAGTTGTTTTTAAAGTTAGTTTTTTGTTGTTGTTTTTCTAAAAACTAGAAAGAAAAAAATTCAAATCTGGCAATTTCCCTCAGTCAGGCTAAATTACATCTCAGTCCAGTAGGGTCTCAGGGTCCCAAGACTCTGTGTCTAGAGGAGAAATAGAGGAAGCATTTCTGCTGTCAGAGGTGGCTCCATCTACAACTAGGGTCTGTAGGGGCAGCAGTCTGGATGGGAGTAGGGGGTGGTCATGTGTTGACAGGAGAGCAGGTGGCTGGATCCTGGTGGAGAGCATTTGCCCCTGCACCTAAGGCATCAGCACCTGCACCGAGGGGCTGGGAAGCCGGGAGGCAGTCCTGGGAGGTCCTGTCCATCAGAACCTGTGTGCGAGGCTTCCCCCACTCAACCTACTGCACGGGGACTGATGGCGAGTCATGTGAGGGGCTGCACTAGGTAAAAAATCCCCACTCTATCACAGACCAACACTGAGCTGCCCATTTTCCTCAGCAGCATTTCATTGATCCACCGCAGATCACTGCGAGGATCCTGTGAACTCGTATGTCTGGGCAGGAAAGCCACTCACAGTATGTAGCATCCAGCACACAGTGTCACGAATGGCAGTGCTGGAGTGGGATGTGTGTGTGGTAGCTGGCGGGGCCCGGCCTGGCTGGGGAGAGGACCGCCCACCCGCAGACTCTCTCCGCTGTCTCTCCCCTCAGGTTTCTTCTTCGAGCCGACTGTTTTCACAGACGTGGAGGACCACATGTTCATAGCCAAGGAAGAGTCCTTTGGGCCCATCATGATCATCTCTCGGTTTGCTGACGGGTAGGGAGTCCTGCTTCTGTCTCTTGAGAACCTGACCTTTTCTGTGCCTCACTGCAGTCTTCACTTGAGCTTTGCGGAGGGGAGCTGCAGAAGGGGAACGTAGCTGGATGGAGCCGAGCTTCCTGCCAAGCCTTCCTCAACCACTGAAGTTAGGAGAGCCCCAGGGGACCAGCAGGGCTGGGTCCCACTGAGTGTCCTCTTGGACTCTGGTGCCTCACAGCATGCTGGGTTCTGCTCTTATCCACTGCTGCATAATAACCACCCCAAGCCCCAGTGACTTGGAATAACAAGTTACTTATTTCACTTGTGAGTCTTCAATTTGGTGAGGATTCCATGGAGCTGGCCACCTCTGCTCTGTGGTCTGTCAGGCTGCTGCTGCCCGGCACCCTCCAGAACCATCAGTTGGCCTCAGAGAG
Source organism: Nyctereutes procyonoides (assembly GCF_905146905.1). NCBI lineage: Eukaryota > Metazoa > Chordata > Mammalia > Carnivora > Canidae > Nyctereutes > Nyctereutes procyonoides. The sequence continues at coordinate 295,681 of NW_026575131.1, read as the reverse complement.
CTGAGAACCTCATTTATACCAGTCCTATTGGTCCAGCAAGTCATGGAGGCCAGACTGGTTTAACGGGAGAGGAATCGGCCTGGCTGTAATTGCTCTACCACGGGCTCTTTTCCCATGATCTTTCAGAGTAGCACCTTTGGGATGATTGCAGAGTGACACGTCATCTCCAATACATTATACTTCCAACCGTCAAACAATTATCAAAAATTTCGTCACATGCTGATGGCACTAGAATGAGATTCTTTTCTCCCATCTACTAAGCATACAGTGTGCTAAGTCTTCAAGTCTCTGATGTCTGTGGGTGCCCCCGGTCTAGCTCCCGGAGGAATGCCTGATGTGTGTGGTGGTGCCCAGCCTGCCCCCGTCCCTGGGCTCCCATCCCCCTGTCTGTACAGCGAGGGGCTGGCCCATGATGACAGGACCCTGCTCCGCTCTGTCATCCTCTGCTCTTCGCTTGGCTGCCCTACCCTTCCACACTTGCTGTGGGCCTGGCACCTTAGGCCAGGCCTCCCTTGGAGGCAGGTGCAGGTCTTTCTGCAAGCAGTGCCAGAGGGGCCCTGTGACCCTCCTCACGGAGTTCTTGCTGGGTTTTCCATGCAGCGATGTGGACACTGTGCTGTCTCGGGCCAACGCCACAGAGTTCGGCCTGGCCTCCGGCGTCTTCACCAGAGACCTCAACAGAGCCCTGTACGTCAGCGACAGGCTGGAGGCAGGCACCGTGTTTGTCAACACGTACAACAAGACGGACGTGGCCGCTCCCTTCGGAGGCTTCAAGCAGTCCGGCTTTGGCAAAGACCTCGGTAACCTAATCCTGGACATCTGTTAAGGCCCCTTTATGCCAGGCCCTGTCCTGGAGGCCGGGGCTCGCTTCTTACTGGGGTGGGAGGGGGTGCAGGTGAAAATGAAGACAGAAAACAAGATCCTGCTAGGGAGTTTAGGCAACGGGCAAGTCTGTGCGATCTGGCTAGGAGGACTGGGAGGGTAATTTTAGTGGGGACTAGGGTGGGCCTCTCCAAGGGGGTGGCACCTGCCCTGAGGTGTGAGTGGCTGGAGGAGGCTGTATAAAGACCTGAGGGTGTGTGTTCCTGGCAGAGGAGACAGCAGCTTTGGTCCTGGAGCTTCAGAGAGAGGCCTGAGTGCAGGGATGGGGAGGACTGATGGAGGGAGGAAGCTGGGGAAGCAGACAGGGGGCCACATAGCAGGACCCTGGGGGGGGCCGCAGTCAGAACTTCACTCACAGAAACCGGAGAAGCTGTGGAAGCCAAGTGTGGAGGCCAGTGGGGCAGTGTGAGTCCCCAGCATAGAGACGGTGTCACCCAGGTGGGTGGGTAGCCAAGCACAAGGCCCGCCTGGCCTGCCAGGGGAAGGGGTTCTGGTCTGGCACTCCTCTTTCCATGGCTCTTGCATGATTTAGCATGAGCACTGCTCTCTCAGTCCTGCCACTATGGAATCCAGCCGCTGAGGACCACCTCCAGTTGGGGATCCCAGCACTAATACCCAGGAGTGGGGGCAGGGCAGTGGGGACAGCGTCTGGAGAGCAGCTGTCTCCTAGAGCCTCCATCCTTGAACCCAGCTCAGGATCCTCAGGGAGGTTGGAGGGGAGGCTTGACCATGGAGAGGTTGCTGTTCCACTTTCTCCCCACTCCTTCTTTTACACCCTGCAGAAAACCCCAGGGATGCTTGTGAAAGGAGCCCCATCAACACCCCAAGGCCCAACACTGTGCCCACAGAGGTGGGGTTCACGCACACACGTACAGGCACACACACGCACAGGCACACCCATGCACAGGCACACACACGCGCACACACACACCATGTTGGACAGTACTGCTCCCTTCGTCCCTGCCTGCCACTCTTTCCTGCTTCCCCATCTCGGTTCTTCCACTGGAATCTACAAGGATCACTGTCATCCAGGAGGCTGTGGATGCCGAGTCCTCAGGATCTGATCTCTGTCACTTACAGCTCTGCCCCCGAGCTCTTGCAGTCTGTCCTCTCTGTAGCTACCTCGTCCTGTGTCCTGTGCACATAAACCAGGCATCCCCAGTAACCCACTGGGTTTGGCCCGGGGACCTCCGCAGGCCTGGCTGGTGAAGTATGGCTCCTGGAGCCAACCTTAGTGAGTGGGGGAGATGCCAGGCACTGCAGGCCCCAGGCACTGGTTGTGAGGCCGAGCACACCAGCTGCAGAACACAGCCAAATTCTGGGTGCTTGCAACTCTTGTTCCCCATAGTAGCATGACCTGCGATTAGCTAGGGGGTGGCCATGGGGGCAGGGGATGGGCTGGTACCTCTGGGTAGCAGGAGGGCACCAGAAAGCCCCTTGACTGCCCTCGGGCTGATGGGGCTGCCGAGCCTCACGAGGAGGCAGTCAGGGCAGGGAAGTTTCTGGAATAGTTGCCCAGAGTAGTCTGTATCCCAACACCCACAGTGGGATCCTCAGCTTCCCCACCCCACGACAGCTGCCTCACCTGCTGGGTTTGGGTTTTTCATCTGTAACTGGGGCTGAGCCTCCACTGACCCCACATGGTTGCCGCAGGGATCTGTGAGGTCAGAGGGCTGCAGCACTGGCAACAGGGTGAGGCCCGCCCGAGTTGCTGCTGTGAAGGTGACCTTCCCCGTGGCACCTGCTGTCTTGCAGGAGAGGTGGCCCTGAACGAGTACCTGCGGGTCAAGACGGTTACTTTTGAGTACTGAAGAAAGGTCTCCTGAGAGAAAGCCCCTTCCCCACGATGTGTTCTTGCCCCCCACAACCCAGCCTGCCTGCCCAGGGGAGGCCTGGGCTGCCCCCTGAGTCTCGGCCTCTCACCCCTTCCTGTGCATGTGGCACCTCCATGTGGAAGCCCTCCCACCTGCACCCCCTGTCTGATCACAGTGGCCTCTGGATGAGTGGGAAAGTGGCCCCAGGGTGAATAAAGATTCTGACCAGTGGCTGCAGGATCCCCGTGTCTCTAAGCTTCACCTGTGGGGATCCTGGGCGGCCCTGCAAGTCCTAACACTCGAGTGCATTGCTCAAGGAAGGTGCCCTGGGGAGAGGTGCAGCACTGGCAACTGGGTGTGCATCCACTGCAGCCTGAGGAAGTAGGTGCTGAGATGAAGGGAGGCACGGGAGCCTCTGATGGCACGACTCTTGGGAAGTGCAGAGCAGAGGAAGCAGGACGGACAGCGCTCCCTGCCCAGAAAGGCCCTGTCCTGCCTGCAGCTCCTCAGGCAGGCCTCACACTGTTGCCAGCGCTGCAGCCTGCCAGGAGCTGACCTCAGCTGACCCAAGGGCAGTGGGGGGGGGGGGCTGTGCTGCCCCAGACCGGGGTTTCAGAGCTCACTCTATCATGTGTTCTGTGTATCTCTGTGGATTCTTGTCCCTCCACTTTGTTCTCTCTTTCTTCTCTCATGCTGCAGGACTCTGGGCCTACCCCCTAGGTCCCAAACATCACACCTCCACTTACCTGTTCTTGCCTCAGTTTACCCCACATGGCACTCTCTTCTTGGCATTCCAGCCCCCTACTGCCCCCCAGCTCTGCCCCTCTGGGCTCCGCAGCATCTGAAGTTCTCCTCTTCGCCTTGCAGGCTGTGCTAGGAGTGTTCTGGCCCAGCCTTTGCTCATCTGGGAGCAGCTGCAATCCTCCCCCTGTGGCCGACTCTGCCCCTTGGGGCCTATGACACCGTCCCCAACCCACAAAGGTCCCCATGCCTGGCTTCCTTCCATTAAGCCTTCTCTTCCATTCAAGGTATACTTCTACAGAAGGCCCATCCAGACCCCCCTTGTGAGTGGTAGTAATCATGAGAAGCAGTGGTTCACTGAGCGCCAACTGGAGGTCTGGGGGTTCTAAGGCCATCTCTGTGTATCTACCTCATTTAATCCTTCCATTAGCCCAACTATTTTTGTTCCCGTTTGTAGGCAAGAAAATTGAGGCAGAAACGTTATTAGGCCCTTTGGTACTGAGTCCCCAGCTCCTTCATTGCTGGGGCCAGGCCTTAGCTGTGGTGGTCTGGGGGAGCAAGCCACCTCACTGGGCATTGCTGCCACCTTGGGGCGGGGGGACCTGTACCTCCATGTCTACTCTGCCCCAAGAATGGAGCGATCCCTTCTCTCGACGCCCCATGAACCACTGCCATCAGGCTGCAACTTCTCACAAAACCTTCTTAGAGGGTCAGGAAGAGCAAACAAATCTGACTCAGAGCCCTGAAGCCCTGACCCACTCCAGGCCCCATGGGAAGTGCTCAGGCCGGATTCCGCCTGCCTGCTTGCCTGGTGCCCCAGGGCCATCTCACCCCAGCCCTGGAACTGTGATCTCAATTCTTGTGCCCACAGAAGGGAAGAAATGTGTTTTTCAGCTCAGCCTAAGCCTTTTGGACTCTGTTCCCTACCTGGGAAATGATCGTGATGTTTGATGATGGAGAACCACCTCCCTAAGAGAAGACCTTTCTTGTCCAAAGGCAGACCCGCCTTAACACACATCCAACCAGATGAGTCCCTACGCCTGCCCCTTTCCCAGGCCCCTTTGTTTCACCTCAAACGCCCCAGGGCCAGGGCACCAACAGTGGCGTCCAGCTAATGCAGCTGGAAGTCTGCCCCACATCCAGAGGGGTCAGCCCTGGCTTCCCTGCAAAAAGCCCTTCACAGCGGAGGAGCAGACAACAGGTGGAGCACAGGCTCATCTGAACCGAAATAGAACCAGGACAGCCTTTTCCTCCCTCTTCAGATAACACACACAGAGCTTGGTTTCAGCCAGGTGGCCCCCCTACAGTTCCACTTGACACCTCTGTTTAGATGTGCCTGGCTGGGCTCCTACCTTGCTAGCTTCCCCTCTCTTCAAGAATTCTCCTGAAACTGTAAAGTAAGTATACAAGAGAAACCACCTGCTTTCCCCTCCTATGTATTTTTTTTCCTGTGGTGACTCCTTTACTTTTACATGGAACACTTCACTTTTGACACTTCTGGTCACCAAATGTGAGGGGTGTTTCCCACATCAAGCAATTCTCTGTGACACCAGCTGGGTGTCTTACAATTTAAATCAATGTGACGCTATCCACCCAGTCATAGTGTCAGGTCCCACAGGTTAAGAGCTCAGTCCCACAACTGTTCCTACGCACTTTAGATGCCAGTCACAAAGAGCAGGTCTCCAGGTTACCCCACAACTTCTACCTAATTTGGAGATTCCCATGACTCCCACCTTACATTAATTTTCTGGAGAAGCTCACAGAACTCAGAGAAATACTTATGTTTGCCAGTGTAATAAGGGTATGATAAAGAGCCAGATGAAGAGATGCATTGAGTGACATCTGGGAGAGTCCTGAGCCCAGGACTTTCCGTCCTTGTGAAGTTGGAGTGGATCATCTCTCTAACAAACAGTGTGGATGTCTTTGCCAACCTGGAAGCTCTCCAAACCCCATACTACTGGGATTTTTATGGGCTTTTCCTCACATAGTCATGTTCAATCATTGACTCCGTTTCTAGCCCCTGTCCCCTCTCTGGAGATTGGTTGGAGGTGGGGGGCTGAAGATGCCAAACTTCTAATGATGGCTTGGTCTTTCTGGTGACAGCCACCATCTAGGGGCCTACCCAGTCATCTAGATAGAATAAAGATGCTCCTAGTGCTCTTCTCACCTAGGAATTTACACGGGTTTGGGGAGCCTGTGTCACGGTGGCAGGGAAACCCCCAGCACAATGGAGGTGTGTATCAACCAAGATGACTTGCCAACAGTCACTGGTACACGGGACAAATAAGCGTGTCTTTTCATAATTTTAAATGCATTTATCTTTCTCCACATTAACAGAAGAATTCAAGGCATTTTAGAAACATAATAAAATGTATTTATTTTTTTAATAATAAATTTATATTTTATTGGTGTTCAATTTGCCAACATACAGAATAACACCCGGTGCTCATCCCGTCAAGTGCCCACCTCAGTGTCCACCACCCAGTCACCCCCACCCCCGCCCTCCTCCCCTTCCACCAACCCCTAGTTCATTTCCCAGAGTTAGGAGTCTTCCATGTTCTGTCTCCCTTTCTGATATTTCCCACTTATTTTTTCTCCTTTCCCCTTTATTTCCTTTCACTATTATTTATATTCCCCAAATGAATGAGACCATACAATGTTTGTCCTTCTCCGATTGACTTACTTCACTCAGCATAATACCCTCTAGTTCCATCCACATTGAAGCAAATGGTGGGTATTTGTCGTTTCTAATGGCTGAGGAATATTCCATTGTATACATAGACCACATCTTCTTTATCCATTTATCTTTCGATGGACACCGAGGCTCCTTCCACAGTTTGGCTATTGTGGACATTGCTGCTATAAACATCGGGGTGCAGGTGTCCCGGCGTTTCATTGCATCTGAAATGCATGAGCGAATTGGGGCAAAGAGGAATACAGCAGAAGGATAAAATCAGGAGTGTGGTTGGTATCAAAAGTGTGAACTTTTATACCATTTTAAAGTTGGACCACAGGGATGCCTGGGTGGCTCAGAGGTTCAGCGTTTGCCTTTGGCTCAGGGCATGATCCTGGGGTCCTGGGATCGAGTCCCACATCAGGCTCCCTGCAGGAAGCCTGCTTCTCCCTCTGCCTGTGTCTCTGCCTCTCTCTGTGTGTTTCTCATGAATAAATAAATAAATTCTTGAAAAAAAATTGGACCACAATTTAGCTCAGAGCTTTCTAACTGACAAGAGTGTGAGGGAACCTGACCTGTGACCTAATTCACAGTGTCCATATGTGAGAAGAAGCAAACTAGTTTTTCTGGAGTACAGAAAGAAACCCATCTTGTGAGTCCTCCTTAGGAAAAAAAATTATGATGTGATGACCACTGCCTTCTCTATTTTATAGTAGGGTGTTAAGGTGTAGACTGCTGTTTCTTATGACCTTCCCCAAGGTAGGCTGAGCACATGTAGGCCCACTGGCTGCACAAGGGACCAGCCTGGTAGCATGGTTGGAACACTACACTCTCCAAATACAGTGGGGAGGAGGATGGACTCTGAGGCCCAGCTGTAGCTCTCTGTCGATCTGACTTGATCTAAACATGATGATCCAGAGGAGATAGAATTTACCATAAGCCATTTCAGGCAAAGCTTTGCATTTCTTCAGAAGAAATGTTCTGATGAGGTAAAAAGGGGCTGCTGTGGGATGTTCAGGATCTGAAGATGACCCCGGCTTTCTCTATGTAATACAAGGGAGAGGACTTTGAAAGGTGTACAAGAATGAGGTGGCTAAGGGAAGAGGTGGACATGGCAGGTGCTGCAAGGGCGAAGGTGAGGAAGGTGACCCCTTCATGGCAGAGGGAAATGGTCTTTGGGGGATATGTGGGATTGTATGGTGGAAACTCCTTTCCCTTCTCCCTCTAAGTTCAACAATTCCTCATTGTTCCGTATGCTTTCCTGTGAACTGCTCCTCTTGGGAAAACCCCAAAGAAAAGATGGTTTGTGTATCCAAAGAGACACAGGCAGAGGAAAGCATAGGAGCAAAGAATGTTCCAGAGAATATCTGGTTATGTGAGTGCATACTTAGATGCCTGATTGGGTTGCACATCCATCAGTAATCCTCCAAAAGTGCTGCTTCTCCTATGGGAATGTGTAAGGTACATTGGGTGGCAAGTCTCTGCAGGGTACTCTAACCACAATCCCAGTGTTGTGGGGTCTGCTGAGCAGGGGCCAAGGAGTGAAGTGTCCTTATAAACTGTATTTCAAACAAATGCAGGGGTTTAATAGTAGATACGTTAAAGACATGAGGACATACATCACTCTACAAAGAGCATCAAATTGAAATCCTTCCGTACAGTAAGCAGTCCTACCCAGAACACATGCATGAGACCAATTCACTTAGAAATACAATCTTGGTACATAGTAGAGATTTGATAAAGACCTAGGAATGAATGACATGATAAATGTGTCTCATCCTGGCCTTAGGTGAGTTACTGAACTTTCTCCATGCTTCAATCCATAAAAGGTTTTGAAAATTGCCTAAAAGTGAGGACAAGACAAATGTTAGCTTCCATATGATTCATTGAGTGGGTTAGATTAATTTCAAGGTCTGGTTTATATTAAAGTCATATTTGTTCATCAAACAAATGCTGAGTGTCTACTGAAAAAAAATGAGGGCAGGATGCACAGCTTTTTTACTTCACAATTCCCAGTGCTTAGGACAGGCTTCATGTATAATAGGGGCTCAATAAATATGTATTGACCAAATGGATAAAGTTGTATGCTGATCATTCTAAATTCTCACTGCAATGGGTTATCTTCTAGAAAAAAAACACATTACTACAATTCTTTCAAGAATTAGTAAAGAACCTGACAAGATTTGTTTACTTTTGAAAAAACATGGAAGAGCCACCAAGGAGTTACTTCTGTATCATTCAGGACTGGCTAGCCTAACAACTCAATGAGTTTGCTTCTCACTTATGTTATATGTCCATCACAGATTGTCAGGGGCTGTGTTCCAGTGCTTCTTGTTCCAAGATAATGACCTCTGCCATGACAGAGGGAAAGACACCTTGGAGAGTCTGTGTGAGCACTTAGATGCTCTTCACTGGAAATGACATGTCACTTCTGCTCCTAACCAACTACCCCAGGCTAGCCACCAGAGATCCACTCAACCAAGGGTGCAGGAGGTTCAGTCTCCCATGTGCCTAGAAATGGGGGAACTGAAGACCAGGAGGCAGCATTAGGCTCTCAGCTCAGACCAGGGAAGTTTTTCTTTAACTGTTAAGAAATAGATAATTTTCATACCTATGTTCAGTGCATAGAAAAAGATAAACGTTTTCTAATTCTTTACACAGAGCTATCACATATCTAGTGTTCAAACTTGACAAAGACAGCATAAAACTAAATGAAATGGAATGAACACACAAGTGGCAAGATAGTTAAAATCTGTGGTGACATGCTCATAAATTGAATCAGTCTATATGTGGAGAATAATTCATTATGGCCAAATTGTGTGCATCCTTGGAACACAAGGATGATTTAAAGAAAAACAGAATCACCTCCACTGACCATGAAAGGGCATTTTCATGTACCTGCATTCAAATATTCACTCTGTCACTTAATAACTCTGTGACATTGGATAAGTATATAACTTCCTCCCTGATCCTTAGTTTTTCACATCTATAGAGTGCAATCTTCGTAGTCCTTACTTCCCAGGGTAATTGCAAGAGTTAGAAGACAATGAATAATAATAAAAAAAAAGACAATGAACCTGATGTGTTCAGCATGTTTATCTGTGATGTCAGTGCTCAGTGTCAGCAGATTCTGTTACTATTATTATCATCAGATTGAATCAATAGCTGATTCAGATATCTATCCATTTCTTTATTCCACAATTAGATATTGAGTACCTACTATGTGCCAGATACTTTCCAAGAGGAAGTTTCTGCCCCGGCAAATTCTGGTAGATGAAAAACAGGAAACCAACAGTAAATAAGTCTAGTATATATCCTGTAGTGGTAAGTATTTGGATAAAAATACAGCAGTGAGGGAATTGGGAATGCTGTCTTTGGGCGAGAGTGGAATGGGAGAGGTACTATTTATATAGATATCCAGGAAAGATCCTTCTGATTAGGTGGGATTTGAGTAGAGATCTGAAGGGAATGGAAAGACATAGGACATTGTTAAATATGTGACACTGTTTCCATCAAGAAATGGAGTTTATTTCTCCATCTCTTGAATTTGGTTGGCCTTGTGACTTTCTTTGACCAGTAAGATGTGACAGATGTGACGTTGCACCAGATCCAAGGCTTGGCTTCAAGAAGACATGAAGATGTCACTCCTTCTGCTTGGAAGCACCTCCTACCCTGTAAACAAGCTTGAGCCAGCCTGGTGGAGGTTAAGAGACATGTGGCTCAGCACTGATGGGCCCCAGAGGCATAGCCACCTAGATGGTCAGCAGCTGACTACAGGCATGTGCATAAGCCCCAGAGGAGACCAGCAGATAGGCCACTCAACTGGGCTCAATCCAAATTATTGGCTCACAGAATCATGAGATAAATAAATGAATGTTGTTTCTAGTCATGCAGTTTTGGGGTGGTTTTTTATGCAGCCAAAGCTAACTGATAGAGATGATTTTAAGAAATGTAGTATCTGAATCAATGTTTAAGTGTGGCAATTAGACTCTAAGGGACATATGTAGAAGCAAGAACACCATTAGAAGGCTACTCCTCTAGTTTAGATGACAAGAGAAGGTAGTGGTGGAAGTGAGGGGGATTGACTTTTTTTTGACAATTTTTGAAAGTAGAACTAATAAGATTTGCTGATAGATTGAGTATGGGAGTGTGAAAGAAAGAAGAGTTGAGAATAATGTCAAGATGTTTGGTTTGCACTACTGAAGCCTGTAAGTGCCATTTAGTGAGATGCAAAGGACATAGAAGCAAGTTGGGAAGGAAGGTTTAGTGAGCTGGTTTTGGATGTGTGAAATTTGAAATGCCTATTAAGCATCTGCACTAGAGATGCCAAGGATACAGATTACACAAGTGAAATTAAGGGGAGTGGTCCTGGTTGAAGATGTGGATTAGGGCATCATCGCCATTGAAGGTCCTTAAATAGGACATGACCCTGGATTAGCTCAGCTGGGGCATATGTATAAGTAGAGGAGAAGTGCAGACTAAGGACATGTCCTGGGGGCATTGCCAGTGTTTTGAGACTGAGGAGATGGGGAGGAGCCAGTAAAGGTGAATGAGTAGTGGCCATAAATGTAGGACGAGAATTGAGTGGGTGATATTCTGAACACCAAGCTTGGAAAGGGTCTTTAAGGAGGAGGAGCCATTAATTGATGGTGTCAAATGCTGTGTAGGATGAGAACTGAAGACTGACCCCTGGTTCTGTCAACAAGGAGGTTATTGTTAACCTTGGGGTATACTGTTTTGGAGGAGGACTCAGGGCAAAAGCCCAGGGAGAATGAGAGGAGGTGCTGGGAAAGTAGGTACATATAGCTCTTTCAGAGTGTTTATATGAAAGGGGTGGGAAAAGTGGGGTGTAACATGCTGTGCAACCATGGGAACGTTCCACTGGAGACAGAAAAATGTTATCATGCCTGAGAAAGAAGGGGCGATCATCACATCGATGCCTAAGAGAGGATGAAACTCAGCTCGAAAGAGGAGCCCTTCCCCTGCTCATTGTTAAGGCTGAATCAGTAGATATATTTTTCATTCAGATGAAGAACATCATTGCTTGGTAGCATCACTGCCTCTTACTTGCATAATGAGTTTTGGGCAATGCAGTATAGCAGGGAATAAATACAAATATTGCAAAGGCAAGGAGACTTTTGTTCGAATCAGCAATCACGTTTCTGAAAAGGAATCATAAGGAACTAAGTAATAAGAGTGGCTGGAGGGAGGCATCAGCACTCTTTGCCCATATCAAGTTTTCCTTGCCTTCCAGACACAGGGAGAACTGCACTTCCTGGTCCTCTTCTGAGGAGATGGAACCACGAGACTAATTCTGGCCAATGAAGTGTGAGGGGAAGTATACTGTCACTCTGGGCCAGATCAATTAGTGTCTGGACTGAGACCCTTCTCCAAGCTGAGATGGTGACCAGCAACATAGGAGAGGGTGCTGGTCTGTCTTCTTGCAGCTCCAAGGGACTTCAGTGGATTTATGGCAGAAGCAAGAAAGCGACCTTTCTTGTCATAAACGGTGGGGTTGCTTGTTGACACAGTTTATTCTGAGGGCTACAGTGATACATGGGTGTCCCCCTGGCCCTAATACATAATAAAACTCTATTATATATATTTTAAAGCAACCAAAATATCAAATGGTGGGGGAAGACTTGAATTAATGATCAACCCTGCTTGTTCCACTATCTTTATTTTCTATGACAAATATTTTCTTTTTTTTTTAAATTTTTTTTAATTTTTATTTATTTATGATAGTCACAGAGAGATAGAGAGAGGCAGAGACATAGGCAGAGGGAGAAGCAGGCTCCATGCACCGGGAGCCCGACGTGGGATTCGATCCCAGGTCTCCAGGATCGCGCCCTGGGCCAAAGGCAAGCGCCAAACCGCTGCGCCACCCAGGGATCCCTATGACAAATATTTTCTATCACCTTTTCATATCCCCCAAGATGGACAGATCATATACATGTGACCTCAATAAAATTATTATTTTGCCCTCACTTTACTATAACTGAGAAGTAAAGGAAAGGCATTTTAAAGTAAATCATAAATGCTTCCCTGTATTGGTGTTGGGAGAGCTGGGGTTCCACCCAGGCTCTCGACACCAACCTTAATGCGTATTTTACTCACAGGGATTGCAGATCAGGATCTGACCAAGGAGACCCGTGCCTTTGGCTTTGACCATTCGTGGAAGTCTCCAAGCACTGACTTTTTAATTCTGCCAATCCATGAGCATGGAATATTTTCCCATCTCTTTGTGTCTTCCTCCATTTCTTTCAGAAGTGTTCTATAGTTTTTAGGGTATAGATCCTTTCCCTCTTTGGTTAGGTTTATTCCTAGGTATCTTATGCTTTTGGGTGACATTGTAAATGGGATTGACTCCTTAATTTCTCTTTCTTCAGTCTCATTGTTAGTGTATAGAAATGCCACTGACTTCTGGGCATCGATTTGTATCCTGCCACACTGCCGAATTGCTGTATGAGTTCTAGCAATCTTGGGGTGGAGGCTTTTGGGTTTTCTAGGTACAGTATCATGTCATCTGTGAAGAGGGAGAGTTTGACTTCTTCTTTGCCAATATGAATGCCTTTTATGTCTTTTTGTTGCCTGATTGCTGAGGCTAGGACTTCTAGTACTATGTTGAATAGCAGTGGTGAGAGAGGACATCCCTGTCTTGTTCCTGATCTTAGGCTCCCAGTGCTTCCCCATTGAGAATGATATTTGCTGTGGGTTTTTCGTAGATGGCTTTTAAGATGTTGAGGAATGTTCCCTCTATCCCTACACTCTGAAGAGTTTTTGATCAGGAATGGATGCTGTGGGGGAGGGGCAAGATGGCGGAAGAGCAGGGTCCCCAAATCACCTGTCCCCACCAAATTACCTAGATAACCTTCAAACCATCCTGAAAATTTACGAATTCGGCCTGAGATGTAAAGAGAGACCAGCTGGAATGCTACAGTGAGAAAAGTCCGCGCTTCTATCAAGGTAGGAAGACGGGGGAAAAAGAAATAAAGAAACAAAAGGCCTCCGAGGGGGAGGGGCCCCGCGAGGAGCCGGGCTGAGGCCGGGGCGAGTGTCCCCAGGACAGGAGAGCCCCGTCCCGGAGGAGCAGGAGCTGCACCAACCTTCCCGGGCGGGCGGAAAGGGGCTCGCAGGGAGTTGGAGCAGGACCCAGGAGGGCGGGGATGCCCTCAGGCTCCCGGGGACACTAACAGACACCTGCGAGCGCAGGAGAGTGCTCCGAGCTCCCTAAGGGCTGCAGCACGCACCGGAGCAGCTCGGAGGGGCTCGGGAGCGGCTCCAGGGAGGGAGCTGCGGGGCGGGAGCGCAAATCCAACAACACAGGCCCCGGAGCACAGGGCGCCGGGACACAGCCCAGGATCCGGCCTCCCCCGGGACAGGCAGAGGCCGGGAGGGCCCAGGACAGCAAGGACGCTCCTGCCCCGAGCTGAGCAGATCAGCGGCCCCGCCCCGGAGCCTCCAGGCCCTGCGGACGGAGAGCCAAGAGCCCCGAGCCCGTAGTTCCTGCGGAGGCTGAATCCAGGCTTCCAGAGTTGCCATAGCAACTGCCGCTGATCCTCCTGAGACCTCACGGGGTAAACAACCCCCGCTGAGCCCTGCAGCAGGCAGGGGCAGAGCAGCTCCCCCAAGTGCTAACACCTGAGAATCAGCGCAACAGGCCCCTCCCCCAGAAGACCAGCTAGAGGGACCAGTGATACTCCCCCGTGTTCCAATACAACTTGTTTTTGGCCACTCTGCACTGAGCAAAATGACTAGAAGGAAAACCTCACTTCAAAAGAAAGAATCAGAAACAGCCCTCTCTCCCACAGAGTTACAAAATCTGGATTACACTTCAATGTCAGAAAGCCAATTCAGAAGCACTATTCTACAGCTACTGGTGGCTCTAGAAAAAAGCATTAAGGCCTCACGAGACTTCATGACTGCAGAATTTAGATCCAATCAGGCAGAAATTAAAAATCAATTGAATGAGATGCAATCCAAACTAGAAGTCCTAACGACGAGGGTTAACGAGGTGGAAGAACGAGTGAGTGACATAGAAGACAAGTTAATGGCAAAGAGGGAAACTGAGGAAAAAAGAGATAAACAATTAAAGAACCATGAAGACAGATTAAGGCAAATAAATGACACTCTAAGGAAGAAAAACCTACGTTTAATTGGGGTTCCCGAGGGCGCCGAAAGGGACAGAGGGCCAGAATATGTATTTGAACAAATCCTAGCTGAAAACTTTCCCAATCTGGGAAGGGAAACAGGCATTCGGATCCAGGAAATAGAGAGATCCCCCCCGAAAATCAATAAAAACCGTTCAACACCTCGACATCTAATAGTGAAGCTTGCAAATTCCAAAGATAAAGAGAAGATCCTTAAAGCAGCAAGAGACAAGAAGTCCCTGACTTTCATGGGGAGGAATATTAGGGTAACAGCAGACCTCTCCACAGAGACCTGGCAGGCCAGAAAGGGCTGGCAGGATATATTCAGGGTCCTAAATGAGAAGAACATGCAACCAAGAATACTTTATCCAGCAAGGCTCTCATTCAAAATGGAAGGAGAGATAAAGAGCTTCCAAGACAGGCAGGAACTGAAAGAATATGTGACCTCCAAACCAGCTCTGCAAGAAATTTTAAGGGGGACTCTTAAAACTCCCCTTTAAGAAGAAGTTCAAGTAACTCTGAACGTGAATGGGCTTAATGACCCCATCAAAAGGCGCAGAGTTTCAGACTGGATAAAAAAACAGGACCCATCTATTTGCTGTCTACAAGAGACTCATTTTAGACAGAAGGACACCTACAACCTGAAAATAAAAGGTTGGAGAACCATTTACCATTCAAATGGTTCTCAAAATATACCCTAAAAACTACAGAACACTTCTGAAAGAAATTGAGGAAGACACAAAGAGTTGGAAAAATATTCCATGCTCATGGATTGGCAGAATTAATATTGTGAAAATGTCAATGTTACCCAGGGCAATTTACACGTATAATGCAATCCCTATCAAAATACCATGGACTTTCTTCAGAGACTTAGAACAAATTATTTTAAGATTTGTGTGGAATCAGAAAAGACCCCAAACAGCCAGGGGAATTTTAAAAAAAGAAAACCATATCTGGGGGCATCACAATGCCAGATTTCAGGTTGTACTACAAAGCTGTGTTCATCAAGACAGTGTGGTACTGGCACAAAAACAGACACATAGATCAATGGAACAGAACAGAGAACCCAGAAGTGGACCCTGAACTTTATGCTCAACTAATATACGATAAAGGAGGAAAGACGATCCACTAGAAGAAAGACAGTCTCTTCAATAAATGGTGCTGGGAAAATTGGACATCCACATGCAGAAGAATGAAACTGGACCACTCTCTTGCACCATACACAAAGATAAACTCAAAATAGATGAAAGATCTAAATGTGAGACAAGATTCCATCAAAATCCCAGAGAAGAACTCAGGCAACACCCTTTTTTAACTTGGCCACAGTAACCGGAGAAGGACAAACAGTGTATGTTCCCATTCATTTGGGGAATATGAATAATAGCAAAAGGGAATATAAGGGAAGGGAGAAGAAATGTGTGAGAAATATCAGAAAGGGAGACAGAACATAGAGACTCCTAACTCTGGGAAATGAACTGGGGGTGGTGGAGGGGGAGGAGGGTGGGGGGTGGGGGTGAATGGGTGACGGGCACTGAGGGGTACACTTGACGGGATGAGCACTGGGTGTTTTTCTGTATGTTGGTAAATTGAACACCAATAAAAATTAATTTATAAAAAAAAAAAGGAATGGATGCTGTATTTTGTCAAATGCTTTCTCTGCATCTAAAGAGAGGATCATATGGTTCTTGTTTTTTCTCTTGCTGATATGATGAATCACATTGTTTGCTTTACGAGTGTTGAACCAGCCTTGCATCCTGGGGATAAATCCCACTTGATCGTGGTGAATAATTTTCTTAATGTACTGTTGGATCCTATTGGCTAGTATCTTGTTGAGAATTTTTGCATCCATATTCATCAGGGATATTGGTCTGTAATTCTCCTTTTTGGTGGTGTCTTTGTCTGGTTTTGGAATTAAGGTGATGCTGGCCTCATAGAACGAATTTGGAAGTACTCCATCTCTTTCTATCTTTCCAAACAGCTTTAGTAGAATAGGTAAGATTTCTTCTTTAAACGTTTGATAGAAATCCCCTGGGAAGCCATCTAGCCCTGGACTTTTGTGTCTTGGGAGGTTTTTGATGACTGCTTCAATCTCCTCCCTGGTTATTGGCCTGTTCAGGTTTTCTATTTCTTCCTGTTCCAGTTTGGTAGTTTGTGGTTTTCCAGGAATGCATCCATTTCTTCTAGATTCCCTAATTTATTGGTGTATAGCTGTTCATAATATGTTTTTAAAATCGTTTGTATTTCCTTGGTGGTGGTAGTGATCTCTCCTTTCTCATTCATGATTTTATTAATTTAAGTCTTTTCTCTCTTTTTTTAAATAAGGCTGGCTAATGGTTTATCTATTTTTTTTAATTCTTTCAAAGAACCAACTCTTGGTTGTTGATCTGTTCCACGATTCTTCTGGTCTCGATTCCATTGAGTTCTGCTCGAATCTTTATTAACTCTCTTCTTCTGCTGGGTGTAGGATCTATTTGCTGTTTTTTCTCCAGCTCCTTTAGGTAGGGTTAGCTTTTGTATTTGACTGGGTGATGGGCACTGAGGGGGGCACTTGATGGGATGAGCACTGGGAGTTATTCTATATGTTGGCAAATTGAACACCAATAAAAAAATAAATTTACATATTTAAAAAAGGAAAGGTCTCAGCTATGATTTGTTCAAATACACATTCTGGACCTCTGTCCCTTTTGGCGCCCTCGGGAACCCCAATTAAATGTAGATTTTTCCTTCTGAGGCTGTCATTTCTTTCCCTTAACCTATCCTCATGATCTTTTAATTGTTTTTCTCTTTTTCCCTCAGTTTCCCTCCTTGCCATCAAATTGTCTTCTATGTCACTGACTCGTTCTTCTACCTCATTAACCCTCGTCGTTAGGACCTCTAGTTTGGATTGCATCTCATTTAATTGATTTTTAATTTCTGCCTGATTAGATCTAAATTTTGCCGTCATGAAGTCTCTTGAATCCTTTATGCTTTTTTCTAGAGCTACCAGTAGCTTTATAATTGTGCTTCTGAATTGGCTTTCTGACATTGAATTGTAATCCAGATTTTTAACTCTGTGGGAGAGAGGACTGTTTCTGATTCTTTCTTTTTATGTGAGTTTTTCCTTCTAGTCATTTTGCTCAGTGCAGAGTAGCCAAAAACAAGTTGTACTGGATAAAAGGAGAGAAAGAGATAAGAGAAAAAAAGAAAAAGAAAAAAAGAAGAAAAAAAGAAAAAAGTTGGTGGGAAGCAAACAGAAAACAAAAAACAAGGGGGAGTATCCTCTGATTCTATATGCTATAAATCCCTCAACCTCCCCTGGAATTTTCCAGTGCTGCTTGGTCAATAACTTGCTTTCCCCTGTCCTTCCAGCTGGTCTTCTAGGGGAGGGGCCGTTGTGCTGATTCTCAGGTGTGTGCACCTGGGGGAGATGCCCAGCCCCCTGCCAAGTGTAGGGCTCAGTGGGAGTTGTTTATCCTGTGAGGCCCCTGCTCAGTCCCAGGCACAAGGTGACACCAGTAGGAACAACAACAGTGGCGGCTGCCAGCTCTTCAGCCCTGGAGTCAGCTCCCGCAATAACTACCGCAGCTCTCAGTCTGCAGGGTCCTGGATGCTCCAGGGGCGGGGGGCGCCGATCTGCACAGCTCGGGGGCAGGAGCGTCCTCGCTGTCCTGGGCCCTCCTGGCCTCTGCCCATCCCGCGGGAAGAACTGGATCTTGGGCTCTGTCCCCCGGCGCCCTGAGCTCCGGGGCCTGCGGGAATCGCTCCCAGGGCGCGCAGCCCCCCCGTGTGGAGCCGCCGCCTGAGCCCCCCCCCCCCCGCCCAGCTGCTCCCGGGTCCCCACCAGGCGGGGGCTGCAGCCCTTTAGGGAGCTCAGCTGCGGGGTGTGGCAAACTCTCCCCTGGGGCGCAGATCCTCTGTTCGAGCCCCTGGCAGCCTGTGGGCAACTGTGCCCCTCCTGCGGTCTTGCCCGAGCTCCCTGTGAGCGCCTTTCTGTCCGGTAAGGTTTGTAAAGCTCCTGCTTCTCCGGGCCTGGGCTTTCCTGTCCTGGGGGCACTGGCTGGGCAGCCTTAGCCTGGGTCCTCGTGGGGCCCCTCCCCCTTGGATGCTTTTTTATTTAGTTAGTTTTTTTCTGTCTTCCTACCTTGATAGAAGTGTGAACTCTTCTCACTGTGACATTCCAGCTGTTCTCTCTTTATTTTTTATTTTTTTAAGCTTTATTTATTTATGATAGTCACACAGAGAGAGAGAGAGACAGAGAGAGAGAGAGATTGGAAGAGACATAGGCAGAGGGAGAAGCAGGCTCCATGCACCGGGAGCCCAATGTGGGATTCGATCCCGGGTCTCCCGGATCACGCCCTGGGCCAAAGGCAGGCGCCAAACCGCTGTGCCACCCAGGGATCCCCTGTTCTCTCTTTAAATCTCAGGCCAAATTCGTAGGTTTTCAGGATGATTTAAAAGTTATCTAGGTAATCTGGTGGGGGCAGGTGACTTGGGGACCCTACTCTTCCAACATCTTGCCCTGCCTTCCCCGCAACTTTTAATATTGTGAAAATGTCAATGTTACCCAGGGCAATTTACACGTTTAATGCAATCCCTATCAAAATACCTTGGACTTTCCTCAGAAAGTTAGAACAAATTATTTTAACATTTGTGTGGAATCAGAAAAGACCCCGAATAGCCAGGGGAATTTTAAAAAAGAAAACCATAGGGATCCCTGGGTGGCGCAGCGGTTTGGTGCCTGCCTTTGGCCCAGGGCACGATCCTGGAGACCCGGGATCGAATCCCACGTCGGGCTCCTGGTGCATGGAGCCTGCTTCTCCCTCTGCCTGTGTCTCTGCCTCTCTCTCTCTCTCTCACTGTGTGCCTATCATAAATAAATAAAATTTAAAAAAAAAAAGAAAACCATAGCTGGGGGCATCACAATGCCAGATTTCAGGTTGTACTACACAAAGCTGTGGTCATCAAGACAGTGTGGTACTGGCACAAAAACAGACACACAGATGTGTGGTTCACAGAATAGAGAACCCAGAAGTGGACCCTCAACTTTATGGTCAACTAATATTCGATAAAGGAGGAAAGACTATCCACTGGAAGAAAGACAATCTCTTCAATAAATGGTGCTGGGAAAACTGGACATCCACATGCAGAAGAATGAAACTAGACCACTCTCTTTCACCATACACAAAGATTAACTCAAAATGGATGAAAGATCTAAATGTGAGACAAGATTCCATCAAAATCCTAGAGGAGAACTCAGGCAACACCCTTTTTGAACTCGGCCACAGTAACTTCTTGCAATATACATCCACAAAGGCAAAAGAAACAAAAGCAAAAATGAACTATTGGGACTTCATCAAGATAAGAAGCTTTTGCACAGCAAAGGATACAGTCAACAAAACTAAAAGACAACCTACAGAATGGGAGAAGATGTTTGCAAATTACATATCAGATAAAGGGCTAGTTTCTAAGATCTATAAAGAACTTATTAAACTCAACACCCAAGAAACAAACAATCCAATCATGAAATGGGCAAAAGACATGAACAGAGATCTCACAGAAGAAGACATAGACATGGCCAACATGCACATGAGAAAATGCTCCCCACCTTGGCTATCAGGGAAATACAAATCAAAACCACAATGAGATACCACCTCACACCAGTGAGAATGGGGAAAATTAACAAGACAGGAAACCACAAATGTTGGAGAGGATGCGGAGAAAGGGGAAGCCTCTAGCACTGTTGGTGGGAATGTGAACTGGTGCAGCCACTCTGGAAAACTGTGTGGAGGTTCCTCAAAGAGTTAAAAATAGACCTGCTCTACGACCCAGCAATTGCACTGTTGGGGATTTACCCCAAAGATACAGATGCAATGAAATGCCGGGACACCTGCACCCCCATGTTTATAGCAGCAATGTCCACAATAGCCAAACTCTGGAAGGAGCCTTGGTGTCCATCGAAAGATGAATGGATAAAGAAGATGTGGTCTATGTATACAATGGAATATTACTCAGCCATTAGAAATGACAAATACCCACCATTTGCTTCAATGTGGATGGAACTGGAGGGTATTATGCTGAGTGAAGTAAGTCAATCGGAGGAGGACAAACATTATATGTTCTCATTCATTTGGGGAACATAAATAATAGTGAAAGGGAATATAAGGCAAGGGAGAAGAAATGTGTGGGAAATATCAGAAAGGGAGACAGAACATAAAGACTCCTAACTCTGGGAAACGAACTAGGGGTGGTGGAAGGGGAGGAGACTGGGTGGTGGGGGTGACTGGGTGACGGTCACTGAGGGGGCACTTGACGGGATGAGCACTGGGTGTTATTTTGTATGTTGGTAAATTGAACATCAATAAAAAATAAATTTATTAAAAAAAGGAATATTACAGAGCCATTAGAAATGACAAATACCCATCATTTGCTTCAACGTGGATGGAACTGGAGGGTATTATGCTGAGTGAAGTAAGTCAGTCAGAGAAGGACAAACATTATATGGTCTCATTCATTTGGGGAATATAAATAATAGTGAAAGGGAAAATAAGGGAAGGGAGAAGAAATGTGTGCGAAATATCAGAAAGGGAGACAGAACATAAAGACTCCTAACTCTGGGAAACGAACTAGGGGTGGTGGAAGGGGAGGAGGGCGGGGGGTGGGGGTGAATGGGTGACGGGCACTGAGGGGGGCACTTGACGGGATGAGCACTGGACGTTATTCTGTGTATTGGCAAATTGAACAGCAGTAAAAAATAAATTTATTTTTTTTAAAAAAGAGCCACCAGTGGCTTTATAATTGTTCTTCTCAAGTTGGATTTCTGACATTTATTTAAATTCAAATTTGGTAACTCTTTGGCAGAGAGAAATGTTTCTTGTCAGTTCTTTGGTGGTGAGCTCTTCCTTCTTGGCATTTTGCCCAAGGCAGTGGCTGTTTGAGCAGGGTGAATCAAAATGGTCAAACAGGACCCACGCAAAATACACCCTAGATGATACTGAAGAGGTCAGAGACAAGAATATTAAAAAAAAAAGAACAGAACCCAATGAAACAAAAGGACCACTAACATTAAAATCAAATTTTAAAACAAAGTAGTCAAAGAAATTAAAAAAAAACAAGACAAAAAAGAAGAAAAGAAAAAGAAGTAAAGAAGAGAGAAAAAAGGGGGGGATCTTGGTGTTGAAGAGGTCTTCAGGGAGACATGATGTAGTGTACCTGAGGTGTCCTAGAGGGTGATTTTCTTGGTTCTGAGTGTATTTTGTTCTGTATGTTAGAAGATGGATAATCCCAAATGTATATAAACCAGGCATAATTAAATAAAGCCCCAACATTGCCCACAAAAATATAAAGAAGATAAAATAAGGGGGAGGTCAGAAATGGAAGAGAGAGTATAATCTCACAGAATGAACCAACTCAAAAAAAAAAAAAAAAAGAATGAACCAACTCAGCATTCCACTTGGTTCTAAGTGTATGTTGATCCTGTTTTATAAGGTATGAACTTCCACTATTGTAGAAGAAAATGAGACAGTAAAGAAAAAAATACAAAACAAAACCCCAAAATTTAATTGAATACCTTGAAGGGATCCAGAAGTGCCAAATATATCTAAGACATGTAATTGTAGAAACATGAAAGTCAAAACAATTAAAAAATGAATAACTGGTAAAATATTGTAGTAAAGGTGGGAAAAGAGAAAAATTATTGGAAACTTGTAGTCTGATATAAAAAAGAGTCGGATTGGAAAAAGAAAAAGAAAAAGAAAAAAAAAAGGACAAAAGGCCCTCTAGTTCTATATACTAATTTCCCTCAGTCCTGGGCTTTCCAGCGCTGCTTGGTCAATAACCTTGTTTTTCCCTTGTTCTTCCAGCAGTTCTCCTGGGGGAGGGGTGTGCTGTGCTGATTCTCAGGTGTGTGTGTGCCTGGGTGGACAGGCCCCACCCCTTGCCAGGTGCTGGGCTCAGTATGAGCTGTCTCCCAGGGGGCCTTGGTTCCCTAGAGGTCTTGCCTCTCCGAGGCACAAGGTGACAGAAGGAGGAAAAACAACCCCGAGGGCGGCCAGCTGTCCAGCTGTGGAGTCAGCTCCCCGTGAGTCACTGCCTGCAGTGCCCAGTCTGCACTGGCCTAGATGCTCCCGGGGCAGGCGCGGGTGCACTGATCTGCACAGCTTGTGGGGCGCCCAGCAGCAGGATGCTTGTTGCTTTCCTTTATCCTCCCTGCTTCAGCCTGTCCCAGGAGGAACCCAGAATCGCCGGCTTTATCCACCTGGGCGCCCTGAGCCCGGGGCCCTGTGCTGCTGGACCCACGCTCCCAGGGCCTGCCTCTCCGGAAGGGAACAGGGTCCAGCCCTCTCACCTAGGCCGGCTCCCCTACCTGACTGGCTTCTCCCAAATGCGCGGGAGGGCTGCGGCGCTGCAGCCCTTTCCTGATATGCCTCTGCGGTTTGCGGTGAGCTTTCCCCCGGGGTGCCCCTCCTCTTATAGTGACCCCAGGAATCTGGAGGCTTCACTGCCCCTCCCTCGAATCGGCCTGATTTCCCGGCTAAGCACTTTTCCATCAGGGAAAACTCAGGCTCAGCTTATTAAAGTCCCTGCTTGTCCAGGGCTGGGCTTTCGTGTCCCAGGGACTACCACTGCTCTGCTGTAGGCGGCCTACTCGCGGTTCCCCTCCCCCACTGTTTTCCTTTCTTTATTTCTCGGCTTTTTTTTTTTTCATGACATAAGACATAAAGATTTAATTATCATTAAATTATAATGTACCTGCATTTCTTTCTTCCAACAATCTAAACCTTGTTGTTCCATCATTACCAGATGAGAGTTTAATAAATTCATATTTTCAGAAATTAAGAAAGCATCATAAATAGCACATGGTTATAAATGCCCATTCATCCTGTTGAAGCAAGTTGTCACAGGGTGCCTGGAACATTTTACCACTCAATTATTTCTATGAGCTTTGAACAGACATATGTTGAGTCCTTTTGGTATACTATATACACAGAAGAACATGGGAAATATATATGAAAATGCTCTTGGTGTTTATTTCTGAGTGGTGATTTTCTTCTGTTTAGCCCTCAGTGATCACTGAAACACTTGAAAGATGACTTACATTTCACCTTCCCAGAGAACTGTTTATATAAAATTCTGTATCCAAAATTAAGACCTACAAAATAAAAAAAAATACTCTTCAGAGCTGGAACAATATTTTTTTTAATTTTTATTTATTTATGATAGTCACAGAGAGAGAGAGAGGCAGAGACACAGGCAGAGGGAGAAGCAGGCTCCATGCACCGGGAGCCCGACGTGGGATTCGATCCCGGGTCCCCAGGATTGCGCCCTGGGCCAAAGGCAGGCGCTAAACCGCTGCGCCACCCAGGGATCCCAGAGCTGGAACAATATTGATACCTACATGCATTTCAGGAAATTAGCCCACTTTAAGAATCATCCCACTGCTTAAACAATTATATATTGGCCAAAGTAAAAATTCAAATCTCTTTTGATACAATGGGTATGGTGATATCTTGAGGTAAAGGTTGTAGGATTCAGGCACTATTTCTGTCATTTATTGACCTGTGTTCTGGGGCAAACCATGTCCTCACTGTGGCTTAGGATTGTCTGAATAATCTCACTGGATACTATCAAGTTTAACAGCCAACAAAGACTACCCACCTGAATGAAGCTATGGACCTGTGAAGTGTTCTATCTCTATATGCATAACTGGTTCTACTTAGGCACTGAAATATTGAGCTTGAAGGAGTCAGTAACAAGTCGGGTGCCAAATTACACTTTTAAAGGTAATTTAGGCACTCTAATAGAGGTCTTGAGGGGGATTATTCCAAAATAAATAAATAAAAAGATTCTAGTGCGTCATACCCTCAACATACTTTGAATTTATGAACATGCTGTGAATCTGGCCATCCGCAAGCAGGGTTAATCATAATATTCTCTCCCTGTCTGATTCATGATAGCACTTCATAAATGTCCAATTTTCAAAAGCTCAGACCCTGGAGGAACAGAAAACAAATAGTGGAGTTAATGTGCAGCAAGAGCAGCACTGCCATTATGCTAGCTTGGCACATCATTATTCGGAACATGGCATTAGCACCTTGCAAGGAGGCAGGATAGAGGAAACAGGTCCCTCATTATTTCTGAGAGCAGGACTTGAGCACCAGTTTGGAGATTTGAATGCTCCATTATCATCAGTCTATAGCTGGCATTTATGGATCTGTCATCCCACTGGATCATCAACTAATTACATTAATAATCAGATCTCATTTTCCTTTGTCTTTTTAATTTTAACCACAAAGTTTTGTCCATGAAGGTCACTTGTTTTATGGCACTGCTAACACAGGCACATCATCATTAATACTTTAGCTAAAATGTTTCTGTGAAGTTGAAGGGTTGGTTCCTTGTGAATTTTAATCCATGTGGTTTTTTTCTCTTTTTAATTTTTTTATTTATTATTTTTATTGGAGTTCCATTTGCCAACATATAGCAAAACTCCCAGTGCTCATCCCATCAAGCACCCCCCTCAGTGCCCATCACCCAGTCACCCCCACCCCCCGCCCTCCTCCCCTTCCACTACCCCTAGTTCGTTTCCCAGAGTTAGGAGTCTCTCATGTTCTGTCTCCCTCTCTGATATTTCCCACTCATTTTTTCTCCTTCCCCCTTTATTCCCTTTCACTATTTTTTATATTCCCCAAATGAATGAGAACATATAATGTTTGCCCTTCTTCGGTTGACTTATTTCACTCAGTGTAATACCCTCCAATTCCATCCACATCGAAGCAAATGGTGGGTATTTGTCGTTTCTGATGGCTGAGTAATATTCCATTGTATACATAGACCACATCTTCTTTATCCATTCATCTTTCGATGGACACCGAGGCTCCTTCCACAGTTTGGCTATTGTGGACATTGCTGCTATAAAGGTGTCCTGGCGTTTCACTGCATCTGTACCTTTGGGGTAAATCCCCAGCAGTGCAATTGCTGGGTCGTAGGGCAGATCTATTTTTAACTCTTTGAGGAACCTCCACACAGTTTTCCAGAGTGGCTGCACCAGTTCACATTCCCACCAACAGTGCAAGCGGGTTCCCCTTTCTCCACGTCCTCTCCAACATTTGTTGTGTCCTGCCTTTTTTTTTTTTATGATAGTCACACACACACACACACACACACACACACACACACACACACACAGAGGCAGAGACACAGGCAGAGGGAGAAGCAGGCTCCATGCACCGGGAGCCCAACGTGGGATTCGATCCCGGGTCTCCAGGATCGCGCCCTGGGCCAAAGGCCGGCGCCAAACCGCTGTGCCACCCAGGGATCCTGTTTCCTGCCTTGTTAATCTTCCCCATTCTCACTGGGGTGAGGTGGTATCTCATTGTGGTTTTGATTGAATTCCCCTGATGGCACGTGATGCGGAGCATTTCCCATGTGCATGTTGGCCATGTCTATATCTTCCTCGTGAGATTTCTGTTCATGTCTTTTGCCCATTTCATGATTGGATTGTTTGTTTCTTTGGTGTTGAGTTTAGTAAGTTCTTTATAGATCTTGGATAGTAGGCTTTCCTACCTTGTTAGCAGCAAAAATGTTTCTCCGTGTAGCATTCCAGCTATTCTCTCAGCCTCGGAGGTGCTGACGCGGCACCTGCTGCAGCGGCACCTGCCGCACTGGACTTCCTTCTGCGTGCCCTACAGCGCCGTCCCCAACAACCACTTCAGCCTCTGGCACTTCACCTGGCGCGTTGAGAAGGCAGGGAAAGTGCGTGCGACTCCTGGCCCCTGGGCAGATGTCAGCCTAGCTCAGGGAACCAGCCCGAGTTATTGCAGGTGGCTAGAGAGCCACAGGAGGGCGTCCCAGGGCACAGGCTTGGGGTGGGCTCCTCCAGGACTGCAGGCTCACCTGGAGGCTCCATCTCTGGCTGTCCCTTCCAGGAAAGCCTCAGGCCCCACTTCTCCCTCTTATCCGAGGTGTCTCCATCTCCCTACTGCTTCACCTCCCCCCACCCCAGAGCATGGTCCAGGGGCCCGGGCCCCCACCCTGACTCCGTAGCTGGTGGGCTGTACAGACTGCTTTCCAAACCAGCTGTTTCGTGACCATTTGTGCTTAGAGGTCGTGCCAGGCCATGGCAAAAACACTGTGTACCGTATTTATTTATTGTTAGTTGAAAAAAATCAAGACTCAGATTCCCCCCTCCCTGCCCTGCCTCCTGCGTAGTGCAGCATGAGACTGTCCTGTGATCCGTCTGTCCGTCTGACTTCCTGTGATGTTGTGACCTGTTCTTTGTCCTTCTTGGCTAATAAAAGAATCCAGCAGCACAAAAAAAAAAAAACAAAAACAAAAAAAAACAAAACAAAACAAAACTCCGAGGAGGGCCGCCAGCACTTCCATTCAGAACTCATCCTACATTCTTTAAGAGCCTTTTACCACTTAAATACTTGTCAACTAAAGACTCTCATCTGGTTTCCTGCTTTGATAACCAGTTTCTCAGTCTGGAGTCCTGCCTGACACCATTGGGTCTGAACCCAGCCACATTTAGCAGGTGGGGGAGGTGGCTGGATGCTGATGGGACAGCAGGGCATCCTATTTCAATAAAATACTCAACAGCTCAGTCTTTGCCTCTGGCTGTTTATCCTTTATGCTTATGGATTAAACTATTTAGATGTGATGTGTCCATCCCAAGTATTCTGTTAACTTAGGAGAAACTACAATTTCTATGAAGTGGTTATGAACATTTTTTGCAATCAGTACAACTGATTGGGACATTTTTTTTAAAATTTTTTTAAATTTTTATTTATTTATGATAGTCACAGAGAGAGAGAGAGAGAGAGAGAGAGAGAGAGAGAGAGAGAGACAGGCAGAGGGAGAAGCAGGCTCCATGCACCGGGAGCCAGATGTGGGATTCGATCCCGGGTCTCCAGGATCGCGCCCTGGGCCAAAGGCAGGCGCTAAACCGCTGCGCCACCCAGGGATCCCCTGATTGGGACATTTAATCCATTTCTCTAACTTTGGAAATAACTGCAAAATAAAATTTTATTTTACCAACTTAAAAAAAAAAGAGTTGAGATTTTTTTTTTTAAAGGTTCAAAAAGTTTACTCTTCCTGAAATTTCTCCACTTTCCAAGTAAGACACAGAGAGAAGACTAATCCCCACCCCAGAAGTGGACCATTGCAGCCACAGTCCCCTCTTCAATCTATAGGCAGCCTGAGGCAGCCCAGAGAAGAGTTCTATAAAAAGTGGATACCGGGGATCCCTGGGTGGCGCAGCGGTTTGGCGCCTGCCTTTGGCCCAGGGCGCGATCCTAGAGACCCGGGATCGAATCCCACGTCGGGCTCCCGGTGCATGGAGCCTGCTTCTCCCTCTGCCTATGTCTCTGCCTCTCTCTCTCTGTGACTATCATAAATAATGAAAAAAAAATTAAAAAAAAAGTGGATACCACAGGTTGGTATGGCACCTCTGTAAACGGGGCTGGGTGTGTGGGCGTGGTGGTCAGGCAGGCATGTGTTCATGGATGTTAAAGCCTGACGACAAGCCCTGGCTTCGCTCACGGATGTGGTCCAGGAGCAGGTCAGTAGCTCGCTCCAGCAATGGAGGCAGCAGTTCCTGCTCAGCGGCGGAGAAACAGCCTAGCACGTAGGCCTTCACTGTATCAGGCTCTGTTGGGCGCCCGATGCCCACCCGCAGCCTCGGCATTGCACTGGAATTGAGACAGCTAATGCAGGAATGGACTCCGTTGTGGCCCCTGGAGCTTCTTCCCAGCTTCAGGGCCAGTTTCCCCAGGGGCTTGTCCAGCTCATCATGCACCAGGTAGACCTCCTCAGCAGTCTCAGGTCAAATTCGTAGGTGTGTAGGGTATTTTGAAAGTCATCTAGGTAAGTGGGTGGGATCAGGTGAGTTGAGGCCCCTCCTCTTCTGCCCTCTTGCCCCCTCCCTCTCCTGGAGAGTTTGACCTGGAGTTTCCTAAAATCATGGAAGCTCAGGAATAGTCAAAGTGGGGGGAGATGGTATTTCAAATCAAGGATGGAGCTTCTCTTTTTTGAACATGCTCGCTTTGCACTTTTCACGCTGAAACTTTTTCTGCCACCTGCATTAGGCGGACACTGTTTTCTTTTTTGTTTTCTGTTTTCTGGTATAACTTGAAACACATATGTCCTCGTAAATGCCACACGTGCCCATGTAAACAGACACTCATCTAAACAGCAGCAGTTGGACCCACAGCGTGCAGAGGCACGTTCACTCTGAAGGCCCTCGATGACCAATCGCCATGGGGATATGATGATGCACACTTTGCATTCTAGCCCAACTGTCACTCTCTGAGCTGAGCAACAGCCAAGTGGTGATAGCTGAGATGCTCCTCATGATGGGAAATCTGAATTGTTTTTCTACAGGTATGTTCACATTACTTTTCTTAAGACTGTTCCTTCCCCTGGGCTGGATAACTTTTACTGAAATCATATTCACGTGCTCTTTTGTATTTCCACTCTCCAATTCGTCTACAGGGTTATAGAAAGGTGTTTTCTAATACTGTGCTGTTACTTTACAATGTTCATTCTTGTATCAGGCCACGAGAAGCAGATGGTCTGGCTGTTGTTTTCTAAAGAGAGACCAGAGGTGGGCTCCCCCAGGCTTTGGTTTTGGTGGGTATGCAGGGAAGCCCCTGCTGCCTCCCAATGCTGGGTCTAGAGAAGGATGAGGAGAGATCCCAGAGCACAGACTGGTTGCACGGGAGAATGGGAGCAGAAAGGCAAGAAAGCAGCCAGTGTAGCCACACGCGCTGTCAGCCAGGCCTTAGTCCACGCTGCTCAGTCACTCACATCAGTAGTGAGACGCTGAACAGCACAGAATTAATCTTTCAACAACTAAAGCCCTAGCCCAGACGTCCCCCTTCCCATGAGCATGCTGGAACTGTTCATCTAGAGTTGGTGAGTTGAAGAGAAGCTAATTCTGGGCAGAGCCATCATATAACAGTTGGTTTGGGATGTCATGGGTTTGGAGTCAGCTTGAGGGCTGAAGAGACCACTGGTCATTGGGTGTGGTCACCTGGTCATTGAAAGGCCCAGGGAGAGGAAGCAGACGCTGGGAAGATGCTGGGGAGGATGGCCACTGTTGGATTTCCCTGAACCTCACATGGGCTTGGTTTGGAGGAAACCATCCTATCTTCTCTCAGGGAGAAGAAACACGGGATCAGGAGGCTGAGCTAGGTTTCCAGCTCTTTTCCTGGCCCAGGCACCTACTCCAGGGCATGCACTGTATCCCTCGGCAATTGTGGGGCAGGAGGATTTGTGAAAATACAGAGTATTTCAGATCTCTCTCCCAGGGAACAACTACATTCCTGTCTGGGATCTAACACTCATCATTGTAGCCACCTCTGGGCATTCACTTAATCTCTCTACATTTCCAAAGCCTACACTGTAAACGATGGGTTGAAGCCCCTTCTCTGGCCCCTCCGGGCGGGCTGAAGGGGGGATCACAGGAGCCGACGATACATGTTATCTATGAGCCCTTCTGCGACATTGCCATGTAAAGGCTGAGGAGTCAGCCTCCATCCCCCCTGCTGTGGAGCCAGCCATGTCCCCTCTCTGGAAGCAGCCACTACCATGTGTGGAGCTCATTCTCTAGGCATTCAGTAGCTGAACAGCTACAGAGCAATTGTGAAGCGTCAGTCCTTTCCTTCCCTTAAGGCTTCCCTGGTAGGAAAGTGCTCTTAGCCTCCTAACTTAACACATCGAACAGCAATTTGTAGACCTGGATAACATTTCCACTCTGCAGAACAGGGATCTGAGGCACCGAGGGGTCCCCATAACTCTCTCAGCTATGTGTACCTGCTAAGTGGTATGGGAACCCGGGCCAATAGGTGTCGTCACTGTGCTGCGTGTCTAGAATGTGTCAGCCAGAGAAGGTATCTGTCCACCAACCCAGTCTGTGCGCTGTGGAAGTCCAGGCCAATCTGCAACATCTTTCTAAGGTCAACTGTAATTCAGGAGTCTCTGCCGGGCAGCTGATGAAGAAGGAAAGAAGATTGCGCTCTGACAAAGTTCCCTATGGTCTTCTGTCAGCAAGTTGCCAACCGTGCTCTGTATTGTTATGTAT
This sequence comes from Nyctereutes procyonoides, assembly GCF_905146905.1. Lineage (NCBI taxonomy): Eukaryota > Metazoa > Chordata > Mammalia > Carnivora > Canidae > Nyctereutes > Nyctereutes procyonoides. The sequence goes on along the minus strand of NW_026575131.1, from coordinate 265,360 downwards.
TTCCCAGGATCTTGTTTGCGAGATTCAGGAAGAAATGGGCATCCCTAGTCTAGAAATATCAACTTCTGGCCCCCCTTCTGACCATTGGCGAAAGTCCACTTCTGGCCACACACGGGTACAAGGTACAGATGACTCAGATCAAGGTACTGTGGAGATTTCCTCACTTGGTTGACATGGAGGATTCTCTCTAAGTCTCATGTCCTTAAGACACAGGAATAAACATGCTGGGACACACTTCTCTGTGTTTGAAAAGAACGTTTAAAAACTAGGCTGTATGTTCAATGTGAGGACCCTGAGATCAAGAGTTGCGTGCCTCCTTGATTGAGGCAGCCAGGGGACCCATCTTTCCCTGTGAATTCACATGCTCAAATTTACATTTACTCAGACAATGGGTACATTCAGTTCACTTTACTAGTAACCAATGTGTCCGGTGCAATTCACAGACCTTAGCTACTTTTTGGACATAGAGCATTATCGCTATCTCCCTGAAAGAGTGTTTCTGGATTTTAATCATGATTATTGCATTTAAATTCCATTTGCCAACATATAGTTTAACACACAGTGCTCATTCCTTCGAGTGCCCTCCTTAGTGGCCATTGTGCAGTCATCCCATTGCCCCACGCACCTCCCCTTCTGCAACCCTTTGTTCATTTCCCAGAGTTAGGAGTCTCTCATGGTTTCTCTCCCTCTCTAATTTTTCCTCTCAGTTCCCCTCCTTTCTTGATAACCCTTTTCACTATTGCTTATTTTTCACATATGAGTGGAAGCATATGATGATTGCCTTTCTCCCATTGACTGACTTCAGTCAGCATCATGCCCTCCAGTTCCATCCACATCGAAGCAAATGCTGGTGTTTGTCCTTTCTGATGGCTAATATTCCATTGTATATTTAGACCACATCTTCCTTACCCATTCATGTGTCGAAGGAAATCGTGGCTCCTCTACAGTTTTCCTGTTGTGGATATTGCTGGTATGAACACTGGAGTGCAGGTGGCAGAAGAATGAAACTAGACCACTCTCTTGCACCATACACAAAGATAAACTCAAAATGGATGAAAGATCTAAATGTGAGACAAGATTCCATCAAAATCATGGTGTTTCACTACATCTGTGTCTTTAGGGTAAATCCCCAGCAGTGGAGTTGCTGGGTTGTAAGGTAGGTCTAGTTTTAGTTTCTTGAGGAACCTCCACACATTTTCCCAGAGTGGCTACCAGTTCACATTTCCACCAACAGTGCAAGATGTTTCCCCTTTTCCCACATCCTCTCCAAAGTTTGCTGTGTCCTGCCTTGTTAGTTTCGCCAATCTCACTGGCATGTGGTAGTATCTCATTGTAGTTTTGATTTGTATTTACCCAATGGCATGTGATGTGGAGCATTTTCTCATATGCTTGTTGACCATGAGTATGCCTTCTTTGTAGATTTGTCTGTTTTTGTCCTCTGCCCATTTCATGATTAGATTTTTTGTTCCTTGGTGTTAAGCTTGATAAGTTCTCTATCAATCTTGGATACTAGCCCATTAACTAATATGTCATTTGCAAATATCTTCTTCCATTCTGTAGGTTGTCTTGTAGTTTTGTAGACTTTTTCTTTTGCTGTGCAGAAGCTCTTTATCTTGATGAAGTCCCAATAGTTCATTTTTGCTTTTGTTCCCTTGCCTTCATAGATGTATCTTGCAGGACGTTGCTGTGGCCAAGTTCAAAAATGGTGTTGCCTGTGTTATCCTCTAGGAACTTGATGGATTCTTGTCTCACATTTAGATCTTTAATCCAGTTAGAGTTTATCTTTTTGTCTGGTGGAAAAGAATGGTGTAGTTCATTCTTCTGCACATGGCTGTTCAATTTTCCCAGCGCCATTTATTGAAGAGACTGTCCTTTTTCCAGGGGACAGTCTTTGCTGCCTTCGAATATTAGTTGAACATAGAGTTGAGCGCCCATTTCTGGGTTCTCTATTCTGTTCTATTGATCTATATGTCTGTATATAGACATTTATACCTTGACAAATACCTTGACATTTAACTTGAAACTTGCCAAAGACAAGAGAAAATCCTTAAAGCAGTGAGAGATAGGAGATTCCAAACTTATATGGGGAAATTTATTAGATTAACAGCAGAGTTCTCCACAGAGAGCTGGCAGGCCAGATGGCCTGGCAGGATATATTCAAGGTCCTAAAGGGGAAGAACATGCAGCCAAGAATACTCTATCCTTCAAGGCTCTCATTCAGAAAGAAGGAGACATAAAGAGCTTCCAACATAGGCAGAAACTTAAAAAATATGTGACCACCAAACAAGCTCTGCAAAAAAATATTAAGGGGGACCCTGTAAAAGAAAGAGGAAGCTCGAAGAAATAATCCACAAAACAGGGATTGAAGAGGTATTATGATGACACTAAATTCGTATGTTTCAATAGTTACTCTGAATGTGAAAGGGCAAAATGATCCCATGAAAAGATGCAGGGTTTCTGACAGGATAATAAAGCAAGACAGATCCCTTTAGTCTCGAAGAGACTCATTTTAGAGCTAAGGACACCTCCAGCCTGAAAATGAATGTTTGGAGAACCATTTACCATTCAAATGGTTCTCAAAAGGAAGCTGGGGTAGCCATCCTCATATTAGATAAAACGAACTTTATCCCAAAGACTTTGGTAAGAGAAAAGAGGTATACTATATCATACTTAAAGGATATATCCAACAAGAAGACCTAACAATCATGAATGTTTATGCCCAAATTAACAAGGGCTTTAAATGATACAGTAGACCCAATAGATTTCACCTATATACAGAACTAAAAGATTGGGATTGTCCCCTGCATATTTTCAGAACACATGATTTGAAACTAGAACTCAATCACAAGAGGAAATTTGGAAAAAAAAAAAACTCTTTTTTCTGTCTCATCAACAGATTCCTGTGCATTGACTTTGTACCCCGCCACAGTACTGAATTCCTCTACCAGTTCCACCCATCTTAGGGTGGAGTCTTTTGGGTTTTGTACATACAGTATCCTGTCATCTGCAGATGGTAAGAGTTTGACTTCTTCTTTGACCATTTGAATGCCTTTTGTTTCTTTTTGTTGTCATATTCCTGAGGCCGGGACTTCTAGCACTATGTCAAACAACAGCGGTGAGAATGGGCATCTCTGTTGAGTTCCTAACCTTAGGGGAAAAACTTAACTTTTTTCCTGCTAAGTGCCACAGGTGGCCATGTAGACAGACAGTAGCCCACACCGCATCACAAAGGCCCATACTGTGTAGATGTGCATTCACTCCGGAAGTTATACAATGGCCCGTTACCATGGGGATGTGATGATGCGCACAATCCCTTAATTTCCCACTGTTACTCTCAGAGCTGAGCAGTACCAGTGTGGTAATAGTTGTGGAGCTCCCCACGATGGGAAATCTGAACTGTTGCTCTGCAGGTATGTACCTATTCGAGTTCCAAGGCCTGTTCCTTCAAATTGGCTATGAAACTTTTCTAAATTACGCTCAACTTTTTAAACTTCTCGTCTGATTGTTTAGAGGGTTATGTAAAGATATTCTATAAACTTACGGGCCTATTGTCCTTCTCCTCAAGCTGCCTGCCTTAATACCATCCTAAATTTAGGACAATGTGTGATTTCCAAATGCCAGTTTTGTATATATTCGCATCGAGAAAACACACGGAAACACACCCACACTGCTTTCAATGGGTCTGGAGAGTGTTGGTGCCATTTCAGCAAGAGTCACTCCATTTGGAGAATACCAGGAGAATTCCCGCTCAAGTTTTCCTCAATATAGATGTCAGAATCTGAGGGCATATACTCCCAGTCTAAATCCAGAGATTTTTCTATAGAATGAAATGGAATTCTTTTTTTTAATAATAAATTTATTTTTTTATTGGTGTTCAATTTGCCAACATACAGAATAACACCCAGTGCCCATCCCGTCAAGTGCCCCCTTCAGTGCCCGTCACCCATTCACCCCCACCCCACCCTCCTCCCCTTCCACCACCCCTAGTTCGTTTCCCAGAGTTAGGAGTCTTCATGTTCTGTCTCCCTTTCAGATATTTCCTACCCATTTCTTCTCCCTCCCCTTCTATTCCCTTTCACTATTATTTTTTTTTACGATAGTCATACAGAGAGAGAGAGAGAGAGAGGCAGATACACAGGCAGAGGGAGAAGCAGGCTCCATGCACTGGGAGCCCGACATGGGATTCGATCCTGGGTCCCCAGGATCGTGCCCCGGGCCAAAGGCAGGCGCCAAACCGCTGCGCCACCCAGGGATCCCTTCACTATTATTTATATTCCCCAAATGAATGAGACCATATAATGTTTGTCCTTCTCCGATTGACTTACTTCCCTCAGCATAATACCCTCCAGTTCCATCCACATTGAAGCAAATGGTGGGTATTTGTCATTTCTAATGGCTGAGGAATATTCCATTGTAGACATAGACCACATCTTCTTTATCCATTCATCCTTCGATGGACACCGAGGCTCCTTCCACAGTTTGGCTATTGTGGACATTGCTGCTAGAAACATCGGGGTGCAGGTGTCCCGCCGTGAAACGGAATTCTTGCAGGAGTTTTCTGGGTCAAAGTGCACACGTTCACTGGCTTTGGAGTGATACCTGGGACTGGGGTAAGATGGGACAGCGTCATTTGTGGCCACAGTGAAATGGACTATTTGCAACTGAGGGATGGAGGGTTTGGCCAACGTTCTCAAGAGAGTCTTAGACTGGGATCTCCACCCTGTCCCCTGCCACCATGGTGTCTAGAGAGGGTGATGGATACTGAGAGTGGGGATGGATATGTAGGAGGTCAGAAGGAGCAACCAAGCCCACTCTCCGCCTGTCCTTAGTCCATGCCCCTCAGACCTTTGCCAGATAAATAGCAAGTCACTGAGATTCACAGAATTCACTCATTCAACCATTCTGGGGTGGGACGGATTCCTAGAGCTATCAGCTGAATTCAGTCGTGGATTTTTCTCTAGTCAGACACTTCTTCCAGGGCACCCATTCTCTCCCATAGAAACTCTGGGGCAAGAAGATTTGGGACATGGAGGAGAGTCATGATTCAGGGACCCCAGGCATTTTCTCAGGGTCCTCAGTTTGGTCTCAGGTGGCCAGTGATCTCTATACCCTGAACCTAACTACTTTGGTGCCCCAGATCCATCATTCACCAGTGTGGCAAGTCTGGACATGTTACTCCGTCTCCTTAAATTTTAATCTCCCTCAATTTCAATAATTCTACGTAATTTCCCACAGCTTCACTCTAGGACATGAATGACGATCCCTGCTTGCCAAGCCCTAAGAAGGCTGGTGTCGGATCACAGCAGATGTTAATAACATATTCTCCGTGATCTGGACACATCAGTCTCATGTCAAGGCTGAGGACTAAGCCTCCATCCTCCGTTACTGTGGAGACATTCAATTCCCCTCTCTGGATTCACTCATTACCAAGTGTCCAGCTCATTCTCTACTCATTCAAAATCTGAACGCTTACGGAGCAATAGCGAAGCACCAGTCCTTTCCTTTCCTTTCGGTTTTATTGGTGGTCAACCAAATCTTGCCTCGTTTCCACATTCCAGAATAGGGAACGTAGGTGCAGAGGGCTCCCCACCACTCTCTGGGGTACATGGTCGTCCTAACTAGGACTCCCGTCCTAGGTCGTCAGTTTTCCTCCCTGTGCCATGTGGCATCTCTCTAATAACTCAGCCAAAGTCATGTGATTGCCCACAAAACTTATCTGTGGGGGTTGTAAGTACACACCAACTGTAGCAACCTCCTGCCTCCAACTTTGATCCAGAGGGCTCAAGCTGAACAGCTGAACAGACTGAACCGTGCAATTCCCTATGGTTTTCTGCCTGCAAGTGGCCGACAATTTTCTCCCCTCTGGCCCAATTTCCAGAATTTTTCTCGGACTGCAGAAGAGGAAACGTGCTGGACACACCAAGAACATCACCTTCTGTCCTCAAAAGGCAGACCAGGCAAGGCCGCTTCTGGCCCCGCAATAGGGTCAATCCTGCAGCGGACACAGAGGAAGGTATTGTGGAAATTTCCTCATTAAGTCAATCCAGAGTACTCTCTTTCATTAAGGACCATATGCTTATGAGATGGCAAAAACATAATGTGACGGTCCTTTTTGTTGTTGTTATTTCCTGTGTACAAATTTAAATTCACTAAGTCAACTGGTGGTAGGAGAAGGGTCCAGATGCATTTCTAACTCAAAAGTGGGCTCACTCTACCAGTAAACAACTTCTCTAGTGCATCTTTAGACCTTAGCTGATTTTGGAGTATTGGGAGGTCTAAAGCTCTCCCTGGACCACTGCTTCTAAACTTTTCAAGCCAACTAACAGCCAGGATTCAGGGCAGGTTAAGGTACACATAAAGGTTGGACAGATAATGCAGAAAATCTCCATAAGTTACACCTCCACTTTCCCCTAAGGGATAGCTTCTTACATGAGTGTGGGACATTTCTTTCAATCAGAGAAACTACACCCATATATTTTTAAATGCAAAGTGCTGAATTTACACTAAAACCCATGCTTTGTGAGTTGACATTCTAAGAGCTTTGACAACTGCATCATGTCAAGTGTCCCCCCTCTGGCAACGCACAGAATCTTTACACCTACGTCCACAGTAGCATGACGCACAATAGCTACAGGTGGACACTCCCGAAAAGGCCATCAACTGAAGAATTGATAAATCAAATGGCATATACGTGAGTGCGTGTGTCTGTGTGTTGCACACACAGTGTGAAATAGTAATCAAACATTCATACAATTGAATTCACAACATGCTACAACATGAATCGACCTTGAGAAATAGGATATTTTGGAGCTGCCAGCTGAGAAAATCCTATATTTTATGATTCCCTTGAAAGAACTCTACACAGCAGGCAATTTCTAGAGAAAGAAAGGGGAGGTTACAAGGGTTAAAGGCGGCGGGGTGGGGGCGAGAGGGCGGAGTTAGTTCTTCAAGGGTACAGAGGTACTTTTCGACTTGGTGAGAGTTTTGTGTGTAAATGGTAGTAATGGACACAAAGAACTCTGAATGTCATTATCACCCCCGAGCGTGTACTTACACACGATGAGAAGCATAGACATTAGGTCAGTTACATCCCCCAAAACACAAGGAGTAATCCTATAGACTAGATGATGAATAGAGAAGCTGCATTTGTGAACGCATAGAAGCCAGAGGAGTCCTATATTATGTGGAGAAGTGGAAATTTACCCTGGGCAGGGTGCTTCCCACGACCCTGTCACTGCAACAAGGTATGCACTTAGTGTTTGCCCTTCTTCACGTTGACTATTTCACACTGATTATGTCTCCTTAGCTAAAAAAGACATAGATTATGTTTCCCACTTCTTTGCTGCTCCTCTCCTTTGCCTTCCGTCATCCACTAAGTAGGTGGGCCCAGGAGCAGCTCAGTCCTTCCTTGTTCACCAGTGAGTACAAGCGCTGTAGCCCTGTGTCCACCTCAAGCAAAGCTCCTTGAGTAATTCCTGAGCAACACCAGCAATGCGCTAACAGGTTCCTGTGCCTTCCCTGTCTTGCAGAGGGCCCACTGGAGGTTTCTCCTGGTGGCAGGGCAGAGGAAGGGGCCCCATATCTCCCCAAGGTAAGATCAGCTTTCTTTTCCTGATGTAGAAATCTCTCTGTCTCTCTCTGTCTCTGTCTCTGTCTCTATCTCTCTCTCTCCTCTCTCCTCTCGGGTAGTTTTCAAATCAATGCAGATTGTAGGACGTCACAATGTACACAAGCAATGCTATGTGCAATTCCCTGTTTGGGGCCATGTCGAGTGAAAGTCTATAATCACCTGACAGCTGAAACAAGAGGCAAGAGAAATGACAGCATCAGTTACAACATGTAGAGTAGAGAGCATTCCTTGAAAACGAATTTTGTACTTGCTGATCAGAATGGACTGGACAGGTCTGCCAGGCAATGGTCAAGCCTCTTCCCTTGGGTGTCCTCTTTAAATTGGGGGAGCCATTGACTCAAACACTGTATATGATCTGGTTTCCTGGACTCATCTTCAAAGCAGTGTATAGAAGGATATGACCCTCATAATGTCTTCTTTTCTCTCAATCACAGGTGGATGCAGGAGGAAAGGAGAGCTCTACGTATCCTAGACTCAGGGCGTTTTCACACAGAATCTAGGTGATGAAGAACGTGGGGCTGCCCTGGCTGCTTTGGAGAAGCACCAGTTTCCGGGTTTCCGCTGGGAGGGGGATAGGAGAATCACGAGAGCAACGGCCTCTCCTGGGAAGAACTAGAACCATGTTCTATAGACTCCAGAGGAAGTAGTTTTTTCAATGAGGTTTATGTGTATGAGGTTTGGAGGGAGTTACGCATGAGTCTCTGTAACATGACTGTGAGAGGTGTCTGTGTGCATGTGGTTGTGTGTGTGCACATTCCTTCTGGAGCTCTTTCTCACTTAAACAACAAACTGCAAGTGTTGAAGTTGTAAAGAAGAAAAAAAAACCCTCCAAGGCACACTTTGCCTACATTGGCCCATTCCTCCTTCACAGCATTTGTGTCTGGAGGATTCTTCAACATTACTTCACCTCACTAGATATAGAGCAGAGATGAATGGCCCAAGCCCTTCCCTTCCTATGTGGAAAGGTCACCATGCAAACCAACGCCTATGTCCCAATGTTGGTGCCCTGGGCTACTGACCTGCCCTTATCTCTCAGCCCCTGGGTCATCAGAGAGCAAGGGAATTCCAGCATCAGAGTCAATGACTGACAGTACCGGAGGCTACAGAGGTCCCACAGAATGCCCAAAAGTAGAACGAGGCCTCAGTGGCCCCAGAAAGCAGGGGAGTTAGAGGGTACTTCACAGCTGCTTGGGCATAGCATTGGTGTGTACTGCACCTAGAAGGCCTGCACTTCTGGTCAGCCCACAGATTCTCAGAGGGGAGAGGGCCCATGCAAGACAGTGCAGGAAACAGCAATCAGTGCTGGAGTCCTTGATCAGACACGGCTGAAGCAGAGAAGCAGCAGACAGATATTTCAGTGTGTTTGATGACATTTTCATTAGGCATACAAGCGCTTGACTCCTGCAATCACACAGCCAGGGGACAGTGGAAAAGAGGAACTCAACGGAAAACTTGGTCCTTAGCTTGGTGCTTAACACCCTTGTTTCAGTCTCCTGCACAGTCAGGCCAGAGACTGCGAGCACTCGCTGTTTGGTTCCTCTCGGCAATGACCCTCCCACTGGCTCCATGGCCCATGCCAGTATAATTACACCCAGACTCCATGGACCCCCACGGACACACACACACTCACATACACACTCACACACACACACACACACACACACACACACACTGCATAGGAAAGGAAGACTGGAGGGAAAATTCCACTTGACAGATAATTAATACATTCTATTCCTGATACCAAAACTACATGTTACGGTAACTAACTTGAATATAAAGAAAAGGAAAATGGCTATTTTTAAATGTTAGGATGTCCATATTTCAAATCTTCTGTATGTGATTTTCTTTAGGATGATTGATCAGTGAACAACTACAAAGGGATATTGGCCTAGGGTTGCTTTCAGCCTCCGAAAATGTTACAGAAGACATGATCAGTACAGTAGCAGACTGTGGGCATCCTGGGGGAAGAACCGGTTTGCAAAGAAGAAAGTGGCAATTTAGCTGAACCTCAAAGATACAGGAGGCATCAGGGACTCTGTCGTTACAACATAGCATATATGTTAGGGTATATGCTCTTTAGACTGACTTCTTCCCACCGAATAGGATTCTTCTCACAAGGAAGTGAAAGGTCCCGTTTCTCCCTTCTTTGCTCCTGCCCTCTCTGCCTCCCTTTGTCCACCAAGGAGGAGGGCCCCGCAGCAGCTCAATGCGTACTGACTCGCCACCCATGTGCGCACTCCCGCAATGTAACCACATCCAGCAGAGCTCCCAGACTACTTTCTGAGCACCTTCACTGCGGCCCTAACAGTGCCTATGTATCCCCCTAGCTCCCACTGAGGACCTCATAGCCGAAGAGGAAGAAGCCCCAAAAGTCTCTAAGGTAAACTCTTTTGTCTAAGACAGACATTTTTTACCTTTTCAATAGAATGAAGCTGTGATTCTGAGATGTATCTAATTCTCTCAGTGTGGAGAGTTTCAAGGGAGAGTGTGTTACCAACTGATACCTGGTACAATAGGGTATTTGATGGATGACAAGATCACGGACAAACGGTATGGGAGGGAGCATTTTCCTCAGCAGAAATGTCCGTCCTTGAAAGTGAGTTATTGGTTTCCTGATCAAAATGGACCCACCAGATCTTGTATGAAATGCTTGAGCTTCTTCAGTGTCCTCTGTGTGTTACTCTGGGGTCAAAGACTCCGCCACTGTTTCATTTACTTTCCAAAAGAGAGAGAAAGACCTGCGTAAATGCTGTATAGAGCCATGCGCTCCTACATTTTCTCTCTAATTGCAGGTGAATGCAGGCAGGAAGGAAAATGATCCTTTCTTTATCAAGATCCATTTTCCGTGTCAGAATATAAGGATGGAAGAAGGTGAGGACTTCTTGTATGCACAGCCACCCTAACACTAGGCTCAAGCTGAGTATGGATTTTGTGATGTATTGAGAGGAACAGTCCCCTAAGGAACATGTCCATGTTCTACACTTTCTGAGGTACTAGGTCTTTTAGGTGGTGTGGGTTGTGTGTGTGAGGATTGGGGGTGGCTGTGTTTATCTCTGTGCTTTAACTGCCAATGCATGTGTGTGTGTGTGCGTGTGTCTTTGTGGGTCTGTTTCCTCAGGACATATTTTCCAATAGCACAAGTCAAACTTCCCCCCCCAAAATGTCACCATCACCACATTTACACTTCATATAGCAGTGTTGCATGCAATACCACATGCTTTCCTCTACACAGCGGTACCTTCAGTTTTGCTTAAAATTCTCTTTCCTCAGAAGGAGATCCTGCTGAGAGAATACCTCCAGCTCTTGCCTTCTATATGGAAACATAAAAGTAGCATTCCATACCCGCATCCCACTCCTGTGACTCTGGGCCTGGATCTGCAGTTGTCCCTCAGTTATGGGAGCATCAGTCACGTAACAAGTCCCTCATGCATTACATACCTGGAAATGCTTATCTATAAGGCCACACTGTGCCCCATATTTTAAGTGGCTTCAGTGGAAAAATAACCCAGGATGCATAATATGCATTTAAGAACTCATTTTGGCATAGTCCTTTGTGTGGAACACACATAGGAAGCACACATGCTCGTGGTCAGCCCACAGATCGTGAAAGGTATGGATGTAGGTTCCACCCTCCACCATGCAGGTCGACATCTGTCAGAGTTGGGGCAAATTCTCATGCATGATTGAAGCCTATGACAGCACCTCCCACTCCCTTCTCCCGACAGTGCTTGGCTATCAATCCTCTACTCTCTACTTCCATGACTGGACTACTAACATACTTTGTCGTCACCAAACACATGGTATTTGTGTTTCTGTGACTGGCATATTACACTTAACAATAATGCTCTCTAGCTTCGAGTCAGTAAGGGTCTGAGAATCCACTAGAAAGATCCAGGAGATAGTTGATGACTGACCACACTCTCAATGAAAGTAGGAGGAGTGGCTGGTCCCCTACTAACAACAATATTGCTAACGCTGTTTTTCCCTAGATTTGTGTGTGGAGAACATAGAGGATTGAAGGAATGAGATGGGAAAATCTCCAGGTAGGAAACAATGCTGAGTAAACCCAATGGGAGAGATTCCCTGGGAGGAGTTGTGTTGGAACTGCTCATTTGGAGACTGAGCAAGTTGCATATGAAATCAGAAAAGAAAATGAGTTATGTGTAGGAATCACATTTGTCTACTTTATAACATAAATAGTCGTGACATAATACTAGAAAACATGAGTTCAGTGTGCGGGGTTTGTGAACATCTGTTCTCACTTTCTAAAAAGTACCTTTCCCTACACTTTCCTCTCTTTGCCAAAATCAAATGTCCAATCTCGGTTCTGTCTCATTGACATCACTTTGGAAACATGCATGAAAGAGTTAGGATCTTTCTTCTCATTGACCTATGGGGCACATAATCTGCAGGGACACAAGAACTCACTCCCAGATACCTGAGCCTGGAGACCTGTAGGCTGGGCCAGGTGATGGGTAAGAAGTAAACTCTATTAACTGACAGGACATGTCACATCACCTTCATGTCTCTGTCCTCACCCTGGCTCCTCCATCAAGAGCACTCACGCAGCTGGATTCACTAAAGACTGTTTGCTGTGGGGCTCTGCACGAGCTCCATTCTACTTTGGGCCTTGCCACCCTCAACACATGCTGTCATTTCCTCAAGCTTCTCCAGAACATCCATCCTCATCCTCTCTCTCCAATGTCCAGGGTAAACACTGGCACGTAGTAGCATGTGTTCATGTGGCCATACTCTTCACATCTCCAAGGACCCCACTTAAAGACTAAGGGGTATTGGACAAGTTACTGTCCTGTAGTTTTCTCTCATTCTCTCTAAATCTTCACAAGATAATGGGATGGAAGTGTAGGTTGGAGGACAGAGGTCAAGTTCCTCAATGCATAGGAGAAAGACCCAGGATGGGGAGGACTTGAGGAAGGGACAGATCATCTGGAATTCAGGGCACCTCAACGCTGGAGAAGTGGGGTCTAGGATATCACTGCCTATTGCTTTGCACTTTCCTTTCCCCCACCCACCCTGAAATCATTGCTGCGCTGTCCACCTGAACAAGAGTCTGTGCATTCAAAGGTTCCAAGGAATGAAGAAGAAAGGTGCCTCTAATGTATTTGCTCCTTCATCCTTTTTCACTTCCTCTCTTTGCTCTCCACAGTTCCTCTTTATACCGCTCATCCATTTTCTCTTTCTAGGACTCTGGCCCTGTAGATCCTGGTATCATCCAGGCACTGGAAGCCTTGCCTCATCAGGGTCTAGGAAATCTCTGCAGCCACTCTCACCCCCTTCCTTAGCACTGCCCTGCACCTGACCCTGGGCCTGCACCACTGATTCATGGTGAGTGATCTGTCCTGAATGGCCCAGCAGGGAGCCAGGCTGTGAGTCAAAAAGCCAGCCAATCTGGCTCTGCCCAGTACAGTCTCCCTGCACACGGGTGACTCTGCTCATACTTGAAATCTTCCCTTCCTTTCAGCTGTCAAACCTTCTCCATTACAGGACCCAGGAGAAAGAGCGGAGGATGCAGTTTCTCAGCAGGAACACAAAGCCATGTAAATGCACAGTGCCTGCCATGAAAAGGGTAAGGGAAAGAAGCGTTGCTCATCACTCCCTCAACTTTCTTGGTGGGTCTGCAGCTTGATCAGCCAAAATGCCTAGGTAGCTGCTCTTGCCTAGGTTCAAAAAATAAGAGGATGGCCGACATCTATGCAGGCCACTGGAGGATGCCCTGAGCAAATCCCCCAGGGACCCAGTAGCTACTCCCAGCATGCAGCAGAGCATGAAGTGAAATGTCCGCCAGCAGGCAGGGCTCTGGGTGCCTGAAGGTCACCATGGGCAGGCCTGGAGGAGGTGTTGTGCATTCTTTGCTCTCTGAAGAGCGCCCTTGATTCTGTTCTTCATCTCCCTCTGCAGGACACAGCCCTGCCTTTGTAACAGGCTCCAAGTCAGCAGAGGGCTTCCTCTGTTAATCACTAGTTGTGAAGAGACATTTGGGGGTTGCACTGTGCTCCCCCTCTTCAGGCATCTGTTAAATGAGAGAAGGCAAAGGGCATTCCAGTGCTCATGCAAGCACGACTGCTCTCCTCTCGCAGATGTGCATCCCTCTGGCACATGGTAGGCCCTGGTATCAAGGTGGGGTCACGATGCAATCCCCATCTGGCTGGCAGCTTCCCATTTCCTTGGGTTTCTTGACCCTTATGGACCCTTTTGGGACATAGGGGCAAGCTTCATGGCAATAGTTTTCCACGTGACCTTGGAGCTTCCATAGATTCTGTCCCAGTGGGCAGACAAAGCCATCAGGGAAAGCAGAGCCCTGTGCTCCCACTCAGACATGTCTTGCAGCTCAGTGTGTGTATTCTTCAAACTCATTCCCGATGTGCTACAGCAGCCTGGCTGCTATGCCATGCACCACAGGCAGATGTGCCCAAGGTTCATCCAGAAAGAAACTCACTTGAGTGAGTTTGAGTGAGTTCACTTGAGTGCTCTCAGAGAGATTGGGCAGGTGACTGGCAAGCAACAGAAGCACCCTGCACCGACAGGGAGGTGGGGTCTTAGGGAAGCGCCCCGATGGCATTGCTGATATAGCCTTCATTCAGGCCCCAGGGGATGGATGCAATTTCTCTTCCTTGGTGTCAGGCTTGGGTTCTGCAAAGAAACTTCCATCCCAAGAGTTCAGAAAACCAACCTAAGAGAAATCCTAGCACTCCTATAAAAGCTGTAGCAAACAAAATGCCGTAATCTTGTACAACAGCGTGTCCTGTTTCTCACAGGTGCAGAGGAGGAACTTCTTGCCATCTCCCAGACCTCGTGGCTCCAGAGGCCCTCATCGTAATGGACTGATGGGCCTTTGGTCTCCTGCTGCAGCTCTGCTGGTTTCCCAGGGGTCTTCCCATGAGGCAGAAACACACCTGCAGGTACTGCTCAGGTGCACTTTACACTTGCAGGCCTCAGGAACTGAAGATTCTTGCACTTCCAACCAGCAGACAAGACTCAGGAGCCCTGGAGACAAGACAGAGGGAGCCTCTGAGATTGCCACACCCTTTGAGTTGGGTTGAGAGTCAGTACTAATGAACTAGCAACTGAGGAGGAAGCAGCACCCCAGGTCTCACCCAGTGCATTTCAGGGAGTCTGGAGGCCGGTTAGTGTCCCATCTCTAACTACAGCACTATACAGCCTTCCAGTTCTTTCCCCCTGCCTACTGCAAGGTCTGCTGCTCCTCCAGCTGTCTCTCCAATCCCAGAAGGAATGCACAGTGTGAGAGGTGCAAGAAGATGCAGGACTACCACGGCTCCGTGACCACCCTAGAGTCCAATTGAGGGGCAGCATCTGTGCATCCTCTGTTTCAGAGGGCACACAGCTCACCTGGCCTCCTCTCCTCTCGGTCAGAACCCCTTTCAGTCACCTGTTCACCATCACTGTCCCCAGCCCTGTCCTTCTGGCTGACTGAGCCCTGCTCACTGCCACATGTCACTTTGGTTGGCCTGACCTACTGGGTCCTCAAAGCACTGCCCCTGGCCCCTCCACCTCACCAGGCAGGGAGTCTGCATGAGACTCCCAACTCCTGACCGGCCAGCTCCAGAAGCAGCTGCAGTCCCTGTCCCCCTCCATATAGGACTCCGGCCCATCCTGGATTACCCTCTACTGGGTTTAGTGGGCAGGCCCTCTGTAACACAAGGCCTCAGTTATAGCTGAAGCAGATGCCAGTTGTACCTCCCTGCTGCTCCCAGCACCTCTGAAATAGAGCCCCCACCTGGGATGTATAGATTTTCCTGTCTTCACTTGGCAGGGCTCCCTTCCCACTGGGGTCCTAGTGACCCTCCCCACCACAGCCTGCCCATCACTGCTGCTGCCATGTCCAGCCCCTCCTTGAGCATACCTGAAGGACTGTCGGTCCCCAGACAGCCCCTCACCCTGAGGTCAACGCCATA
The DNA here is from genome assembly GCF_905146905.1 of Nyctereutes procyonoides. Classification (NCBI taxonomy): domain Eukaryota; kingdom Metazoa; phylum Chordata; class Mammalia; order Carnivora; family Canidae; genus Nyctereutes; species Nyctereutes procyonoides. The sequence goes on along the minus strand of NW_026575131.1, from coordinate 249,796 downwards.
GACACCACTCTGTGGAGATGCACTACTGCCCTTCAACTCACATCTCCTGAGCCCTGCCCTCTCAGAGCTCCTGACTTATAGCAGAGGGCCCAGGACAACTGTCTGCCAGTATGCCTTTACTGGTGGGTGTTACCAGGTGTCTACTCCTAGAGCCCTATCTCTGTGATGAACACAGCAAGAGCATCCTTGTAAGGAGGGTGGCAATCTCAACTCAAGGATACATATGCTTGTGTAGAGGAAACAAGGTCAGAGGAATTTTAAAAATTTTAAATTTGATGTAGTTAACATATAATGTATTATTAGTTTCAGGGGCAGAATTCAGTGATCAATAGGTTGAATGGAAAGGCCAGTGCTCATCAAGTCACAATCCCTCTTTAATGCCCATCCCTCAATTACCCCATTCCCCACCTACTTCCTGTCCATCAACTTGTTTCCTAGAATTAAAAGTCTCCTATATTTGCTTTTGTCTCTGTTTTTTTTAATTTATTTCTTTATTTATTTATGATAGTCGCAGAGAGAGAGAGAGAGAGAGGCAGAGACACAGGCAGAGAGAGAGAAGCAGGCTCCATGCACCGGGAGCCCGTCGCGGGATTCGATCCCGGGTCTCCAGGATCGCGCCCTCGGCCAAAGGCAGGTGCCAAACCGCTGCGCCACCCAGGGATCCCGTCTCTGTTCTTTTTCATTCTGTCTTCCCTTCCCCTGTGTTCATATGGTTTTCTTCTTAAATGTCACTTATAAGACAGACCATATGGTAGTTGAGTTTTGCTAAGGGTATATTCTATGAGTTTAGTAGACTTCCAATGTGTCATCTGATATGTGTGGAGTGTAGACCTCATTAATCCTGTCATTGCAACAAGAGAAATGCCGAAGAAGCTGAAAATCAACAAATCCTCCCAAAATCCATCAGAGAACTGAGATCTCACGCCAGACTGTCCCCAGAAAAACTGGAGAGACAAGTGAACACAGAAAAATATCCACACATAGAGCCCTCCAGGCTTCTCTGTGGACCAGGGGACCCAACTCCAGCTCCCTCTGCTATTCTCTTACCTAATGGGAACAAAGTCTTGGAAGCACTTAAAGCCACTTCCCAGGGACACATGTTCACTAAACCATGAGAGCTACTAATACCACTACACAAGGCTTCCCGTTCCGAACACATTTCTGCTGCATTAAAGGGCACCTGGTAACTGTGTGATGGTCACTACAGAGGGCGCTTGATGGAAAGAACACTGGGTGTGATAATGTATTTTGGCAAATGGAATTTAAATAAAACATTCTCTTTTTTTCGTTCTATGAACTGGAATCATAGCAATTTGTTTTAACAGATGTCATAAAATCAGCATTACCATATATACAAAGGACAAGCCACCAGTTTGGCATACAAAAATGCCATATTATTGAAATTGGGTTCATTGGAAAAATTCGGGACTTGCTAAGACACCATGTAAAACAGAGAGAGCAAGCAAGAATGCTTTTTTAGACATCCAGCTTTATAAACAGCAGCTTAATATCCCCCTTACAAAGTCAATTATTTGGCAACATTTGAACAATATTTTCTACACAGCCCAGCAGGTCATTTATCTGTAGGGCTATGTGGCCCTTTCAAAGAAAAGCTCCTAAAATAAAGCATCCACATAATTGTAAATGAAGCATGTTGAGGACTCGAGTTAGTCTGTAGAGCAGCATTAATCTAGCCATTGGACTGGAGTATTAGTTATCCAGAGGGCCGGGGAACCCACCAGTGGGGCTGGAAGAAATGGCAGGAACCCTGTTCAGCAGCTGCATGGCTTGTGTTGGGGAGGTTGCACCCACCCCAAGCTGAAACCAGCCTCCCCACCTGCAACTGTCAAGTGAGGCAAACAGGAATAAAGAGAATAGAAGAAATGACAACAACCAGGATGGAAAAACGAAATGTTCTGGAATGAGTCTTCCAATAATATCGACCTACTCAGTCAGGAAACATCCACAGGCAGGGGCACTGCTCTCACCGCTAAGAGGGTGGTATTAGTTTGTAACCACTCAGCAACCAACTCTAGAGCGTCTAGTGTGCAGACAATGCCGGGGGCCCTCTTTGCATCCTCTCATCAGCTGAGCCCATTCCCTATGTCTTCAACTGAAACATCTGGAATGGAATTTTCCCCTTTGTAACTAGAAGACCACCCTTTCTCTATTTTGTCTACCTCCATCCTCCTCTCCTCTGGCAGTCACCAGATTGTTCTCTGTATCTATGAATCTGCTTCTGTTTTGTTTTTTTAAATCCTACATGTACTGAAATCAATCATATGGTTTTTATCTTTCTCTCAAGTATTACACTTAGCCTAATATCCTCTAGATACACCTATTTGTCACAACTGGCAAGGTTTCATTCTTTATAAATGTAATTTTCAAGGGAATATATACAATATATATTTTACATCTTTTTATCCATTCAGCTATGATGGAAAACTGGATTGCCTCCATAATTGGCTGCTGTATTTATAGCTGCAATAATATTGAGTCTGCATATATCTTTTTGAATTAGTGCTTCTGTTTTTTCTTATTTAAACTCAATTTGAGGGGATCCCTAGGTGGCTCAGCGGTTTAGCGCCTACCTTTGGGCACAGGGTGCGATCCTGGAGTCCCAGGATCGAGTCCTGCGTTGGGCTCCCAGCATGGAGCCTGCTTCTCCCTCTGCCTATGTCTCTGCCTCTCTCTCTCTCTCTCTGTCTATCATGAATTAATAAATAAACAAAAATAAATAAAAATAAATTCCATTTGATTAATATATAATGTATTATTACTTTCAGAGGCAGGATTTAGTGATTCACCAGATGCACATAACACCCAGTGCTCATGACATCAAGTGCTCTCCTTAACGCCCATCACCCAGTTACCTCATCCACCCACCCATCTCCCCTCCAGTAATCCTCAGTTTGTTTCCTACAGAGTCTCTTAATATTTCTCTCCCTCTCCATTTTCATCTTATTTTTTCTTCCCTTCCCCAATGTTCATGTGTTTTGTTTCTTAAATTCCACATATAAGTGGAAGAAAATAATTTGTCTTTCTCTGACTGACTTATTTCACTCATAATAATACCCTCCACTTTCATGCATGTAGTTACAAATGCCAAAATTTCATTTTCTGATGACTGACTAATATTTATATAAGTATAAATAATAATTTGTATATAATATGTATATCACATCTTTATCCTTTCATCTGTTGATGGACATCAAGGCTCTTTCCATATTTTTCCTGTTGTTGATAATGCTGCTATAACCCTTGGTGTGCGTGTGCCCCTTCAAATTACTATGTTTATCCTTTGGATAAATACCTAGTACTGCGACCCATCAATTGCCCTGCTGGGGATTTACCCCAAAGATACAGATGCAGTGAAAGGCCGGAACACCTGCACCCCGATGTTTCTAGCAGCAATGTCCACAATAGCCAAACTGTGGAAGGAGCCTCGGTGTCCATCGAAAGATGAATGGATAAAGAAGATGTGGTTTATGTATACAATGGAATATTACTCAGCCATTAGGAACGACAAATACTTCAAAAAGAAAAGAAAAAAGAAAAAAAAACACGGGGGAGTATTTCTGTAGAGTTTAAGTCCCTTGACTTCCCCTGGAACTGGTCCGTCCAGCTGGTCTTCTGGGGGAGGGGCCTGTTACGCTGATTTTCCGGTGTTAGCACTTGGGGGAGCTGCTCTGCCCCTGCCTGCTGCAGGGCTCAGCGGGGGTTGTTTACCCCGTGAGGTCTCAGGAGGATCAGCGGCAGTTGCTATGGCAACTCTGGAAGCCTGGATTCAGTCTCCGCAGGAACTACGGGGCTCGGGGCTCTCGGCTCTCCGTCCTGTCCGCAGGGCCTGGAGGCTCCGGGGCGGGGCCGCTGATCTGCTCAGCTCCCGGCAGGAGCGTCCTTGCTGTCCTGGGCCCTCCCGGCCTCTGCCTGTCCCGGGGGGAGGCCGGATCCTGGGCTGTGTCCCGGCGCCCTGTGCTCCGGGGCCTGTGTTGTTGGATTTGCGCTCCCGCCCCGCAGCTCCCTCCCTGGAGCGGCTCCCGAGCCCCTCCGAGCTGCTCCGGTGCGTGCTGCAGCCCTTAGGGAGCTCGGAGCACTCTCCTGCGCTCGCAGGTGTCTGTTAGTGTCCCAGGGAGCCTGAGGGCATCCCCGCTCTCCTGGGTCCTGCTCCAACTCCCTGCGAGCCCCTTTCCGCCCGCCCGGGAAGGTTGGTGCAGCTCCTGCTCCTCCGGGACGGGGCTCTCCTGTCCTGGGGACACTCGCCCCGGCCTCAGCCCGGCTCCTCGCGGGGCCCCTCCCCCTCGGAGGCCTTTTGTTTCTTTATTTCTTTTTCCCCGTCTTCCTACCTTGATAGAAGCGCGGACTTTTCTCACTGTAGCATTCCAGCTGGTCTCTCTTTACATCTCAGGCCGAATTCGTAAATTTTCAGGATGGTTTGAAGGTTATCTAGGTAATTTGGTGGGGACAGGTGATTTGGGGACCCTGCTCTTCCGCCATCTTGCCCCTCCCCCACAGCATCCATTCCTGATCAAAAACTCTTCAGAGTGTAGGGATAGAGGGAACATTCCTCAACATCTTAAAAGCCATCTACGAAAAACCCTCAGCAAATATCATTCTCAATGGGGAAGCACTGGGAGCCTAAGATCAGGAACAAGACAGGGATGTCCTCTCTCACCACTGCTATTCAACATAGTACTAGAAGTCCTAGCCTCAGCAATCAGGCAACAAAAAGACATAAAAGGCATTCATATTGGCAAAGAAGAAGTCAAACTCTCCCTCTTCACAGATGACATGATACTGTACCTAGAAAACCCAAAAGCCTCCACCCCAAGATTGCTAGAACTCATACAGCAATTCGGCAGTGTGGCAGGATACAAATCGATGCCCAGAAGTCAGTGGCATTTCTATACACTAACAATGAGACTGAAGAAAGAGAAATTAAGGAGTCAATCCCATTTACAATGTCACCCAAAAGCATAAGATACCTAGGAATAAACCTAACCAAAGAGGGAAAGGATCTATACCCTAAAAACTATAGAACACTTCTGAAAGAAATGGAGGAAGACACAAAGAGATGGGAAAATATTCCATGCTCATGGATTGGCAGAATTAATATTGTGAAAATGTCAATGCTACCCAGGGCAATTTACACGTTCAATGCAATCCCTATCAAAATACCATGGACTTTTTTCAGAGACTTAGAACAAATTATTTTAAGATTTGTGTGGAATCAGAAAAGACCCCGAATAGCCAGGGGAATTTTAAAAAAGAAAACCATAGCTGGGGGCATCACAATGCCAGATTTCAGGTTGTACTACAAAGCTGTGGTCATCAAGACAGTGTGGTACTGGCACAAAAACAGACACATAGACCAATGGAACAGAATAGAGAATCCAGAAATGGACCCTGAACTTTATGGTCAACTAATATTCGACAAAGGAGGAAAGACGATCCACTGGAAGAAAGACAGTCTCTTCAATAAATGGTGCTGGGAAAATTGGTCATCCACATGCAGAAGAATGAAACTAGACCACTCTCTTGCACCATACACAAAGATAAACTCAAAATGGATGAAAGATTTAAATGTGAGACAAGACTCCATCAAAATCCTAGAGGAGAACACAGGCAACACCCTTTTTGAACTTGGCCACAGTAACTTCTTGCAAGATACATCCACGAAAACAAAAGAAACAAAAGCAAAAATGAACTATTGGGACTTCATCAAGATAAGAAGCTTTTGCACAGCAAAGGATACAGTCAACAAAACTCAAAGACAACCTACAGAATGGGAGAAGATATTTGCAAATAACATATCAGATAAAGGGCTAGTTTCCAAAATCTATAAAGAACTTATTAAACTCAACACCAAAGAAACAAACAATCCAATCATGAAATGGGCAAAAGACATGAAGAGAAATCTCACAGAGGAAGACATAGACATGGCCAACATGCACATGAGAAAATGCTCTGCATCACTTGCCATCAGGGAAATACAAATCAAAACCACAATGAGATACCACCTCACACCAGTGAGAATGGGGAAAATTAACAAGGCAGGAAACAACAAATGTTGGAGAGGATGCGGAGAAAAGGGAACCCTCTTACACTGTTGGTGGGAATGTGAACTGGTGCAGCCACTCTGGAAAACTGTGTGGAGGTTCCTCAAAGAATTAAAAATAGACCTGCCCTACGACCCAGCAATTGCACTGTTAGGGATTTACCCCGAAGATTCAGATGCAATGAAACGCCGGGGCACCTGCACCCCGATGTTTCTAGCAGCCATGTCCACAATAGCCAAACTGTGGAAGGAGCCTCGGTGCCCATCGAAAGATGAATGGATAAAGAAGATGTGGTTTATGTATACAATGGAATATTACTCAGCCATTAGAAACAACAAATACCCACCATTTGCTTCAACGTGGATGGAACTGGAGGGTATTATGCTGAGTGAAGTAAGTCAATCGGAGAAGGACAAACAGTGTATGTTCTCACTTATTTGGGGAATATGAATAATAGTGAAGGGGAATATAAGGGAAGGGAGAAGAAATGTGTGGGAGATATCAGAAAGGGACACAGAACATAAAGACTTCTAACTCTGGGAAATGAACTAGGGGTGGTGGAAGGGGAGGAGGGCGGGGGGTGGGGGTGAATGGGTGACGGGCACGGAGGGGGACACTTGACGGGATGAGCACTGGGTGTTATTCTGTATGTTGGTAAATTGAACACCAATAAAAATTAATTTATAAAAAAAAAAAAAAAAGGAACGACAAATACCCACCATTTGCTTCAACGTGGATGGAACTGGAGGGTATATGCTGAGTGAAGTAAGTCAATCGGAGAAAGACAAACACTGTATGTTCTCGTTCATTTGGGGAATATAGATAATAGTGAAAGGGAATAGAAGGGAAGGGAGAAGAAATGTGTGGGAAATATCAGAAAGGGAGACAGAAGGGGAGGAGGGTGGGGGGTGGGGGTCAGTGGGTGACGGGACTGAGGGGGACACTTGACGGGATGAGCACAGAGTGTTATTCTGTATGTTGGCAAATTGAACACCAATAAAAAATAAATTTATAAAAATAAATAAATAAATAAATAAATAAATAAATAAAATTTATTTTTCACTTTAGTGGTCCTTTTGTTTTATTCAATTCTGATCTTTGTTTTCAATTTCTGGTCTCTGAACTCATCAGAATAATCTAGGGTGAAATTTGCTTAGGTCGTGGTTTATATTCTTGACTCAGCCCGGTCATACAGCCACTCTGCATGGCACAAAATGACTAGAAGGAAGAACTCACCACAAAAGAAAGAATCAGAAACAGTACTCTCTGCCACAGAGTTACAGAATTTGGATTATAATTCATTGTCAGAAAGCCAATTCAGAAGCACTATTATAAAGCTACCGGTGGCTCAGGAAAAAAGCATAAAGGAATCAAGAGACTTCATGACGGCAGAATTTAGATCTAATCAGGCCAAAATTAAAAATAAATTAAATGAGATGCAATCCAAACTGGAAGTCCTAACACAGGGGTTAATGAGGTGGAAGAAAGAGTGAGCAACATAGAAGACAAGTTGATGGCAAGGAAGGAAGTTGAGGAAAAAAGAGAAAAACAATTAAAAGACCATGAGTAAAAGTTAAGGGAAATAAATGACAGCCTCAGAAGGAAAAATCTACATTTAATTGGGGTTCCAGAGGGCGCCAAGAGGGACAAAGGACCAGAAAGCATATTTGAACAAATCATAGCTGAGAATTTCCCTGATCTGGGGAGGGAAACAGGCATTCAGATCCAGGAGCCAGAGAGGTCCCCCCACCAAAATCAATAAAAATCTTTCAACAACTTGACATTTAATAGTGAAACTAGCAAATTCCAAAGATAGAGAGAAAATCCTTAAAGCAACAAGAGACAAGATTTCTAACATATGGGAAGAAATATCAGATTAACAGCAGACCTTTCCACAGAGACCTGGCAGGCCAGAAAGGGCTGGCAGGATATATTCAGGGTCCTAAATGAGAAGAACAAGCAGACAAGAATACTATATCCATCAAGGCTCTCATTCAGAATAGAAGGAGACATAGAGCGTTTCCAACATAGGCAGACGCTGAAAGAATGTGACCACCAAACCAGCTCTGCAAGAAATATTAAGGGGGACCCTGTAAAAGAAAGAGGAAGCCCAAAGAAATAATCCATAAAACAGGGACTGAATAGGTATTACAATGACACTAAATTCATATGTTTCAATAGTTACTCTGAACGTTGAATGGGCTAAATGAACCCATCAAAAGATCTTTGCAGGGTTTCGGACTGGATAAAAAGGAAGACCCTTTTGCTGTCTACGAGAGATTCATTTTAGACCTAAGGTCCTCTCCAGCCTGAAAATGAAAGAGTGGAGAACCGTTTACCATTCAAGTGGTCCTCAAGAGGAAGCTGGGGTAGCAATCCTCATATAATATAAATTAAAGTTTATCCAAAAGACTGTCATAAGAGATGAGGAGCGACACTATATCATATTAAAGGGTCTATCCAACAAAAACGCCTAACAGTCAGGAGTATTTATGCCTTTAATGTAGGAGCTGCCAAGAATATCAATCCACTAATAACCAAAGTAAAGACAGACTTAGATAATAATACACTAATAGTAGGAGATTTCAACATGGCAGTTTCGGCAAATGACAGATATTCTAAACACAACATCACCAAAGAAACAATAGCTTTAAATGATACACTGGACCAGATGGATTTAACAGATATATACAACTGAACGCAACTGAATACACATTCTTCTCAAGTGCACATGGAACTTTCCGCAGAATAGACCACATACTGGGTCACAAATCAGGTCTCAACCAATACCAAAATATTGGAATTGGCACCTGCGTATTCAGACCACAATGCTTTGAAACTAGAACTCAATCACAAGAAGAAATTTGCAAGAAACTCAAACACGTGGAGGTTAAAGAGCATCCTGCTAAAAGATAAATGGGTCAATCAGGAAATTAGAGAAGAAATAAAAGATTTCTGGAAACTAGTGAAAGTGAAGATACAATCATTCAAAATCTTTGGGATTCAGCAAAAGCAGTCCTATTGGGAAATACAATGCAATACAAGCATCCCTCAAAAAATTGGAAGAAACTCAAATATACAATCTAACCTGGTACCTAAAGGAACTGGAGAAAGAACAGTAAGTAAAACCTACACCAAGCAGAGGACAATGAAATAGAGACCAGAAGAACTGTAGAACAGATCAACAAAACCAGGATTTGGTTCTTTGAAAGAATTAATAAGATATATAAACATTAGCCAGCCTTATTAAAAAGAAAAAAGACTCAAATTAATAAAATCATGAATGAAAGAAGAGAGGTCACATCCAATACCAAGGAAATACAAACGATTTTAAAAACATGTTATAAGCAGCTATATGTGATAAATTAGACAATCATAGAAGAAATGTATGCATTTTTGGAAAACCACAAATTACCAAAACTGGAACAGGAAGAAATAGAAAACCTGAAGAGGCCAATAACCAGGGAGGAAATTGAATCTGTCATCAAAAACCTCCCAAGACCAGGGCCAGATGGCTTCCCAGTGGAATTCTATTAAAGGTTTAAAGAAGAAACAATTCCACTTCTATTAAAGCTGTTCTGAAAGAAAAAAGGGACGGAATACTTCCAAACTCATTTTATGAAGCCAGCATCACCTTAATTCCATAACCAGACAGAAACCCCACCAAAGGAGAATTACAGACCAATATCCCTGATGAACACGATGCAAAAGTTCTCAACAAGATACTAGCCAATAGGATCCAACAGTACATTAAGAAGATTATTCACCATGACCTAGTGGGATTTATCTCTGGGATGCAGGGCTGGTTCAACACTCGTAAACCAATCAACGTGATAGATCATGTCAACAAAAGAAAATACAAGAACCATATGATCCTCTCAATAGATGCAGAGAAAGCATTTGACAAAATACAGCATCCATTCCTGATCAAAACTCTTCAGAGTGTAAGGGAGGGAGGGAACAGTCCTCAGCAGCTTAAAAGCCATCTACGAAAAGCCCACAGCAAATATCATTCTCAATGGGGAAACACTGAGAGCCTGCCTTTCCCCTAAGATCAGGAACACGACAGGGATGTTCACTCTCACCACTGCCATTCAACATAGAAGTCCAAGCCGCAGCAATCAGGCAACAAAAAGACATAAAAGGCATTCCAATTGGCAAAGAAGAAGTCAAACTCTCCCTCTTCACAGATGACATGATACTGTGCGTAGAAATGCCAAAAGGCTCCACGCCAGGATTGCTGGAACTCATATAGCAATTCGGCAGTGTGGCAGGATACAAAATAGATGCCCAGAAATTAGTGGCAGTTCTATACACTAATATTGAGACTGAAGAATAATAAATGAAGGAATCAATCCCATTTGCAATTGCACCCAAAAGCTTAAGATACCGATGAATAAACCCAATCAAAGAGGTAAAGCATCTATACCCTAAAAACTACACAACACTTCTGAGGGAAATTGAGGAAGACACAAAGCAATGGAAAAATACTCCATGCTCATGGATTGGAGGAATTAATATTGTGAAAATGTCAATGCTACCCAGAGCAATTTACACATTTAATGCAATCCCTATCAAAACACCAAGGACTTTCTTCAGAGAGTTGGAACAAATCATCTTAAGATTTGTGTGGAAACAGAAAAGACCCTGAATACCCAGGGGAATACTGAAAAAGAAAACCAGAGCCGGGTGCATCACAATGCCAGGTTTTAAGTTGTACTGCAAAGCTGTGATCATCAAAACAATGTGGTAATGGCCCCAAAACAGACACATAGATCAATGGAACAGAATAGAGAACCCAAAAATGGGCCCTCAACTGTACGGTCAACTCATCTTCGACAAAGCAGAAAAGACTCTCCACTGGAAAAAGATCAGTCTCTTCAATAAATGGTGCTGGGAAAATTGGACAGCCACGTGCAGAAGAATGAAACTAGACCATTCTCTTACACAATACACAAAGATACTCAAAATGGATGAAATTTCTAAATGTGAGGCAAGAATCCATCGAAATCTAGAGGAGATCACAGGCAACACCCTTTTTGAACTTGGCCACAGCAACTTCTTGCAAGATACATCGATGAAGGCAAAAGAAACAAAAGCAAAAATGAACTATTGGGACTTACTCAAGACAAGAAGCTTCTGCACAGCAAAAGAAACAGTCAACAAAACTAAAGACAACCTACAGAATGGGAGAAGATGTTTGCAAATGACGTATCAGATAAAGGGCTAGTATCCCAAGATCTACAAAGAACGTATTAAATTCAACAGCAAAGAAACAAACAATCCAATCATGAAATGGGCAAAAGAAAATGCTCTGGATCACTTGCCATCAGGGAAATACAAATAAAACCCACAATGAGATACGACCTCATGCTAGTGAGAATGGTAAAAATTAACAAGACAGGAAACAACAAATGTTGGAGAGGATGTGGAGAAAGGGGAACCCTCTTGCACTGTTGGTGGGAATGTGAACTGGTACAGCCACTCTGGAAAACTGTGTGGAGGTGGAGTTAAACTAGAACTGCCCAATGACACAGCAATTGCACTGCTGGGGATTTACCCCAAAGATGCAGATTCTTGAAACGCCAACACTTGCAACCCCAATGTTTATAGCAGCAATGTCCACAATAGCAAACTACGGAAGAGCCTCAGTGTCCATTGACAATGAATGGATAAAGATGTGGTCTATATGTACAGTGGAATATTACTCAGCCATCAGAAACGATGAATACCCACCTTTTGCTTCAAGGTGGATAGAACTGTAGGGTGTGATGGTGAGTGAAGTAAGTCAATTGGAGAAGGACAAACATTATATGGTTTCACTCATATGGGGAATTCAAAAATTAATGAAAGGGATTATAGGGTAAAGGAGAGAAAATGAGTGGGAAATATTAGAGAGGGTGACAGAACATGAGAGACTCCTAACTCTGGGAAATGAACTAGGGGTAGAGCAAGGAGAAGTGGATGGGGGGATGGGGTGACTGGGTGGCAGGCACTGAGGGAGGCACATTTTTATGTTTACTCTTTTTTAATAAATTTATTTTTTAATTGGTGTTCAATTTGCCAACACACAGAATAACACCCAGTGCTCATCTCGTCAAGTGCCCACCTCAGTGCCCACCACCCAGTCACCACCACCCCCCGCCCACCTCCCCTTCCACCACCCCTAGTTCATTTCCCAGAGTTAGGAGTCTTCATGTTCTGTTTCCCTTTCTGATATTTCCCACTTATTTTTTCTCCTTTCCCCTTTATTCCCTTTCACTATTGTTTATATTCCCCAAATGAATGAGACCATATAATGTTTGTCCTTCTCTGATTGACTTACTTCCCTCAGCATATACCCTCCAGTTCCATCCACGTCGAAGCAAATGGTGGGTATTCGTCGTTTCTAATGGCTGAGTAATATTCCATTGTATACATAAACCACATCTTCTTTATCCATTCATCTTTCGATGGACACCGAGGCTCCTTCCACAGTTTGGCTATTGTGGACATTGCTGCTAGAAACATCCAGGTGCAGGTGTCCCGGCGTTTCATTGCACCTGTATCTTTGGGGTAAATCCCCAGCAGTGCAATTGATGGGTCATAGGGCAGGTCTAGTTTAACTCCACCTCCACACAGTTTTCCAGAGTGGCTGCACCAGTTCACATTCCCACCAACAGTGTAAGAGGGTTCCCTTTTCTCCGCATCCTCTCCAACATTTGTGGTTTCCTGCCTTGTTAATTTTCCCCATTCTCACTGGTGTGAGGTGGTATCTCATTGTGGTTTTGATTTGTATTTCCCTGATGGCAAGTGATGCAGAGCATTTTCTCATGTGCATGTTGGCCATGTCTATGTCTTCCTCTGTGAGATTTCTCTTCATGTCTTTTGCCCATTTCATGATTGGATTGTTTGTTTCTTTGCTGTTTTTTTTATAAATTAATTTTTATTGGTGTTCAATTTACCAACATACAGAATAACACCCAGTGCTCATCCCGTCAAGTGTCCCCCTCAGTGCCCATCACCCATTCACCCCCACCCCCGCCCTCCTCCCCCTCCACCACCCCGAGTTCATTTCCCAGAGTTAGAAGTCTTTATGTTCTGTCTCCCTTTCTGATATTTCTCACACTTTCTTCTCCCTTCCCTTATATTCCCTTTCACTATTATTCATATTCCCAAATGAATGGAACATACACTGTTTGTCCTTCTCCGGTTACTGTGGACAAGTTCAAAAAGGGTGTTGCCTGAGTTCTCCTCTAGGATTTTGATGGAATCTTGTCTCACATTTAGATCTTTCATCCATTTTGAGTTTATCTTTGTGTATGGTGCAAGAGAGTGGTCCAGTTTCATTCTTCTGCATGTGGATGTCCAATTTTCCCAGCACCATTTATTGAAGAGACTGTCTTTCTTCCAGTGGATCATCTTTCCTCCTTTGTCGAATATTAGTTGACCATAAAGTTCAGGGTCCACTTCTGGGTTCTCTATTCTGTTCCATTGATCTATGTGTCTGTTTTTGTGCCAGTACCACACTGTCTTGATGACCACAGCTTTGTAGTACAACCTGAAATCTGGCATTGTGATGCCCCCAGATATGGTTTTCTTTTTTAAAATTCCCCTGGCTATTCGGGGTCTTTTCTGATTCCACACAAATCTTAAAATAATTTGTTCTAACTCTCTGAAGAAAGTCCATGGTATTTTGATAGGGATTGCATTAAACGTGTAAATTGCCCTGGGTCACATTGACATTTTCACAATATTAATTCTGCCAATCCATGAGCATGGAATATTTTTCCATCTCTTTGTGTCTTCCTCAATTTCTTTCAGAAGTGTTCTATAGTTTTTAGGGTATAGATCCTTTACCCCTTTGGTTAGGTTTATTCCTAGGTATCTTATGCTTTTGGGTGCAATTGTAAATGGGATTGACTCCTTAATTTCTCTTTCTTCAGTCTCATTGTTAGTGTATAGGAATGCCATTGATTTCTGGGCATTGATTTTGTATCCTGCCACGCTACTAAATTGCTGTATGAGTTCTAGCAATCTTGGGGTGGAGGCTTTTGGGTTTTCTATGTAGAGTATCATGTCATCGGCGAAGAGGGAGTGTTTGACTTCTTCTTTGCCAATTTGAATGCCTTTAATGTCTTTTTGTTGTCTGATTGCTGAGGCTAGGACTTCCAATTCTATGTTGAATAGCAGTGGTGAGAGTGGACATCCCTGTCTGGTTCCTGATCTTAGGGGAAAGGCTCCCAGTGCTTCCCCATTGAGAATGATATTTGCTGTGGGCTTTTCGTAGATGGCTTTTAAGATGTCGAGGAAAGTTCCCTCTATCCCTACACTCTGAAGAGTTTTGATCAGGAATGGATGCAGTATTTTGTCAAATGCTTTCTCTGCATCTAATGAGAGGATCATATGGTTCGTGGTATTTCTCTTGCTGATATGATGAATCACATTGATTGTTTTACGAGTGTTGAACCAGCCTTGTGTCCCGGGGATAAATCCTACTTGGTCATGGTGAATAATTTTCTTAATGTGTTATTGGATCCTATTGGCTAGTATCTTCTTGAGAATTTTTGCATCCATGATCATCAGGGATAGTGGTCTGTAATTCTCCTTTTTGGTGGGGTCTTTGTCTGGTTTTGGAATTAAGGTGATGCTGGCCTCATAGAATGAATTTGGAAGTACTCCATCTCTTTCTATCTTTCCAAACAGCTTTAGTAGAATAGGTATGATTTCTTCTTTAAACGTTTGATAGAATTCCCCTGGGAAGCCATCTGGCCCTGGACTCTTGTGTCTTGGGAGGTTTTTGATGACTTCTTCAATTTCCTCCCTGGTTATTGGCCTGTTCAGGTTTTCTATTTCTTCCTGCTCCAGTTTTGGTAGTTTGTGGCTTTCCAGGAATGCATCCATTTCTTCTAGATTGCCTAATTTATTGGCGTAGAGCTGTTCATAATATGTTTTTAAAATCGTTTGTATTTCCTTGGTTTTGGTAATGATCTCTCCTTTCTCATTCATGATTTTATTAATTTGCGTCTTCTCTCTCTTCTTTTTAATAAGGTTGGCTAATGGTTTATCTATCTTATTAATTCTTTCAAAGAACCAACTCCTGGTTCTATTGATCTGTTCCACAGTTCTTCTGGTCTCAATTTCGTTGAGTTCTGCTCGAATTTTAATTAACTCTCTTCTTCTGCTGGGTGTAGGGTCCATCTGCTGTTTTTTCTCTAGCTCCTTCAGGTGTAAGGTTAGCTTTTGTCTTTGAGTTCTTTCCAGTTTTTGAATGGATGCTTGTATTGCGATGTATTTCCCCCTCAGGACTGCATTTGCTGCATCCCAAGGATTTTGAAAGGTTGTATCTTCATTCTCATTAGTTTCCATGAATCTGTTTAATTCTTCCTTAATTTCCTGGTTGACCCTTTCATCTTTTAGCAGGATGGTCCTTAACCTCCACGTGTTTGAGGTCCTTCCAAACTTCTTGTTGTGATTCAGTTCTAATTTCAAGGCATTATGCTCTGAGAATATGCAGGGGACGATCCCAATCTTTTGGTATCAGTTCAGACCCGATTTGTGACCCAGTATGTGGTCTATTCTGGAGAAAGTTCCATGTGCACTTGAGAAGAATGTGTATTCAGTTGAGTTTGGATGTAAAGTTCTGTAGATATCTGTGAAATCCATCTGGTCCAGTGTATCATTTAAAGCTCTCTTTTCTTTGGAGATGTTGTGCTTAGAAGACCTATCGAGTGTAGAAAGCGCTAGATTGAAGTCACCAAGTATAAGTGTCTTATTATCTAAGTATTTCTTCACTTTGGTTATTAATTGATTGACATATTTGGCAGCTCCCACATTCGGGGCATATATATTGAGGACTGTTAAGTCCTCTTGTTGGATAGATCCTTTATGTATGATATAGTGTCCCTCTTCATCTCTCACTACAGTCTTCGGGGTAAATTTTAGTTTATCTGATATGAGGATGGCTACCCCTGCCTTCTTTTGAGGACCATTTGAATGGTAAATGGTTCTCCAACCTTTTATTTTCAGGCTGTAGGTGTCCTTCTGTCTAAAATGAGTCTCTTGTAGACAGCAAATAGATGGGTTCTGCTTTTTTATCCAGTCTGAAACCCTGCGCCTTTTGATGGGGTCATTAAGCCCGTTCACATTCAGAGTTACTATTGAAAGATATGAGTTTAGGGTCATCATGATATCTATTCAGTCCTTGTTTTTGTGGATTGTTCCACTGAACTTCTTCTTAAAGGGGAATTTTAAGAGTCCCCCTTAAAATTTCTTGCAGAGCTGGTTTGGAGGTCACATATTCTTTCAGTTCCTGCCTTCTTGGAAGCTCTTTATCTGTCCTTCCATTCTGAATGAGAGCCTTGCTGGATAAAGTATTCTTGACTGCATGTTCTTCTCATTTAGGACCCTGAATATATCCTGCCAGCCCTTTCTGGCCTGCCAGGTCTCTGTGGAGAGGTCTGCTGTTACCCTAATATTCCTCCCCATAAAAGTCAGGGATTTCTCGTCTCTTGCTGCTTTAAGGCTCTTCTCTTTATCTTTGGAATTTGCAAGCTTCACTCTTAAATGTCGAGGTGTTGAACGGTTTTTATTGATTTTGGGGGGGGGATCTCTCTATTTCCTGGATCTGAATGCATGTTTCCCTTCCCAGATTAGGAAAGTTTTCCGCTAGGATTTGTTTAAATACATATTCTGGCCCTCTGTCCCTTTCGGCGCCCTCGGGAACCCCAATTAAAGGTATGTTTTTCTTCCTCAGGCTGTCGTTTATTTACCTTAATCTGTCTTCATGGTCTTTTAATTGTCTGTCTCATTTTTCCTCAGTTTTCCTCTTTGCCATCAACTTGTCTTCTATGTCACTCACTCGTTCTTCCACCTCGTCAACCCTCATCGTTAGTACTTCTAGTTTGGATTGCATCTCTTTCAATTGATTTTTAATTTCTGCCTGAGGATCTAAATTCTGCAGTCATGAAATCTCTTGAGTCCTTAATGCTTTTGTCTAGAGCCACCAGTAGCTGTATAATAGTGCTTCTGAATTGGCTTTCGGACATCGAATTGTAATCCAGATTTTGTAACTCTGTGGGAGAGAGGACTGTTTCTGATTCTTTCTTTTGAGGTGACGTTTTCCTTCTTGTCATTTTGCTCAGTGCAGAGTGGCCAAAAACAAGTTGTATTGGGAAAAGGAGAAAAGAGAGAGAGAGAAGGAAAGAAAATAAAAAAAGAAAAAAGGAAGAAAAAAGGAAAAATAAGAGAAGAAAAAGAGAAAGAAAAAGAAAGAAAGGTGGAAAAAAAGGGTGGGGGAAGCAATCAGAAATCAAAAAAGAAAAAAAAGAAAAAAAAAACACGGGGGAGTATCTTCTGATTCTGTGTACTTTAAGTCCCTTGACTTCCCCTGGAACTGGTCCGTCCAGCTGGTCTTCTGGTGGAGGGGCCTGTTGTGCTGATTTTCAGGTGTTAGCACTTGGGAGAGCTGCTCTGCCCCTGCCTGGTGCAGGGCTCAGTGGGGGCTGTTTCCCCCGTGCGGCCCCAGGAGGAACAACCGCAGTGGCGGGGCCAGCTCTTCAGCCCTGGAGTCAGCTCCCGCAGTAACTACGGGGCTCTCCGTCTGCAGGGCCTGGAGGCTCCGGGGCGGGGCCGCTGATCTGCTCAGCTCGGGGCCTGAGCGTCCTCGCTGTCTTGGGCTCTCCCGGCCTCTGCCTGTCCCGGGGGAGGCCGGATCCTGGGCTGTGTCCAGGCGCCCTGTGCTCCGGGGCCTGCACTGTTGGATTCGCGCTCCCGCCCCGCAGCCCCCTCCGCGGACCTGCCGCCCGAGCCCCTCCGAGCTGCTCTGGCCCCGCCGTGCGCGCTGCAGCCCTTAGGGAGCTCGGCGCACTCTCCTGGGGCGCAGGTGTCTGTGAGTGTCCCCGGGAGCCCGAGGGCATCCCCGCCCTCCTGTGTCCTGCTCCAACTCCCTGCGGGCCCCTTTCCGCCTGGGAAGGTTGGTGCAGCTCCTGCTCCTCCGGGACGGGGCTCTCCTGTCCTGGGGACACTCGCCCCGGCCTCAGCCCGGCTCCTCGCGGGGCCCCTCCCCCTCGGAGGCCTTTTGTTTCTTTATTTCTTTTTCCCCGTCTTCCTACCTTGATGGAAGCGCGAACTCTTCTCACTGTAGCATTCCAGCTGGCCTCTCTTTAAATCTCAGGCCGAATTCGTAGATTTTCAGGATGATTTGAAGGTTATCTAGGTAATTTGGTGGGGACAGGTGACTTGGGGACCCTACTCTTCCGCCATCTTGCCCCTCTTCCCCATATGTTTCAGCATTAACGTGTTCCATATTAATATTTAAAACACATCACAAATTTTGTAATCCTGGTTTTGACATTCCTTCATCTTTTTGATACACTGCTAGCCTCCAGGCATGGAGGGGGCCCAGGCTTCTTGGGCCTTAGAGAGCAAATGGTCTGCATCTCCCAGGTGAGGAGGCAGGCTTTCCTCAGGCTCTCATATCTAGTGAGTGGCTTACCCTTTGCCAGTTGCTTTTTATAGTGAGATCAGCAGAACTTGTGGGACTATTTTTAGTGGCGGGCTCAGTGACCTTAGGCCTTCCTTCTAAGACCTGGGGCCTTGAGGCATCTTCCCAGCAGCCTGGATGTTGTGTCTCACGGTCCTATGAGCCCTGACGTGGCAGCAGCTGCGTGTTCTATCCTCCTCTGGGGGGCTGTTCCCTCCCGCATCTCCTGGCCTGCAGGATCCAGAATGTTGGCCTAGTTGCTCCCGACACTTCCACCTGGAGGGAGAACCAGCAGCTTCACGGAGGCCAACCCCGAGTCCATTCCCCTATCCAGTGCTGTAAGTCCCCTTGCATGATTCTCAGCAAAGGCAACAAGTCCATCCCTGGCTGTTAAGTAATTTGGGGGTGGAGAAGACTCAGGTCTGCTGTAGGATGTTTTCTAACAGAGGCATGAGCACCCCTTGCATTGTAAATGCAGTGCTGCCGGACACTCCCTGGTGGGCAAGCCTCCTGCCTCCAGTCTGTTACAATGATTCTATGACATCGTGGTTGTGAGCATGTGTTGGAATGTCCTAGTAAAGTGCAAGGTACTATTTCCATTACAGCATGAACACTTGTTCATGTTTGTGCTTTTGCAAATTGCAAGAGGGTTCCGTGCAGTGGCGCTGTCTTCCTTCCTGGTCGCTGTCGGTGCAAGGGCGGTGGTCTGGGCCCAGGGCAGAGAGAACTACTGCATTCCCGAGCCACCTCGAGACCTGTGTGGTTCTTCCTGCTGTCACTAAATCTCCATTAGTTCCCTGCAGAGCTCTGAATGGGGTCACTGATTTGGCAGGACAAACAAGAACAATGGCCTACTTCTCCACATGTGAGTGAAGCACAGAATGGCCCTTGGATGTCGGTGGACAGGCAGGGGTGGTGCGCACTAAGCCAGCCTGGGTTACTCAGCATGCCAAGCAGGGAACCGTGAGGGGCAGGCCCCAAGTGATCTGGAAATATCTTCATCATCATCACAGACCAAATTTCATTCCTTGGAACTTTACTGTTTCCTGTGCAAATCTGATATTATAAATTTAATATCAAAAAGCAGCTAATCCACTGAGCAGTCATCTTTGAACTGGGACACTGGATGAGCCAGAGCATCTCCCTTATAAACACGCATTTGTTCATGCATTCATTCACTTGCTTGTTTGCTTGAGAGCGGTAGTCTAGTCATCTTCAGATTCAGTCAGAACAGAGTGTGAATCCTGGCTCTGTCTCTCAAGGCTGTGACCTTGAGCAAGTGGAATAGCTCTTTGGGACCTCATTTTCCTCATCCATAAAAAGGCAGGTGACATTCCCCTCATGGGCTTGCTCCCAGGGGTTAGCACTGATGGGCAGACAGCCATCTGCATTCAGAGTGAGTGGCTGGGAATCAGACTTCTGCTCTCCATCATTGCACCTTTTCATTTTCCTCAATCAGTAAATGTCTTTCCAGTGCTGCAGATATCCCACTCAGGTTCCCCTCCATCCCTGGGCACACTTGCCTGATTTCCTCATGTGGGCCAGCAGTGATGCCTAAGAGGGCTTTCCCTGCCTGTGGGAGCCACCTGGCCCACCTTGTCTGACAGTTCATCAGGCCTGAGGGGCCAGCACTCTATTGTGCCCTGGAAGTAGCCTCTAAACCCATAAAACTTGGCAGAAGCTAGGATTTGGATCCCCTGCAGGAGGAGTATGTCTGAGGTTCCCAGAGGTCCAGACAGGACTGAGTTGCCCTCAGTGGTAACTTGCTTGGTAATGAACTTTATTGACTGCCCTCCTTTCCCTGCCTCACCTCCCCACCTCCCTGGGATCACCTCCCAGATAAACTACTTGCACTTGGGTTCTCATTGCAAGGTCACTTCTGGGGGCTGGGAGGGAGGTAACTTAAAGCAAGTGTCTAATATATACTAGTGGACATGTTCAGAGATGGACAGATTCTCCTTATAGTCTAAGAGATAATATAGCACAATGACATAGTTAAGAGGCATCACGGGGTTGGGCGGAAGGAGGCTAAGGGGCATGCGCTTGACTTTCCCAGGGGAGGACAAACCGAGCAGAGGCTCAGGGAGCCATCGTAGGGGCAACTTTATAAGGACAGGACTGGGCAGGAGGCTGACCCGGCTGCAAGGTGTGGTCTCTGCAGGGATGGCCCAGGGCAGGCAGGCTTGTTGTGGGAAGGCAGTCAGGGCCTTAAGCTTCAAATTCATTTTATGGGGTCAACCTGTGGGGCAGGGCACATCCCTCTGCTCTGGGCAGAGGGGTAGTCAGGGTCAGGGCTTGGCTAGCCCATCACATGGACCCTGGAGGGGCAGGGTGGGGGCCAGGGCAGGCCTTGAACTGGGGCTGCTGCCACCAAGCTTAAGGCCATCTGGGGAAGACAAGGCCTGGCTGGGAATGAAGGATGGGTGCTGTGGTGGCAGAGGTACAGCAGGAAGCTGGGACAGACATAAGAAAAGCTGTGGGCAGGGTAAGGCCCAACTTGTGCCCCAAGCCTCCTGCAATGGTCCAGCCATATGCCTGGAATCAGCCCCTGCTTGTGGTGTGTCCTGTCAGAGCTTCAATAGTAAAAACACGGTAGCGGGAAACATGTGAAGCCCTCACCACAGGCGAGGCACTGTGCTGAGGGCCTTACGTTGACAGCTTCCTTCCGTCCTCAACTCTCCGAGGTAGGCACTAATATTAACACCACTTCACAGACGAGAAAACTGAGGTTCATCCTGTTCCTAAGCACAGCTTGTGAAGTCATTGATCCCTTGCAATTATCCAGCTCAGGCCGCACAACAAAGTGTTACAGACCCAGTGGCCTAACCCATAGAAATTGATTTCTCAGAGGTCTGGAGCTTGAAGTCCAAGCTAAAGATGCCAACAGGATTGGTTTCTGGTGAGATCCTCTTCCTGGCTTGTAGATGGCCACCATATTGCTGGGTCTTCACATGGCCTCTTCTCTGTGGGCACAGAGAGAGAGGGAGTGAGAGAGAGAGCAAGCCAGTTCTTGAGTCTCTTCCCCTAGATGTTGGGATACCAGTCCTATCTGGTCAAAGTGCTGCCCATAAGACCTCATTTAACCTTTATTGTATTCCTAGAGGCCTATATCCAAGAAGTCACACTGAGGATTAGGGCTTTACTATACAAATTTGGGGGTGGAGGGAACCAACATAATTCAGTCCACAATATCCTCTAACATTGTATAAAACTTTATTATTTACAAATGTCATTTTGTAAGTAGTGAGGTCTACATATCTTAAATTTCCATCCCAGGACTACGTTTTGGCATAGTAGCTCTGTGCAAAAGCCACTCTCTGCTTAAAATTCAGATAGGCCTGCAGACTCCTTGAGGCAGTACTCTGGGCACTTATAAATGCTGTAAATGAGGAGAAGAGAATGGGGCACGAGCTACGACCTGGTGCACACCACCTGCCACGTACCAAGGCCCTAAGGAATGGGTCCTTGGGTTGTAGCATGGCAATTGTCCTTTGGAGCTTAGCTGAGGCTGCACCCTTTGCAAGAATGCTACATTCTCCCTGTGGTTTCTTTACAACTGAGTTCAACTGTTAGTTGCTATTCATCAAGACACTTTTGTTGTTTCATTTTTCTAGCATTAGAGTTAAGTAGGAAATAAAATGTTTCCTGTACCCATAGCTATACTGAAACAAGATCAGCCCATCTCAAAAGTTACAGAGCCCAGAGCAAGATTACCAACGGGGGCACACAAACCATATGTTTAACGACATAGGCATATAAAACATGCCTGTAGAGTTGAATTGTTTTTCTTTTCTGGCCTTGACAAATGTAGCTCCATAGCAATTTGGGAGGCTGGGTTCAAGTGTAGAATCCTCGGACTCCTGTGTAAAGATACAGGTGTGCCCCCAGCCTGTTCCTTCTCTAGGCACTGATCTGGGTGGGTATACATTCTGGAAGTGGGCTTAGAGTCACTCAGAATTCCCAGATCCTGGAGAGTTGGGAGCTTGATCTGGAAAGTTTAGGGTAGGGTTACTGGCTGCCGGTGGATATGATCCCTCTTTCCGTGGGGAGGGCAGGAGGTGTCAGGGGATGGCTGGGCCCTGAAGCCTAGCTGTGTACAGAGGTGTGTAGGCCATACAAACCAGGGATTGGGCAAGATGGCCTATATCCAGAGGCCCTTCTTATACACAGAGTTGTCTTTGCTGAAGTAATATAATGTAGTACTAAATCTTTTTAAATATTTAGCTTTTCACTTGTCAATGCATTTCCACCCCTGTTTTGGACTATCCTGTGGTTGGACTCATGTTGTGGCTCAAACCATGAGGGTGAACTTTACCTGAGGCTCTCTCCCTCCAAAATCTCTCATCCCTCTTTAGATCTTAGTTAGAAGAGGGTGGCAGTCAAGACATCTTTGAGTCATCTGGAAAAGTAGAACCAGACTGGGTATTGCTTTTTTTTGTTGTTGTTGTTAGGTGTGATATTATGGGGATGTTTGAAAAAACAAACATTTATAGATTAGATAAACATACTCAAGTGTTTAAAGGTGAAATATGTTTGCTGGAATGTCTTAAAGTTACTCTGGTGGGGGGGGGCAGGGAAGATGTGTGTGGGGAGGGCTATAGACGGGAACAAAAAGGCAAGAGGCAGACCATGATGGAAGCTGACCACGGGTGTGTGGGTTCATTTTACTGCCATACTTTTGCACGTGTGAACATTTCTACAATAAAGAGGTCACCGCAAGAAGAAAGCGCTGTTCCTGGAGGCTCAGTGGAGCAGGGGCTGCAGGCGAAGCATCCATTCCTTGGGAATGGCCAGTGTGCACAGTCTGCACAGCTCCTCTAAAGGCGGGATCCTCCAGGCCCCTTTCCTCCAGGATGTTTCACAGCCCGAGAGTCGGTTTAATTCTTTGGAAACCAAGCCTCGGATGATTCCCTGCAACACACGAGGAGTGGAGCTCAGGGCGCTCAGCCTCGGGGAGCCCGACCTGCGGGTGACTCCGGCTTCCGCGCTCTGCGGCCCGGGGCGGGGTTCTGCACCGCCCTGCCTTCCCGCGCGCTGGGCTGGCCGCGCGACTGTCCGACTGGGGGCCCGCCCCCCGCGCCCCGCCCCGGGGGAGGCTACACAGTCCGGCTTCCCCCTTTCCTCCGCGAGCCCGCCCCGCCCCGACGTGGGGAGGCTACACAAGCCGGCTTCCCCCTTTCCTCCGCGAGCCCGCCCCTCCCGCGCCCCGCCCCGCCGGGAGAGGAGGCTACACAGTCCGGCTTCCCCCTTTCCTCCGCGAGCCCGCCCCCCCCGCACCCCGCCCCCCCGCGCCCCGCCCCGCCGTGGGGGAGGCTACACAGTCCGGCTTCCCCCTTTCCTCCGCGAGCCCGCCCCCCGCACCCCGCCCCCCCGCGCCCCGCCCCGACGTGGGGAGGCTACACATCCCGGCTTCCCCCTTTCCTCCGCGAGCCCGCCCCTCCCGCGCCCCGCCCCGCCGTGGGGGAGGCTACACAGTCCGGCTTCCCCCTTTCCTCCGCGAGCCCGCCCCCCCCGCCCCCCGCGCCCCGCCCCGCCGGGAGGGGATCCGGTAAGCCGGCCCTGCGCCCACGCGGGCGGGGACAGAGGCGCGCGAAGTCCGGGGTAAACGGGGGATGGGGTCCAAAGGGGGGAGTTCCGAGGGCGGGCGGGGGGTGGGGGTGGCACTCAGGGGAGGTCCACGGGAAGCGCCGGGTGGAGCCCGGGGTGGGGGAGGCGCCGGAGAGGAAGGACCCCTCCCGGGGATCGCGGGGCCCGGCTGGGCACCCCGGGGAGGCTCGGGGCTTGGGGAACGCGGAGGACCTGGGAAACCGAGAGCCGGGGTCTTAGAGGGGAGGCCCGGGGCCGGGAGGTACGGTGATGTAAGGTAAAACCGGGAAGGAGAAGAAAAAGTGGTCCCGGGGGACCCAGGGCGGAGGCGGCGCCTGAGGAGGTAGCCAGGTAAGGACCAAGGCAGGGGCTGCGCTGGACGAGGCACCTGAGACCGACAGAGGCAAACCCAGGGCCCGGGGGGGGGGGGGGGGGGGGGGCGTGCCACGCCCTTGCGGGTGGCAGGGGGGCGTCCAGGCCATGAGGAGTGCGCAGGTCTTGTTCAGGTTTGTCTGCTGCTCCCTCTCCCCCAGAAACTACCGAGGGGAGGGGCGGTACTACAGGTGCTTTTGATGCAGCTGTAGTTTGAGGGACACTGGTCTGAAACTTTCGAACTTTGAGGGGTTTGGACTGGGGGTGGGACTGGCCAGGTGTCTTGTGATACAAAGGCATTATTCGCTTAATCTTCACAACTCTGAAGTCGGCGCTGTGGTCCCCATTTAACAGAAAAAGAACTTTTCCAAGGACCCGCATCTAGGAAAGGAAGGAGCTGGATTTCAGACCCTCAGGTAGGCCCCAGGGTGCTTCCACTGAAGCCTGTCCCCTGTGAAGCCCAGAGGCACTTTGACCTCACAGCCAGGTAGCAGGCTGCTGAGTGGAAATGGTTGTTCAGTGAGTAGTTAGGAGTGGCCCTGCCTCCTGGCTTGCAGTGAGCACTCGCGTGTATGAGGTACTGGTGACCAGGTCTCAGACCTGACGTGCTCTGGAGTGCCCAAAAGGCCTTGGATTCAAGGTCAGCTTCTCCTTGACTCACTGGGATGCCTACAACCGATGGGACGGACCCCTGAGAGGCATCTGGAAGGTCAGTGACCTTTATAGAGTCATGTGACTGGCAGCCAGGTGGGCTCAGTCCCCCTGCCCAGCCACTCTGATGGCCTGTGCCCAAGGAAGGGGCCCCAAGCACTCGGGCCCTGCAGGGCTCTCGCTCCACACTCTGACACCTTGGCCGGGTAGTTGCCTGTGGTGGGGGCTGTCCTGGAGCACTGCGTCCATATCGCATCCTCTGTGGGTCAGGCTGGGTGGGAACCCCTGCCCTGGAGCCAGTGCCATCTCCCCGCAGCCTCACCCTTCTCCGTGGGCTGCAGGAGAGGCTCTTTACCTGTGTCCAAGGCCACACTCCGGACGGGAGCCTCCCTCAGCAGCAGGCCTGTGCTCCAGGACCTGGTGTGTCCAACTGTACTCGTTGCTATTGATCCACATTTGAACACATCCTGCTTCTGAAATGCTCCCAGTTCCCGAGGCAGCTGAGTGCCTTTGACCACCATCCATGGGAACGTGAGGTCGCTGTGGGTGGGTCACGGTGTCCCCACATGTAAGGGGCACAGAGCAGGTGGGAATGCCTGCTGGGTGCCGACCACACTGGGCCTCGGATGCATGTTAAATGATTTTAGAGGGCCTTCCTCAGTGTGCTTGCCTCACGCGAGTTTCTCTTGGAGCTGCTCTGTGCGGTCCGCGTAGCTCTGCCTCGCACCTTGAGACATAGCCTCTTTCTCCGCAGTCGGGGAAGCCTTCAGTTTAGCAGAGCTGCCGGCAGTTGCTTCTTGGCATATTTAGAAATCCATTTGTGTTCCACTTGAATCTGAACATGGTGAGTGGGTCATCCAGAGGGTTTTTCTCCCTTTGGGAGGAGAGAAAGAATCTTCGGGTTACACGTTTCTCTAATTACCTAGTTTTTATAAATACTTTTGGTCCTCTTTTTAATTAGTTATCTTGTCTGGCCATCTGTGCCCTCTAGCGGGTGAGCTTTCCTGCTGCCTGGTTATCCTGTGAGCAAGGGTGCTGGGGGATTTCTGCTCTTTCCAGCACTGTCTGCCTTGGCCACTCCTTCCTGTTTACACGCGAGGGGTCAAGGATGTGTCTTCTCTTGGTGAAGTGATTCAGTCGTGATCAAGCCAACACAGGGCCCAGATCGTTAAAGTTAATGAAGGAAGGATTCTCTAGTAGGCTATATTTCATCCTTTGTTGACTCTAATTCGTGACTGGTTTTGTCTGCTGTTTCATTTTATTCTTTATTGGTTTTATATGTTTTGTATTAATTTACCTTTTGTGTTTTGATATCATGAACTTGTGGCCCTTTGCAGATTCAACTTGTGAAGTGGCAGTTGTACTATATTTATTATTATTAAATGCTGAAGTTGTTGCTGATTGACTGTGGTGGTCTGTTTACATTTTGTTCCTTTGTCATTTAATAGTCCTTCGTCTGATGCCTTTGAAAATCTCTTAATTTCTGGCAACCACAGAATGTTCCGGAGCCATCTTGATTTTTCTTCTGCCTCAAGTTAGGGGATTTATTGTCCTCCAAGGGCTCTGTCTCTGAGTATGGGAGATGAAAATCTGAGTGTCAGAGGTGCATGGAGGTATCCCCAGACTAAGGGGAATTGTTGCTTTGGACTGCTTTTAGAAGTGTCAGAGCCAGAAGGTAGATCCTTTTTTAAGGCTGGAGCTCACGTTGACTTTTAGAGTTTTTTATTTT
The DNA here is from genome assembly GCF_905146905.1 of Nyctereutes procyonoides. Classification (NCBI taxonomy): domain Eukaryota; kingdom Metazoa; phylum Chordata; class Mammalia; order Carnivora; family Canidae; genus Nyctereutes; species Nyctereutes procyonoides. The sequence continues at coordinate 222,936 of NW_026575131.1, read as the reverse complement.
TTATTTATTTATGATAGGCACACAGTGAGACAGAGAGAGAGAGAGGCAGAGACACAGGCAGAGGGAGAAGCAGGCTCCATGCACCGGGAGCCCGACGTGGGATTCGATCCGGGGTCTCCAGGATCGCGCCCTGGGCCAAAGGCAGGCGCCAAACCGCTGCGCCACTCAGGGATCCCAACTTTTAGAGTTTTGATGCTAAGTACCCAGCTATTCTTGAAGGACATAGGGTCATGGGCAGCTAAGATTTTCTCCCACATGGCAATCCTCAACTCTCTCGCCCCCAGAGAGCAGGTGGAATGTAGCTGAAGTCACAGAGCTGGCCCATTCTCAGTTATCCTTTATGGGGGTCATTTGGGGTCACTCATGGGCCCTGATTCCTTTTAGTGGGGCAACCAATAGTGTTGCCACTGGTTTTTATGTTTTAAACATAAAAAATCACTCTGAGGAAGAAACATGAACTTGCTTTGCCTGTAAGACCCTACAGGACTGGCAGCCCTGGGCTCACATCCTGCCATCCTCTTTCATCCAGGTACCCCAGACTTGTTGGCCTCTTTGCTGTTCCTTCCTTGGAAGTGCCACATTTGCCCTACTTGAGTGCCTTTATACTTGCTGCTGTCTCTGCTTGCAGGGCTCTTTCCCTAGACCTTTGCACAGTTGGCATTTCTTTTAAGTTTTATTTATTTTTCAGTAATCGCTATACCCAACATGGGGCTCGAACTCACAACCCCAAGATCAAGAGTTGCATGCTTTTCCAGCTGAGCCAACCAGGAGCCCCTGTGCAGTTGGCATTGTTGTATGTATGTATGTATGTGTGTATGCATGTATTTATTTATTTATCAATGGGGGTTTAGTAAAATGTCACACCTTCTTCTAGGGCCTTCCTTGATCCTCCATCTGTTCCCTACCCTACACTTTCCAGGGATAGTCCCTGACAGTTCACTGTATTTAATTTGACTCATTTATTTATTTGTTCTCCTGTTTATTTCTATCTCGGCCTCTAGAATACAGATTTCCTGAGAGTAGGACCTTTATCTGTCTTGCTTTTCAGTGTGTTCTCAGTACCTGGAAAATGACCAGCATAGAAGGAAAGAACAAAATGTTATTTGTTGAATGGATGATGAATCATTCAGGTACTGAGGGGGAGAAAAGGATGAATAGGTGGAGCACAGAGAGTTTTTAGGGCAGTGAAACTACTCTGTATGCTATTATGATGGATACATGTCATTATACATTTGTCCAAACCTATTGAGTGTACGGTGCAAGAGTGAACTGGACTCAGGGTGATTATGATGTGTCGGTGTAAGTTCAGTGTAACATGCTCCTCTCTCGTGTGGGATGATGGGGTGGGGGGTATATGGAACTCTGTATCTTTCACTCAATTTTTTTTATAATAAATTTATTTTTATTGGTGTTCAATTTACCAACATACAGAATAACATCCAGTGCTCATCCCGTCAAGTGCCCCTCAGTGCCCGTCACCCAGTCACCCCCACCACCCAGTCTCCTCCCCTTCCACCACCCCTAGTTAGTTTCCCAGAGTTAGGAGTCTTTATGTTCTGTCTCCCTTTCTGATATTTCCCACACATTTCTTCTCCCTTCCCTTCTATTCCCTTTCACTATTACTTATATTCCTCAAATGAATGAGAACATAGAAGGTTTGTCCTTCTCCGATTGACTTACTTCACTCAGCATAATACCCTCCAGTTCCATCCACATCGAAGCAAATGGTGGGTATTTGTCGTTTCTAATGGCTGAGGAATATTCCATTGGACACATAGACCACATCTTCTTTATCCATTCATCTTTCAATGGACACTGAGGCTCCTTCCACAGTTTGGCTATTGTGGACATTGCTGCTATAAACATCCAGATGCAGGTGTCCCGGCGTTTCATTGCATCCGTATCTTTGGGGTAAATCCCCAGCAGTGCAATTGATGGATCATAGGGCAGGTCTATTTTTACCTCTTTGAGGAACCGCCACACAGTTTTCCAGAGTGGCTGCACCAGTTCACTTTCCCACCAACAGTGTAAGAGGGTTCCCTTTTCTCCGCATCCTCTCCAACATTTGTGGTTTCCTGCCTTGTTAATTTTCCCTATTCTCACTGGTGTGAGGTGGTATCTCACTGTGGTTTTGATTTGTATTTCCCTGATGGAAAGTGATGCAGAGCATTTTCCCATGTGCATGTTGGCCATGTCTATGTCTTCCTCTGTGAGATTTCTGTTCATGTCTTTTGCCCATTTCATGATTGGATTGTTTGTTCCTTTGCTGTTGAGTTTAATAAGTTCTTTATAGATCTTGGAAACTAGCCCTTTATCTGATACATCAATTGCAAATATCTTCTCCCATTCTGCAGGTTGTCTTTTAGTTTTGTTGACTGTATCCTTTGCTGTGCAAAAGCTTCTTATCTTGATGAAGTCCCAATAGTTCATTTTTGCTTTGGTTTCTTTTGCCTTCATGGATGTATCTTGCAAGAAGTTACTGTGGCCGAGTTCAAAAAGGGTGTTGCCTGTGTTCTCCTCTAGGATTTTGATGGAATCTTGTCTCACATTTAGATCTTTCATCCATTTTGAGTTTATCTGTGTATAGTGAAAGAGAGTGGTCTAGTTTCATTCTTCTGCATGTGGTTGTCCCAATTTTCCCAGCACCATCTATTGAAGAGACTGTCTTTCTTCCAGTGGATCGTCTTTCCTCCTTTATTGAATATTAGTTGACCATAAAGTTCAGGGTCCACCTCTGGGTTCTCTATTCTGTTCCATTGATCTATGTGTCTGTTTTTGTGCCAGTGCCACACTGTCTTGATGACCACAACTTTGTAGTACAACCTGAAATCTGGCATTGTGATGCCCCCAGCTATGGTTTTCTTTTTTAAAATTCCCCTGGCTATCCGGGGCCTTTTCTGATTCCACACAAATCTTAAAATAATTTGTTCTAATTCTCTGAAGAAAGTCCATGGTATTTTGATAGGGATTGCATTAAACATGTACATTGCCCTGGGTCACATTGACATTTTCACAATATTAATTCTGCCAATCCAAGAGCATGGAATATTTTTCCATCTCTTTGTGTCTTCCTCAATTTCTTTCAGAAGTGTTCTAGGGTTTTTAGGGTATAGATCCTTTACCTCTTTGGTTAGGTTTATTCCTAGGTATCTTATACTTTAGAGTGCCATTGTAAATGGGATTGACTCCTTAATTTCTCTTTCTTCAGTCTCATTGTTAGTGTATAGAAATGCCACTGACTTCTGGGCATTGATTTTGTATCCTGCCACACTGTCAAATTGCTATATGAGTTCTAGCAATCTTGGAGTGGAGTCATTTTGGTTATCTATGTAGAGTATCATGTCATCAACGAAAAGAGAGTTTGACTTCTTCGTTGCCAATTTGAATGCCTTTAATGTCTTTTTGTTGCCTGATTGCTGAGGCTAGGACTTCCAGTACTATGTTGAATAGCAGTGGTGAGAGTGGGCATCCCTGTCTTGTTCCTGATCTTAGGGGAAAGGCTCCCAGTGCTTCCCCATTGAGAATGATATTTGCTGTGGGCTTTTCGTAGATGGCTTTTAAGATGTTGAGGAATGTTCCCTCTATCCCTACACTCTGAAGAGTTTTGATCAGGAATGGATGCAGTATTTTGTCAAATGCTTTCTCTGCATCTAATGAGAGGATCATATGGTTCTTGGTTTTTCTCTTGCTGATATGATGAATCACATTGATTGTTTTACGAGTGTTGAACCAGCCTTGAGTCCCGGGAATAAATCCTACTTGGTCATGGTGAATAATCTTCTTAATGTACTGTTGGATCCTATTGGTTAGTAATTTTTGCATCCATGTTCATCAGGGATATTGGTCTGTAATTCTCCTTTTTGGTGGGGTCTTTGTCTGGTTTTGGAATTAAGGTGATGCTGTCCTAATAAAACAAATTTGGAAGTACTCCATCTCTTTCTATCTTTCCAAACAGCTTTAGTAGAATAGGTATGGTTTCTTCTTTAAATGTTTGATAGAATTCCCAGGGAAGCCATCTGGCCCTGGACTTTTGTGTCTTGGGAGGTTTTTGATGACTGCTTCAATTTCCTCCCTGGTTATTGGCCTGTTCAGGTTTTCTATTTCTTCCTGTTCCAGTTTTGGTAGTTTGTGGCTTTCCAGGAATGCATCCATTTCTTCTAGATTGCCTAATTTATTGGTGTATAGCTGTTCATAATATGTTTTTAAAATCGTTTGTATTTCCTTGGTGTTGGTGGTCATCTCTCCTTTCTCATTCATGATTTTATTAATTTGAGTCTTCTCTCTCTTCTTTTTAATAAGGTTGGTTTTAATAAGGTTTAATGGTTTATCTATCTTATTGATTCTATCAAGGAACCAACTCCTGGTTTTGTTGATCTGTACCACAGTTCTTCTGGTCTCGATTTCATTGAGTTCTGCTCGAATATTTATGAACTCTCTTCTTCTCCTGGGTGTAGGATCTATTTGCTGTTTTTTCTCTAGCTCCTTTAGGTGCAAGGTTAGCTTTTGTATTTGAGTTCTTCCAGTTTTTGAATGGATGCTTGTATTGTGATGTATTTCCCCCTCAGGACTGCTTTTGCTGCATCCCAAAGATTTTGAACAGTTGTATATTCATTCTCATTAGTTTCCATGAATCTTTTTAATTCTTCTTTAATTTCCTGGTTGACCCTTTCATCTTTTAGCAGGATGGTCCTTAACCTCCACGTGTTTGATGTCCTTCCAAACTTCTTCTTGTGATTGAGTTCTAATTTCAAGGCGTTATGGTCTGAGAATATGCAGGGGACGATCCCAATCTTTTGGTATCGGTTCAGATCCGATTTGTGACCCAGTATGTGGTCTATTCTGGAGAAAGTTCCATGTGTACTTGAGAAGAATGTGTATTCAGTTGAGTTTGGATGTAAAGTTCTATAGATATCTGTGAAATCCATCTGGTCCAGTGTATCATTTAAAGCTCTCGTTTCTTTGGAGATGTTGTGTTTAGAATACCTATCGAGTGTAGAAAGCGCTAGATTGAATTCACCAAGTATAAGTGTATTATTATCTAAGTATTTCTTCACTTTGGTTATTAATTGATTGACATATTTGGCAGCTCCCACATTCGGGGCATATATATTGAGGACTGTTAAGTCCTCTTGTTGGATAGATCCTTTATGTATGATATAGTGTCCCTCTTCATCTCTCACTACAGTCTTCGGGGTAAATTTTAGTTTATCTGATATGAGGATGGCTACCCCTGTTTTCTTCTGAGTACCATTTAAATGGTAAATGGTTCTCCAACCTTTTATTTTCTGGTTGTAGGTGTCCTTCGGTCTAAAATGAATCTCTTGTAGACAGCAAATAGATGGGTCCTGCTTTTTTATCCAGTCTGAAACCCTGCACCTTTTGATGGGGTCATTAAGCCCGTTCACGTTCAGAGTTACTATTGAAAGATATGAGTTTAGTGTCATCATGATACCTATTCAGTCCTTGTTTTTGTGGATTGTTCCACTGGACTTCTTCTTAAAGGGGAATTTTAAGAGTCCCCCTTAAAATTTCTTGCAGAGCTGGTTTGGAGGTCACATATTCTTTCAGTTCCTGCCTGTCTTGGAAGCTCTTTATCTCTCCTTCCATTCTGAATGAGAGCCTTGCTGGATAAAGTATTCTTGGTTGCATGTTCTTCTCATTTAGGACCCTGAATATATCCTGCCAGCCCTTTCTGGCCTGCCAGGTCTCTGTGGAGAGGTCTGCTGTTACCCTAATACTCTTCCCCATAAAGGTCAGGGATTTCTTGTCTCTTGCTGCTTTAAGGGTCTTCTATTTATCTTTGGAATTTGCAAGGTTAACTATCAAATGTGGAGGTGTTGAACAGTTTTTATTGATTTTAGGGGGGGATCTCTCTGTTTCCTGGATCTGAATGCCTGTTACCCTTCCCAGATTAGGAAAGTTTTCAACTATGATTTGTTCAAATATATATTCTGGCCCTCTGGCCCTTTTGGCGCCCTCGGGAACCTCAATTAAAGGTATGTTTTTCTTCCTCAGGCTGTCATTTATTTCCCTTAATCTATCTTCATGGTCTTTTAATTGTCTCTTTTTTCCTCAGTTTCCCTCTTTGTCATCAACATGTCTTCTATGTCACTCACTCATTCTTCCACCTCATTAACCCTCATCGTTAGGACCTCTAGTTTGGATTGCACCTCATTTAGTTGATTTGTAATTTCTGCCGGATAAGATCTTAATTCTGCAGTTATGAATTCTCTTGAGTCCTTTATGCTTTTTTCTAGAGCCACCCTAGCTTTATAATAGTGCTTCTGAATTGGCTTTCTGACATTGAATTGTAATACAGATTTTGTAACTCTGTGGGAGAGAGGACTGTTTCTGATTCTTTCTTTAGAGGTGAGGTTTTCCTTCTAGTCATTTTGCTGAGTGCAGAGTGGCCAAAAACAAGTAGTATTGGGAAAAGGAGAAAAAGAGTGGAGAGAAAGAAGGAAAGAAAAGAGATAAAGAAAAAGAAAAAAAAAGAAAAAGAAAGAAAGGAAAAAAAGGGTGGTGGAAGCAAACAGAAATCAAAAAACAAAACAAAACAAAACCACGGGGGAGTATCTCCTGATTCTGTGTACTTTAAGTCCCTTGACTTCCCCTGGAACTTGTCCGTCTAGCTGGTCTTCTGGGGGAGGGGCCTGTTGTGCTGATTTTCAGGTGTTAGCACTTGGGGGAGCTGCTCTGCCCCTGCCTGCTGCAGGGCTCAGTGGGGGTTGTTAACCCTGTTAGGCCCCAGGAGGAACAACAGCCAGTGGCAGCGGCCAGCTCTGCAGCCCTGGAGTCAGCTCCTGCAGTAGCTCCAGAGCTCTCCGTCTGCAGGGCCTGGAGGCTCCGGGGCGGGGCCGCTGATCTGCTCAGCTCAGGGCAGGAGCGTCCTTGTTGTCCTGGGCCCTCCCGGCCTCTGCCTGTCCCCAGGGAGGCCGGATCCTGGGCTGTGTCCCGGCGCCCTGTGCTCCGGGGCCTGCGCTGTTGGATTCCCGATCCGGCCGCGCAGCCCCCTCCGCCCGGAGCCTCTTCCTCTGCCGGAGCCTCCTCCGAGCTGCTCCTGGGACTCGCAGCCCCCTATGCGGAGCCGCCGCCCGAGCCCCTCCGAGCTGCTCCGGTCCCGCCGTGCGCGCTGCAGCCCTTAGGGAGCTCGGCGCACTCTCCTGTGCACGCGCGCAGGTGTCTGTTAGTGTCCCAGGGAGCCCGAGGGCATCCCCGCCCTCCTGGGTCCTGCTCCAACTCCCTGCGAGCCCCTTTCCGCCCGGGAAGGTTGGTGCAGCTCCTGCTTCTCCGGGACGGGGCTCTCCTGTCCTGGGGACACTCACCCCGGCCTCAGCCAGGCCCCTCGCAGGGCCCCTCCCCCTCGGAGGCCTTTTGTTTCTTTATTTCGTTTTCCCCGTCTTCCTACCTTGACAGAAGCATGAACTCTTCTCACTGTAGCATTCCAGCTGGTCTCTCTTTAAATCTCAGGCCGAATTCGTAGATTTTCAGGATGATTTGAAGGTTATCTAGGAAATTTGGTGGGGACAGGTGACTTGGGGACCCTACTCTTCAACCATCTTTCCCCTCCTCTCCTCTGCACTCAATTTTTTTTTTTAAATAGCATGCATCCATTGGGGAAAAGTCTGAACAATATAGATTTGTACAAAATCCAAAGGATTATATCTATGCCTCGTGTCCCTCAAGCCATCCCTGTTTATATCCACAGCCCCTGTGTTGGCTGGTTGGGGGGCTGTGGTGCCTTTCAAGGGAAGGAGGAGATTGAGAAGCAGGATGGGGAAATTGAGAGATCTGTGTTAGGCCTCAGGTGCCCGAGACGCCTCTCCAATCACCGAGTGGGGAGTTGGCTTTCCGCGTCTGGATCCCACCTGAGCTAGAGTCGTGTGTTCAGGAGGCAGCAGCAGCACATCATTGTTACTTTAGGCCTGGTTCTGGAGGAGGTCCAGACACAGCCTGTGCACAGAAGTGAGGAGCATCTGGAGTGTCAGCGCTGGAATGGGGGCAGAAGCCACACCAGGAAAAGAGACAGTAGGACAACAGTGGATAGGACAAAGTGAGGCATGCATGGAAACCTGGGAAGGGCCACCAGGAAAGACCCAGAATTTCAGGTAAACAATGAATCACTCTTCAGCATAAATGTGTCCCATTTGATCTGCTAAATCTGGCAGCCCAAAGCTAGAAGGAGAAGTGTGTGATGTCCATCTCAGCCTTCCCACGGTGATGCTGTGCAGGCCAGAGAGACCTGTGGGCCTGTACCACTTGTGATGAGCCCCCAGCCAGTTCCCCATTGTTGAGGCTAGACTGGCCCTCGTGGTTTTGTCATAACAGGGGGCACCTTAGCAAAAACCATCAGGGAACTTGGAAGAACGAGCTTTATGGTTCACAGGCCCTGGAAGGGACATGGCATGCTTGTGGGCCACACAGTATGCTCTTAGGGAGAGAGGGAGGGTGTGAGGACACGGGACTCTGCTTTGCTAGGGTGGGATGACTAGGGTTTCATGGGTTCACTGTTGATTGGTTGACTTAAAACCTAAGAGCAAGAATTAGAATGAGGGAAGGGAGAAGTGGGATCCCTCAGGCAGTCAGCGATCAGGTTAGCCAGGACTTGCTGACAGGGGGCTCCGTGGGCGTGGGGGCCTGGCTGTTCGGTTGGTTTATTAGGAGCTGTGTCATACAGCTGGGTTCGTGGATGTCTTTGACATGGACACCTTGGCCATCAAACTCTTCATGTGAGGCACACACTGCAAAGGAGCCTTAGGGAGCCTCAGCAGAAACACAGCCCCAGCACCAGTAACACTGCATTTATTCTCCAAAAGAACATTCTAGTTTAGAGAAGGAGGGTGGAATGCTTTACGGGCTTTAGCAGGAAGGTATTGGTCCGAATTTCCCTAGACTGAAAAGGAAGGGGGCAGTCCCAGTCCAGCCAGTTTCAGAACTGAGAGCAGGGCATTGTTCTTGAGGGTCAGCAGACTTTATCAGGAGGGATGAAAGGAGCAGGAGTTAAAGTCACAGGCAGGAGGGGGTGGAGGGCACACTGCTGGGGCCAGGATGTGGGGAGGCCCGGGTGGCAGGTCTCAAGTCCCTGAGAGTGTCTCATGCCACACTGAGGTCTGGGGAAACTGTTTGGCATCATGTAGGTGACCGCTGGCCTTGGCAAGGGCCACGTGTGCAGGAAGGAGCCAGATGGGTATTGAGCACAGAGACAAGGACACAGAGACGGTGAGGATGTGTCTGTTTCATTGTGTCCTGAGAGGGAGGAGAGAAATAGTGTGCAAGCTAGAGGGTGGGCATGAGGTCAAGGGAGCATGTTTGAGAAGATTCTAGAACAAGGACCTATTTTCATCAGATGATCCCACAGAGGTAGAGGGGGAGAAACTGAAAAGGCAGGAGAGAGGAGACCCTGGTGAGTGCAAGTCCTTGAGAGGCTGAGGTGGGCTTTGGGACTCCTCGCCCCCTTTATCCTGTTTCCTCTGCCATGTGATGCAGGCAGTAATAGACCTTCCTGGTGGGGGTACAGGGTATGGAGGCCCACCGCATGGGTCATGGGTAGCTGTGTCTATTATTTGTTTGAAGAGATTGTGGATCTGGCACTGCAGGGACCCAGAGCCCCCCAGCCCTGTTCTAATTGTCCTTCATCCCTGTGGGTTCCAGGGGAGCTGCATAGAACGGCAGAATGGGGACCTGAGCCCAAGTTGACAGCTCTGCATGTGCTCCCAGTGATGGTGGGGCTGGGACTCGTCTCTCTACCATGACCCACTTTGCTGCAATGGCCTGGCCTCCCAAGTGGGCCTGACTCAGTTTACTAGCATTTCTGCACAGCATGTGATGCATTTAAAGAGAGTGGTTGGTTTGTCTCAAGGGTCTAAGGTTCAGGCTTAGAGGGTCTAGGACAGGAAAGCCACTGGGAAGGTGGGGTGTGGGTCTTAGTTCTAACGAATGACCTGTGCCTGGACCAGCCAGGTAAGGGTGGCTCCTGTGGGGGCAGGACCAGGGTGGAGGCCAGGGTGGCACTGCCCTGGTGTGGCAAGAGGAGCAGACATTTCCTATCCTACTGCTGGCGCTGCTACAAAGCCTTTAGGACAGTGGAGTCATGCAGGAATAAGTAATTCCCATTACCTTTTTTTTTCTTTTCTTTTCTTTTCTTTTCTTTTCTTTTCTTTTCTTTTCTTTTCTTTTCTTTTTTCTTTCTTTGTGTGTGTGTGTGTGTGTGTGGTTTACTGCCTTTTTGAGCCGAGCAAAGCCTGCCTTGGCCCAAGTTCTATAGGCTTGTGTGTGGGGATTGTTCCTACCTTCAGAGGTGTCCCTAAAAGATGTGAGTCTTCCCCTGTGCTCTGCTTACCCATTGCTCATTCAGACTGTGCTCACAGGCCCAGCGTCTCTACTGACTCAATAAACCTGTTGTGCACAGTGCAGGCCGTGGCCCCCCTGCCAATAAGGAAATGGGGCTGGTGGCCTTGGGCAGCTTGTGGATACAAGTTAAAACATGTAGCAACTTGTCTGTGCTGGGTTCTTCTCTCTGCTCTTCTTCAGTCTATAAATCCTGTGGAAAAGAAAGTTTTACCAACACCTGGGCGCACTGTCAAGGATGACATAAGAAGCCATAAAAATTACATCTGTGCTAAAACTAGAGGTGGACAGGTATATACATTTTATTAAATAAAACAGCCTGGGATCTAGAACATGAAAAAAATAGTGTGTATGTTTGTGTACACTGGAAGGGTATATAACTAGATTTAGCATTACTTATTTGGGGGCAGTAAAATTGTTGATGACTTGGGGCGCCACAGTGGCTCAGGCAGTGAGGCGTCTGCTGTGAGCTCAGGTCATGATCTCAGGGTCCTGGGATGGAGCCCCGCAACCGGCACTCTGTTCAGCCTGGGGGGGGTGCTGTTTCTCCCCCCCCGCACCCCCCATACTTCCTACTAAATAAATAAAATCTTTTAAAAAAATGTTGATGATTTAAACTTCCATATTTATACCTTTTTGTGTTTTCTAAATTGTATTTCTTATGAACACATTACTTGTGTATTAAAAATCAATCAAGTGGGTTGCCTGGTGGCTCAGCGGTTGAGTGCCTGCCTTCGGCCCGGGGCATGATCCTGGAGTCCTGGGATCAAGTCCCACGTCGGGCTCCCTGCATGGAGCCTGCTTCTCCCTCTGCCTGTGTCTCTGCCTCTCTCTCTCTCTCTCTCTCTCTCTCTCTCTCTCTCTCTGTCTCTCATGAATAAATAAAATCTTAAAAAAAATCAAGTGATTTTTATTTTGGAAAGGATGTCCTTCAAGAGTAGAACGGGGGATCATGGCATGTCACATTCTATGCAGCAGTGAAAAGAGATGGTCCCACAGTCTGGCTGATCATCTTAAGATTTGTGTGGAATCAGAAAAGACCCCGAATAGCCAGGGGAATATTAAAAAAGAAAACCAGAGCTGGGGGCATCACAATGCTAGATTTCAGGTTGTACTACAAAGCTGTGGTCATCAAGACAGTGTGGTACTGGCACAAAAACAGACACATAGATCAATGGAACAGAATAGAGAATCTAGAAGTGGACCCTCAACTCTATGGTCAACTAATATTCGACAAAGCAGGAAAGACTCTCCACTGGACAAAGGACAGTTCAGTAAATGGTGCTGGGAAAATTGGACAGCCACGTGCAGAAGAATGGAACTAGACCACTCTCTTGCACCAGACACAAAGATGAATGTGAGAAACTTAAGGTCGGGCTAAACAAATCAGATATGGATGGATGGAGTGTGACTTTGCTAATCTAAATCGTAAAGTGAGCAGAACACTATGTTGAGGACTGCACTCGCAGTTGGTAACACTAAGGAAGGAATGAAACAAAAACCGAGGAGCTTGGACACTGGGCCTCTGTGATAAAGAGCAGGGGCTGTTATTGGACAGGGGCTCAGACACTTCGGGAAGCTGGTGGCCTTCTGCTCCTTGACCTTATTTTCCATAAATAATTCACGAATATTTTTTTATTGAGCTACAAATCACATACCATAAAATTTACCCCTCCAAAATGTATGATTCAAGAGAACAGAAAATACATATTTACACCAATATAATTGCTGAATTACGCAGCTGTCTTTGGATTGGATAAGAGAAAAAAGAGCTACTAACAAAAATACATTTATACTGTTTTTTTTGTTTGTTTTATTTCTCTATATAGTTACCTTTGCTCACGCTCTGGATTTCTTTTTGTGGATAAGAACTGCTATCTGGGTCCTGTCAGTTGAAGCCTGAAGGACTTTCTTTGGTGTTCCCCGTAGGCAGGTGTGCTAGTGTCAAATTCTCTTGGTCTTTGTTCGTCTGGGAATCTCTCAATTTGTCCTTCATTTTTGAAGGCTACCTTTGTTTGCTCCTTACAGAGCTCTCGATTGGTGGTCTCATTCTTTAAGCCTTGGAATATGTCATCCTGTTGCCTCTGGCCTTGGTGGTTTTTTTTTTCTTTTCTTTTTAATAAATTTTTTATTGGTGTTCAATTTGCCAACATACAGAACACCCAGTGCTCATCCCGTCAAGTGCCCCCCTCAGTGCCCGTCACCCATTCACCCCCACCCCCCACCCTCCTCCCCTTCCACCACCCCTAGTTCGTTTCCCAGAGTTAGGAGTCTTTATGTTCTGTCTCCCTTTCTGATATTTCCTACCCATTTCTTCCTTGGTGGTTTCTGATGAGAATTAAGCTGTTAATCTTCTTGAGGAGCCCTGGTGCATGAAGGGGGGCTTCTCCCTGCCTTTAAGATTCTTTGTCATTGTTTGATGATAGTGTGTCTTTGTGTGGATCTCTAAATTTACTTTACTTGGAATTTGTTGAGCTTCTTGAATATGGAAATCTTTCTGACCGTATCTGAAAAGGTTTTGCCTGTTATGTCTTCAGATATTCTGATCTTTCATCCCTTTCTGAGCCTCCTGTTACGCTGGCTGCTTTGATGGTGTCCCGTAGCCCACTGAGGACTGGTTCATTTTTCTTCATCTCGTTTTCTTTCTGTTCTTCGGGTTGGATAATCTCTGCTGGTTTATCTTTCAGTTCAGTGGTTCCTTACTCTTCCGCCCAGGTCAACTGGCGCACTCCTCGAGGGAATTTTACATTTTGGTTATTTTATTTTATGACTCCAGAATTTCTATTTGGTTCTTTTAAAAGTAGTTTTTATCTCTTTATTGATAGTCCTTATTTGGTTAGACTTCATTTTCATACTTTTCTAGTTCTTCATGCATGGTTACCCAAGTTCTTTGAACGTATTTAAAAAGTTGATTTATTTTTTATTTTTTTAAAAATAGCTATTTAAAGTTCTTGCCTAGTTAGTCCAATGTCTGGGCTTCCTCATGATATATTTTATTAATTGCTTTTCATCCCTGTGCCTAGCTCACTGTGTCATGGTTCCTTGCAGGTCTCATATTTTTTTTAATTTATTTTTTATTGGTGTTCAATTTGTCAACATACAGAATAACACCCAGTGCTCATCCTGTCAAGTGCCCTTTCAGTGCCCGCCACCCAGTGACCCCCACCCTCCGCCCACCTCCCCTTCCACCACCCCTAGTTCGTTTCCCAGAGTTAGGAGGTCTCATATTTTTTGTTGAAAATTGGACATTTGGGACCCCTGGGTGGCGCAGCGGTTTGGCGCCTGCCTTTGGCCCGGGGCACGATCCTGGAGATCCGGGATCGAATCCCACGTCGGGCTCCCGGTACATGGAGCCTGCTTCTCCCTCTGCCTGTGTCTCTGCCTCTCTCTCTCTCACTGTGTGCCTATCATAAATAAATTAAAAAAAAAAGAAAACTGGACATTTAAAATTCTGGAATGTGACAACTCTGGAAATCAGATGCTCCCCTCTTCTCAGGGTTTCTTGTTATTGCTGCTTGCTGGGGTTGTCTTTAGTGACTTTGCTGAATTCTTCTTCAGCATTGCATTCTTGCTTTGCATTCTGTGTTGTACCTCTGCTGGTGGTCAGGTAAGGCGTGGCAGGAGATCTCCTGGAATGATGTGCGTGGACCCCAGGAATCTCACCGTCTTTGCCTGGGGGGCTCCGCACACGTCAGGCGCTGGCAGTGCGGCCCCCTCCTGCTCCTGCAGAGCCTCCAGATGAGCTGGAGGTCAGAGCTTCGGGCCTCCTCAGCTATTTCCTGAGCAGATGCCCAGCTGAATGTGAATGGCCAGCTAGATTCCCTGCAATATTTAGCAACTGTTCAGAATTTACAAAGACAGCTCGTTCCCCAGCTTTTCCTTTTAGGCTTTTTGGTTAGTTATTATGGGCCCCAGCTGCCACCCATTGCCTCAGCCAGCTGTGTAGTACCTCTGATTGCTTCAACCAATGTTCCCCAGGCAGAAGGCATTTTCTCCTGAAAGAATTGTAAGTTGGGTGAGATACCGCCAGTCTGTACATGGCAATTCCACCTGCTAGGTCAAATAATGACCATTGTTTTTTTTGAGAATGAGGCTTTGAAAGAGCTGGAGCTCATTCTGTTCTCCCTGGGCTGTTGGTTCTCAAGACTGCTGCAGAGCCAGAAAGCAGAGGTGGGACTGAGGCACAGTTACCTTATCACAGGCACCCGTGTTGCTGTTCCTGCTGAGGACTCAGCATTTCTTTCTTCCTTGCACTGCTGCAAGCCTTTGATTAATTTCCAGAGTTCTGAACAAGTGGATCCTGATAGTTTTTACTGGCTTTCTTGTTCTTTTATGGAGAAGAGAATTCTCAGAGCTCCCTATGCCACCAGTTTTGCTAAGTGTAATTTGTAAATATTTAGTGCTCTCTTCTAGAAAGTGTTTTTTTCCTCAAACATGTGCCAATTAAATAAAAAGCTGTTTAAATAGGGGTTGCAGGAGACCATTGGAGCAGTCCCTGGGTGAGCTGTCTGCTGGGCAGGAGGGCCCAAGGGCATCAGCCCTACGGTCAAGCGCTCTACTGACAGCCTCTGTTACCTTGTGTCTCCCAGGTTAAGGCTGCCCGGGGCTCAGCTCTGCTCACATGGATGGGACAGAGACTCGACAGCGGAGGCCAGAGGAGCTGGTTCTGCCACATACCCTCAGTCCTGGAAGACTCTCTGCAGCCTCAGAAGATGGACCTCTGAGTGTATCAGATGTGGTAGTCCTGAAACCACCGGGGTCTGAGCTTAGCAGGGAGACTGCCTTGTCCATTGGCCTTCAGGTGATAGTGCCTTTCCTGTTTGCAGGACTGGGACTCTCTGGGGCTGGCGTACTTCTGAACTATTTCCAGGTAAGAGGGAACTAAATGGTAATGGTGCTGTTTGGGGCATTGTTGAACTTCATACCTGAAGAGTAGGCATGTTGAGTCTAGCTTGAGAGACAAGGGGCAGGACCTTCTCTTCGCAAATACCATTTTGTTACAAATTGGGCAAGATTCTTGTAGTTCCTGGTGACAGAGACTAAATTTAACCCAGGTTAAGCTTTAAAACGACAATTTATAAGCGCATATAGTCGAAATAGCCAAGGGGTTGGATATCAGGCATGGCCTGATCCAGGTGCTTAGATGATATCAGGATGCTGGCCTTTTTTCTGTCATTTAGCTGTGTTTTATTTTCAGGCGAGATTCCTTACCTAGAGGGGAGGATGGCCCTTGGCAGTTAATCCTTAGTACATGTGTTCTTAGAATAAAGAGAGACTACTTTGTCAATCTCTAAAAATTGATCCTGATGTCTACTCCTGTTCCAGTCACTATTCCCTGAGGGAGGACATTCTCTGCTTGGCTAGCTGGACTCACAGTGTCATCATTTATTGAGGGGAGGCAGGGCCCCTTGATTTGCAGCCCTACCAGAATGCCACCTAGTGAGAACCCATCAGACAAAAAAGTTACCAAAGTACCATGCCTTTCCTGTTCTACCATTAAAGCCTCAGCCTTCCATCAGGGAGATCTTCAGAACCCCTCCCTGGAAAAGCATAATACCTAAGAATATTCTAAGTCATGACTGGCCAGATCTGTCCTATCACTCAGCAAGCAACAGAGAACAAAGATCATAGAGTGGGGCAGGCTGGAAGAAGCAGGACTGACACACGTGACAGCTCCCAGCCATGCCTCGCTCAAGGCTCTAGGGACTCTGTGTGTGTGTGTGTGGGGGGGGTGTCAACTTAGGCCCTGCCCCTCACTCATTTGAATCCCAGTTCTGCCACTTAGCTGTAAGGCTGGTGGTTTATTTCTTATTTTTTTTAAGATTTTATTTATTTGTCAGAGAGTGAGCACACAAGCAAAGGGGAGCGGAGGCAGAGGGAAAAGCAGGCTCCCTGCTGATCGAGGAGCCCAATGCGGGACTTGATCCAGGACTCTGGGATCCTGATCTGAGCTGAAGACAGACACCCACTGACTGAGCCACCTGGGTGCCCCAAGGCTGGTGGTTTACCTTTTTTTTTTTTTTTAAGCAATGCTAATATCAGATTTCATATATAAGTCTGAATTTCTGTTTCCTCTTGAAAATTTGGTAACTATGTTGAACCCACATTGTCTCATGGCCATAGGCAGTGGTTGCTGCCTCCTTTAGATGCCACTATCCCCACATTCCCTCTTATCACATCATCCCACTCCACTCCATCACCTGCCTGGCCCCACCCTAGTCTGAGGTTCTCAGAGACCCTTCCAGCACCCAGCTGTCCAGTTCCTCATGACATCACACCTGTGACCACAAGCTCCATTTCCAGGATCCACCTGGACCTTGTCAGGCCCCAGGATGGCTCTCCTAAACTGGAGTCCCCATCCCAGTCTGATTCAGCCCCATCCCCCATGTTCGGTGTCCCTGTGACCTCCAGATCCCTCAGCCCCCTCTTCCGGTGACCTGGTGCCCATAACTGGTTGATTCCTCCCCACCCCACTCCCATCTCCTCCCCTGCCTCCTCACCACCCTCCTTCCTTCAGGTCCTGCACCCTGCAGTCTGTGCTCTACACCTGAAATTCTCAAAAAGCCTCTTTTATTGCATGTTCCTGTCAGTATGACATCACTGAGCACATGTCCCTCACACACACACACACACACACACACACACCCATCCATCACACGTGTGCATGTATACATACATGTGTATATGGTCTCCCACAGTGGTTTAGGAAATGTGCGCCACACACAAGTTTATAAATTACATTGGGAGAGGTCGCATAGCCATGAGCAGAACATTTAAGCCACTTTGTGATGGCAGCCTTAGCACACTATTATATTAAATTTAAAAGCACATCTGAACAGAAATGGCTAAATAAATTCTGGTGTATTTCTATAATGGAACACTGAACAACCATTAAAAATGGCTTAAATGAGAGAGACTTATTTTCTCATGGTTCTGGAGGCTGGAAATGCCAAATCCAGGTGTCTGTCCTCGGGTTGGTCTCTCCTGAGTTCCCTGCCCTTGGCTGCCGCTGGCCATCTTCTCCCTGTGCCCTCGTGTGGCCTTCCCTCTGTGCTATGTTCAAATGTCCTTTTCTTGTGAGGATATTGGTCAGATTGGATTGAGGCCTCCGCTTATGACCTCATTACAATTTAATACCTCTTTAAAGCCCGATTTGGGGCAGCCCTGGTGGCTCAGTGGTTTAGCACCGCCTTCAGCCCAGGGTGTATGATCCAGCTAACCCAGGATCGAGTCCCACGTCGGGCTCCCTACATGGAGCCTGCTTCTCCCTCTGCCTGTGTCTCTGCCTCTCTCTCTCTCTCTCTCTCCTGAATGAATAAATAAGTAAAATCTTTTTTTTTTTAAAGCCCAATTTGTTGGCACCACATACAGTCATATTGTGAAGTATGAGGGTGGTTAGAACTTCAGTTTAGGGGAGGGGGCACGATGCAGCTCCTGACAACTTCAAATGATATTCCTCTCACAAAAGCTACAATAAATCTTCTTGACATTTAACGGGCTCCTGAGTAAGTGAGTTGGATGAATTATTGCCAGTAGAAGTGCTTGTGGCCAGTAGAAGTGCCTGCACTTTGACAGATATCTTCAAATCACTTGCCCTGGGGGTGGGGACAGTTTTACTCCCTCCAGCACCAAAGGAAAATGCCTGATTCCCAGCACTTGGCAACACAGTTTTTATTATCAGATCCTTTGATCTTGAATAATCAGGTAGATGGAAAATTGCATTTCATTGTACGCTCTATTAGTTTCCATCTGGATGTAACATGTTATCACCAAAGTTAGCAGCTTGAAATGGCATTCACTTATCATCTCGTGGGTGCTGTGGGCCACGAACCCTGGTTAGCTGGGTTTTCTGCTGCCAGGCCTCTCAGGAGGCCATAGTCCAGGTGTTGGGCCACGGCGGAGGCATCTTCCTGGAGTGCTCACATGGCTGTGGGAGGGATTCAGCTCCTGGTGAGTTGTTGGACTGAGTTCCTCACTGGCTGTTGCCCAGAGGCCACCTTCAGTACTTTCCCCCCTGGACGTGTCCAGCATGGCTACTTCATCAAAGCATGCAGTCTGAGAAGGAAGCAGCGTCTGCTAGCAAGACACAAAAGCCTGCCTTTTGTAACCTCCCCACAGAAGAACATCTTTCTTCTTTTGGCTACAAGCAAGTCACTGAACTCAGCCTGTGTTCAAGAGGAGATTACATGGCGTGTAGGCACTGGGCCGTTCTCGAGGCCCCTTGCAGTGTAATTTGCATTTCTTAGATTAATGAGTAAAGTTGAATATCTCTGGGCATTTGCTTCTATTCTTTGCCCATATTTTTATGGAGTGGCTGTCCTTTTTCTTATTGATACCTAAGGGCTCTTTATATATAGGGCAATTGGCCCTTTAATTGCGATATGGATCATAAATATGTTTCTCATTTTTCTATCTGTCTTTTGACTTTGCTTTTGGTGGTTTTTTCGCCCTGCATATTGCTTTGATGTAGTGAGATTAATACTCTTTCTTTTAAGGCTCTGAGCCCGTGTCTTTTGTTGAAACAGAAGCTGCCTCTCATCCAGCCCTCCAGCCCCTAGGTGCCCATATATTACAAGGTTTGGGAATGTGTTCACATGAAGAAGAAAGAACCCCATTCTTTGTGATGAGTCTGCACTACACATAGCAGAAGTTCAAACTGGTGGTCCACAGACATAGTGCTGGTCTGTAGAGTGGTCAGGAACCTTGGGCCCCATGGAAGTAGGGTCAGGGTAGAGAAGAGGGAGGGTCTGACACGGATCGTGCCTTAGCAGAGATATGGAGCAGCCTAGACAGGGAGGACGGCAGGGGGCTGGCAGGAGAGAGAAGCGAGGATGTGGAGAGTTCTGTGAGGTAAGGGATTGAAGCCTGGATTGAGTGCCGCAGGGGATGAGGCCATCCTGTTGCCTTCCCTTGGTGAGGGAGGATTCCCATCCTAGGGTTATGGGGATGACTGAACCCAGGGCGCCCAGCCCTGGACTGTTGAGAAATACAGCAGGTTTGTCATCACATGTCCCCCTAGCCTGAGAGGGGATAGCAGATGCTGTGTAGGGCCCGCACAAGGGACTCCTTGGGAGCAGCATGAGCCTGCAGGGGCTGTGGGAGGCACTCTGTGATCTCAAGAAGGTGGAGGAGCCCCTGTTTCTGCAGGAGGGTGTGACTGGCTTATTCATGGGCTGGCAGGGAAATAGATGGAGCCCACTAGTCAGGGATAATAAGGTGCCGTGGTAAGAAGGGCTGTGGGCACATCAGGGTGGAACTTGGGGTTTAGGCTACTCAGAGCCCTCCTGCTTTGCCCCCATTCACAGCAGCACCTAATATTGCTAGTTTGAGGCCTCACACCACATTAAGCCAGTGATGCCTTCACACTAACTTAAGCCTTGGTGGTGACTGGGACTTCTAGGGAACAGGCACACTGCCTCCCGCCCAAGTGAAGAAGTCTCTTGACCTGAGGGCTGAGGGCCCCATGGTGAACTTATAGGGCTTCCCCATTGCAGCTAATAAAGGCAGTGGAGGGGCCTGTGTTGGGGGTGCATGGAGTGTGTGTCCCCAGGAGCATGAATCCAGATTTTAACCAAAGCCAGATTAATCAGCCCCCTGGCCCCACTGGAGGCTCATTTGACACCTTGTAGCTTAAATAGGAGTTGTTTGAGGAGACCAGTGTGTGCCTCTCAGTTCCACTGGCTGCTTGTGGTCTCCAGGGGAGGTGGGATTTTATTTATTGAGTCCTTCCTGTAGGGCCAGCATTATGTATCCTGAGAAGCAAAATGAGGGTCTGGCCATGATCTGTAATGTTGGAACACCAAGGAGGACAAGTGGTGTCCCAGGGAGGCCTTGCATTGTGGCCTTACTGCATGTGGGGACATCTGTGATTTTGATTTATATTTGGGGTGTCTCTGAGGCAAGAGTGCCCTGAGTTCCTTACTCTAAAAGGAACAACTCTTAGACAGTGGCCCAAGAGTTTGTAAGAGGTGCTGATGGAGCCATTTGCTGACCAGGGCATCCAGTGCTAAATGGCAGCCTAAAGCTTGGCTTCTTTTACTGACTGTTGGGTGGGTTGTGTCCTTTATTAGGGACATAAATATTCCACATGAGCTCCACGCTGTAGCATGGTGCTCATATCATCCATAAAGTAGACAAACTCCATTGCAGTTCACTCAGTTGATGTCATGGGGGCTCCCTACATAGCCAAGGGGACTGGGGAGGGGTGACCTCCTCTGGTATGGTGGCATCCAGCAAGGGACTGAGGAAGAACAGGGGAGACCTCCCCCTGCAGATGGGATAAGCCAGTGGCCTCAAGCTTGACTCTCTCCTACATTGAGGAGACCTCAGTAGCTATGCCTCCCAAGGCTCAATGGACAGCTGGATGTGGAGGGTCACACACCAGTATCTATAGGAACCTCTCTTTCCAGGAGAGCCCAGGATGTGGGCAGCAGTTGTTACTTGGTTGGTATATAGTGTAGACAAGGAGGATATTTTCTTGCATCTGAGGGCCTTGGGCACTGTATGTCCATTATGGATATGTGGTCCAGAGACTCCAGGAAGCATACGAGGAGGTTGCTAACGCTCTATCAGTGAAGGAGTATTTGAGGGCACATGGGAATGCCTGTTGATTTTAATTGGGACAGATTCTAGAGCTTTTTGTTGGAGGTGTCCATTCAAGGCAGGCTTCTTTGCAAGTGACAGCATAAATGGGCATAAGGAAAATGTGTAGATGAGGACTGTTGCCTCTGGAATCCAAAAAGCACTAAAAGATGTTGGTCTCGTATTAACTGTGTATGTGCTGAGAGTTCAGTAGCTGTTTTCTTATAGTATCATGAATGGAGTTGCCCTTGGTTGACCAAAATAATTTTCATGAATTTGCCAAGATGGCCAGCTTTGCCCTACATGTAGAGTAATGGCCCATCCTCTTTTTGTGAGCTCCTTTCTGAGTATCTGGATGTCCTTAATGAATGTGTCATGTGAGTCTCTTTGGAGGAGGACATCAGAATGTAATGTCAGATCTGTGCTCTTAGATAAAGGTGCAAATAGTTGAGAGTGTGCACACTCTGCAAAGAGTGTGCATGGCAGAGCTGGTGAGGTAGTGAGTAGCCTGGAAAAGTCTACGGTGCCCATTTGGAGTTGAAGGTCAACTGTGCCTAAGAGGCTGTTGAAATAGACACTGAGTAGAACATATTAGCCAGATCTCTAGTAGCAAAATACTGGTTGCTGATTGGGTGGAGTCAGTAATCTCAGTAATATTGGATGGGGCCTTAAGGAATGGAACCAGAGCATTGAGGCTGTGGTCATTCGCTTGAAGGCACTGTATATTCTTTCCACCTTAAAGAACAGGCCAAATTGGATTTTTAAAAAGGAGAAACAGTAGCAATCATCAACCCTTTACCAAGTAGGTCTTATACGATTAATTTCAATCCTTAAAGACCTTATGTTAGTTTATGTTGGACTATGTTAACTATTTGAGTTCAGCAGAAGGGGTTCTTTCATGGGATCCCATTTTGGCAATTTAATTTATAAGTCAGACTAGGTGCCCCGAGTATCATAGAGCATTTGCTAAACACAGACTGCCCCTGACGGCACCTCCTGCTGAGGATATGGCCAGTTGGCAATAGTTCTTAGGAATGAGAGGAGATGGCAGTGGAACATGGAGCAGGCTAATACACAAGCTGGCTGGCAGTCAGCAGCCCCAGCCCAGGCAGCCCTGGCCATGACAGGAGCTGGTTGGTCAGCAGAGAGCAGCTGGAAAAAGCTGACCAGACTTGGACTGTCCTATTCACGATGCCAGGTATTGGTTCCCACCCTAGCATTATGGAGATGTCCAAACACATGACAAGCCAGCACTGAACAGAGGAAATCACAGAGTTTATCAGTCACATGTATTCACAGCCTGGGGGAGGAGGACACTGCCTACCACCCAGGGACACACAAGGTAGCACCGGGGAACAGAGTGAACTGCCAGGAGCTTGAGGAGGCAGGCTTTGTAGTAACAATAGGATGAAGTGCCCTTGGTTCCCATGGGAAGGTGTGGTTGGCTTGTTTGACTAATTCTATGGGCTGGCAGGAACTAATACCCCCTACTGAGGGATAAGTGGGGACTATGCCTGATCTCCTTGATAAGGAGGATTTTTTTATAAATTTATTTTTTATTGGTGTTCAATTTATCAACATATAGAATAACACCCAGTGCTCATCCCATCAAGTGCTCACCTCAGTGCCCATCACCCAGTCTCCCCCACCCCCCGCCCACCTCCCCTTCCACCACCCTTAGTTCGTTTCCCAGAGTTAGGAGTCTTTATTTTTTTTCATAATAAATTTATTTTTTATTGGTGTTCAATTTGCCAACATACAGAAGAACACCCAGTGCTCATCCCATCAAGTGCCCCCTCAGTGCCCGCCACCCAGTCACCCCCACCCCCTGCCCACCTCCCCTTCCACCACCCCTAGTTCGTTTCCCAGAGTTAGGAGTCTCTCATTTTCTGTCTCCCTTTCTGATATTTCCCACTTATTTTTCCTCCTTTCCCCTTTCACTATTATTTATATTCCGCAAATGAATGAGAACATACACAGTTTGTCCTTCTCCGATTGACTTACTTCACTCAGCATAATACCCTCCAGTTCCATCCACATTGAAGCAAATGGTGGGTATTTGTCGTTTCTAATGGCTAATATTCCATTGTAAACATAAACCACATCTTCTTTATCCATTCATCTTTCGATGGACACCGAGGCTCCTTCCACAGTTTGGCTATTGTGGACATTGCTGCTAGAAACATCGGGGTGCAGGTGTCCCGGCGTTTCATTGCATCTGAATCTTTGGGGTAAAACCCTAGTGCAATTGCTGGGTCGTAGGGCAGGTCTATTTTTAATTCTTTGAGGAACCTCCACACAGTTTTCCAGTTCACATTCCCACCAACAGTGTAAGAGGGTTCCCTTTTCTCCGCATCCTCTCCAACATTTGTGGTTTCCTGCCTTGTTAATTTTCCCCATTCTCACTGGTGTGAGGTGGTATCTCATTGTGGTTTTGATTTGTATTTCCCTGATGGCAAGTGATGCAGAGCATTTTCTCATGTGTGTGTTGGCCATGTCTATGTCTTCCTCTGTGAGATTTCTCTTCATGTCTTTTGCCCATTTCATGATTGGATTGTTTGTTTCTTTGGTGTTGAGTTTAATAAGTTCTTTATAGATCTTGGAAACTAGCCCTTTATCTGATACGTCATTTGCAAATATCTTCTCCCATTCTGCAGGTTGTCTTTTAGTTCTGTTGACTGTATCCTTTGCTGTGCAAAAGCTTCTTATCTTGATGAAGTCCCAATAGTTCATTTTTGCTTTGGTTTCTTTTACCTTCGTAGATGTATCTTGCAAGAAGTTACTGTGGCTGAGTTCAAAAAGGGTGTTGTCTGTGTTCTCCTCTAGGATTTTGATGGAATATTGTCTCACATTTAGATCTTTCATCCATTTTGAGTTTATCTTTGTGTATGGTGCAAGAGAGTGGTCTAGTTTCATTCTTCTGCATGTGGATGACCAATTTTCCCAGCACCCTTTATTGAAGAGACTGTCTTTCTTCCAGTGGATCATCTTTCCTCCTTTATCGAATATTAGTTGACCATAAAGTTGAGGGTCCACTTCTGGGTTCTCTATTCTGTTCCATTGATCTATGTGTCTGTTTTTGTGCCAGTACCACACTGTCTTGATGACCACAGCTTTGTAGTACAACCTCAAATCTGGCATTGTGATGCCCCCAGCTATGGTTTTCTTTTTTAAAATTCCCCTGGCTATTTGGGGTCTTTTCTGATTCCACACAAATCTTAAAATAATTCGTTTTAACTCTCTGAAGAAAGTCCATGGTATTTTGATAGGGATTGCATTAAACGTGTAAATTGCCCTGGATAACATTGACATTTTCACAATATTAATTCTGCCAATCCATGAGCATAGAATATTTTTCCATCTCTTTGTGTCTTCCTCAATTTCTTTCAGAAGTGTTCTATAGTTTTTAGGGTATAGATCCTTTACCTCTTTGGTTAGGTTTATTCCTAGGTATCTTATGCTCTTGGGTGCATTGTAAATGGGATTGACTCCTGAATTTCTCTTTCTTCAGTCTCATTGTTAGTGCATAGAAATGCCACTGACTTCTGGGCATTGATTTTGTATCCTGCCACGCTGCCAAATTGCTGTATGAGTTCTAGCAATCTTGGGGCGGAGGCTTTCGGGTTTTCTAGGTAGAGTATCATGTCATCCGTGAAGAGGGAGAGTTTGACTTCTTCTTTGCCAATTTGAATGCCTTTAATGTCTTTTTGTCTGATTGCTGAGGCTAGGACTTCCAGTACTATGTTGAATAGCAGTGGTAAGAGTGGACATCCCTGTCTTGTTCCTGATCTTAGGGGAAAGGCTCCCAGTGCTTCCCCTTTGAGAATGATATTTGCTGTGGGATTTCGTAGATGGCTTTTAAGATGTTGAGGAATGTTCCCTCTATCCCTACGCTCTGAAGAGTTTTGATCAGGAAAGGATGCAGTATTTTGTCAAATGCTTTCTCTGCATCTAATGAGAGGATCATATGGTTCTTGGTTTTTCTCTTGCTGATATGATGAATCACATTGATTGTTTTACGAGTGTTGTGGCAACCTTGTGTCCTGGGGATAAATCCTACTTGGTCATGGTGAATAATTTTCTTAATGTGTTGTTGGATCCTATTGGCTAGTATCTTGTTGAGAATTTTTGCATCCATGTTCATCAGGGATATTGGTCTAGAATTCTCCTTTTTGGTGGGGTCTTTGTCTGGTTTTGGAATTAAGGTGATGCTGGCCTCATAGAATGAATTTGGAAGTACTCCATCTCTTTCTATCTTTCCAAACAGCTTTAGTAGGATAGGTATGGTTTCTTCTTTAAACGTTTGATAGAATTCCCCAGGGAAGCCATATGGCCCTGGACTTTTGTGTCTTGGGAGGTTTTTGATGACTGCTTCAATTTCCTCCCTGGTTATTGGCCTGTTCAGGTTTTCTATTTCTTCCTGTTCCAGTTTTCGTATTTTGTGGTTTTGCAGAAATGCGTCCATTTCTTCTAGATTGCCTAATTTATTGGCATATAGCTGCTCATAATATGTTTTTAAGATCATTTGTATTTCCTTGGTGTTGGTGGTGATCCCTCCTTTCTCATTAATGATTTTATTAATTTGAATGTTTTCTCTCTTCTTTTTAATAAGGCTGGCTAATGGTTTATCTCTCATTAATTCTTTCAAAGAACCAACTCCTGGTTTTGTTGAATCTCTTCCACAGTTCTTCTAGTCTCGATTTCATTGAGTTCTGCTCAAATCTTTATGAACTCTCTTCTTCTGCTGGTTGTAGGATCTATTTGCTGCTTTTTCTCTAGCTCTTTTAGGTGTAAGGTTAGCTTTTGTATTTGAGTTCTTTCCAGTTTTTGGATGGATGTTTTTATTGCAATGTATTTCCCCCTCAGGACTGCTTTTGCTGTATCCGAACGATTTTGAACGGTTGTATCTTCATTCTCTTTAGTTTCCATGCATCTTTTTAATTTTTCCCTGATTTCCTGGGTGACCCTTTCATCTTTTAGCAGGATGGTCCTTAACCTCCACGTGTTTGAAATCCTTCCAAACTTCTTCTTGTGATTTAGTTCTAATTTCAAAGCATTATGGTCTAAAAATATGCAGTGGATAATCCCAGTCTTTTTGTATCAGTTAAGCCCTCATTTGTGACCCAGTATGTGGTCTATCATGGAGCAAGTTCCATGTGCAGTTGAGAAGAATGTGTATTCAGTTGCGTTTGGATTAAAGTTCTGTAGATATTTGTGAAATCCATCTGGTCCAGTGTATCATTTAAAACTCTTGTTCTGGGATCCCTGGGTGGCGCAGCAGTTTAGCGCCTGCCTTTGGCCCAGGGCGCGATCCTGGAGACCCAGGATCGAATCTCACATCAGGCTCCCGGTGCATGGAGCCTGCTTCTCCCTCTGCCTATTTCTCTGCCTCTCTCTCTTTCTGTGTGTGACTATCATAAATAAAAAAAAATTTTAAAAAAAAAAACCTCTTGTTCTTTGGAGATGTTGTGCTTAGAAGATCTGTCGATTGTAGAAAGCTCTAGATTGAAGTCACCAAGTATAAATGTCTTATTATCTTAAGTATGTCTTAACTTTGTTTATTAATTGATTGATATTCTTGGCAGCTCCCTCATTCGGGGCATAAATATTCAGGATTGTTAAGTCCTCTTGTTGGATAGATTCTTGAAGTATGATATAGTACCCCTCTTCATCTCTTACTACCATCTTCGGGATAAAGTTTAGTTTATCTGATATAAGGATGGCTACCCCTGCTTTCTTTTGGGGGCTATTTGAATGGTATATGTTTCTCCAGTCTTTTATTTTCAGGGTGTAGGTGTCCTTCTGTCTAAAATGAGTCTCTTGTAGACAGCAAATAGATGGGTCCTGCTTTTTCATCCTGTCTGAAACCCTGCGCCTTTTGATGGGGCCATTAAGCCCATTCACGTTCAGAGTTACTATTGAAAGATATGAATTTAGTGTCATCATGATACCTATTCAGTCCCTGTTTTTGTGGATTGTTCCCTTGGACTTCCTCTATTACAGAATCCCCCTTAGTATTTCTTGGAGAACTGGTTTGGTGGTCACATATTCTTTCAGTTTCTGCCTATCTTGGAAGCTCTTTATCTCTCCTATTCTGAATGAGAGCCTTGCTGGATAAAGGATTCTTGGCTGCAGGTTCTTCTCATGTAGGATCCTGAATATATCTTGCCAGCCCTTTCTGGCCTGCCAGGTCTCTGTGGAGAGGTTTGCTGTTAATCTAATATTTCTCCCCATAAATTTAGAGATTTCTTGTCTCCAGGTACTTTAGGGACCTTCTCTTTGTCTTTGGAATTTGTAAGCTTCACTATTAAATTTTGAGGTGTTGAGCAGTTTTTATTGATTTTGGGGTGGGGAATCTCTATTTCCTGGATCTGAATGCCTGTTTCCCTTCCCAGATTAGGAAAGTTTTCAGCTATGAAATACATACAAATACGTATTCTGGACCTCTGTCTCTTTTGGTGCCCTTGGGAATCCCAATTAAACATAGATTTTTCCTTTTGAGGCTGTCACTTATTTCCCTTAACTTATCCTCATGATCTTTTAATTGTTTTTTCTTTTTTCCCTCAGTTTCCCTTTTGCCATCAACTTATCTTCTAGGTCACTCACTTGTTCTACCTCGTTAACCCTCATTGTTAGGACCTCTAGTTTGGATTGCATCTCATTTAATTGATTTTTAATTTCTGCCTCATTATATCTAAATTCTGCAGTCATGAAGTCTCTTGAGTCCTTTATGCTTTTTTCTAGAGCCACCAGTAGCTTTATAATCGTGGTTCTGAATTGGCTTTCTGACATTGAATTGTAATCCAAATTTTGTAACTATGTGGGAGAGAGGACTGTTTCTGATTCTTTCCTTTGAGGTGAGTTTTTCCTTCTAGTCATTTTGCCCAGTGCAGAGTGGGCAAAATAAGTTGTACTGGGAAAAGGAGAAAAAGAAGAGAAAAAAGAAAAGAAAAAGAAAAAAATAGAAGAAGAAGATAAGAAAAAGAAAAAACGGGAGGGAAGCAAACAGAAAACAAAAAACAAGGGGGAGTATCCTCTGATTCTCTATACTGTCAATCTCTTGACGTCCCCTGGAACTTTCCAGTGTTGCTTGGTCAATAACTTGCTTTTCCCCTGTCCGTCTAGCTGGTCTTCTGGGGGAGGGGCCAGCTGTGCTGATTCTCAGGTGTGAGCACTTGGGGGAGCTGCTCAGCCCCCTGCCTGGTGCAGGACTCAGTGAAAGTTGTTTATCCTGTTTATCCTGTGAGGCCACTGTAAGGCTCAGTGGGGGTTGTTTATCCTGTGAAGCCCCGGGAGGAACAACAGTGGCGGCAGTCAGCTCTCCAGCCCTAGAGTCAGCTCCTGCAGTAACTGCTGGAGCTCTCAGTCTGCAGGGACCTGGATGCTCTGGGGGGGAGGGAGCCAATCGGCACAGCTCTGGGGCAGGAGCGTCCTCACTGTCCTGGGCCCTCCTAGCCTCTGCCCATCGCAGGGGGAGCGCTGGATCCCAGGCTGTGTCCCCTGGCGCCCTGGGCTCTGCGCAGCCTGCACCACTGGAATCGTGCTCTCAGCTGCAGCCCCCTCCGCGCAGAGCCGCCGTGGGAGCTGCCACCTGAGCTGCTCCCCGCCCTGCTGGGCACTTGCTGCAGCCCTTTAGGGAGCTCGTCTGTGGGGTGTGGCGTGCTCTCCCCCGGGGCGCAGGTCCTCTGTTAGTGCCCCTGGGAGCCTGAGGGCATCCCCGCCCTCCTAGGGTCCTGCTCCAACTCCCTGGGAGCACCTTTTGGTCCGGGAAGATGGTGAAGGTCCTGCTTCTCTGGGACTGGGCTTTCCTGTCCTGCGGGCAGTCGCCGGGAGACCTTAGCCCGGCTCCTCACGGGGCCCCTCCCCCTTGGATGCTTTTTATTTCTTTATTTTTCCCCCCTGTCTTCCTACCTTGATAAAAGCATGAACTCTTCTCACTGTGGCATTTTTGTTCTCTCTTTAATTCTCAGGCCGAATTCATAGGTTTTCAGGATGATGTGAAAGTTATCTAGGTAATTTGGTGGGGACAGGTGACTTGGGGACCCTACTCTTCCGCCATCTTGCCCCTCCTTCATATGTAGAATTTAATAAACAAAACAGATGAACATAGAGGAAGACAGGGAAAAATAAAATGAGACAAAATCAGAGAAGGAGACAAATCATAAGAGACTCTTAACCATAGGAAACAAACTGAGGATAGCTGGAGGGGTGGTATGTGGAGGATGGGGTAACTAGGTGATAGACATTAAGGAGGGCACATGATGGAATGAGCACTGGGTGTTGTATGAGACTGATGAATCATTGACTTCTACCTTTGAAACCAATAATATAGTGTATGTTAATTAACAGAATTTTAAAGAAAAGAAATATACCATTTCTCTCTGCCTTCTACTGGTTCAGACTCTTGTTTGAACACATCGACCCATACCACAGATGGTGGGGAGCAGCAGATGAGAGAAGAGCAAGGAGCCAACCGCAGGGAGAGGTGGAAGCAGTCTGCACCCCATGTCAGAGCTTAGTCCTGCCTCTGATCCTGATGGAGTGTGATCTTGGGCAAAACCTCTCAGGGCCTTTGACTTCTCATTTGCAAAAACAGAAGGTTGTTCTTCCTGGTGAACATCTTAGAGATATTTTGCAATTCTGGTGATAGATTGAATGTGAAATGATTTAACATGAATGGATATTGGGAAGCACAGATGGCTATATAAGAGAATGAAGATCTTTCATTCGTTCATTCATTCATTCATTCATTTGCAGATCTTGGTGCCGTGTGTGGTTGGCTGGTCCTCACCTCTGCTCCTATTCCTTGGGTTTCCTTCAGAGCATTTACTGCAGGTCATAATTACATTTTTATTTTTATGATTAGCTGCCACACTGAAAGGCTCTTAGCATGTGTCTTTCAGCTAACGGATGTACCATGACCCTTAGACCAAGAGTCTGGCAAACATAAGGCCCCCAGTACTCATTGTGGAATAAATGATGAATACTTTCCCTTGCTCTGAAGTTTGTGGCTGTGTGTCAGCCAGACTCTATTGCAAGAGGAGTGCACTCCAGGAAGGGAGAGTCAATGTGTGTGCATTTCATGCTGTATCCGGGAAATGTAGACTTGTCCTCAGAGGTCTTCAGAAAAAGAACTTTGGGAATTTTGGTGGAGATGTTGGGCTCTGGCCAGGAAACTGGGATGGCCTCAAATATGGTAAAGCATCTCACTTGGCCATAAAGTTTGGTGGGAGTTTGGCCTGAGCAATGTGTGGAACCTGTAGAAGGAACAGTGTGAACATAGGCACAGCCCACGTGAATGTCCATGGGAAGTTCCTTCTAGGGAGTATGGTTTGTGACCATGTTCTAGAAAGAGAGGGCTGAAATGGATGCTTCCCTCCTCCCCAATTGTGAAGAACCTTGAATGTCTGACCACAGAATCTCAACTTCTCAGGTAATGAATTGACAGCTCTTAAGAATATTTGGGAAAGCAGGTACTTGGAGATGTAATATAAAATGTTAATGTGAAGAACATGTATTACTTCTGGTGGAAGATGGGTTAGGAAGTAGAAAGGACCGTGGTGAAGGTGGTGTTCATGTGCTGGAGAGGAGGGGATACACATGGGAGAGACAAGGGAACAGGCAGATTAGATGTGGGGTTGAGATGGTTGGGGGATGTGTGATTGGAGTGGGGTTTGGGTTTCTGGCAGAACCATTCATTGAGGCAGGAGGCTTGAGAGAGGGGTTGGAAAGAATGATCATGGAAGATTGATCGAGTTACATGGGGGTTACATGGAGCCTGAAAGTTCAGGGGAGGCTTGGAAGTTGTTAGTTTATCTGAGATGAGAAAAGTAAAGAGTGGGGATGAGGCTCCCGAGATGTCCCCGTGACCTATTGCTACACAGTATACCCACACTCAAATTTAGTGGCTTTTTAAAAGCCAGTTGGATCATGAATCTACAGTTTGGATAGGGCTCTGTGAGAATGAATGTCTCCTCAGTCACAGAATCTGCTTGGTTGACTTGCTACGCATTGTGCACATTGCAGTCTAGTTCAGTCACAGGACGTGAAAGTTGCTGCTGGCTGTCACTTGGAATCTCAGTTGTAGGTGGCCTCTCTGTGTGACCACTTGGGTTCCTCACAGCGTGGTGTTTAGGTTTCAAGCATGAGCATCTCAGGAGATAGGAAGTAGAGACTCAGTCTCTCAAGAATCGGACTGGCATGGTGTCTCTTCTGCTGTGTTCTACTGGTCTATTTGCAGTCACAAATCAAAGGGGAGGAGACAGAAACTCCAACTCTTGATGGGAGGAAAGTCCAAGATGGTTAGAGCTCATTATCTGGCTCCAAGGAAGGGCTTAAAAGTATCTGTTGAATGAATGAGTAGATGAATTGTGTAAGGACAGGTGCAGAGAGGAGCAGTATCTGGCATTTGAGGGAGATAATTGTTGGACAAGTTTGGCTGTAGTTGGTGAGGAGGTGGGTAGGGTTGGGGAAGTCAAGAGGATCTAGATTGATGAGGACCATGAACTCCAGGCTAAGGGGATGGGACCTGAGTGTGGGTTAGACTGTTCAACAGAGGGTAGCCATCTGAGTTGCCCAAGAGGAACAGGAGCAGAAGTTGAGGCCTAGATCAGGGCCTGGTCCAGGTGAAGTCCCCTGGGGTCAGTAGGTGAGTGTGCTTCTGACCTCAGGCCTTGTTTGGCTGTGGCCTTGATCCTTGTTCCAGCCAGCCCTCAGGCCTGACAATTTGTCCCTGGTACCTGTGGAATGAATGCACAGGGCACACTCAACACTAGAATCCCTGGCAGCAGAGGTGACATCCCAGCTAGTTCTCTGGGTTGGGGGAGCCAGTGGAGATTAGGGCTGGTCTGACCTTTGTAGTGGATGAGAATGGTGGGGTTCCTTTTGAAGCATGTTTATAAGCCTTCTGGGCCCTTGGGAAAGAATAGGGCTGCATTTACTCTGTGAATATATCTTCCTATGGCCATGAGCCTTTGGACTCTGAAGTCATGGGGATTGCAGGACATGGCTTCTTTCTTGGGTGCCTCCAGCCCTCTCGACCTTAAAGAATGAAACTCCTCAGGGGACGGTAGGAGTGTGTCCTTTATGGAGATTTCTCCAGGCCCTTCTCTGCCAAGCGTAGAAGCAGCCTGGGTTGCATGTACAGAGGTGGGCAGGATTCTTTGTGGCCCTCACCAAGGCCAGGCCTCCTGCAGCTCTATCTCCCTGGGTCCAGCCCAAGTCAGTGTGGGCTGGATGGCTGGATGATGTCAAGGTCACTGAGAGAGACTTTGAGCCTCCTCACAACAGCCCAGCTGAGGGAGGTCCCGGCTGACACGGCAACCACTCTGAGCGGAACCTGATCTGAGGGAGTGGACAGAAAGCAGGAGCTCGCCAAGGCCCTGACTGAAGCTCTGAGTCACACTGGTCTTTGTTCCTTGCTTGCTCTTGCCCTTGGCTGAGGGGCAGTTGGAGAGCCTTCTGCCAGCTCAGAGCACTAGCAATGTTACCTGTGTGGACCTCTTAGGAAACGTACCCTGGTGTGGGCAAGGAGGACAGAGGATAGACTTGGACATCTTGCTCCTGCAGATGTGATCGCAGCCTGACCATGGTGGTCACCCAGCTGAATCTGGAGTTTCGCTTCCAGGGCCAGAAGCTGCGAGGCTTCAGCTGTGAACTCACCCGGTCCCCCCATGGAGTCTTCCCTGAGACCATCTTCACTATCATTTGCCAGATTGTGGTGCCCATTCTACTCTCCGGCTTGGGCATGTTGACGGCCGGCCTGGTGATGAACACCATCCAAGTGCGTACTGGGCATTTGAGGGCCAGCTCAGGGCCCTGGGTGGAGGGTGAGGAGAACCAGGCTCCCTGGGCATCACGGATAGGACTGGCCAGGGGACAGCAGAGGCCCTGAGTGGAGCTGCAGCCCTGAGCCTGGCCTGATGTCCAGGAGTCCCACAATGGTGCCCGCCGCAGGTTCCTCCAGTAGCCTTGGGGAGGTTCAGATCCTCTGCCATTTGCTCACTCCCTGAGAAAATTCGTTAGCCTCCCCCTCATCAGCTTCCCCAGCTATAGATGGGGTTAACGAATGCACCTGCATCATAGGGTTGTGAGGGTGGGCACTGTTCCCTCCAGCTACCCCCATCTCTATGGGGCTCTTCATGGGAGGGGGACAAGGTCTGGAGCCTGGGCTGGGGTCCAGGCAAGCAGGGGGATGTGGTGATCTCTGTTGGGTGGAGGCATTTGTGGGGAGGCCTCCAAGTGAGCATACACTTCACTTCTCCTGATCTGCTTATGCCCTGGGGTTGGCTCAGGTGATGCTGTCTGAATCATCGAGGGTTGGCTCTGTTTGCCTAAACATCTTTATAGAATTAGTTTGTGATTCCAGAAAAACTAGACAATAAATCTAAGTGAAGAAGTGAGGGTGCCCATGAACTCTATCAACATTGTGGTGTGTATCTGTCAAGAAAGTATGGCATCATACTATATGATATGCTTTTTAGTCAGTGAAATTAAATTTAAATTTCATTTTGGAGGCCCTGGGGACATCCCAGCTAGTGTGTGCCTTCATCGGTTAAACCCATATCTCCTTCCCGATGACCACTCAGCATTCCCTGTGCACCTGTCTCTGAGGTGGAAAGGGATACTCAGCACCCACCTGTTCCCTGGCCTCTGGATGAGGCTCATGATGCCTCCTGGGTGGCCTCTGCTTGCACAGCTCAGCAGATGGTGCTCCTCCGTCCTGGGGCTGGGGCAGCTTGCTGTCAGCATTCATTTGGGCTTGCAGCCTAGATACCCATCTCTCCCACCTCAGAGCTTCATCCCTTGAGCTGCTCCAGTAGTCTCACCCCTTCCCTAAGACCCTTCTTTGGATCCTGGGGAGAAAGGCTCTGCTCTGGGTCTCTCCTTTTTTGACCTTCCATGACCTCCTTTTGGAGCATGGGTTCGAGCCCCTCCAACCACCTTGCATTTCCCTTACTTGCTACGGCCTGGAAAACTATTGATCAATCAGTTGAAGGATCTTGGTAGAGCCTAGAAGATGTGGTGGCATGTGAGGGGAAGATGGGCTTGGGATGATGCGTGGCCAACAATAGAGGTGGCACAGAAGGCCAGTCTAGGAAGAAGTCCAGCTGGACGGTGGAACGCCTCTCTGGGTCTGTGTGTCTAGCGTGCACAAGAAGGGGTGTCTTGGGCTCGGGCCCAGAGCAGACTGGGGGAAGATTGCAATTTCAGGCCTTGAGCCATCCAGCATAAGGAGGCCCAGCAGCTGAGAGAAACAGAAAACAGCCCCGGAAGACACTGCTCATTCCTTCTCCCCACTTTTCACTTCCAGGCAGTGAAATTCAAGGGCACTCAAGTTTGTGTGGCTCCTGCCTGTGCACCACAACCACCCTGCTCACAGCCGCTCAGTGGTGCAGGAGGCGGCCTTGCCAGTGCCGCTCCCCAGGGGAGGCCACAGCACGGGAGGGTGACCTGCCCCAGCTGCACCCAGGCTCTGCATGCTGGGGCCTTGGGGTGTGTGAGTCTGCATCAAGCACGACCGCCTGGCAAGTGCGCCGTATGGCCGCCCCTGGCACAGTGGGCTGGCCCCAAGGCCACGGTGCAGGTGCTGGCTTGACCTCTGGGGCCAGGGGTCTCTGTTTATAGGGTCTGGGTTCAGTCTCTAGTGGGACCCAGGGATTGAGACCCAGTAAGTGGCCAGAGTAGCAGTTCATTTTTATTTTTCAAAAAATTATTTTTCTGTTACACAAGGAAAGTACAAATGTTTCTCTTTTTTATAAAATAAATATTGCAGTTGAAGTTAAGCCCTCAGTCTCCATTTTTTCCTGGAGGAAGCCTCTGTTATCAGGTCATGTGTGTCCTTCAGACTTTATCGGGGTTATGTGAGTGAGCATGCACCCAGAGGCAATGGCTGTGGCTTTAACTGTTAGAGAGGATTCAGACAGGATGCCTGCTTTGTAGCGCAGAGTAGGTTAGGTGAATTCATTCATTCATCTGGTTCCTCATTTACTCACTCAGCATATTGTGTTGAATTCTGTGCCAGTTGCTCTTGGGCCTTGGGGGTGTCGCAGTGAGCAGAAACAGACCTGTCCCTGCCTTCCTGGCATTTGTAGCCTCGCGGGTGAGGCAGGTGCTCATTGGATCATCCCACAAAGGAGTATAAGGGAGCAGAGGCAGTGAGCCAAGAAAGAGGAAATAATTCATTCTTCCCAGAGGGGTCAGAGAATCTGTGATCAACAAGACAATGGAGTTGGACCTTAAAGGACAATATAACAGTTTCTAGGATGATGTGAGAGGTAGCAAACGTTCCAAGCAAAGGGAACTCTGTGTGCAGAGATACAGATGAATGAGGGGGCATTTGCAAGGAGTAAGGAAGATCAAGTGGCCTTGGTCATGGGGATAGGGCGCTGGACAGGTGGGGAGGGGACCTGTCTGCTCTGCTCAGGCTGTACGCGTAGTACAGACAGTCTTTTGGTTATTGGTGAGGCTTCTGTGGCAGGGGATGCTGAGAGAGGGGGGTTATTTTTACTCCTGAGTTGGTCTTGTGTGTTGGCCCAACAGAGAGTGCTTCAGAGCAGGCCAGCTTGCTAGAGGTGGGACGAGGCTTGGGGTAGAGGATGCCAGCCTCAGGGGAGGCCAGAGCCCAGGCAGGGAGGCCTGCACCAGGAACTGGATGGCAAACTGACCTGTCTGGACAGGATATGGTGCACTGATAGGACAGTTGCACAGGGCACTGGGGCCGGATGCTTCTGGGAGACCGGGAGGCTGCCAACAGACAGTAGGAGCACCTCCTTGCCTATGACTCGTTTCTGTTGCTGCAAACACATGGGCCACACCAGACACACATGTTTGCAAGGCAGCCTTGGACCCAGCTTGGCCTCTGGTTTTCCCAGGTGCTGAAGGCCAGAGAAAGAAAGGGGCTCTCTTGAGGCCCACTGGTGCTCTTCACTGAATAGTATTAAGAAAATTCCATGGCTTTTTTATTCTGTGTTTAATTTAAACCCATTTAAGAAACTACTTGGTCTGACAAATGCAAAGGAACTTGCCACAACTTCTTTGAAGAAATTTGGAAGATGTGCCAACATGTGTATTCGGATTGATCTTA
Source organism: Nyctereutes procyonoides (assembly GCF_905146905.1). Classification (NCBI taxonomy): domain Eukaryota; kingdom Metazoa; phylum Chordata; class Mammalia; order Carnivora; family Canidae; genus Nyctereutes; species Nyctereutes procyonoides. The sequence goes on along the minus strand of NW_026575131.1, from coordinate 186,923 downwards.
TTTCTTTCCTCACCAGCACTGGCCCGTGTTTGTGGAGGTTAAAGACCTGTTGACGTTGGTGCCACCCCTGGTGGGCCTGAAGGGGAACCTGGAAATGACACTGGCATCGCGACTCTCCACAGCTGTAAGTAGACACCTGAGCGTCTAGGCCACCTGTCCCCTGGGGTTGGCCACTGGGCACCTCCCAGTCTCGCCTTGTAGCTCGTTAGCAGGTGGGTTGTACTTTCTGGAAACACCAGTATCATGAAGGTTTGTTCTATCATGATGCTCCATCTGGTCACTCCTCCTGGCCTGGCATCCTGTTTTTCCATGGCCCAGCTAAACTGCTGACAAGGGCTGGACCCAGCCCTGTGTGCCACTGATTTAACCCGGTGTCAGGGGCTGCTCTGTGTCCCTGAGCCCAGCTCCACACACACATACAAGCTGTAATGAGCAGCACAGGCTTACTGGAGGGTTTGGGAGAGGAGATGGAGGATTTGGATCACCACACTGCCCACCTCGGTTAGAGGATTTTATTCTCTAGATTGGCTTCTTGAATGTTCCATCAGCAGAGGGATCTGTGGTTCACACTCTCCCTCTCGTGGTCACTCCTTCACCTCTTGTGGCTACCCTGAGAACTGAAAGTCTTCTTCCATTATGTAGAATGGTCTCTCCCCTTCTGTGAAGCCCATCTCACATCCAGTATGTGCATGGTACCTGTGGCAAGAGGAGGTGTGGTATACACAAGAGAAGGAAAGATGAGCGATAGAGCTGGAATAGTGCAGGCAAGGGGCAGAGGCTGCCTGAGAAGTGGGTGAGGGGCAGTCAGCTGGACAGTGGCCCCTGAGGAACCACACCCTCATCCATGGGGCCTGTGCCATGTGTCCATTCTCATGTGGACAGGGTCTTTGCAGGTGTGGTTAAGTGAAGGACCTTGGCCTGGGAGATGACCCTGGATTATCCAGGTGGGCTCCAGTGTCATCACAAGGGAGAGGAAGACAGGGGAGTTTCAGAAGAAAAAGTCATGTGAGGGATGCCAAGTCAGAGAATATGCTAGGCCACTGAATTTGAAGACAGAGGAAGAGCCAGGAAATGTAGTGCTATGTGCTAGGGAGGGAAAGAAACAGATTCCTCCCTAGAGCTTCCAGGGGAGTGAGGCCCTGTTGACACCTTGATGTTTGCCCCAGAAGGCTCGTTTCAGACTCTGGGCCTCCAGAACTATAGGAGAATGCATTTGTTGTTTCAAACCATGAAATTTGTGATAATTTGTTACAATAGTAATAGGGAATTAATGTGTAGGGCTGGATCATTTCTAGCCTCATAGGACATTGAAATGTTTTAAGCAGCAGATAACATGATGCAGACACACACATGTGTGATTATGTTGGTAAGTGTTTGAGAGGGAAGAAGTGTTGATTGCCATCTCTTCAGTTAAAGTATAACATTTTTATTTCATGATGCTTCCCTACATGTTAAACATTCTCTACAATGATCAAATCTTAGTTGTAATTTGTTTAAAAATACATCAAACAGGGAGGGCAAAGACAACTGGTAGTATAATTCATTACAGGTGTCTGTCCAAGGAGAATACCATTATCATCGCAGTAGAACCTTTGAAGGTACTACCCCCCCTTCTTTATTTTTGTTTAATTTGCTGTATTAGGTATAAATTAATAAAAATAGAAACTCACAAATATTAAGTGTACAGGTCATTGGCTTTTGACAGATCTGTGTCCCTGTGTAAGTACCACCCCAGTCGAGATCTAGAACATTTCCTTCTCCTCAGGAGATGTCTCCTGACATACTCTGTCCAGCCTCTCCTGCCACTCTGTCCTGGCAACTGTGATCCAGCTCCAGTCTCCTTAGATAAGTTTTGTTTTCAATGAGCATTCATGATTTAAAAAAAATATTCTTAGTGCAACTTGAAGTACAGGAATTTTTTATATTGTTTTATATTTACTTTGTTTTATTTACATTGTTTTATTGTTCCAGAACCTATATTGTTCTGGATGTTTTAGGTAATGTAATAAATAAAGAAGTAAGAGCCTTGAATATTGAGAAGGAGGAAAAAAACTCATTATTTTCTATAGATTTTGCCATTTTGGAAAAATCTAAGCAAATCAACTAGAAAACTATTAAACTAATAAGCTCAATAAAGTGATCTGGTTTCAAAATATCTGAATGAAATTTTAAAAATATATGTATTGACATACATAAATGTGTATCAGTGTATCCCTGTATACACTAGAAATAATCATTTATAAAATACAGTTAGAAAAGAGGTATCTTTCAAGCCATTAACTAATTTTAAAACATCTTCAGACTGAAGCCTCAGAAATGTTCAGGATTTATACAAATAAAACAGCAATACTTTACAAGGGAAATATAAATTTGGAGAGAGAGAGAGATCAAGTTCCTGAATGGGAAAAGTCAATGCTGTAAGTTACCAATTTTCCTTGTTTTAGTTTATAAAATTAGTGCTGTTGCTATCAGTATGCCAGAGGGAATTAGGAGAACAATATTATTTTAAAATTGACAATACTATTTTAAAGATGATCTGGATACATATGTGAGTGAGAATAGCCAAGGAAATATTAAAAGGAAAAGAGAAAGAATACTGATTTCCGCATTTTAGTTTTATTTTTTTCCAATTTTTAAAATAAATTTATTTTTTATTGGTGTTCAATTTGCCAACATATAGAATAAAACCCAGTGCTCATCCTGCCAAGTGCCCACCTCAGTGCCCATCACCCAGTCACCCCCACCCCCGGCCCACCTCCCCTTCCACTACCCCTAGGTTCCCAGAGTTAGGAGTCTTTCATATTCTGTCTCCCTTTCTGATATTTCTCACTCATTTTTTCTCCTTTCCCCTTTTTTCCTTTTTTTTAATAATAAATTTATTTTTTATTGGTGTTCAATTTGCCAACATACAGAATAACACCCAGTGCTCATCCCATCAAGTGCCCCCCTCAGTGCCCATCACCCATTCACCTCCCCCCCCGCCCTCCTCCCCTTCCATCACCCCTAGTTCGTTTCCCAGAGTTAGGAGTCTTTATGTTCTGTCTCCCTTTCTGATATTTCCCACACATTTCTTCTCCTTTCCCTTATATTCCCTTTCACTATTTTTTATATTCCCCAAATGAATGAGACCATATAATGTTTGTCCTGCTCCGATTGACTTACTTCACTCAGCCTAATACCCTCCAGTTCCATCCACGTTGAAGCAAATGGTGGGTATTTGTCATTTCTAATGGCTGAGTAATATTCCATTGTATACATAAACCACATCTTCTTTATCCATTCATCTTTCTTTTTTTTTAATTTTTTTTATTTATTTATGATAGTCACAGAGAGAGAGAGAGAGAGGCAGAGACACAGGCAGAGGGAGAAGCAGGCTCCATGTACCGGGAGCCCGATGTGGGATTCTATCCCGGGTCTCCAAGATCGCGCCCTGGGCCAAAGGCAGGCACCAAACCACTGCGCCACCCAGGGATCCCTCCATTCATCTTTTGATGGACATCGAGGCTCCTTCCACAGTTGGGCTATTGTGGACATTGCTGCTATAAAGGTGTCCCGGCGTTTCATTGCATCTGTATCTTTGGGGTAAATCCCCAGCAGTGCAATTGCTGGGTCATAGGGCAGGTCTATTTTTAACTCTTTGAGGAACCTCCACACAGTTTTCCAGAGTGGCTGCACCACAGCTTTGTAGTATCACCTGAAATCTGGCATTGTGATGCCCCCAGCTATGGTTTTCTTTTTTAAAATTCCCCTGGCTATTCGGGGTCTTTTCTGGTTCCACACATGATTTCCGCATTTTACAATGTAGTATAATGCTATAGTAATTAAACTATTTTGTAATCAGTGTCAGTTGATACTGATACACAACAACAGAACATCCAGAAATAAGCTCAGATGTATACAAATATGATCAATGGAACGCTGACATTTTAAACCGGTGAAAAATTATTACTTTTTAAAGATTATTTTAGGAGAGAGTGTGAGTGAGGGAAGGTGGAGAGGAAGAGGGAGAGAGAGAATACTCAAACAGAATCCCACTGAGTACAGTGCCTGAGCAGGGCTTGATCCCAGGACCCTGAGGTCATGATCTGAGTCAAAACGAAGTATTGGTCACTAAACCTCCCAAGCTACCCAGATACCCCCAAAAAGGATAAATTATTATTAAATGGTGCCAAGATCATTGGTTAATTCTTTTTTTTAATTTTATTGGATTTCGATTTGCCAACATATAGTATGACACCCAGTGCTCATCTCATCAAATGCCCCCATCAGTGCCCATCATCCAGTCACAACTCTTAACTCTGGGAAACGAACAATGGGTAGTGGAAGGGGAGGTGGGTGGTGGCATCATTGGTTAATTCTTTAGAACTTTTCCTTATGTCATTTATCAATATGTATGTTGAGTGGATTGAATAATTTAATGTGAAGCATGATACCAGGAAAATACACCATTATTTTTAGAATCTGGTGATAGTTTTTTAAGAAGCATAACAAATACAAAACCCATAAAGGAAAGATGATGGCCTCTTCTTTTTTTAAATTATTTTTTTATTGGAGTTCAATTTGCCAACATATAGCATATCACCCAGTGCTCATCCCATCAAGTGCCCCCCTCAGTGCCCATCACCCAGTCACTCCAACCCCCCACCTCCCTTTCCACTACCCCTTGTTCGTTCCCCAGAGTTAGGAGTCTCTCACATTCTGTCTTTCTCACTGATATTTCTGATGGCCTCTTCTTAACCGAATTGGAAACAATGTAATATGGTGGCCCTAGAAAACAAAGTACCCCAAACATTAGCTTAAACAGGTGGATTGTCTCACTGTTATGAGGGGCTGCATGTCCAGATCAAGGTGTTGGCAGGGCTGCTTCCTTCTGAGGGCCATGAGGGAGGATCTGTTCCAAGTCTCTCTCCCCACTTCTGGGGGTTTGCGGGAAATTAGCAGCGTTCCTTGGCTTGTAAACGCATCACTCCCATCCCAGCCTCATCACATGCCATTCTACCTGTGTTCCTGTCTGTGTCCAGATTTCTCCTTTTTGCCAGGAGGCCAGTATTAATGCCCATTTTACTCCAGTATGACTTTGTCTAAACTAATTACATCATTGCAACCCTACTTCCAAATAAAATCACATTTTGAGGTACTTGGGGTTAGGACCTTAACATCTTTTGAGGGATACAATTCTACAACAGTTTCCTTGCATAAATTTAAATGGGGAATAACTAACAAGGGAAGAAGTTATAATATATGAAATTAACAGTTTATATCCTCAAGTATCTAAATAGCTCTTACATATCAATATGAAGACAAACCCTTCCAGTCAAAGTAAACAAAGGACGCAAATCATAAATTCATGTTCACAAATATATAAGACTATAAACCAATAGAGAAAAAATCTGTTATACTAGTCACCAGTAGATATTCATTAACCAATACTATTTTATTGCAAATCAAGTTGGTTCAGATGTGTATGAATATGTGTGTCCACTGTTGGCAGTAGTGCGGAGTATGAGGATTGTCCTCATGATGTTGGCACATATAATTTGGTAGTCTTTCAGAAGAGCAATTTATAAAACCACAAATATATGTAAGCCCTTTGGTTTATATCTGGTGTTATCCTAAAGAAGCTGTTGATTACCCAGAGATATCAGTACAAGGATATTCCCCAATAGCTCTTTTTTTCCTACTTAAAAATAAAATTTTTAAGTAATTAGAGATTGATAGGAAGTTGCTAAGATAGTACAGAGTTGACCTTTCCCCACTGTTTGCATCTTAACATAGTTCTAGTACATTACTGAGATGAAGAAGTTGACATGGACACGTGTGCAGAGTTCCTTGTCATGCGATCACATGTAGATTTGTGTGGTCATCACTATGGTCAAGAATCGGAATTGTTTCTCCGCAGCCCTTTATAGTCACAGCACCCTTCTCCCAACCTGAATACCCGGCAACCACTTGTCTATTTTCCACCTTTACGGTTTTGTCATCTGAGAGGGGCTTAGTGTTACTAAGGATAATGTCCTTGAGTTCCATTCAGGTGGTTTGTTATGTGTATCAGTAGATCCTTGTTTATATAGCTTAGTAGAACTCCATTCCATGGTATGGATATACCACAGTTTGTTTAACCATTCACATATTGAAGGGTATTTTGGTTGTTTCCTGTTTGGGACTATCACAAATAAAGCTGTTATGAAAATTTGTGTACAGGATTTTGTGTAGTTATAAGTTTTCATTTTTCTCTGACATAAATGCCTGGGAGTGAGATAGCTGAGCAGTATGGTATTTTAGCTTTAAAAAAAAAAACCACCAGAAAATTTTGTCAGTTCCCCCCAGCAATTTTTTACATAACCAGTTTTTCCACATCCTTGACAGTATTTAGTATTGTCACTATTTTTAATTTTAGCTGTTTTATTGAGTTAGCACTAATATCTCATATTGTTTCCTGAAGACTAATGTTGTTGGGAATCTTTTCATGTGCTTATTTGCCCTTCACATATCCTCTTCTGAGAAGTATTCATTCATATCTTGTCCCATTTCTAATAGGATTGTTTTTCTATTTTTGATTCTTGAGAGTTCTTTATACATTCTATGCATGAGTCCTTTGTCAGGTGGTTTGTAAACATTTTCTACTAGTCCATAGCTTGTCTTTTCATTTCCCATCCCAACATGGTTCATTTAAAAAAATTTTAGGGATCCCTGGGTGGCGCAGCGGTTTGGCGCCTGCCTTTGGCCCAGGGCGCGATCCTGGAGACCCGGGATCGAATCCCACATCGGGCTCCTGGTGCATGGAGCCTGCTTCTCCCTCTGCCTGTGTCTCTGCCTCTCTCTCTCTCTCCCTCTGTGTGACTATCATAAATAAATAAAAATTAAAAAAAAATAAAATAAAAAAATTTTAAATTGCGATAAAGTACACATAATATGAAATTTACCATCTTAACCATCTGAGAGCATTCAGTTAACTGGCATTAAGTATATTCACATTCTTGGACAAATGTCACCACCATCCATGCAAAGACTGTTGGTTTTGGAAAACTAAATATTCTTCCTATCAAACAATGATTTCTCACTCTCCCTGCCTCAGCCCCTGGCAACCACCATTCTAATCTCTGTTACTATGATTTTGGCAAGTAACCTCTGATATAAGTGGAATAATACAGTATTTGTCCTTTTTTTAATATAAGTTTATTTTTTATTGGTGCTCAATTTGCCAACATGTACAATAACACCCAGTGCTTCAATGTGATTCATCATATCAGCAAGAGAAAAACCAAGAACCATATGATCCTCTCATTAGATGCAGAGATAGCATTTGACAAAATACAGCATCCATTCCTGATCAAAACTCTTCAGAGTGTAGGGATAGAGGGAACTTTCCTCGACATCTTAAAAGCCATCTACGAAAAGCCCACAGCAAATATCATTCTCAATGGGGAAGCACTGGGAGCCTTTCCCCTAAGATCAGGAACAAGACAGGGATGTCCACTCTCACCACTGCTATTCAACATAGTACTGGAAGTCCTAGCCTCAGCAATCAGACAACAAAAAGACATTAAAGGCATTCAAATTGGCAAAGAAGAAGTCAAACTCTCCCTCTTCGCCGATGACATGATACTCTACGTAGAAAACCCAAAAGCCTCCACCCCAAGATTGCTAGAACTCATACAGCAATTTGACAGTGTGGCAGGATACAAAATCAATGCCCAGAAATCAGTGGCATTTCTATGCACTAACAATGAGACTGAAGAAAGAGAAATTAAGGAGTCAATCCCATTTACAATTGCACCCAAAAGCATAAGATACCTAGGAATAGACCTAACCAACGAGGTAAAGGATCTATACCCTAAAAACTATAGAACACTTCTTTTTTTTTCAATTTAATTTTATCAACATAATTTATTTTTTTTAATAAATTAATTTTTATTGGTGTTCAATTTACCAACATACAGAATAACACCCAGTGCTCATCCCGTCAAGTGTCCCCCTCCGTGCCCGTCACCCATTCACCCCCACCCCCCGCCCTCCTCCCCTTTCACCACCCCTAGTTCATTTCCCAGAGTTAGAAGTTTTTATGTTCTGTCTCCCTTTCTGATATCTCCCACACATTTCTTCTCCCTTCCCTTATATTCCCCTTCACTATTATTCATATTCCCCAAATGAGTGAGAACATACACTGTTTGTCCTTCTCCGATTGACTTACTTCACTCAGCATAATACCCTCCAGTTCCATCCACGTTGAAGCAAATGGTGGGTATTTGTTGTTTCTAATGGCTGAGTAATATTCCATTGTATACATAAACCACATCTTCTTTATCCATTCATCTTTCGATGGGCACCAAGGCTCCTTCCACAGTTTGGCTATTGTGGACATGGCTGCTAGAAACATCGGGGTGCAGGTGCCCCGGCGTTTCATTGCATCTGAATCTTCGGGGTAAATCCCTAACAGTGCAATTGCTGGGTCGTAGGGCAGGTCTATTTTTAATTCTTCGAGGAACCTCCACACAGTTTTCCAGAGTGGCTGCACCAGTTCACATTCCCACCAACAGTGTAAGAGTGTTCCCTTTTCTCCGCATCCTCTCCAACATTTGTTGTTTCCTGCCTTATTAATTTTCCCCATTCTCACTGGTGTGAGGTGGTATCTCATTGTGGTTTTGATTTGTATTTCCCTGATGGCAAGTGATGCAGAGCATTTTCTCATGTGCCTGTTGGCCATGTCTATGTCTTCCTCTGTGAGATTTCTCTTCATGTCCTTTGCCCATTTCATGATTGGATTGTTTGTTTCTTTGCTGTTGAGTTTAATAAGTTCTTTATAGATTTTGGAAACTAGCCCTTTATCTGATATGTTATTTGCAAATATCTTCTCCCATTCTGTAGGTTGTCTTTGAGTTTTGTTGACTGTGTCCTTTGCTGTGCAAAAGCTTCTTATCTTGATGAAGTCCCAATAGTTCATTTTTGCTTTTGTTTCTTTTGTTTTCGTGGATGTATCTTGCAAGAAGTTACTGTGGCCAAGTTCAAAAAGGGTTTTGCCTGTGTTCTCCTCTAGGATTTTGATGGAGTCTTGTCTCACATTTAAATTTTCATCCATTTTGAGTTTATCTTTGTGTATGGTGCAAGAGAGTGGTCTAGTTTCATTCTTCTGCATGTGGATGTCCAGTTTTCCCAACACCATTTATTGAAGAGACTGTCTTTCTTCCGGTGGATAGTCTTTCCTGCTTTGTCGAATATTAGTTGACCATGAAGTTGAGGGTCCACCTCTGGGTTCTCTATTCTGTTCCATTGATCTGTATGTCTGTTTTTGTGCCAGTACCACACTGTCTTGATGACCACAGCTTTGTAGTACAACCTGAAATTTGGCATTGTGATGCCCCCAGATATGGTTTTCTTTTAAAATTCCCCTGGCTATCCGGGGTCTTTTCTGATTCCACACAAATCTTAAAATAATTTGTTCTACTCTCTGAAGAAAGTCCATGGTATTTTGATAGGGATTGCATTAAACGTGTAAATTGCCCTGGGTAACATTGACATTTTCACAATATTAATTCTGCCAATCCATTGGCATGGAATATTTTTCCATATTTTTGTGTCTTCCTCAATTTCTTTCAGAAGTGTTCTATACTTTTTAGGGTATAGATCCTTTACCTCGTTGGTTAGGTTTATTCCTAGGTATCTTATACTTTAGAGTGCCATTGTAAATGGGATTGACTCCTTAATTTCTCTTTCTTCAGTCTCATTGTTAGTGTATAGAAATGCCACTGATTTCTGGGCATTGATTTTGTATCCTGCCACACTGCCAAATTGCTGTATGAGTTCTAGCAATCTTGGGGTGGAGTCATTTTGGTTATCTATGTAGAGTATCACGTCATTGACGAAAAGAGAGTTTGACTTCTTCTTTGCCAATTTGAATGCCTTTAATGTCTTTTTGTTGTCTGATTGCTGAGGCTAGGACTTCCAGTACTATGTTGAATAGCAGTGGTGAGAGTGGACATCCCTGTCTTGTTCCTGATCTTAGGGGAAAGGCTCCCAGTGCTTCCCCTTTGAGAATGATATTTGCTGTGGGATTTCGTAGATGGCTTTTAAGATGTTGACGAATGTTCCCTCTATCCCTACGCTCTGAAGAGTTTTGATCAGGAATGGATGCTGTATTTTGTCAAATGCTTTCTCTGCATCTAATGAGAGGATCATATGGTTCTTGGTTTTTCTCTTGCTGATATGATGAATCACATTGATTGTTTTACGAGTGTTGAACCAGCCTTGTGTCCCGGGGATAAATCCTACTTGGTCATGGTGAATAATTTTCTTAATGTGTTGTTGGATCCTATTGGTTAGTATCTTGTTGAGAATTTTTGCATCCATGTTCATCAGGGATATTGGTCTGTAATTCTCCTTTTTGGTGGGGTCTTTGTCTGGTTTTGGAATTAAGGTGATGCTGGCCTCATAGAACGAATTTGGAAGTACTCCATCTCTTTCTATCTTTCCAAACAGCTTTAGTAGACTATGTATGGTTTCTTCTTTAAACGTTTGATAGAATTCCCCAGGGAAGCCATCTGGCCCTGGACTCTTGTGTGTTGGGAGGTTTTTGATGACTGCTTCAATTTCCTCCCTGGTTATTGGCCTGTTCAGGTTTTCTATTTCTTCCTGTTCCAGTTTTGGTAGTTTGTGGCTTTCCAGGAATGCATCCATTTCTTCTAGATTGCCTAATTTATTGGCTTATAGGTGTTCATAATATGTTTTTAAAATGGTTTGTATTTCCTTGGTGGTGGTAGTATCTCTCCTTTCTCATTCATGATTTTATTAATTTGAGTCTTCTCTCTCTTCATTTTAATAAGGCTGGCTAATGGTTTATCTATCTTATTAATTCTTTCAAAGAACGAACTCCTGGTTTTGTTGATCTGTTCCACAGTTCTTCTGGTCTCGATTTCATTGAGTTCTGCTCAAATCTTAATTAACTCTCTTCTTCTGCTGGGTGTAGGATCTATTTGCTGTTTTTTCTCTTGCTTCTTTAGGTGTATGGTTAGCTTTTGTATTTGAGTTCTTTCCATTTTTTTGGATGGCTGCTTGTATTGCGATGTATTTCCCCCTCAGGACTGCTTTTGCTGTATCCCAAGTATTTTGAACGGTTGTATCTTCATTCTCATTAGTTTCCATGAATCTTTTTAATTCTTCCTTAATTTCCTGGTTGACCCTTTCATCTTTTAGCAAGATGGTCCTTAACCTCCATGTGTTTGAAGTCCTTCCAAACTTCTTGTGATTTAGTCCTAATTTCAAGGCATTATGGTCTGAGAATATGCAGGGGACGATCCCAATCTTTTGGTATCGGTTCAGACCCGATTTGTGCCCCAGTATGTGGTCTATTCTGGAGAAAGTTCCATGTGCACTTGAGAAGAATGTGTATTCAGTTGAGTTTGGAAGTGAAGTTCTTTAGATATCTGTGAAATCCATCAGGTCCTGTGTATCATTTAAAGTTCTTGTTTCTTTGAGATGTTGTGTTTAGAAGACCTATCGAGTCTAAAAAGTGCCAGATTGAAGTCACCAAGTATAAGTGTCTTATTATCTAAGTATTTCTTCACTTTGGTTATTAATTGATTGACATATTTGGCAGCTCCCACATTCGGGGCATATATATTGAGGACTGTTAAGTCCTCTTGTTGGATAGATCCTTTATGTATGATATAGTGTCCCTCTTCATCTCTCACTACAGTCTTCGGGGTAAATTTTAGTTTATCTGATATGAGAATGGCTACCCCTGCTTTCTTTTGAGGACCATTTGTATGGTAAATGGTTCTCCAACCTTTTATTTTCAGGCTGTAGGTGTCCTTCTGTCTAAAATGAGTCTCTTGTAGACAGGAAATATATGGGTCCTGCTTTTTTATCCAGTCTGAAACCCTGTACCTTTTGATGGGGTCATTAAGCCCGTTCACGTTCAGAGTTACTATTGAAAGATATGAGTTTAGTGTCATCATGATACCTATTCAGTCCCTGTTTTTGTGGATTGTTCCATTGGACTTCTTCTTAAAGAAGAATTTTAAGAGTCCCCCTTAAAATTTCTTGCAGAGCTGGTTTGGAGGTCATGTATTCTTTCAGTTCCTGCCTGTCTTGGAAGCTCTGTGTCTCTCCTTCTATTCTGAATGAGAGCCTTGCTGGATAAAGTATTCTTGGATGCATGTTCTCATTTAGGACCCTGAATATATCCTGCCAGTCCTTTCTGGCCTGCCAGGTCTCTGTGGAGAGGTCTGCTGTTAATCCAGTATTTGTCCCCATAAAAGTGAAGATTTCTTATCTCTTGCTGCTTTAAGGATCTTCTCTTTATCTTTGGAATTTGCAAGCTTAGCTATTAAATGTCGAGGTGTTGTGCGGTTTTTATTTATTTTAGGGGTGGGGGAAATCTCTATTTCCTGGATCTGAATGCCTGTTTCCATTCCTAGATTAGGAATGTTTTCAGCTATGATTTGTTCAAATACATATTCTGGACCTCTGTCCCTTTCGGTGCCCTCAGGAACCCCAGTTAAACGTAGATTTTTCTTCCTCACGCTGTCATTTTTTTCCTGTTAATCTATCCTCATGATCTTTTAATTGTTTGTCTCTTTTTTCCTCAGTTTCCCTCTTTGCCATCAACTTGTCTTCTATGTCACTGACTCGTTCTTCTACCTTGTTAACCCTCTTCGTTAGGACCTCTAGTTTGGATTGCATCTCATTCAATTGATTTTTAATTTCTGCCTGATTAGATCTAAATTCTGCCATCATGAAGTCTCTTGAGTCCTTTATGCTTTTTTCTAGAGCCACCAGTAGCTGTATAATAGTGCTTCTGAATTGGCTTTCTGACATTGAATTGTAATCCAAATTTTGTACCTCTGTGGGAGAGAGAACTGTTTCTGATTCTTTGTTTTGAGGTGAGGTTTTCCTTCTGGTCATTTTGGTCAGTGCAGAATGGTCAAAAACACGTTGTATTGGGAAAAGGAGAAAAAGAGAGAAGAGAAAGTAGAAAAGAAAAAGAAAAAGAGAAAAGAAAAGAAAAAAGAAAAAAGGGTGGGGGGAAGTAAACAAATCAAAAAACAGAAGACAAGGGGGTGTATCCTCTGATTCTGTATACTCTCAATCCCTTGTCTTCCCCTGGGACTTTCCAGTGTTGCTTGGTCAATAATTTGTTTTTCCCCTGTCTAGCTGGTCTTCTGGGGGATTGGCCTGCTGTGCTGATTTTCAGGTGTTAGCACTTGGGGAAGGTTCTCAGCCCCCTGCCTGGTGCAGGGCTCAGTGAAACATGTTTAAGCTATGTATCCGGTGAGGCCACTGTGAGGCTCAGTAGGGGTTGTTTACCCCGTGAGGCCCCAGGAGGAGCAACCCCAGTGGCGGGGCCAGCTCTGCAGCCCTGGAGTCAGCTCCCGCAGTAGCTCCAGAGCTCTCGGTCTGCAGGGCCTGGAGGCTCCGGGGCGCGGCCGCTGATCTGCTCAGCTCGGGGCAGGAGCATCCTTGCTGTCCTGGGCCCTCCTGGCCTCTGCCTGTCCCGGGGGAGGCCGGATCCTGGGCCGTGTCCGGCGCCCTGTGCTCCAGGGCCTGCGCTGTTGGATTCGCGCTCGTGCTCCCGCCCCGCAGCCCCCTTCGCGGAGCCGCCGCCCGAGCCCCTCCGAGCTGCTCCGGGTCCCGCCGTGCGCGCTGCAGCCCTTAGGGAGCTCGGAGCACTCCCCCGGGGCGCAGGTGTCTGTTAGTGTCCCCGGGAGCCCGAGGGCATCCCCGCCCTCCTGGGTCCTGCTCTAACTCCCTGCGGGCCCCTTGCCGCCCGGGAAGGTTGGTGCAGCTCCTGCTCCTCCGGGACGGGGCTCTCCTGTCCTGGGGACACTCGCCCTGGCCTCAGCCCGGCTCCTCGCGGGGCCCCTCCCCCTCGGAGGCCTTTTGTTTCTTTATTTCGTTTTCCCCGCCTTCCTACCTTGATGGAAGCGTGAACTCTTCTCACTGTAGCATTCGCTGGTCTCTCTTTAAATCTCAGGCCGAATTCATAGATTTTCAGGATGATTTGAAGTTTATCTAGGTAATTTGGTGGGGACAGGTGACTTGGGGACCCTACTCTTCTGCCATCTTGCCCCTCCTCTCCAGTCTTTGTCCTTTTGTGAGTGTATTATTTTGCTTAGCATAGTGTGATCAAGTTTACTGACATTTTAGCATGTCAGAATTTACTTTCTTATTAACACTAATATTCCATTGTGTGTATAGAGCACTGTTTGTTTATCCATTCATTCTTTAGTACACACTAGAGTTGTTTCCACCATTTGGGTATTGCAAATAATACTGCTATGAAAATGCGTATGTAGCTACATCTTAACATCCCTGCATTCAGTTCCAGGTACAATTTCTAGATCATGTGGTAATTCTATTTTTAATTTTTTGAGGAACCACAATACTAATTTCTGTAGGGGCTGCACAATTTTAGATTACCAACAATGGTGCACAGGAGTTCCAAATTCCCCACATTATTTCCAGCACTTGTTACTTTCTGTTTCTTTGATAGTGAACATCCTAATGGGTGTGAGGTGGTACCTATTGTATTTCTGATATACATTTACCTGGTAAATTAGTTATGTTGAGCATCTTTTCATGTGCTTTTTAGCCATTCTGTGTTGGAGTAATGTCTATTCAAGTCCTTTGCATATTTTTAATTGGGTTGTTTGTTTTTGTTGGAGTTTGTTCTTTATATATTCTGGATATTAATCCCTTATCAGATCTGTGATTTGCAGATATTATCATGCATTCTGTAGGTTGCCCTTATACCCTGCTGATGGTATCCTTTGATGCAGAGAAGTTTTTAATTTTGATGTAGTCCAGTTTGTTTATTTTTACTTTTATTTTCTGTGCTTTTGGTATCATATCCAAGAAATCATTGCCAGATCTAATGTCATAAAGCTTTTCTCCTATGTTTTCTTTTTTTTAAATTTTTTTTATTTATTTTTATTTATTTATGATAGTCACAGAGGGAGAGAGAGAGAGGCAGAGACACAGGCAGAGGGAGAAGCAGGCTCCATGCACCAGGAGCCCGACGTGGGATTCGATCCCGGGTCTCCAGGATCGCGTCCTGGGCCAAAGGCAGGCACCAAACCCCTGCACCACCCAGGGATCCCTCCTATGTTTTTCTAGAAGGCTTTTGTAGTTTCAACTCTTATGTGTCGGCCTTTGATCCATTTTGAATTCATTTCTAGGTGTGATATTGGGTCCCACTTGATTCTTTTGCATGTGGATATGCAATTTTCTCCAGCATGATTTGGTGAAAAGTTTGTCTTTTTCCCATTGAATACTTGTGG
This sequence comes from Nyctereutes procyonoides, assembly GCF_905146905.1. Lineage (NCBI taxonomy): Eukaryota > Metazoa > Chordata > Mammalia > Carnivora > Canidae > Nyctereutes > Nyctereutes procyonoides. Next base: position 171,648 of record NW_026575131.1, on the reverse strand, counting down.
CATCCTTGTTGAATATCTTTCAACCATATATGTGAAGGTTTATTACTAGGCTCTCTAGTCTATTCTATTGATCTACATGTCTGTTTTTATGTTAGTGCCACACTGTTTTGATTACTGTAACTTTGTAATACGTTTTAAAATCATGGCATGTAAAACCTCCCACTTTTTCTTTCCTTTTTTTGTGATTATTTTGGTTATTTGGGGTTCCTTGAAATCATACAAATTTTTTCTTATGATTTTATTTCTTTATTCATGAGAGACACAGAGAAAGAGGCAGAGACATAGGCAGAGGGAGAAGCAGGCTCCCTGTGGGGAACCTGATGTGGGACTCGATCCCAGTACTCCCAGATCATGACCTGAGCCAAAGGGAAATGCTCAACCACTGAGCCACCCAGGTGCCCCTGATAATGCATTTTTTTTCCCATTTTTATTTTTTTTTATTTTTTTTAATAAATTAATTTGTATTGGTGTTCAATTTACCAACATACAGAATAACACCCAGTGCTCATCCCGTCAAGTGTCCCCCTCAGTGCCCGTCACCCATTACCCCCACGCCCCGCCCTCCTCCCCTTCCACCACCCCTAGTTTGTTTCCCAGAGTTATGAGTCTTTATGTTCTGTCTCCCTTTCTGATATTTCCCACACACTTCTTCTCCCTTCCCTTATATTCTCTTTCACTATTAAAAAAGATTTTATTTATTTATTCATGAGAGACACACACACACAGAGGAGGAGGGGGCAGAGACACAGGCAGAGGGAGAAGCAGGCTCCATGCAGCGAGCCCGATGTGGGACTTGATCCTGGGTCTCCAGGATCACACCCTGGGCTGAAGGCAGCGCTAAACCACTAAGCCACTGGGGCTGCCCCTTATATGCATTTTTAAGTGGATTATTCTCTTTTGCAAAAAAATACCATTGTGATTTTGATAGAGATTGATAATAATGTCCATCTTTCATTTCTAGTTTTGAGTCTTTTCTTTTTCCTAGTCAGTGTAGTTAAAGATTTGTGAATTTTGTAGATCTTTCCAAAGAACCAAATCCTGATTTCATTTTCTCCTTTTTCTATTCTTTCTTTCTTTCTTTCTTTCTTTCTTTCTTTCTTTCTTTCTTTTTTCTTTTCTTTTCTTTTCTTTCTTTCTGTGTATATTTTTCTTTCTTTTTGTGTATTTTTCTTTCTTTCTTTCTTTCTTTCTTTCTTCTTTCTTTCTTTCTTTCTTTCTTTCTTTCTTTCTTTCTTTCTATATTTTTTATTGGAGTTCAATTTGCCAACATATAGTATAACATCCAGTGCTCATCCCGTCAAGTGCCCCCCTCAGTGCCCGTCACCAGTCACCCCATCCGCCACCCACCTCCCTTTCCACTACCCCTTGTCGTTTCCCAGAGTTAGGAGTCTCTCATGTTTTCTCACCCTCTCTACTTTTTCTCACTCATTTTCTTTCCTTTCCCCTATAATCCCTTTCACTACTTTTTTATATTCCCTGTATGAGTGAAACCGTATGATGATTGTCCTTCTCCGATTCACTTACTTCACCAAGCATAATACCCTCCAGTTCCATCCACATTGAAGCAAATGGTGGGTATTTGTCATTTCTAATGGCTGAGTAATATTCCATTGTATATATAGACCACATCTTCCTTATCCATTCATATGTCGATGGACACCGAGGCTCCTTCCACAGTTTGGCTATTGTGGACATTGCTGCTATGAATATTGGAGAGCAGGTGAACTGGCATTTCACTGCATCTTTATCTTTGGGGTAAATCCCCAGCAGTGCAATTGCTGGGTCATAGGGCAGTTCTAGTTTTACCTCTTTGAGGAACCTCCACACAGTTTTCCAGGGTGGCTGCACCAGTTCACATTCCTACCAACAGTGCAAGAGGGTTCCCCTTTCTCCACATCCTCTCCAACATTTGTGGTTTCTTGCCTTGTTAATTTTCCCCATTCTCACTGGTGTGAGGTGGTATCTCATTGTGGTTTTGATTTGTATTTCCCTGATGGCCAGTGATGCAGAGCATTTTCTCATGTGTTTGTTGGCCATGTGTATGTCTTCTTTGGTGAAATTTCTGTTCATGTCTTTTGCCCATTTCATGATTGGACTGTTTGTTTCTTTGCTGTTGAATTTAAGAATTTTCTCTTTATCTTTGAAATTTGCAATTTTCACTATTAAGTGTCGAGGTGAGGTGTTGAACATTTTTAATTGATTTTTTGGGGGGTCCTCTATCTGTTGGGTCTGAATATCTGTTTCCTTCCCCATATTAGGGAGGTTCTCAGCTATGACTTATTCAAATATACTTTGTGGTTCTCTCTCTCTCTCTCTCATCCTCTTCTGGAATCCCAATTAGATGTATAGTTTTCCTTCTCAAGCTATCATTTATTTCCCTAAGGCTTTCCTCATGGGCTCTTAATTGTTTTTCTCTTTTTTCCTCAGCTTCCTTACTTGCCATCAAATTGTCTTCTATGTCACTCACTCTTCCACCTAATTAACCCTAGCAGTTATAAAGCATCCAGTTTGGATTGAATCTCAGTTAAAGTATCTTTAAGCCTGATTAGGTTTCAGTTCTGCAGTAACAGAGTCTCTAGAGTCCTTTATGCCACCAGTATCTTTATAGTCGTACTTCTGAATTGAATTTCTGACATTGTATTTGAATCCACATACAGTAACTCTGTGACAGAGAGTATTGGTTCTGGTTTTCTCTTTTGTGGTGAATTCTTCCTTCTAGTCATTTTGTCCAGTGTAGAGTGACTGTATGAGCGGGCTGAGTCAAAAATATTAACCACGTCCTATGTAAAATACACCCTAGAGAACTCCGAAGAAGTCAGAGGCCAGAAAATAAAGGAAAAAAGAAGAACAGAGCAAAATAAAACAAAAGGACCACTAGAGGTGGAACATACTGATGGGATTTGAGCCAGAGTTCAATGAACAGTTTATTGACCAAGTTGTGGACAGGGTTATGGGAAACCATCAAGATCCAGTGAAGCACCCAGGACTGGCAACAACAGGAAGTGATGATTAGTCTAGGCCTAAAGGGGCAAGAGGATGGGTGGGAGTGGGGATGGTTCTCAGAACCCTGGAGAGCTGAACCTACAACCTGTCAGTTGTAGGAGAGGGCCATCTGGCTGGAGCTGAAGGTCTGTGTGAAGGAACACAGCCACGGGGCAGTGGGAAGTTCACAGAGATACACCTACCCCATTCTCACCTTTGCTGTCCTGCTGGGGCCTTTCCATGACTCCCATTGGTCAGAACCAACCAGAAACAACAAGGCAAGGGAGCTAGCTTGTATATGCAGCTCTATGTGTCAGCCTTCCAGGCACAATCCAGACCCAGGGAAGTACCTGGAGGGTACCTTTCATCATCACAGTCTGAATCGATGAAAACAGCCTGTTTGATGCAGCCAGTAAGGAAAGATTTAGAAAACCTAAAACTTTGATAGGATCCCATAGGATTTCACGTAGAACCCCTATGCCTGTTAAACATTAAAAGACATTTTAAAATGTTCAAGTGTATGTGATCTAAATGCACATTTGGGAAGGGCCTCCCCAACCTCTTCTGCTGAGATGAATCTAAGTTGATCACTCTAATAGATGCCCCAACTTTCACTGATTTTCTCTTTGCATTCTTAGCAAAAAGCCACCAAGCCTGTGCTTAGGCTGGCTGACTTTGTTTGTTTGTTTGTTTTAAAGATTTTATTTATTTATTCATGAGAGACAGAGGCAGAGACACAGGCAGAGGGAGAAGCAGGCTCCCTGCAGGGAGCCCGATGCAGGACTCGATCCTAGGACCCCCGGATTATGACTTGAGTCAAAGGCAGATGCTCAACTACTGAGCCACCCAGGTGCCCCTAGACTGGCTTTGTTGCTCCAGCTCTTACCCTAACATCTCTGGGACTGCCATTCCAGGGTAGAGCTGTGTCCATCTCCTTGATTGAGACCTGGCCCCTGGGTCTCCTCCCTGTGGTTTATCCTACTGGCCTGGTCTTCACTATCTTGCCCTGCTTCCTTCTCTGCCTCTTACTGGCTTAATAAGTTCCCCACAGTCCTAGAAAATGGACCATCTAATGATGTTCACACCAAATCCCACCAGCATCCTGGACTATCTCAGCATCCACATAGATAACTCACCCCAAACCCAAGCCTCCCAATTTTTGGACAGCTTCCTCTCCAGTGATGTTCACCTCCATTCCACTTCAGCTGCCCAGGCCCCTTGCCTGGTCTTGAAATACTTACACATGCTCCAAAATCCTATTACTTAACATCCCACCTCTTCTCATGGCTCCCTTCCCTCTAGTGCTCTTCCTCCCTCATCTCTATGAGGTCTGCTAGCTCCCCAGCCCTCCCCTCCTCCTCCTGCACCTCTTAGCAACACTCCCTTTCCTGTTTAGCCTCAACTTGGAAATATCACATCTTGAGAAGGAATGCCTTTCTGATACATACTCAGGGGTCATGGGCCAGTAGCACCCCTTAACTGAAGAGTACTAGAGTTGGAGTTGGCTGACTGATAGGAAACAACAAACAGGCATGCGGAGTCCAGTAAGCACCTAGTGCAGTGGGGAGCAGAGAGTGGAAACAAGCCTGCTGTTTGGCACAGGGCAGCTCTGTGGCTATGTTCTGCTCCACCTTGGTCCCTTGTCCCTGTGAGCACCCCTGAGGTGGGTACCTGTCTATTTGTGAAGGAAGAGTCACCTGGGACTCCATGGGTGTTCCTTGGTGCATCTGAGGAGTCCATCATGCCAAAAACAAAAGTATCCCCTTATTTGTTCATGAAAAGTAATTCCATTTTTCCCTTGGAGTTCAGGAACTTCATGAACTCAGTACAAAGGAGCTAGGAAAATACATTTATCTATGTCCCAAATTTTGCTGGCAAGTGCTATGAAGTTAGGAGCTGACTACCATTTTTAAAGGAAGAAATCATATTTCTGATCTTGTTTTTTTATCCTGAGAGAAGAAAGATTTAAGCATTTCTTAAATGGGATGATTTGCAGGGGTCATGTTGGGGTGATTAGTGGTCATCTGAGATGTGACTTGCTGGAGGAGGGGGAAGAAGGGAATTGTGGGTGTTGGGGAGAACGTGGCCAAAGACCTGGCTGAGGGCACAAGCTGGCTTCCCAGCAGGAGTCTTCTCCCTGCTGTCTGTGGATGAGCTTGAGAGTCAGGTGGCCCTGGAATGTCATGTGTACTTGAGCATGGGAGAGATGGTCTGTGACACCATCTTATTCTTAAAAGGACTTCTGTCCTTATGTTTCCCACCCCCAGTCAGTTTTGAAAGCTGGCCAGAATAACTTGTTCTAATGTCAATGAAATGATATTTGCTGATTTCTCTCCTGAGAGACTGCCTTTTCCAGGAAGGCTTGGCCTGGCTTTGTGCCTGGCCAGACTTACCCTTTGTCCTTTTCTCTCCATCCTAGGCCAACACTGGACAAATTGATGATCCCCAGGAGCAGCACAGAGTGATCAGCAGTAACCTCGCCCTCATTCAGGTGACTCTCTCCTTTGTCCAATCGATGACTCTCCTCCCTGCTTTTGAATCTTCCAGGCCTGCTCCAGATAGGAAAGGTGACAACTAAGTAAGTGCTTATCCCTGCATTCTGGACTGAACTTCGGGAATGGGCCACCTGTCCACCCTGCACCTACCAGACCACACTCATATAGCACCTGGAGGCTCAGCTCAACTACAGGGCACCAGCATGTCTACCTGAAAGTAGATGCTGCTTCTAGGAACCTAAGGTCTCTCTAGCGACCACCTCCACCTGTCTTTTAAGACCGGCTTATTGAAAGATTCACCTGTACTTACTCACTCCTCTTTCTCATAGCCTGGACGGAGCTAACAGCTCTCTCTTCCCCCTATTTTGACTCAAGTTGTGCTTGCCAAGGTCACTGACATCCTAATTGGCATACCTTCTGCTCACCTCATACGCATGATCCTACTTACTTTTTCTAGAGCATCTGTGATTCTTCCTGCCTGGAGGGTCCTCCTAGGTCACCATCCTGCCTCTCAGCCTGTTCCTTTTAGCCTTTGCAGGATACTTTGCCCCCCCTTCCTCTATGCCTTTGTCCCTTAAATGTTTCATGCTCAGTCAGACTTGTACCTCCTTCTAGCAGACCCTCATTGGGCTAAATTCTCATCCTCGGAATCTCAGAGTATTACAGAGTCAGGAAGTCTGGGGCATGGGGAAACTGAGAAAAGGTTGGCTCAAGGCAGGAGAATAAGTGGCTTCATCCAGATCCTATGGGATTCTTTGGCCACTCAAACAACCCAGACTCAGATCAGATGGGCCTGGAGTTAAGGCTGTCATTTATCAACTGGGTGGCCTTGTGCAGGACACACAAGATTTGCTTAGCTGTATCTCTCTATCGAATTAGTTCACCTGAGTTCCAGAGTCCCTTTTTCTAGCTACCCACTGGGCATCTCCATCTACCTGTCCCAGAAGCATCCCCGAAACAGCTTAGCCAGATCTGGCCTCATCACCTCATCTTCTCACACTCCTCTCTAGTGAAGTTCCCAACCCTAAAGAGTTTGATGGTTGAAAGCTCATTTTGGAGGTTGACCAGCTGGTGGCCCTTGGGCAAGTCACCTCACCTTATGTATAAGATGGGCCATTGTGAAGTGTTAATTGTGGAGGGCTGTCGCACCTGGCCAGCTTGTGGTAGTCTCACAATCGTGGTTGCTGGGCCCATTAACCAGGCTAGAGACCAACTTGCCCTCAGAATCTCTCTGCTCTTCATCCTTATGTCCAGTTGCTGAGGAGTCTGCCTCTGAGTTGTGCTTGAATCAGCCTTGCTTTTCCTCTTCACCTTGGCCTCTTGGTCTCTGGCCTCACTGACTGAAAACCTCTTCACTGTTCTGTCCCAGGCTTCTTCCTCTCCAGTCCTCCTCTGGATGGCCCCTGAGTGACCTTTTCTAAATCCGAAACCTGATCAAGAATCCTTCTCCTAAAGTTCTGTTGCTGGTTGTTTTCATCCAAATGTCGGTCCAGCCCAGAGATGCTCCTGGTCTGGTCCTGTCCTACAGCCTCATGTTCCTTTGCATATGTGGTTGTCTCTCCTTGGACTGTCCTTTCTCTTCTGTTCTCCCGGCAGTGAAGCTCCAGTTGGGTCTCAGGTCCAGCTCGACACTGGGTACTCTTTGGGGCCTTGCACATGCTGCTGGGGTGGCCCTGGTTGCAATTCTGTGTTTAGATGTCTGCCTTCTCCACTTGAGCTGAGTCATGTGGGCCAGGCCCATGGCCTGTGGCTAAAGAACTTTGGAGACTAAATGAGATGCTCCTGATACCCTTAACAGAGGGTCTGGCAAGGGGCAGGTAATAAACCCCTCAGTCAGCGAATCCTGGTCCATAGGTGTGCACATTTCCGCATGATTGATGCTTTTAAAAAAAAAAAGATTTATTTATTTATCTATTTATGATAGAGAGGGAGAGAGAGAGAGGCAGAGACACAGGCAGAGGGAGAAGCAGGCTCCATGCTGGGAGCTCAATGCGGGACTTGATCCCAGGACCCCAGGATCACACCCCGGCCCAAAGGCAGGCACCAAACCACTGAGCCACCCAGGGATCCCCTGATTGATTCTTAGCATTCATTAAGTCCCACTCTGGGCCAGGCACTGGCTTAGATATTGTCCTGATCATGCATGGATATAATTTTTTCTCTTCCATTTTTAGAAAAGCTTAACACTAAATCGTAAGTGGTACAATAAATTTCATAATTGAGCTTTTAATAACTGTACTCTATCACAAATATACCCACAGGGACGCCTGGGTGGCTCAGCAGTTGAGCATCTGCCTTCAGCCCAGCATGTGATCCTGGAGAACCAGGATCGAGTCTCACATCTGGCTCCCTGCATGGAGCCTGCTTCTTCCTCTGCCTATGTCTCTGCCTGCTTCTCTCTCTGTCTCTCATGAATAAATAAATTTAAAAAAACTCTTAAAAAAAACAAATATACCCACAATATTTAACAACTTGTAGGGCCCACGGAGAGCTGGTCTGGAAGGGCCAAGGCAAACTGTCCAAACTCAGCCCTGTTCCACTTCATTTGATTGTCACCACGAGGATGCACCTGCAAATGTTTGTAGGCTTCTACTCGACAAATTATACTGCAATGAAATTGTTCTCTTTTTGCATGTACTTCTTAAGAGCTCTTCCCACAAGTTCACAAGGTTTGAACAATTTAAAGTTCTGGATTTTTCAAAAAAGGATTATAAAATATTTGAATTCTTAATAGCAAATAATAATAGCAGTATTAATATTTCAATTATTAGTTTCTCCATAACCTCACCAGCATTGAAAGTATTCTTCTGAATGGCTTTCTGCATTTGCTGATGTAAGTATGTGCCCATAGACAATACATGATACAACTTTCTGTGTTTTTTAAGCATAAAATGTATTGCACTGTACATATAATTCCGTAACTTGTGCTTTTAAAGTGACTTAATAAATAGAAAATCACTTAGACTAGCAGATAGTAAGCACTTAGTAAATATCAGCTCCAGCCATCATTATCACTATTACATGGTTCTTTATTCACATATGTGAATGTTTTCCTGGGAAAGTGCTAGATCATAAAGTATATGGATAAATTGTAGCCAGATTTACCACCCCCCCCCACAAATTCCTATATCAGTTTTACCATCTATGTATAGGAGAACCATTTTCCCATATATTTCTTAATGTGTATTTTTTTCCATTTTTTAATAATTTATTTTTATTGATGTTCATTAAAAAAATTTTTTTAATAATAAATTTATTTTTTATTGCATCCCGGGGATAAATCCCACTTGGTCATGGTGAATAATCTTCTTAATGTACCGTTGGATCCTATTGGCTAGTATCTTGTTGAGAATTTTTGCATCCATGTTCATCGGGGATATTGGTCTGTAATTCTCCTTTTTGGTGGGGTCTTTGTCTGGTTTTGGAATTAAGGTGATGCTGGCCTCATAGAACGAATTTGGAAGTACTCCATCTCTTTCTATCTTTCCAAACAGCTTTAGTAGAATAGGTATGGTTTCTTCTTTAAACGTTTGATAGAATTCCCCTGGGAAGCCATCTGGCCCTGGACTCTTGTGTCTTGGGAGGTTTTTGATGACTTCTTCAATTTCCTCCCTGGTTATTGGCCTGTTCAGGTTTTCTATTTCTTCCTGTTCCAGTTTTGGTAGTTTGTGGCTTTCCAGGAATGCGTCCATTTCTTCTAGATTGACTAATTTATTGGCATAGAGCTGTTCATAATATGTTTTTAAAATGGTTTGTATTTCCTTGGTGTTGGTGGTCATCTCTCCTTTCTCATTCATGATTTTATTAATTTGAGTCTTCTCTCTCCTCTTTTTAATAAGGCTGGCTAATGGTTTATCTATCTTATTGATTCTTTCAAAGAACCAACTCCTGGTTTTGTTGATCTGTTCCACAGTTCTTCTGGTCTCCATTTCGTTGAGTTCTGCTCAAATATTTATGAACTCTCTTCTTCTTCTGGGTGTAGGATCTATTTGCTGTTTTTTCTCTAGCTCCTTTAGATGCAAGATTAGCTTTTGTATTTGAATTCTTTCCAGTTTTTGGACGGATGTTTGTATTGCGATGTATTTCCCCCTCAGGACTGCTTTTGCTGTATCCCAAAGATTTTGAATGGTTGTATCTTCATTCTCTTTAGTTTCCAAGAATCCTTTTAATTTTTCCCTGATTTCCTGGTTGACCCTTGCATCTTTTAGCAGGATGGTCCTTAACCCCCACGTGTTTGAAATCCTTCCAAACTTCTTCTTGTGATTTAGTTCTAATTTCAAAGCATTATAGTCTAAAAATATGCAGTGGATGATCCCAAACTTTTGGTACTGGTTAAGACCTGATTTTTGACCCAGTATGTGGTCTATTCTGGAGCAAGTTCCATGTGCACTTGAGAAGAATGTGTATTCAGTTGCGTTTAGATGTAAAGTTCTGCAAATATCTTGAAATCCATCTATTCCAGTCTATCATTTAAGACAGAACATAAAGACTCCTAACTCTGGAAAACGAACTAGGGGTGATGGAAGGGGAGGAGGGTGGGGGTGAATGGGTGACGGGCACTGGGGGGGCGCTTGATGGGATGAGCACTGGGTGTTATTCTGTATGTTCGTAAATTGAACACCAATAAAAATAAATTTATTATTTAAGAAAAAACTCTTGTTTCTTTGGAGATGTTGTGCTTAGAAGATCTGTCGATTGTAGAAAGTGCTACATTCAAGTCACCAACTATAAGGGTATTATTATCTTAAGTATGTCTTAAGTTTGGTTATTAATTGATATACTAGGCAGCTCCCACATTTGGGGCATAAATATTCATGATTGTCAGGTCCTCTTTTGGATAGATTCTTGAAGTATGATATAGTGTCCTTCTTCATCTCTTACTACCGTCTTCTGGATAAACTTTAATTCATCTGATATAAGGATGGCTACCCCTGCTACTTTTGAGGACCATTTGAATGGTAAATGGTTCTCCAACCCTTTATTTTCAGGCTGTAGGTGTCCTTCTGTCTAAAATGAGTCTCTTGTAGACAGCAAATAGATGGGTCCTGCTTTTTTATCCTGTCTGAAACCCTGCGCCTTTTGATGGGGCCATTAAGCCCATTCACGTTCAGAGTTACTATTGACAGATATGAGTTTAGTGTCATCATGATACCTATTCAGTCCTTGTTTTTGTGGATTGTTCCCTTTGACTTCCTCATTCTATTACAGCATCCCTCTTAGTATTTCTTGCAGAGCTGGCTTGGTGGTCACATATTCTTTCAGTTTTTGCATATCTTGGAAGCTTTTCATCTCTCCTTCTATTCTAAATGAGAGCCTTGCTGGATAAAGTATTCTTGGTTGCATGTTCTTCTCATTTAGGACCCTGATTATATCCTGCCAGCCCTTTCTGGCCTGCCAGGTCTCTATGGAGACATCTGCTGTTAATCTAATATTTGTCCCCATAAATATTAGAGATTTCTTGTCTCTTGCTGCTTTAAGGATCTTCTCTTTATCTTTGGAATTTGCAAGCTTCACTATTAAATGTGAGGTGTTGAGCGGTTTTTATTTATTTTAGGGGGGGGGGGAATCTCTCTATTTCCTGGATCTGAATGCCTGTTTCCATTCCCAGATTAGGAAAGTTTTCAGCTATGAAATACATACAAATACATATTCTGGACCTCTGTCCCTTTCAGCGTCCTCGGGAACCCCAATTAAACATAGATTTTTCTTTCTGAGGCTGTCATATATTTCCCTTAACCTATCCTCATGATCTTTTAATTGTTTTTCTCTTTTTCCCTCAGTTTCCCTCCTTGCCATCAAATTGTCTTCTATGTCACTGACTCGTTCTTCTACCTCGTTAACCCTCGTCGTTAGGACCTCTAGTTTGGATTGCATCTCATTTAATTGATTTTTAATTTCTGCCTGATTAGATCTAAATTCTGCCATCATGAAGTCTCTTGAATCCTTTATGATTTTTTCTAGAGCCACCAGTAGCTTTATAATTGTGCTTCTGAATTGGCTTTCTGACATTGAATTGTAATCCAGATTTTTAACTCTGTGGGAGAGAGGACTGTTTCTGATTCTTTCTTTTTATGTGAGTTTTTCCTTCTAGTCATTTTGCTCAGTGCAGAGTAGCCAAAAACAAGTTGTACTGGAAAAAAGGAGAGAAAGAGAAGAGAAAAAAAGAAAAAGAAAAAAAAAGAAGAAGAAAAGAAAAAAGTTGGTGGGAAGCAAACAGAAAACAAAAAACAAGGGGGAGTATCCTCTGATTCTATATGCTATAAATCCCTCAACTTCCCCTGGAATTTTCCAGTGCTGCTTGGTCAATAACTTGCTTTCCCCTGTCCTTCCAGCTGGTCTTCTAGGGGAGGGGCCTGCTGTGCTGATTCTCAGGTGTGTGCACCTGGGGGAGATGCCCAGCCCCCTGCCAAGTGTAGGGCTCAATGGGAGTTGTTTATCCTGTGAGGCCCCTGCTCAGTCCCAGGCACAAGGTGACACCAGTAGGAACAACAACAGTGGCGGCTGCCAGCTCTTCAGCCCTGGAGTCAGCTCCCGCAATAACTACCGCAGCTCTCAGTCTGCAGGGTCCTGGATGCTCCAGGGGCGGGGGGCGCCGATCTGCACAGCTTGGGGGCAGGAGCGTCCTCGCTGTCTTGGGCCCTCCTGGCCTCTTCCCATCCCGGAGGGAGAGCTGGATCTTGGGCTCTGTCCCCCGGCGCCCTGGGCTCCGGGGCCTGCACAGCTGCAATCGCTCCCAGGGCTCGCACCCCCCCACCCCCCCCCCCGTGTGGAGCCGCCGCCTGAGCCGCCCCCCCCCCCCCGCCCAGCTGCTCCCGGGTCCCCACCAGGCGGGGGCTGCAGCCCTTTAGGGAGCTCGGCTGCGGGGTGTGGCAAACTCTCCCCTGGGGCGCAGATCCTCTGTTCGTGCCCCTGGCAGCCTGTGGGCAACCGTGCCCCTCCTGGGGTCTTGCCCGAGCTCCCTGTGAGCGCCTTTCTGTCCGGTAAGGTTTGTAAAGCTCCTGCTTCTCCGGGCCTGGGCTTTCCTGTCCTGGGGGCACTGGCCGGGCAGTCTTAGCCCGGGTCCTCGTGGGGCCCCTCCCCCTTGGATGCTTTTTTTATTTAGTTTTTTCTGTCTTCCTACCTTGATAGAAGCATGAACTCTTCTCACTGTAACATTCCAGCTGTTCTCTCTTTAAATCTCAGGCCGAATTCGTAGATTTTCAGGATCATTTGAAAGTTATCTAGGTAATTTGGTAGGGACAGGTGACTTGGGGACCCTACTCTTCTGCCATCTTGCCCTGCCTCCCAAAACTATGTCTTGATAATGAATATGCCCTAACTTCCTCTTTATCTTTTTTTTTTTTCAAATTGTCTTGGCTGTTCTTGTACATCTACTCATCTTTGTGAATTTTAAGATGAGTTGTTAAGTGCCATGAAAAGTCTTGTTGGGACTTTGATGGGAATTACATAGGCTAACTTGGGGAACATTTTTCATCCACATATATGGTAGAGTTCCCCGTTTATTCAACCTTCTTTATAACACAGCATGTTTCCATTGAGACATTTGAATTACAGTTGACCCTTGGTTGACACAGGTTTGAACCCTGCAGGTCTGTTTCTGTACAGATTTGTTTCAATAAATATAGTACCATAGATGTATGATTCCTTATGATTTTCTTAATTTTCTCTTCTCTAGCTTACTTTATTGTAAGAATACAGTATATAAAACACATAACACACAAAATATGTGTTAATTGACTTTATGTTATGGTAAGGCTTCTGGTCAATAGTAGGCTATGAGTAGTTAAGTTTTGGGGGAGTCACGAGTTATACACAGGTTTCAACTGCACAGCATGTCAGTGCCCCTAATGCCTATGTTGTTCAAGGGTCAACTGTACTGATAACAGATGCCAGTATCTGATATTCCGACCTGCACCTCACAGTACTGGCTTGAGTGAGTGGCAGTGCTGTGTCTCCACTGAGATGAGATGAGATGAGATGAGATGAGATGAGATGAGATGAGATGAGATGAGATGAGATGGGAACTGCAGCTGGGATTGAGGAGAATGTAGAGAAAGGGGAATACTAGCACAAAGGGCAAGTGCCTAGGAAGGAAAGTCAGGGAGAGAGATGGAAAGTGTGCACAGAGACTCCTAAGGTGTAACTGTGGGTCATGGAATGTTTTCACCTTGTAGGGGAGGTTGGTTGTCTGGGTAGCTGGAGATTACAGAGCACTTTTTGCCCAGAGCAGTGAGAGGAGCCATGAGCAAGAGACTAGGGGCCCTTGGCCAAGGGCTGAGGAAAAGATTAAGATTTCCTGATGGAAGATGGCACTGAACTAGCTGCAGAATAGGAAAACAGTAGTTTTCAAGGGAGTTGGATTGAAGCAAGGTGTCAGTCTTTGTCTTTACCAGGTTGGAGGGGCCACTGGCAGATTTTAGGGCAAGGGAAGGGAGGTAGTGATGAGTGGCATACTGACATCTCCAAGTCAGAGAGGAGGCGGAGTGAAAGGCAGAGAGGAGCAATGGTGGTCAGAGGCACCTTCCTTCATGTTTCTGATTTCTGCCCTGACAGGTGCAGGCCACAGTTGTGGGGCTCCTGGCTGCTGTGGCTGCCCTGCTGCTGGGTGCTGTGTCTAGGGAGCAGTTAGACATTGCAAAGGTGGAGTTGTTGTGTGCCAGCAGCATCATCACTGCCTTCCTCGCCGCATTTGCCCTTGGTGAGCTGTGCCCCCACCCCAGTGACCACCCTCTCCTGGATCTCTCCCTGCCCCATTCCTCAGTGTTCTGCTCTCAGCTCTTTGTTTCAATTCCTTGAGATGTGAAAGATGGGAGTGCCGATGATGAAGCCTCACCTGTCCTGCCAGGGTAAGGAGGAGAGCCTGTTGGGTTTCTAAGACCCCTGTTAAATTAAAGGTGGGCAGGGAGGATGATGAGTCTGCTCCTAGGCAGGGTGTGTGTGCCGAGTGAGCTGCTGACTCCACTTCTCTTCCCTCTGCTTGTTTAAAAAACTGGACTTCACTCATTAGACACATTCATCTCCTCATTCATCCATCCACCCATCCTTCCATCCATTCACTTACTCATTCAGTCAGTCAGTCTGTAAACTTTTCTTGAGCATGGCTTGCATATGGGCCTGTGGTAGGCTCTGGAGGCTGCAGTCACGGTGAGGAGCAAGGCTCAGATGTTAACTTCAATGTCATCTCTGCAGAGATGTCTTTTCTGACTACGTTTGAACAAATTCTGCCCTCTACCCTTCCCCCAGTTGCCACCATGCTCTTCTGCACCATGTACCTATTTTCCTTTATAGCACTTGTGAAAATCTGTAATTATCCACTTTTTCCATTCATTTGCTGTCTCACCTGCTAGCTAAAATGTCAGCTCCTCAGAGAGGGGCCCTGCTTCTCCTATTCTGCCCTGATCACACTGCCTGCCACACATCAGATCTTCCTACATGTATGCAGAAGGCAGGAAGACACAAGCATTGACAGATATAACCCTGTCTTCAGGGAGCTCATGCATGTCAGTAGCAACCACAGTGACTGGGCAGTTACCATAGAATGTCACCTAGTCGCTCGTTACTCAGCACTTACTGAGTGTCTACTGCATGCCAGGCACCGCTGCAGTGCTAGGGATGCTCTGTTGAGTGACTGCACCATGTTGCGATGTTTATATTCTGATGCAGAGTGAGACATCTGTACATGAGCACATAGATAATTTCAGCAAAGTGCCAAGTATCTCCTTTCTGAGCCCTCGCTGATCAGAAATCTAGGGAAGCCTCCCTCCCCTGCCCCCATTGACAGTTATGCTTTCTTTTCATGTCCTGTTTGTGTACTTCAAATGCTTAATCATTTATTGGGCACTGTCTGTTCTTCCACCTGACAAACATTTACTGTATGAATACAGAGCCTGATGGTTATTTTCAGTACCTAAAATAGGCATATTACCAACTCTTAAATGTTTGCTGAATGAATAGACTTAATTCTGGTTCTCTTCTGGACTGCATGTCTGACCATCTCTTGCAAACCGTGTGCAAGCGCAGGAAAGAATAAGTGAAAATGTAAATTGGATTTGCATTTGCTCTTCTGTCCCTCAGCTGACTGCTCACAAAACACCTTTGAGCTCAGCGTTCTGTAAGATAATGTGGCAGGTTATTTGGCGGCCTCTCTTCCTCCCTCTGTTAATGTATATATATAATCAGGAGGGAGGGTAGGAGGGCAGAAACCCAGGAAGGGATCCACAAACTCTGCTTCCCTGGGTAGGATGTGTGCTCCTGGTCAGGTTCGTGTACCAGTCTGGCCAAGGAAAGAACAGGATGAGTGCGCCATACCTTCTGGAGAATTAGAGCCCAGGAGATCTTTGACATGAAGTCTCCTCTGAATACAACACAATCAGATGATTCAGGAGGGCACTCCTGTTCCTGTGGGATCCTGTGAGAATGCCATTTCTAGCTCCCATTTTATAGATGAGGAAACCGAAGTGCAGCTCAGCAGCATGGACATAGCCTCGTGATCCAGAGATGTGTAGACGTTCCAAAACTTTGCTGGTGGCTCATAGTGGGACCTTAGCATGACTGTGCTGTAAAGCCAGGTGGTGGGAAGTGCTCTCAAACTGGTGGTGTCTATGTAGTCCCATGGGACTGTCACCAGATCATCAGCTGCGCAGACTCAACTTCACTTAGAACTGACATTTCAAAAGAGATAAAGTAGCTATGAGCTGGTCACAAAATAAGGCACAGACTGAAGCCAGTGGTGGCAGCGTTAGTATGGCATTGAGGTGATAATTATATTTAGAGTTACAGAATCCCGGGTAAAGTGTTAAAACAACAATAGCCAAGATACAAAGTACCTTCTTAAAGACCCAGTGGATTAAGTCCTAGGCAGTGGCTGAGGGCTGGAAGATGGTACATGACACTCGCCTCAGAACACAGGGTTGGGATGGGAAGTAAGACCCTGGGGGGTCTCCAGCACGGCACCTGAAAATCCAGCCACCTTCCCCAGCAGAGGCCACCTGTTGCCTGCACCTTGCCGGGCTCCTGTTCCCCAGAGATACGGCCCCACTGTGGGCACTGCACTGCAGTCTGCATGTGCTTCCACATCCTTCCCTCTCTTCCTACCCTGGGCCACCTACATGCCACCCTATGGCTCTCCCAGCACTCTCCGCCCCTGCCAGTACTCCCTCTCACAGACTTTGCTCCTAACAAACGTCTCCTGTGGCCAATCCCACTGAGGCACCTGTTTCTCCAGGGATGCCAAGGGACACAGGAGGCGATGCTCTGCCCCCGGGGCTCCACTGCTCAGAGCAGTTTCAAAGTCATTTTTCCTGTAGTGAAGGGCTGTGAACTTCGTGTCTGTAATTCTAGGTTTTTTGGGAGCCCAGGAATCACCTTCCTGCTATCTCCCCCATGGGTTTGAGTGTATCATCAAAGCTCTCAGGCTGCTCCTTGACATTACAGCCACAAGTCATGGGGTCTTGCCCGCCCCCCCCCCGCCCCCGCACAGCCTTCTCAGGCTCCAGTGTAGCGGTCAAGTGGAGTGTCAGAGCAGTGTGGCTCCAGGCCAGATCTGCGTGGTTAGACGTGAGTTACCGAGCAGCCCCCTGACCACCTTCTCATCCTGTGCTTTGAGTTTCCTGTGTTTCTTCTCTGCAGGAATGCTGATGGTCTGTATAGTGATTGGCGCTCGGAAGTTCGGAGTCAACCCAGACAACATTGCCACACCTATTGCTGCCAGCCTGGGGGACCTCATCACATTGTCCATTCTGGCTTTTGTTAGCAGCTTCTTCTATAAACACAGAGGTAAGGAGTGCCCCAGAGAGGAGGGGTCCATAGGCAAGGCTGGGTCCAACGTCCGCACCCAGCTTGCAGTATTCAAATCAGGAAGCCGTCACACAGAAAGGAAACTCTGGGGTCTGCCATAGGATCAGAAATCCTACTTTTCCAGAGGCAAAGCCTGAGGTCATTCAACAAGTTTGAGGTGTTCTCCAGCAGGTACCTGAAGCTCTCCCAACCATTCAGGTTGGCACATAGGTTATCAGTCTCCGCCTTAGGTCAAGGGTGCCAGAGGAGGCCAGGGAGGGCTGGAGGCTGGCCTGGCCATTTCAGTGCATCCTCATAGGTTAACAGAGTTCCATGGGAAGGCAATTCACACTGGACGCATACAAACCCCAGGAAGGGACTCCCAAGGACGAATGTCACAGCCATGGGCAGCGGCAGTAGCCTGTGCTCTCTGTACCCATGTGAGGCAGGAGAGGCCCACGGCTCCTCCGAAGGTAGCCCAGTGTCCTGGTCAGCAGCTGAGGGAGGCACTGACACATCTTATATGACAAGCCCTCGAGGCCAAGGGCCTGATTCTGCCAGGGGTCTCCCCAGGTCTGCCCTGGGAGCACCGAGCTTTGCTCACACCCTGGGCCGTGTAGATAGGCAGCATGCCTCTTGCCAGATGGTTCTCACCGGCTAGGTTTGCACAGCTGACTACTCCACTCTGAGCATCACAGTGGTCACTTGCCCCCTAAACTGGCCACCCATAATTGTTTGGATCTATTAAGTGTGGATTCTGAACATGGTCACAACCCTGAGTGCCAGGGGGCAGGTGGCATCAGTCCATTTTCATGGCTCACTCCAGCTTGAGAAAAAGGACAGAGGGCATGAGTAGCTTCAAAGCTGGCCATGTTCTGGGCCCTAGGAGACTCTTGGTTGCCAAGAAGGTCACCTTGGGCTGGCCTCAGCCAGCAGCAGGACTGGCATCATTAATTAACTCTGGCTTCAGTCCTGATTTCTGTGTGTTGGCTTGAATCCTGGTGGGCCACCTCTTTGCACTGTAGTCTCACATATGCCCATCTGAGGAGTAGCTGAGAACATGAAATGAGTTTGTGCTTGGGAAGTGCTGAGCACACAACTCACCCATGTCACAATTCCACCAATGCACCATTAATAATAATAATAAGGTTGGGGTGGGAGGAGATGGAAGAGGGTACTTATGTCAAGAAAATAGCAAAAAAGAGAAGTGAGGACAAAGAGGAGCTTCTCCAAGTTGCTTTAATAAGATGGTAAAAAATTCTTTGAGAGATGTTAGGTGGTCTACCTTAAGCTGCCAGGGACAAAAGTGTCTCCTTAGACCTCTGGCACCCTTAGCTCTCAGCCTACCCCTCATCTTTGCAGCCTAGGCTGTGGCCCAGCAGGCCATGCTCATGTGCCCTGGCACACATCCCCTCTCTCCCCACAGAAAATCGATATCTAACACCGCTGGTCTGTATTGGCTTCATGGCCCTGATCCCCATGTGGGTCCTCATTGCCAAGCAGAACCCACCCATCATGAAGATCCTGAAGTTCGGGTGGTTCCCAATCATCTTAGCGATGGTCATCAGCAGGTGAGTGTGAGTGAGGGCTGCCACCACCTTCTCCCTTCCCCTGCCACCCCCAGCCCTGTGGACAAGGAGAGTAGCCTAAGAGCTGCAGAGCTGGAGCCAGGGTGGCACTCACTTCCTCCATGATCATGGTGCCGGTTGAGTCATACCTCTTTGTTCTTCATCTCTTTCCCTCTCACCAAGAACCTTAGGCCTTCCTTATTCTGAGAGGCAGTCCTATTTACAATTTCAGGAGCACCGGAGAGCCAGGAAGAGCTGAACCTGGGAATATCAGATGAGTGCACTGCCGCCATGGTCCCCTCATGGTGCTGCAGGACCCTGGGTCTCCCCTCCTGGGATGCCAGAGCTCTCACTGGCCTCGACCCATGCTAGGCTGCAGGTTCCAAGGCAACAGCTCTGTGGACACCATTTGTACAGCAGAGCTGGAGGGACCTGGGGGCTGAGGGATGAGTGGTCCTGGGCCCTTCAGCTGAGCTCAGGTCTTCCACCCTCAAACTCCATCCTCCAGAGCCCTTTCTGTTAGTAGACCTGGATGGGGGTCACCCCAGTCTTTTCTGAGGTGCTCTCTAACTGTAAATCTCAGGGAGACGCTGTTATGGTCTAGATGTTGTTGCTTCCAGAAAGCTCCTGGGATCCTTTTACAGACCAATTTAACCTGTCCAGGGCTGGAGGGGCAGGGCAGCCTTTGCTAAGCTACAGGGGCTGGTGGGAGTTGAGGTCTTGTTGTGGCATCCTTGAGCACAAGGAGCATGAGGATGCTCCTGCAGGTTCCATTTTCTGCTCAGGAAACAAGCATTTCAGTGGCGGTTCAGGCGCTGTCACGTGGGAGAGCCCAGCCAGCTAGGTGGCCTTGGAACAGAGTTTATCATACTTTTTTAATGGGCTGACATTATCTGATGGGCCTTCTGAAACAGCAGAGGCTCAGAACAGAGGTGGACCAGCAAGTGTGCGTAGTGCAGGGGAGCCTGGGGAAACCAGCTTAGCTATAACAGATTTTGTGGAGGAGTCAGGAAAGTATTCACTAAGCTGAGAGGGCAATGCTGATGAAACATCCCATATAGGGGTGAAGTGGGTCACCTACAAGGGTAAACTAACCATTTGTCCTCTACCTTCTCCCCAGTTTTGGAGGTCTCATCTTGAACAAGACTATTTCTAAACAGCAGTACCAGGGCATGGCCATATTTACTCCCATCATCTGTGGTAGGTCCTGGCAGCAGCATCACCTGGGGCCCCGGGGCCGGGGTGGTGGAACCCGCACAGCAGCCCCTTCAGAGATCTGGCCCCACACCCTCAGAGACCGAGTCGGGAAACAGCCATGGCCATGCTTCTGCTGGGCAGTAGCTGCTGGGTTGGCTTGTCTCAGGTGGAAGGAGACCCCCCGAGGAGAAAGCCCTGCCCACTGCTCCGCCAGCCCACACCCTTTTCTTCATAGTCACCCCAGAGACTTGAGCTTCCCATGGAGCTAAATCCCCCACCTTGAAAGCACACAGTGTCTTAGCCAGGGTTTACTGGCTCCTGCGGACTGCAGGTGGCTTCAGAACTGGGGTGTCATGGTTTGGCTTTATATGTTTTTAAACTTAGATTCATTGATGATATTCAAAACTCAGACATTTGTACATAAAAATGTGGACTTCAGTCTTCTCCTTAAAAAGTAAGGCTATGACAATAATGAATTTATGCTCTGGGTGAGGTGAGAATCAGCTCCTCCTGAGAGACGACTTGTGCTGACGACTTTGCCTGAATCGCCTCCATTCCCCATAGTCTTTCACCTGACCCTTCACTGATTCACGTTCTAGGCTTAGACTCTGTGGGCATTTGTGGTGAGGACCTCTCTTTTAAACAAAGCTTGGTTCATGTCCAGCTTCTGATAAGGATCTGTAAATGGGACCAGCTGGTTGGGAGAGGAACCAAACATGATGACTTACTGTGCACTTTGCCCTGGTGCTCTGGGACTGCAGAAACAGGCTTCAAAGACCCTTGAGCACTCCTTCTCCTTACTTCTGTGGGAGCCCTGGTGATTGTTCCTTGCATGTCAGTGGGCCACCCAGCAGGTTTTCTCCCAGCACAAGGGGCTGGCCACCTACAGGGCAGCAGTAGACAGATAAGGCCCCACTGTTTAAAACCTGGAAAGATTTCCTTGGATGTCACCAAGTGAGATGCCTCTGGGGTCACATGAGTAGTTTGAATGTGCTCAGCAGGTGTGACAGTAACCGGGTGGTAAGGAGTAGCAGGGAACAGTTCACACTGCAGCATGTGTTCCTGGTGTGGACAGAGTGGGGCCTGCTCAGCTCCAGGAAGTAGCTGCTTGGCAAGAATGGAGGTCTGGAGTGGCCTGACCTGACTTGTTAGGAGAAGCTAACAATTAATGTGAGTTACTTCTTAAAAGTTTTTTCATTTTTTTTTAATCGTGAGGGTCTAGCAAGATAGATCTGCAACTGTGCTCTGCCCATAGACCATTTTTTGTATCCAGGGCAGTTGGTTTCCCCCTCTGGAGCTCACTGGGGCATATCTGGCCCAGTGAGGGGTTGTTCCCCAGGGGGCTGAGGAAATAGAATGGGGGCAGTCCGCCCACCCTCTAAAAGAGATGGCTATGGGTTGGCCCCATTCTCGGCCAGCCCCAAATCCTGGCCCTGAAGAGGTACCTTGGCATAGTTTCTGTCACCTGGGCCCCGTGGTCCTGTCAGAGTGGGCACAGTCTGCTCACTGTGGAAGCAGGGGCCTCAGCAATAAGCCCCAGACCCATTGCATCTGTTTTCTCCTCTTCCTTGCTGCTGTCCCCCACTTTCTTTTCTGTCTCCTTCCCACCTTAGGGTAAAAAATATCCTTTCATGATCTCAGATGTTCCAGTCTGTAATCTGGTTCCTTGAGTGGCACATCAAGATACCTTCCATAGACCTTCCCATCACTGTCCTCCATCCTCCCTCCCCCTTCACACTCATCCCTTTGCCCAACACATACATGTTAAAAACCTACTTTGCCAGTCATACTTCCCTCACCATAAGAGTTAGCTGTCAAGGTGATGCAGTTATCACCTTGATACCTCACTCACAAAGTCCAGTTTACCCTGCTTGGGGCCAAACAAGATCTGTGACCAAGTGGTAGGGATGAAGAAGAGATACAGTGCTGAATCAGTCAAGAAAGGCTTCCTGGAGGACATAGACTTACAATAAGGGAGGAGAAACAACATTCTTTTCCTCCTCCCAGGTGTTGGTGGCAATCTGGTGGCCATCCAGACCAGCCGGATCTCCACCTACCTGCACATGTGGAGCACGCCTGGTGTCCTACCCCTCTGGATGAAACAGTTTTGGCCTAACCCATGCTCCACGTTCTGTACCTCAGGTGGGTCTGGTGTGTTCCAGAGGCCACACAGCCACTTCTTTAAACAAGTAAAACTTGCTGTCACTGGACTCTGGTCTGTAGTGACAGATGCCTAAGACCAGTACCGACCTCAGCACAGATCATCTTCAAGGACGCAGCTCTTCCTCCCAGAGACTTGACTCTCCACCCTGCCTCTAGTTGACTTACTGATTCATTCAAGCATTTACTGAAGGTCTGGCAGGTCCTAGGTGCAGTGATGAGTCAGAGAAACATGATTCTTGCCCACAGGGATATGCATAGTCCAGAAGAGCAGATAAACACACCAAAAAAGGGACCTTTAACTACAAATTGTGGTATCTTTTAAAATACAGAAGCACAGGGTGCATTGAAAGGAATTTCAGGAGATACTGAGATTTGGGTTTAGAAAGTTCCTCTCTGAGGATCACAGGGGGCAGGGGATGGTGCGAGGGGAGGGTGGGGGGGATGCATGCAGGAGTGCTTGAGGTGGGGATGGGGGCAGGGGGACGGCATGAGCAAAGGCCCAGAAGCAGGAAGGAGCTTGGTAAGTCTGAAGAAGTGAAAGGCCAGTGAGGCCTGAGCATAATGAGCAGGGGAGAGGATGGAGGAAGCTGAGACCAGAGAGGGAAAGAGGAGTTAATTATTTTAGGGCCTTGAAGCTTGAGGAAGGGAGACTGGGTTCTATTCTGAGAACCACTGGAAACCATCACAGGTCTTTTTTCTTTTGATTACTTTTAAAAATTGGATCTTTTCTCCCATTGCATTTTCTTTTATCATTTCCTTTCTGTTTCAAATACTAGCCATTCTTTTAGGATAAGTTTGTTGGCACATCCTAGAAGGATATTTTTGCTGGATGTAAAATTCAGGGTTGATGGTTCTTTTCAGCACTTGAAAAATGTACCACTTTCTTCTGATTTCTCTGGTTCTGATGAGAAATTGCTGTCATTCAAATTGTTTTTATTGTATACAGGGTGACATTTATCTTTTGTTTATTTCAAGGCTTTTCCTTGCTTTATAGTCTTTGAGTTATGATGCACATTGGTGTGGGTTTCTTAGGGTTTATTATATTTGGAGTTCACTCAGCTCCTTGAATACATGGATTTATCTTTTGGCAAATTTGGGAAATTTTAAGCCATGATTTTTTTTTCAAATATGCTTTCAGCCCCACTCTCTTCTTTTCCTCTGATATCCTGATGCCATGAATGGAGGATCTTCTGTTACAGTCCCACAGGCCCCTGAAGCTCTGTTCGATTTTTCCCCAACGAATTTACTCTCTCTTGTTCAGACTGGCTAATTTCCATGTTTTTTCTTCAAGTTCACAGATTCTTTCCTCTTCCCTCTCTAACTCTGCTATTCATCCTTTCATTGATTTGTTTTGGGTTTTTTTGGCTATTGTACTTTTTCAGTTATAAAGTTTCCACATGGGTCTTCCTTGAATCTTGTTTCTTTCTGGAGACTTTGTTTTGTATTGCTTTTTACCAAAACTTTCTATTTTCATCATTTGTTTCAAGTATATTTGTAATTGCTGGTTGAAGCACTTTTATAATGGATCCATTAAAAATGCTTTTAGATAATTCCATCTGCATCATCTCATTCTTAGTGTCTGTTGGTTGTCTTTTCTCATCACATTGAAATTTTATTTCTTTTATAAGAAGGGATTTCAGAGTGAATCCCAGGCATTCAAGGTATAGGTTACAAAACTCTGGGTCTCATCGAAGTCTTTTTCAGTTACCTCTCCTGACACTGCACCACTGAAGGAAATGGAATGCATTGCTTCCTTACTGCTGGGGAGTGGTTTGGGTGGAATCCCAGATTTCCACCACCCCCACCATCCATACCATCTCCATTCACACACTGAGGGAAGAGAAGCACCTCATTGCTGGTGGTCTGACACCACCCTGACAGAGAAGGAGAGAGATGCCTTGTTATTGCTGCCCACATGGCCTTCACAGACAAGATGGGGTGGGGGTCTCATTACCACCAAGCAGAGTACCACTTACTTTCCACTAAGCCTTCTCTATCACACCTCAACTGGAAATGATGAGTACCATATTCTACCTAGAAGTCAAGGCTCCCACTTGGATCTTTGCTGATGGAAGTGGGGCTGTCATTTTTTCCTGTGATGTTTGACTGGAATAGAGCAGTTGTTGTCTAAAAGTTTTGTGTTGTGCTAGGCTGTCCCTCTTTTGGCTCTTTGGTTAGACGAAGCAGGCTGTTATTGATTTTTTTTTTTTTTTTTTGGTCTGTGGCCATTGAAATTTCTGGGTTGCTGATTTCTCCAGCATCTGGTCTGGGATATATGAAGCAAAACTCCCTCCAAACACCAAAACAACTCAGAGAACTCCCCTCAGTGTTGTTGGTCATGTCCCTAGGCCTATGGCCAGCTCATCTTTCCTCTCCACCTTTTTATTTTATTTTTTAATAATAATTTTATATTATACTGGTGTTCAATTTGCCAACATACAGAATAACGCCAGTGCTCATCCCGTCAAGTGCCCACCTCAGTGCCCGCCACCCAGTCACCACCACCCACTGCCCTCCTCCCCTTCAACTACCCATAGTTTGTTTCCCAGAGTTAGGAGACTTCCACGTTCTCTCTCCCTTTCTCATATTTCCCACTTATTTTTTCTCCTTTCCCTTTATTCCCTTTCACTACTATTTATATTTCCCACATGAATGAGACCATATAATGTTTGTCCTTCTCCGATAGACTTACTCAACTCAGCATAATACCTTCCAGTTCCATCCATGTCAAAGGAAATGGTGGGTATTTGTTGTTTCTAATGGCTGAGGAATATTCCATTGTATACATAAACCACATCTTCTTTATCCATTCATCTTTCGATGGGCACCGAGGCTCCTTCCAGTTTGGCTATTGTGGATATTGCTGCTATAAACATCGGGGTGCAGTGTCCCGGTGTTTCACTGCATCTGTATCTTTGGGTAAATCCCCAGCAGTGCAAGTGCTGGGTCGTAGGGCAGGTCTATTTTTAACTCTTTGAGGAACCTCCACACAGTTTTCCAGAGTGGCTGCACCAGTTCACATTCCCACCAACAGTGTAAGAGTGTTCCCTTTTCTCTGCATCCTCTCCAACATTTGTGGTTTCCTGCCTTATTAATTTTCCCCATTCTCACTGGTGTGAGGTGGTATCTCATTGTGGTTTTGATTTGTATTTCCCTGATGGCATGTGATGCAGAGCATTTTCTCATGTGCGTGTTGGCCATGTCTATGTCTTCCTCTGTGAGATTTCTGTTCATGTCTTTTGCCCATTTCATGATTGGATTGTTTGTTTCTTTGCTGTTGAGTTTAATAAGTTCTTTATAGATTTTGGAAACTAGCCCTTTATCTGATACATCATTTGCAAATATCTTCTCCCATTCTGTAGGTTGTCTTTTAGTTTTGCTGACTGTATCCTTTGCTGTGCAAAAGCTTCTTATTGATGAAGTCCCAATAGTTCATTTTTGCTTTTGTTTCTTTTGCCTTCGTGGATATATCTTGCAAGAAGTTACTGTGGCCGAGTTCAAATAGGGTGTTGCCTGTGTTCTCCTCTAGGATTTTGATGGAATCTTGTCTCCCATTTAGATCTTTCATCCATTTTTAGTTTATCTTTGTGTATGGTGCAAGAGAGTGGTCTAGTTTCATTCTTCTGCATGTGGATGTCCACAATTTTCCCAGCACCATTTATTGAAGAGACTGTCTTTCTTCCAGTGGATAGTCTTTCCTCCTTTATCGAATATTAGTTGACCATGAAGTTGAGGGTCCACTTCTGGGTTCTCTATTCTATTCCATTGATCTATGTGTCTGTTTTTGTGCCAGTACCACACTGTCTTGATGACCACAGCTTTGTGGTGCAACCTGAAATCTGGCATTGTGAAGCCCCCAGCTATGGTATTCTTTTTTAAAATTCCCCTGGCTATTCAGGGTCTTTACTGATTCCACACAAATCTTAAAATAATTTCTTCTAATTCTCTGAAAAGTCCATGGTATTTTGATAGGGATTGCATTAAACATGTAAATTGCCCTGGGTAACATTGACATTTTCACAATATTAATTCTGCCAATCCATGAGCATGGAATATTTCTCCATCTCTTTGTGTCTTCCGCAGTTTCTTTCAAAAAGGTTCTATAGTTTTTAGGGTATAGATCCTTTCCCTCTTTGGTTAGGTTTATTCCTAGGTATCTTATGCTTTTGGGTGCCATTGTAAATGGGATTGACTCCTTAATTTCTCTTTCTTCAGTCTCATTGTTAGTGTATGCAAATGCCACTGAGAATGTGAACTGGTGCAGCCACTCTGAAGTGTGTGTGGAGGTTCTACAAAGAGTTAAAAAATAGACCTGCCCTATGACCCAGCAATTGCACTGCTGGGGATTTACCCCAAAGATACAGATGCAATGAAACGCCGGGACACCTGCACCCCGATGTTTATAGCAGCAATGTCCACAATAGCCAAACTGTGGAAGGAGCCTCGGTGTCCATTGAAAGATGAATGGATAAAGAACATGTGGTTTATGTATACAATGGAATATTACTCAGCCATTAGAAATGACAAATACCCACCATTTGCTTCAACGTGGATGGAACTGGAGGGTATTATTCTGAGTGAAGTAAGTCAATCGGAGAAGGACAAACAGTGTATGTTCTCATTCATTTGGGGAATATGAATAATAGTGAAAGGGAATATAAGGGAAGGGAGAAGAAATGTGTGGGAAATATCAGAAAGGGAGACAGAACATAAAGACTCCTAACTCTGGGAAACAAACTAGGGGTGGTGGAAGGGGAGGAGGGCGGCGGATGGTGGTGACTGGGTGGCAGGCACTGAGGTGGGCATTTGACGGGATGAGCACTGGGTATTATTCTGTATGTTGGCAAATTGAACACCAATAAAAAATAAATGTATTATTTTTAAACGATAGAAAAATAAAAACTTAAAAAAAAAAAAACAAGAAATGCCACTGACTTCTGCACATTGAGTTTGTATCCGGCCACACTGCCAAATAGCTGTATGAGTTCTAGCAATCTTGGGGTGGATCTTTTCGGTTTTCTATGTAGTGTATCAAGTCATCGGGGAAGAGAGAGAGTTTGACTTCTTCTTTGCCAATTTGAATGCCTTTTATTTCTTTTTGTTGCCTGATTGCTGAGGCTAGGACTTCCAGTACTATGTTGAATAGCAGTGGTGAGAGTGGACATCCCTGTCTTGTTCCTGATCTTAGGGGAAAGGCTCCCAGTGCTTCCCCATTGAGAATGATATTTGCTGTGGGCTTTTCGTAGATGGCTTTTAAGATGTCGAGGAAAGTTCCCTCTATCCCTACACTCTGAAGAGTTTTGATCAGGAATGGATGCTGTATTTTGTCAAATGCTATCTCTGCATCTAATGAGAGGATCATATGGTTCTTGGTTTTTCTCTTGCTGATATGATGAGTCACATTGATTGTTTTACGAGTGTTGAACCAGCCTTGTGTCCCGGGGATAAATCCCACTTGATCATGGTGAATAATCTTCTTAATGTACTGTTGGATCCTACTGGCTAGTATCTTGTTGAGAATTTTTGCATCCACGCTCATCAGGGATATTGGTCTAGAATTCTCCTTTTTGCTGGGGTCTTTGTCTGGTTTTGGAATTAAGGTGATGCTGGCCTCATAGAACGAATTTGGAAGTACTCCATCTCTTTCTATCTTTCCAAACAGCTTTAGTAGGATAGGTATGGTTTCTTCTTTAAACGTTTGATAGAATTACCCAGGGAAGCCATCTGGCCCTGGACTTTTGTGTCTTGGGAGGTTTTTGATGACTTCTTCAATCTCCTCCCTGGTTATTGGCCTGTTCAGGTTTTCTATTTCTTCCAGTTCCAGTTCTGGTAGTTTGAGGTTTTCCAGAAATGCGTCCATTTCTTCTAGATTGCCTAATTTATTGGTGTATAGCTGTTCGTAATATGTTTTTAAAATGGTTTGTATTTCCTTGGTGTTGGTGGTCATCTCTCCTTTCTCATTCATGATTTTTATTAATTTGAGTCTTCTCTTTCTTCATTTTAATAAGGCTGGCTAATGGTTTATCTATCTTATTAATTCTTTCAAAGAACCAACTCCTGGTTTTGTTGATCTGTTCCTCAGTTCTTCTGGTCTCGATTTCATTGAGTTCTCCTTGAATCTTTATTAACTCTCTTCTTCTGCTGGGTGTAGGATCTATTTGCTGTTTTTTCTCTTGCTCCTTTAGGCGTAAGGTTAGCTTTTGTATTTGAGTTCTTTCCAGTTTTTGGATGGATGCTTGTATTGAGATGTATTTTCCCCTCAGGACTGCTTTTGCTGTATCCCAAATATTTTGAACGGTTGCATCTTCATTGTCATTAATTTCCATGAATGTTTAAAATTCTTCCTTAATTTCCTGGTTGACCCTTTCATCTTTTAGCAGGATGGTCCTTAACCTCCACATGTTTGAATTCCTTCCAAACTTATTGTTGTGATTTAGTTCTAATTTCAAGGCATTATGGTCTGAGAATATGCAGGGGATGATCCCAATCTTTTGGTATCGGTTCAGACCTGATTTGTGACCCAGTATGTGGTCTATTCTGGAGAAAGTTCCATGTGCACTTGAGAAGAATGTGTATTCACTTGTGTTTGGACGTAAAGTTGTGTAGATATCTGTGAAATCCATCTGGTCCAGTGTATCACTTAAAGCTCTGGTTTCTTTGGAGATGTTGTTCCTAGAAGACCTATCGAGTGTAGAAAGCTCTACATTGAAGTCACCAAGTATAAGTGTATTATATTCTAAGTATGTCTTAACTTTGGTTATTAATTGATTGATATTCTTGGGGCTCCCACATTCGGGGCTTAAATATTCATGATTGTTAAGCCTTCTTGTTGGATAGATCCTTGAAGTGTGATATAGTGTCCCTCTTCATCTCTCACTACAGTTTTTGGGATAAAGTTTAATTTATCTGATATAAGGATGGCTACCCCTGCTTTCTTTTGAGGGCTATTTGAATGGTATATGTTTCTCCAATCTTTTATTTTCAGGCTGTAGGTGTCCTTCTGTCTAAAATGAGTCTCTTGTAGACAGCAAATAGATGGGTCCTGCTTTTTTATCCAGTCTGAAACCCTGCGCCTTTTGATGGGGTCATTAAGCCCGTTCACGTTCAGAGTTACTATTGAAAGATATGAGTTTAGTGTCATCATGATACCTATTCAGTCCCTGTTTTTGTGGATTGTTCCATTGGACTTCTTCTTAAAGAAGATTTTTAAGAGTCCCCCTTAAGATTGCTTGTAGAGCTGGCTTGGTGGTCACATATTCTTTCAGTTTCTGCCTGTCTTGGAAGCTCTTTATCTCTCCTTCTATTCTGAATGAGAGCCTTGTTGGATAAAGTATTCTTGGCTGCTTGTTCTTCTCATTTAGGACCCTGAATATATCCTGCCAGCCCTTTCTGGCCTGCCAGGTCTCTGTAGAGAGGTCTGCTCTTAATCTGATCTTTCTCCCCATATAAGTTAGGGATTTCTTGTCTCTTGCTGCTTTAAGGATCTTCTCTTTATCTTTGGAATTTGCAAGCTTCACTATTAAAAGTCGAGGTGTTGAGTAGTTTTTATTGATTTTTGGGGGGATCTCTCTATTTCCTGGATCCGAATGCCTGTTTCCCTTCCCAGATTAGGAAAGTTTTCACCTATGATTTGTTCAAATACATATTCTGGACCTCTGTCCCTTTCCGCACCCTCGGGAACCCCAATTAAATGTAGATTTTTCTTCCTTAGGCTGTCACTTATTTCCCTTAATCTATCCTCAGGATGTTTTAATTGTCTCTTTTTTCCTCAGTTTCCCTCTTTGCCATCAACTTGTCTTCTATGTCACTCACTCGTTCTTCCACCTCGTTAACCCTCGTCCTAGGACCTCTAGTTTGGATTGCACCTCATTTAATTGATTTTTAATTTCTGCCTGATTAGATCTTAATTCTGCAGTCATGAAGTCTCTTGAGTCCTTTATGCTTTTTTTTTATAAATTAATTTTTATTGGTGTTCAATTTACCAACATACAGAATAACACCCAGTGCTCATCCCGTCAAGTGTCCCCCTCCGTGCCCGTCACCCATTCACCCCCACCCCCCGCCCTCCTCCCCTTCCACCACCCCTAGTTCGTTTCCCAGAGTTAGGAGTCTTTATGTTCTGTGTCCCTTTCTGATATTTTCTAGAGCCACCAGTAGCTTTATAATCGTGGTTCTGAATTGGCTTTCTGACATTGAATTGTAATCCAGATTTTGTAACTCTGTGGGAGAGAGGACTGTTTCTGATTCTTTCTTCTGAGGTGAGGTTTTCCTTCCAGTCATTTTGCTCAGTGCTACTGCCAAGAACAAGTTGTATTGGGGAAAGAGAAAAAGAGCGAAGAGAAATAAGGAAAGAAAAAAAGGAAGAAAAAAAAGGGAGCAAAGAAATAAAAAAACAAAAATAAAACAAAACAAAAAAACAATGGGAAGTATCCTCTGATTCTGTATACTGTAAATCCTTCTACTTCCCCTGAAACTTTCCAGTTTGCTTGGTCAATAATTTGTTTTTCCCCTGTCCATCTAGTGGTCTTCTGGGGGAAGGGCCTGCTGTGCAGATTTACAGGTGTTAGCACTTGAGGGAGCTGCTCATCCCCCTGCCTGGTGCAGGGTTCAGTGAGTGATGTTTATCCTGTTTATCCGGTGTGGCCACTCTGAGGCTCAGTGGGGGTTGTTTTTGCAGTGGGGGTTGTTTTTCCTGTGAGGCCCCAGGAGGAACAACCCCAGTGGCGGAGCCAGCTCTGCAGCCCTGGAGTCAATTCCCGAAGGAACTACGGGGCTCTCCGTCTGCAGGGCCTGGAGGCTCCGGGGCGGGGCCGCTGATCTGCTCAGCTCGGTGCAGGAGCGTCCTTGCTGTCCTGGGCCCTCCCGGCCTCTGCCTGTCCCGGGGGAGGCCGGATCCTGGGCTGTGTCCCGGCGCCCTGTGCTCCGGGGCCTGCGCTGTTGGATTAGCGCTCCCGCCCCGCAGCCCCCTCCGCGGAGCCGCCGCCCGAGCCCCTCCGAGCTGCTCCGGGTCCCGCCGTGCGCGCTGCAGCCCTTAGGGAGCTCGGAGCACTCTCCCGGGGCGCAGGTGTCTGTTAGTGTCCCAGGGAGCCCGAGGGCATCCCCGCCCTCCTGGGTCCTGCTCTAACTCCCTGCGGGCTCCTTTCCCCCGGGAAGGTTGGTGCAGCTCCTGCTCCTCCGGGACGGGGCTCTCCTGTCCTGGGGACACTCGCCCCGGCCTCAGCCCGGCTCCTCGCGGGGCCCCTCCCCCTCGGAGGCCTTTTGTTTCTTTATTTCTTTTTCCCCCATCTTCCTACCTTGATAGAAGCGGGAACTCTTCTCACTGTAGCATTCCAGCTGGTCTCTCTTTAAATCTCAGGCCGAATTCGTAGATTTTCAGGATGATTTGAAGGTTATCTAGGTTATTTGGTGGGGACAAGTGATTTGGGGACCCTACTCTTCCGCCATCTTGCCTGCCCCCCTCCACCTTTTTAAATCTCTTATGTTTGATTTATATATAATGTTCAAGAGTTTTAACTGTATTTAATGAGAGGAATAGGAAGAAATATGTCTAGCCATCTTGTCTTAAAGTGGAAATTCCTATTACATCTTCTGATTTGTCATTTATATACAGAAAATCTATTTTTTTTCTCTATTATTTCTGTACCTTAGTTCAGGCTGCTATAATGGAGGTATAGAATGGGTCTATCATAAACACAAGAAACTTATTTTTTATAGTTTGGTGGGTGTAAGTTCAAGGTCAAGGCACTAACAAATTCTGTCTGGTGATGGCCTGCTTCCTGGTTCTTAGACAGTTGTCTTTTTGTTGTGTTGTTAACATGGTGGAAGGGGCGAAGAAGCCTTGTGAGGTCTCTCTTAAAAGATTATAAGCACTAATGGCATTCATGAATGTTGTGCCCTTATAACCTAATCATTTCCAAATACAATCACATTGAGGGTTAGCTTACAACACATGGATCTGGGTCGTGGAGGGCACCCAGTAATAGCAGCATCTGACTATTTTACTGAATTTTTATTTACGTAGTGTTTCTATAGATTTTCTTGAGTTTTAGTGTCAGCTGCCAATAGCAATTATTTATTTTGCTTCTACTTTTTTTCCAAAGAATCTTCATAGCTTGTCTACTTTTTCATCATGAATAGATTTTGGAGCTCTTGAGTATTCTCACCTTTCTCTACATATTATTTTATGGTAGTGTTTTTAGCTTCTAAGCCTTATGATCATTCCTCCTCTTTCTTATTAGCTTGATGAAATATATTAACTCAGAGACAAGTGGAGACTTTTTATTGAAACTCTATTTCTGTTTGAGAAGTCAGTCGCATTCACATGTTACAGTTTTTAAAGTGTGAGTGTTTGGGGCAGAGAAGTCATACTTTTTGCAGAGTCTCAAATTCTTTGAGTGCTGAAGCCAAAAGAGAATGTGTCAAATAGATCCCAGAGGTATAGCATGAGGAAGGGGCTGCCTGAGGCCCCCCATGAATGTCCCACCCTTCCATGGATTACTAATTCCACATGCTGAGCCTTTGTTCTTCCACATTCCAGAGCTCTCTTCCACCTTAAGCCCCTTGCATGTTCTCTTTCCTCTGCCCAGAGTCCTCTCCTCCAGATTCATATGTCAGTTTATATGTCATCTTCTCTAGGGGGCTTCTAGTCTCTAGTATTCATCATACTAATATACACTTTGTTCTCTACTACCTTACCCTGGTTTATTTTCCCCTTAGAACTGGTCAATTTCAAATGATGTTTCTTGTTTGTTTCTGCTACTCACTTCTGGGTTTTTTTTTCTTCCCTAAAATGTCAGTTCCGTGAGGGAAGGGACAGGATTGTATCCCCATCTGCTAGAACATGCTTGCCATGTAGTAGGTGCTCAGTAAACACTCATGTAGTAGATAAATGAATGTGGATGCCTCCCTGGAGACGGTCACATGCCAAGGTGGCCTCTGCTGTCCAACAGGTCATACAACATCCTTGGTTTTGTCTTTTCCAGAAATTAATTCCATATCAGCCCGAGTCCTGCTCTTTCTGGTGGTTCCAGGCCATCTGATTTTCTTCTACATCATCTACTTGGTGGAAGGCCATTTGGTCCCAAACAGTAAGATCTTTGTGGTGTTCTATCTGCTAGCAAGCCTCATCCAGGTAAGGATAACTATAGCAATATCAGAACAGCATTCGGTGGTTAGTTAGATTTATCTCCTTGTCCTGGGAAAGATGCTGAAGGGGTAAGGGTGGTGGGTTCCTGGACATGGCAGGGTACAGCCCCCATCTTCTAAGAAGTCAACTTATGCAAGCCCAAGGGCATGATCCAGACACAGAGGCCACTCCACATTCACACTTCACACTGCACATTACACACAACACATGCTATACTGCACACTTCATAAGGTACACTCCCGACAAGGAACACTCAGTACTACATATAGCATGCTGGACACACCTTACCAGAGGATCAGAGGATGAACCTAAAGTTGCAGCCAGTTGTCATGAAGCAAGTTGTTTGAGGAGATCTAGCTGATGAAATGGGCCATGCAAATCACCCATCACAGATAGGGTGGGCAGAGACCCTGCTGGGGTGTTGCTAAAAGGTATATGTGGACTTTAGTCAGGGTTGGGTGGTTATAAGGACATGATGAAAGAGGTCAAGCTGATGCCTGCCTCTGGGTAATACTTTGCAGGCTGTCTGCCCAGACTAGATGGCCAGTGTCTCTCCTGGGACCAAGGTGTCCACAGAGATAACTGGGCACTGATGGGCAATTCTAGGAGGGCAATGCTAGAACCAGGGACTGACATTTTCAAATCTCCTTGAGTTAGGACACTTGCAGTCGCTGCATGTCCCTGACTCTGAAGGATAGGCTGGGGTACAGTGAGAAACTGTCTTGAGCAGGGAAGGGGCTGGAGTCAGCCTGGGTCAGGGGACCAAGGAGCCCTGAAATGAAATGCTAGGACTGTGCAGACTAGCCAGTAGCACTTTCAGGAATGGCTTACTGTCCAAAGCTGTTCATCCAAGGGCTTCCAGAAAACCCAAATTAAAGTCCCAGTAAGGTCTGTGTCTTGAGTTTCCAAGGACAGTGAGAGGAGCTGATGCGGCAGAGATGGTCTAACACTTAAGGATGACACGAGCAGGGCCTGACCACAGAGAGGGAGGCTAGGCAAGTATGGATGAAGGTGGCCTTTCTGCCTCTGCATGAGCTCAGAGCTGGGCATTGACCCCAAGAAAAGTGGGAGGAAGGAAACTCCCTGGAGTTGACATGGTCACCTTGGTTTCCGCCTTTGAAATCTGCTAGTGTTTCTTAGTGACACTTGGCTTTCTGACTTAGTTGTCATTTTTTGTGTGTGTCTTGCTTGCCAGGTGACGATTCTGCTGTACCTGGCAGAAGTGATGGTTCGACTGACATGGCACCAGGCCCTGGATCCAGACAACCACTGTATCCCCTATCTCACAGGCCTGGGGGACCTCCTAGGAACTGGGCTCCTGACTCTGTGCTTTCTTATCAACTGGTTTTTGAGAAGTGAAGCAGGGCTGGATGGCATCTCAGAAGCAGCATCTGTACCTCCCTAATGAACTCAGGCAGCCCCAGTTGCTCAGTTGAATTTTCCTTCACACCAGAAGAGTACAGAATACAGTTTCTCCCTGGCTGGGTCCTCAGGAAGGATGGTTGACATCCTGCCTCTGCAGTGGCCCTTTGTCAGTCTGCTAATGACACTGACGCACATCTTGACTCTGGAGTTGGAACCTGAGCCTGTGAGGGTGAGGGAGGTCTGAAATCAGAAGCTTTGTTTGTGTGTCGATGTGACTGCATGTTCCTGGACATAAGTGTGTACCCCTGTGCTTGGTGAGTGCACATAAGTGCACATGTATGTGTGGAGAGCAGGGGACTCTGGCCTGAAGATGCTGAAGGAAGAGACATGTCCAGTGCACTCAAGGGATATGCTGGCCCTGTTCTGTGTCCATGCAGCTTGGATTGGGGAGGAGCAGGAAGGAGACGCCTTCTATGCCCAAGCCTCAGGACTGAGCTATGGCTTAAGCACAGCCTTCACTGTGTCCAAGCTTTGTGGGCCATTCTGCTGGTGTGCCTGCAAATGTGCAACCCTTTCCAGGACAGCCTTCCTTGCACACCCTCCTTCTGCTCCTAGTACTTAATCCTATCAATGTGTTTTCTCTTTTTCTTTTTATGTTTAAGCAAAACTTCTGTTTAGATTTTAACAATCAGGGATGTATAAAATAAAACATAGATTATATTATACTTGGCCTTTCTCTCTTTTATTTTTTTTGTATATTTTTTTACTGGAGTTTGACTTGCCAACATATAACCCCCAGTGCTTGTCCCGTCAAGTGCCTCCCTCAGTGCCTGTCACCCAGTCACCCCATCCCCCCACCGACCTCCCTTTCCACTACCCATTGTTCATTTCTTAGAGTTAATAGTCTGAAATGATTACTACAACTAAGGTAAAACAAAAAATAAATTTAAAAGAAAACTGAGAGAGAGTGATATCTGCAGAATGGGAGACTAGGAAGCTCCAGCCCAACTTCCCCCAATGAAAACATCAACTAAACAACACGCTGACCAGAACAGCTTTGTGAGAGCTCTAAAAACCAGTTACATATCTGTAAAACCAAGTGAACACTCAACCAAGAAAAACCTATGCTCAAAAATGGGGATCCCATCATGTTCCCACCTCGATACCAGGGCCTACCATGTGCCAGAGGAATGCAAATCTGGGAGAGGGGAGCAGTCGTGCTTGCGGGAACACTGGAGTGCCCTGTGCCTTCCCTCATTTAACAGATGCCTGGTAGGGGGAGCACAGGACCACCCCCAAAAGTCTCTTCACAACTAGTGATTAACAGAGCAAGCTCTCTGCTGACCTGAGCCTGTTACAAAGGCAGGGCTGTGTCCTGCAGAGGTAGATGAAGAACAGCATCAAGGGTGCCCTTCAGAAAGCAAAGAATGCACAACACCTCCTCCAGGCCTGCCCATGATGGCCTTCAGGCACCCAGAGCCCTGCGTCCAAGGGAAGCAGCTGCTGGCGGACATAGCCCTTCATGCTCTGCTGCATGATGGGAGTAGCTACTGGGTCCCTGGGGGATGTGCTCAGGGCATCCTCCAGTGGCCTGCATAGATGTCGGCCATCCTCATTTTTTGAACCTAGGCAAGAGCAGCTACCTAGGCATTTTGGCTGATCAAGCTGCAGACCCACCAAGAAAGTTGAGGGAGTGATAAACAACACGTGTACTTCTTTCCCTTACCCTTTTCATGGCAGGCCCTGCACATTTACATGGCTTTGTGTTCCTGCTGAGAAACTGCATCCTCTGCTCTTTCTCCTGGGTCCTGTAATGGAGAAGGTTTGACAGCTGAAAGGAAGGGAAGATTTCAAGTATGAGCAGAGTCACCCGTGTGCAGGGAGACTGTACTGGGCAGAGCCAGATTGGCTGGCTTTTTGACTCACAGCCTGGCTCCCTGCTGGGCCATTCAGGACAGATCACTCACCATGAATCAGTGGTGCAGGCCCAGGGTCAGGTGCAGGGCAGTGCTAAGGAAGGGGGTGAGAGTGGCTGCAGAGATTTCCTAGACCCTGATGAGGCAAGGCTTCCAGTGCCTGGATGATACCAGGATCTACAGGGCCAGAGTCCTAGAAAGAGAAAATGGATGAGCGGTATAAAGAGGAACTGTGGAGAGCAAAGAGAGGAAGTGAAAAAGGATGAAGGAGCAAATACATTACAGGCACCATATTTTTTCATTCCTTGGAATCCCCTGAATCCACAGACTCATTTCCAATCGACAGCGCAGCAATGATTTCAGGGTGGGTGGGGGAAAGTAAAGTACAGAACTACTGGCAGTGATATCCTAGACCTCACTTCTCCAGGGTTGAGGTGCCCTGAATTCCAGATGATCTGTCCCTTCCTTAGGTCCTCCCCAGCCTGGGTCTTTTCCCCTGTGTATTGTGGAGGTTGACCTCTGACTTTGTACCTACAGTTCTATTCCAATATCCATAACAGTAGGGCCACATGAACACATGCTACGTGCCAGAGTTTGCCCAAGACGTTGGAAAGAGAGGATGGGGATGTACGTTCTGGAGAAGCCTGAGGAAATATCAGAGTGTGGTGATACCAGGGGCCTGATAGGAGGCAGGGCCAGGGTTGTGTGGCTGTACTACTGGATTGGAGGGGAGCAGAGACCCCTGCATTGCTCCCCAGAGTCTCTGTCCTGGACCTGATCAATGTCAGGTGGCAGGTGAGCAGGTCCATGAGAATAAGTCTGTGGTGGAGCCCCAACAGCCCCTTGACACAGCCCTCTAGAAATCCTACCATCCGAACTGGAGGGTATTATGCTGAGTGAAATGAGTCAATCGGAGAAGGACAAACATTATATGTTCTCATTCATTTGGGGGAATATAAATAATAGTGAAAGAGAATAGAAGGGAAAGGAGAAGAAATGGGTAGGAAATATCAGAGAGGGAGACAGAACATAAAGACTCCTAACTCTGAGAAACAAACTAGGGGTGGTGGAAGGGGAGGAGGGCAGGGGGTGGGGGTGAATGGGTGACGGCCACTGAGGGGGGCACTTGGTGGGATGAGCACTGGGTGTTATTCTGTATGTTGGCAAATTGAACACCAATAAAAAATAAATTTATTATTAAAAAAAGACTAAAAGGCTAACAAAACAAACAAAAAAAAAAGAAAGAAAAGAAATCCTACCATCCACTGAGAACTTCCAGAGCATGTGTGCAGAGGTCGCACTAAGAAGGAAACACATTTCTACATCACACTCAGGTGAGGTGTGGAGGGTGGCAAGGCCCAAACTAGAATGGAGCACGTGCAGAGCTCCACAGCAAATAGTCTTTAATGAATCCAGCTGCACGAGAGGTCTTGGAGGAGGAGGCAAAGTGAGGACAGAGACATGAACATGATGTGACATGTCCTGTCAGTTATAGACTTTACTTCCCACCCACCACCTGGCACAGCCTACAGGTCTCCAGGCTCAGGTATCTGGGAGCGAGTTCTTGTGTCGCCACAGATTATGTGCCCTGGAGGTCAATGACAAGAAAGATCCTAACTCTTTCATGCATGATTCCCAAGTGATGTCAACCAGACAGAACCGAGATTGGACATTTGATTTTGGCAAAGAGGGGAAAGTGTAGGGAAAGGTACTTTTTAGAAAGTGAGAACAGATGTTCACAAACCCCGCACACTGAACTCATGTTTTCTAGTATTATGTCACGACTATTTATGTTATAAAGTAGACAAATGTGATTCCTACACATAACTCATTTTCTTATCTGATTTCCTATGCAACTTGCTCAGTCTCCAAATGTGCAGCTCTAACCCAACTTTCCCCAGGGAATCTCTCCCATTGGGTTTACTCAGCATTGTTTCCTACCTGGAGATTTTCCCATCTCATTCCTTCAATCCTCAAGGTTCTCCACACAGAAATCTAGGGAAACATGGCATTAGCAATCTTGTTGTTAGGGAGGGGCCCAACCACTCTTCCTACTTTCATTGAGAGTGTGGTCAGTCATCAACTGTCTCCTGGATCTTTCTAGTGGATTCTCAGACCCTTACTGACTCGAACAAAGCTAGAGAGCATTATTGTAAGTGTAATATGCCAATCACAGAAACACAAATACCGTGTGTTTGTGTGACCACAAGGTATGTAAATAGTCCAAGTCATGGAAGTAGAGAGTAGAGGATTGATAGCCAAGCACTGTCGGGAGAAGGGAGTGGGAGGTGCTGTCATAGGCTTCAATCCATGAGAATTTGCCCCAACTCTGACAGATGTCGACCTGCATGGTGGAGGGTGGAACCTACATCCATACCTTTCACGATCTGTGGGCTGACCACGAGCATGTGTGCTTCCTATGTGTGTTCCACACAAAGGACTATGCCAAAATGAGTTCTTAAATACGTATTATGTATCCTGGGTTGTCCGTCCACTGAAGCCCCTCAAAATATGGGGCAAGGTGTGGCCCTGTAGATGAGCATTTCTAGGCATGTAATGGATGAGGGACTTGTTCAGTGACTGATGGTCCAATAGCTCAGTGACAACTGCAGGTCACTAGCCCAGAGCTACAGGATTGGGATGTGGGCATGAAATGCAACTTTGATTTACCCTGTTCAAAATACAGTTAAAATGGAAATTCGGTGAAGATGCTTAGGTACGGGTTCATGAACTAGAACAATATGGAAGGGTACATACATACAAAGTGATGATCAAAAGGTTTACTTTAGGATTTCCTTTCAATTTCCTTTTGGGAGCTTACTTTTGGTTTGATGAAAGAAAGACCTTGAAGCTGTTTATTATGAATATTATATTCTCAGACATACTTGTCCTCCAGACTATTCTTTTTAGGGGTTATCTTTAATCTCTTTTGAGAAGATGTAGAAGTACCCTTGGGAAGATGATTGAAACAGAGTGCCAAAGAAGACATAGGCATGGCCAACAAGCACGTGAGAAAATGCTCCGTATCACTGGCTATCAGGGAAATACAAATCAAACCCACAATGAGGTACCCCCCACACCAGTGAGAATGGGGAAAATTAACAAGGCAGGAAACAACAAATGTGGGAGAGGATATGGAGAAAGGGGAACCCTCTTACACTGTTGGTGGGAATGTGAACTGGTGCAGCCACTCTGGAAAACTGTGTGGAGGTTCTTCAAAGAGTTAACAATAGACCTGCCCTACGACCCAGCAATCGCACTGCTGGGGATTTACCCCAAAGATGCAGATGAGTGAAATGCCAGGACACCTGCACCCCAATGTTCATAGCAGCAATGTCCACAATAGCCAAACAGTGGAAGGAACCTCGGTGTCCATCGGCAATGAATGGATACAGACGATGTGGTCTATGTATACAGTGGAATATTACTCAGCCATCAGAAGTGATGAATCCCCACCATTTTCTTTGACGTGGATGGAACTGGAGGGTATTATGCTGAGTGAAGTAAGTCAATTGGAGAAGGACAGTGTATGGTCGCATTCATTTGGGGAATATAAAAATACTGAAAATGAATAAAGGGGAAGGGAGAGCAAATGAGGGGGAAATATCAGTGAAGGAGACAGAACACGAGAGACTCCTAACTCTGGGAAATGAACAAGGGGTAGTGGAAGGGGAGGTGGGTGGGGGGATGGGGTGACTGGGTGTCACACACTGTGGGGGGTACCTGACGGGATGATTACTGGGGGTTATACTATATGTTGGCAAGTCAAACTGCAAAAGAAAAAAAATGTCATTTTTATGAAATTTCCCCAGTGCCTGAAAGAGAAGAGAACTCTTCAAGTGCCAGCAATAATTAGAAAGAAGGACAAAAAGCATGGAAGTTCTGGACACTGGGCAATTTGGAGAGGTCATTTGATGAATGCAGAATTTCAGATGGACAGCGTTTTTCTTTCCATACTTGAAATCTGTCCCTCCAACACTGGGTTGGCTTCTCTGTCTGGCTGAAGAGAACCCAATGAAATTTTGATGACTCTCGTTTTGCTCCAGGGAAGTTTCTGTCAACATTTTCTTCTTATCTTCATGTTTCACAAAGTTATATCACATGCAAAGTGTTGGTCCCATGATAGGTATCCTGCTTGGACTTTTCTGAGACGTATGGATTTGTGGTTCAGGTACATGAAAGACAAGTTTTCTGTCATTAGTACTTCAAGTATTTATTTCTTCTATGTCCCGTGTTTTCTTCTCATTGTAGTATTTCCCTACACAGATGTTATATCCTTTCTCATTCTCCACAGTTCCTGACTGTTCTCATTGGTCTGTTTTGGGTTATATTTAAGTTTGTGAAAGTCCTGGGGCGCTACCTGCAAGCTCACTGAATGCTCCGTGCTCAGGAGCTCACTAAATTCCTGTGTGGTTAGCATGATTTTAATGTCTACAGTTGCCATTTGATCCTTCCCCAGAAAGTCCACCTCTCTGCTTACAGTGGCCATCACTTCTTTTTTACTTTTTTCTTTTCCTCTTGTTTCAGATTTTAGTCCTACTTACTGTCTTTGAGGTTTTGTGATATACATATAAACTGAAGTGGATTCCTACAACTCTCCATAGTAAAGTCACTTTTCTCCCATCCTTCTGATTTGGAAGGTCTAAGAAGAAAGACTGCCTTGAACCCCCTTGGTAGAGACCATACCGGGTCCTCCTCACTACCCATACAGTAGTCAAACTTCAGGAACTTGACTTTTAGGTCCACATGTCCCAGTTAAAAGAGACTTTAGACTCTTGGAATTGCACATCAGCTAGAAATCTAAACTTAAAATTGACGAGGGAGGTGACTCCCGGAAATAGATGGCATCTCAAGGCGACAGGTCTCTCAAGTTCACAGATCAAGATCTTTTTTTCTTAAAGATTTTACTTCTATATTCATGAGAGAAAGAGGGAGAGAGAGAGAGAGAGAGAGAGGCAGAGACACAGGAGGAGGGAGAAGCAGGCTCCATGCAGGGAGCCCGACGTGGAACTTGATCCTGGGACTCCGGGACCAGGCCCTGGCCCAAAGGCAGGCGCTAAACCTCTGAGCCACCCAGGGATTCCCCCCACACACACCCAGATGAAGATCTTAAAAGAATGCCTGATTTCCTGGCGGCGGCTCGGACCGGGACCGGGAGCGCCCAGGGCGGCGGGCAGGTGGGGCGCCTCCCGAGCCTCCGCCAAGCCTCCCTCAGGGGCTGCAGGCGCCGCCGCCGAGCCCCCCGCGCCCGCTCCGCAGCCCGCAGCCCGCCGCGCGGGTCTGGCCCAGCAGGGGGGCAGGCGCGCGGGGACCACTGGGCCAGGCCGCCGCCGCCTCTGCAGGGAGCGCCGGAGCCTGCTGAGGAGAGAGAACTAACACACCCGAGTGTGCTCTGTGCCTGTGAGCTCCCGGGTCACCTGGCCACTAGGAAAGACCACACGGAGGAGGCCGCGGGCGTGCCGGCCTCTGACAGCAAGCTCCTCCGCCCTGGCCTTGGCTTCCCCGCCCCGGCACGAAGGACACCCTCCGCAAAGAGTCTTTGCTGCCACGTCAGATGCGTTTCAGGGACTCCAGCCCCAGTCGAAGGCCCAAGCTGCTGCATTGCAAACACACCTGCTGCTCCGTAGGCCTCCAGCAGAGGAGGACGAGCCACAAGGACGTGAGATGCCTGCGGTGCTGGGGCATCACCAAGCTGCCCCCGGGTTCTCCGTGTCCCAGCTCCCCAACGACACCGAGGTCCTGGCGGTCATCACCATTCGGCTCGCGTCCCAGCACACCCCGGGCTTCATCAGACTTCCCAGCGAAGGGGTGCTACATGCTGCCCTTGCCCATCTCCAAGGAGCGAGCGCTGCTGCCCAGAGACGTGGGCTGCTGCCTGCTGCCCCTGGGCCAGCAGAAGCCCGTCCCGGAGGGTGGTGACCATCCCTGGGGAACATCAGCCCCAGCAGGGGGGTCGGGGGGACCGCCACCTGGTCCCGGGTGTGCACTGTGATCCTGTGGCCTGCGTCCTGGTCTTCCTCCTGGGCATCGCGCTGCACAACCTGTCTTGCATTGCTAAGCGCTTCACTGTGATATCCTGTGGCTGAGCGGGCCTGCCACAAAGTCTCTCGTGGGTGCCAACTAGGACTTGAGCAGGTGTTGGTAATGGGATCCCAGCGACAAGGTGGGGGGGCTGGGGGACGCTGAGATTTGGTGCCAGCGCTGGCCTCGGGGCTGCCCCTTGATTAAGGGAAGACAATCCCGGAGGGCAGAGGAGAGGTCTCCACAGGGTGCCAGGCAAATCATTCTGAGTGTTGGTGGCAACAGCTTCGAAGATGATTGCATGCATCCTCATAAGCATTTAGGAAATGCACCGTAATTTCTGATTGTTCAAAATCACGTTACGAAAGAAACGTTTTCTACTTAGACGTCAAACCGTGCAAGTGCATACTATGTGATTTTCTCTAAAGGTGGTAGCTT
The DNA here is from genome assembly GCF_905146905.1 of Nyctereutes procyonoides. NCBI lineage: Eukaryota > Metazoa > Chordata > Mammalia > Carnivora > Canidae > Nyctereutes > Nyctereutes procyonoides. The sequence continues at coordinate 128,582 of NW_026575131.1, read as the reverse complement.
AAAACAAAGATACTTTGTATACAAGTAGAATTAAACCTGAGAATCCAGGTAAAAATTCAGCAGTGACATGCAGTGCTGGTTTCTTTCCCTTTTTAATGGAAATCCAGTCTCCTTTAGTTTAATTACTGCCAGGAAACAAAGCTTAGCAAGAGAGGAGAGCCAGAGAAGTGACAGGGAAGCTACAGGTTACAACAGATTTGTGAACTCACCCAAGCACAGTGGTGGCAGGGCCTAGCTGCTACAAAGAAGACATGTTTTAGACAATACTCATGTGTACGGGCAAAAAACTCGAGGACTGTATTTGTGACTAATTGTATAACAGGTTATTTCTGTTTCTGTTCTGTGGAAAGTGTAAAGCATTCCAACAAAGGGTTTTAATGTAGATTTTTTTTTTGCACCCATGCTGTCGATTGATAAATGTAATAGTCTGATCATGACGCTGAATAAATATGTCTTTAAAAAAATATATATATATATATTCCTGGGGGAGGAGGGGCAAGATGGCAGAAGAGTAGGGTCCCCAAGTCACCTGTCCCCACCAAATTACCTAGATAACCTTCAAATCATCCTGAAAATCTACGAATTTGGCCTGAGATTTAAAGAGAGAACAGCTGGAATGCTACAGTGAGAAGAGTTCACGCTCCTATCAAGGTAGGAAGACTGGGGTGGGGTAGAAATAAAGAAACAAAAGGCCTCCAACGTGGAGGGGCCCCGCGAGGAGCCGGGCTGAGGCCGGGGCGAGTGTCCCCAGGACAGGAGAGCCCCGTCCCGGAGGAGCAGGAGCTGCACCAACCTTCCCGGGGGAAAGGAGCCCGCAGGGAGTTAGAGCAGGACCCAGGAGGGCGGGGATGCCCTCGGGCTCCCTGGGACACTAACAGACACCTGCGCCCCGGGAGAGTGCTCCGAGCTCCCTAAGGGCTGCAGCGCGCACGGCGGGACCCGGAGCAGCTCGGAGGGGCTCGGGCGGCGGCTCCGCGGAGGGGGCTGCGGGGCGGGAGCGCTAATCCCATAGCGCAGGCCCCGGAGCACAGAGCGCCGGGACACAGCCCAGGATCCGGCCTCCCCCGGGACAGGCAGAGGCCGGGAGGGCCCAGGACAGCGAGGACGCTCCTGCCCGGAGCTGAGCAGATCAGCGGCCCCGCCCCAGAGCCTCCAGGCCCTGCAGACCGAGAGCTCCAGAGTTACTGTGGGAGCTGACTCCAGGGCTCCAGAGCTGGCCCCGCCGCTGTAATTGTTCCTCTTGGGGCCTCATGGAGGTAAAAAAAAAAAACCCACTGAACCCTGCACCAGGCAGGGGGCAGAGCAGCTCCCCCAAGTGTTAACCTGAAAATCAGTACAACAGGCCCCTCCCCCAGAAGACCAGCTAGACGGACAATTCCAGGGGAAGTCAAGGGACTTAAAGTACACAGAATCAGAAAACACTCCCTGCTCCCCGTGGGTTTTTTTTTTTTTTTTTGCTTTTTGATTTCTGTTTACTTCCCCCACTCTTTTTTCTTCTCTTTTTCTTCCTTTTTTCTTTTTCTCTCATCTTTCCTTCTTTCTCTCCTCTCTTTTTCTTCTTTTCCCAATACTACTTGTTTTTGGCCACTCTGCACTGAGCAAAATGACTAGAAGGAAAACCTCACCTCAAAAGAAAGAATCAAAAACAGTCCTCTCTCACACAGAGGTACAAAGTTTGGATTACAATTCAATGTCAGAAAGCCAATTCAGAAGCACTATTATAAAGCTAGGGTGGCTCTAGAAAAAATCATAAAGGACTCAAGAGACTTCATGACTGCAGAATTTAGATCCAATCAGGCAGAAATTAAAAATCAATTGAATGAGATGCAATCCAAACTAGAAGTCCTAACGATGAGGGTTAACGCGGTGGAAGAATGAGTGAGTGACATAGAAGACAAGTTGATGGCAAAGAGGGAAACTGAGGAAAAAAGAGACAAACAATTAAAAGACCATGAAGATAGATTAAGGGAAAAAAATGACAGCCTGAGGAAGAAAAACCTACGTTAAACTGGGGTTCCCGAGGTCGCCGAAAGGGACAGAAGGCCAGAATATGTATTTGAACAAATAATAGCTGAAAATTTTCCTAATCTGGGAAGGGAAACAGGCATTCGGATCCAGGAAAGAGAGAGATCCCCCCCTAAAATCAATAAAAACCGTTCAACACCTCGACATTTGATAGTTAAGCTTGCAAATTCCAAAGATAAAGAGAAGATCCTTAAAGCAGCAAGAGACAAGAAATCCCTGAATTTTATGGGGAGGAATATTAGGGTAACAGCAGACCTCTCCACAGAGACCTGGCAGGCCAGAAAGGGCTGGCAGGATATATTCAGGGTCCTAAATGAGAAGAACATACAACCAAGAATACTTTATCCAGCAAGGCTCTCATTCAGAATGGAAGGAGAGATAAAGAGCTTCCAAGACAGGCAGGAACTGAAAGAATATGTGACCTCCAAACCAGCTCTGCAAGAAACTTTAAGGGGGACTCTTAAAATTCTTCTTTAAGAAGAAGTCCAATGGAACAATCCACAAAAACAGGGACTGAATAGATATCATGATGACACTGAACTCATATCTGTCAATAGTAACTCTGAACGTGAACGGGCTTAATGACCCCATCAAAAGGCACAGGGTGTCAGACTGGATAAAAAAGCAGGATCCATCTATTTGCTGTGTACAAGAGACTCATTTTAGACAGAAGAACACCTACAGCCTGAAAATAAAATGTTGGAGAACCATTTACCATTCGAATGGTCCTCAAAAGAAAGCAGGGGTAGCCATCCTTATATCAGATAAACTAAAACTTACCACGAAGACTGTAGTGAGAGATGAAGAGGGACACTATATCATACTTAAAGGATCTATCCAGCAAGAGGACTTAACAATCCTCAGTATATATGCCCCAAATGTGGGAGCTGCCAAATATATCAATCAATTAATAACCAAAATTAAGACATACTTAGAATATAATACACTTATACTTGGTGACTTCAATCTAGCGCTTTCTATACTCGATAGATCTTCTAAGCACATCTCCAAAGAAACGAGAGCTTTAAATGATACACTGGACCAGATGGATTTCACAGATATCTACAGAACTTTACATCCAAACTCAACTGAATACACATTCTTCTCAAGTGCACATGGAACTTTCTCCAGAATAGACCACATACTGGGTCACAAATCGGGTCTGAACTGATACCAAAAGATTGGGATCGTCCCCTGCATATTCTCAGACCATAATGCCTTGAAATTACAACTAAATCATAACAAGATGTTTGGAAGGACATCAAACACGTGGAGGTTAAGGACCATCCTGCTAAAAGATGAAAGAGTCAACCAGGAAATTAAGGAAGAATTAAAAAGATTCATAGAAACTAATGAGAATGAAGATACAACCATTCAAAATCTTTGGGATACAGCAAAAGCAGTCCTGAGGGGGAAATACATCGCAATACAAACATCCATCCAGAAACTGGAAAGAACTCAAATACAAAAGCTAACCTTACACCTACACCTAAAGGAGCTAGAGAAAAAACAGCAAATAGGTCCTACACCAAGCAGAATAAGAGAGTTAATAAAGATTCAAGCAGAACTCAACGAAATTGAGACCAGAAGAACTGTGGAACAGATCAACAAAACCAGGAGTTGGTTCTTTGAAAGAATCAATAAGATAGATAAACCATTAGCCAACCTTATTAAAAAGAAGACAGAGAAGACTCAAATTAATAAAATCATGAATGAGAAAGGAGAGATCACTACCAACACCAAGGAAATACAAACGATTTTAAAAACATATTATGAACAGCTCTACGCCAATAAATTAGGCAATCTAGAAGAAATGGACGCATTCCTGGAAAGCCACAAACTACCAAAACTGGAACAGGAAGAAATAGAAAACCTGAACAGGCCAATAACCAGGGAGGAAATTGAAGGAGTCATCAAAAACCTCCCAAGACACAAAAGTCCAGGGCCAGATGGCTTCCCTGGGGAATTCTATCAAACGTTTAAAGAAGAAACCATACCTATTCTACTAAAGCTGTTCGGAAAGATAGAAAGAGATGGAGTACTTCCAAATTCGTTCTATGAGGCCAGCATCACCTTAATTACAAAACCAGACAAAGACCCCACCAAAAAGGACAATTACAGACCAATATCCCTGATGAACATGGATGCAAAAATTCTCAACAAGATACTAGCCAATAGGATCCAACAGTACATTAAGAAGATTATTCACCATGACCAAGTAGGATTTATCCCCGGGACACAAGGCTGGTTCAACACTCATAAAACAATCAATGTGATTCATCATATCAGCAAGAGAAAAAACAAGAACCATATGATCCTCTCTTTAGATGCAGAGAAAGCATTTGACAAAATACAGCATCCATTCCTGATCAAAACTCTTCAGAGCGTACGGATAGAGGGAACATTCCTCAACATCTTAAAAGCCATCTACGAAAAGCCCACAGCAAATATCATTCTCAATGGGGAGGCACTGGGAACCTTTCCCCTAAGATCAGGAACAAGACAGGGATGTCCACTCTCACCACTGCTATTCAACATAGTACTGGAATTCCTAGCCTCAGAAATCAGACAACAAAAAGACATTAAAGGCATTCAAATTGGCAAAGAAGAAGTCAAACTCTCCCTCTTCACCGATGACATGATACTCTACATAGAAAACCCAAAAGCCTCCACCCCAAGATTGCTAGAACTCATACAGCAATTTGGCAGCGTGGCAGGATACAAAATCAATGCCCAGAAATCAATGGCATTTCTATACACTAACAATGAGACTGAAGAAAGAGAAATTAAGGAGTCAATCCCATTTACAATTGCACCCAAAAGCATAAGATACCTAGGAATAAACCTAACCAAAGAGGTAAAGGATCTATACCCTAAAACGTATAGAACACTTCTGAAAGAAATTGAGGAAGACACAAAGAGATGGAAAAATATTCCATGCTCATGGATTGGCAGAAATAATATTGTGAAAATGTCAATGTTACCCAGGGCAATTTACACGTTTAATGCAAGACCTATCAAAATACCATGGACTTTCTTCAGAGAGTTAGAACAATTATTTTAAGATTTGTGTGGAATCAGAAAAGACCCCGAATAACCAGGGGAATTTTTAAAAAGAAAACCATAGCTGGGGGCATCACAATGCCAGAATTCAGGTTGTGCTACAAAGCTGTGGTCATCAAGACAGTGTGGTACTGGCACAAAAACAGACATGTAGATCAGTGGAACAAAATAGAGAACCCAGAAGTGGACCCTGAACTTTATGGTCAACTAATATTCGATAAAGGAGGAAAGACTATCCACTGGAAGAAAGACAGTCTCTTCAATAGATGGTGCTGGGAAAATTGGACATCCACATGCAGAAGAATGAAACTAGACCACTCTCTTGCTGTCCTGGGCCCTCCCGGCCTCTGCCTTTCCCGGGGAAGGCCGGATCCTGGGCTGTGTCCCGGCGCTCCGGGGCCTGCGCTGTTGGATTCGCGCTCCCGCCCCGCAGCTCCCTCCCTGGAGCCGCTCCCGAGCCCCTCCGAACTGCTCCGGTGCGTACTGCAGCCCTTAGGGAGCTCGGCGCACTCTCCCGGGGCGCAGGTGTCTGTTAGTGTCCCAGGGAGCCCGAGGGCATCCCCGCCCTCCTGGGTCCTGCTCCAACTCCCTGCGAGCCCCTTTCCGCCCGTCCGGGAAGGTTGGTGCAGCTCTTGCTCCTCCGGGACGGGGCTCTCCTGTCCTGGGGACACTCGCCCCGGCCTCAGCCCGGCTCCTCGCGGGGCCCCTCCCCCTCGGAGGCCTTTTGTTTCTTTATTTCTTTTTCCCCGTCTTCCTACCTTGATAGAAGCGTGAACTCCTCTCACTGTAGCATTCCAGCTGGTCTCTCTTTACATCTCAGGCCGAATTCGTAGATTTTCAGGATGATTTGAAGGTTATCTAGGTAATTTGTTGGGGACAGGTGATTTGGGGACCCTACTCTTCCGCCATCTTGCCCCTCTTCGGATGGAGCTTCTCTTTTTTGAACATGCTCGCTTTGCACTTTTCACGCTGAAACTTTTTCTGCCACCTGCATTAGGCGGACACTGTTTTCTTTTTTGTTTTCTGTTTTCTGGTATAACTTGAAACACATATGTCCTCGTAAATGCCACACGTGCCCATGTAAACAGACACTCATCTAAACAGCAGCAGTTGGACCCACAGCGTGCAGAGGCACGTTCACTCTGAAGGCCCTCGATGACCAATCGCCATGGGGATATGATGATGCACACTTTGCATTCTAGCCCAACTGTCACTCTCTGAGCTGAGCAACAGCCAAGTGGTGATAGCTGAGATGCTCCTCATGATGGGAAATCTGAATTGTTTTTCTACAGGTATGTTCACATTACTTTTCTTAAGACTGTTCCTTCCCCTGGGCTGGATAACTTTTACTGAAATCATATTCACGTGCTCTTTTGTATTTCCACTCTCCAATTCGTCTACAGGGTTATAGAAAGGTGTTTTCTAATACTGTGCTGTTACTTTACAATGTTCATTCTTGTATCAGGCCACTGAGAAGCAGATGGTCTGGCTGTTGTTTTCTAAAGAGAGACCAGAGGTGGGCTCCCCCAGGCTTTGGTTTTGGTGGGTATGCAGGGAAGCCCCTGCTGCCTCCCAATGCTGGGTCTAGAGAAGGATGAGGAGAGATCCCAGAGCACAGACTGGTTGCACGGGAGAATGGGAGCAGAAAGGCAAGAAAGCAGCCAGTGTAGCCACACGCGCTGTCAGCCAGGCCTTAGTCCACGCTGCTCAGTCACTCACATCAGTAGTGAGATGCTGAACAGCACAGAATTAATCTTTCAACAACTAAAGCCCTAGCCCAGACGTCCCCCTTCCCATGAGCATGCTGGAACTGTTCATCTAGAGTTGGTGAGTTGAAGAGAAGCTAATTCTGGGCAGAGCCATCATATAACAGTTGGTTTGGGATGTCATGGGTTTGGAGTCAGCTTGAGGGCTGAAGAGACCACTGGTCATTGGGTGTGGTCACCTGGTCATTGAAAGGCCCAGGGAGAGGAAGCAGACGCTGGGAAGATGCTGGGGAGGATGGCCACTGTTGGATTTCCCTGAACCTCACATGGGCTTGGTTTGGAGGAAACCATCCTATCTTCTCTCAGGGAGAAGAAACACGGGATCAGGAGGCTGAGCTAGGTTTCCAGCTCTTTTCCTGGCCCAGGCACCTACTCCAGGGCATGCACTGTATCCCTCGGCAATTGTGGGGCAGGAGGATTTGTGAAAATACAGAGTATTTCAGATCTCTCTCCCAGGGAACAACTACATTCCTGTCTGGGATCTAACACTCATCATTGTAGCCACCTCTGGGCATTCACTTAATCTCTCTACATTTCCAAAGCCTACACTGTAAACGATGGGTTGAAGCCCCTTCTCTGGCCCCTCCGGGCGGGCTGAAGGGGGGATCACAGGAGCCGACGATACATGTTATCTATGAGCCCTTCTGCGACATTGCCATGTAAAGGCTGAGGAGTCAGCCTCCATCCCCCCTGCTGTGGAGCCAGCCATGTCCCCTCTCTGGAAGCAGCCACTACCATGTGTGGAGCTCATTCTCTAGGCATTCAGTAGCTGAACAGCTACAGAGCAATTGTGAAGCGTCAGTCCTTTCCTTCCCTTAAGGCTTCCCTGGTAGGAAAGTGCTCTTAGCCTCCTAACTTAACACATCGAACAGCAATTTGTAGACCTGGATAACATTTCCACTCTGCAGAACAGGGATCTGAGGCACCGAGGGGTCCCCATAACTCTCTCAGCTATGTGTACCTGCTAAGTGATATGGGAACCCGGGCCAATAGGTGTCGTCACTGTGCTGCGTGTCTAGAATGTGTCAGCCAGAGAAGGTATCTGTCCACCAACCCAGTCTGTGCGCTGTGGAAGTCCAGGCCAATCTGTAACATCTTTCTAAGGTCAACTGTAATTCAGGAGTCTCTGCCGGGCAGCTGATGAAGAAGGAAAGAAGATTGCGCTCTGACAAAGTTCCCTATGGTCTTCTGTCAGCAAGTTGCCAACCGTGCTCTGTATTGTTATGTATTTCCCAGGATCTTGTTTGCGAGATTCAGGAAGAAATGGGCATCCCTAGTCCAGAAATAACAACTTCTGGCCCCCCTTCTGACCATTGGCGAAAGTCCACTTCTGGCCACACACGGGTACAAGGTACAGATGACTCAGATCAAGGTACTGTGGAGATTTCCTCACTTGGTTGACATGGAGGATTCTCTCTAAGTCTCATGTCCTTAAGACACAGGAATAAACATGCTGGGACACACTTCTCTGTGTTTGAAAAGAACGTTTAAAAACTAGGCTGTATGTTCAATGTGAGGACCCTGAGATCAAGAGTTGCGTGCCTCCTTGACTGAGGCAGCCAGGGGACCCATCTTTCCCTGTGAATTCACATGCTCAAATTTACATTTACTCAGACAATGGGTACATTCAGTTCACTTTACTAGTAACCAATGTGTCCGGTGCAATTCACAGACTTTAGCTACTTTTTGGACATAGAGCATTATCGCTATCTCCCTGAAAGAGTGTTTCTGGATTTTAATCATGATTATTGCATTTAAATTCCATTTGCCAACATATAGTTTAACACACAGTGCTCATTCCTTCGAGTGCCCTCCTTAGTGGCCATCGTGCAGTCATCCCATTGCCCCACGCACCTCCCCTTCTGCAACCCTTTGTTCATTTCCCAGAGTTAGGAGTCTCTCATGGTTTCCCTCCCTCTCTAATTTTTCCTCTCAGTTCCCCTCCTTTCTTGATAACCCTTTTCACTATTGCTTATTTTTCACATATGAGTGGAAGCATATGATGATTGCCTTTCTCCCATTGACTGACTTCAGTCAGCATCATGCCCTCCAGTTCCATCCACATCGAAGCAAATGCTGGTGTTTGTCTTTTCTGATGGCTAATATTCCATTGTATATTTAGACCACATCTTCTTTACCCATTCATGTGTCGAAGGAAATCGTGGCTCCTCTACAGTTTTCCTGTTGTGGATATTGCTGGTATGAACACTGGAGTGCAGGTGGCAGAATAGTGAAACTAGACCACTCTCTTGCACCATACACAAAGATAAACTCAAAATGGATGAAAGATCTAAATGTGAGACAAGATTCCTTCAAAATCATGGTGTTTCACTACATCTGTGTCTTTAGGGTAAATCCCCAGCAGTGGAGTTGCTGGGTTGTAAGGTAGGTCTAGTTTTAGTTTCTTGAGGAACCTCCACACATTTTCCCAGAGTGGCTACCAGTTCACATTTCCACCAACAGTGCAAGATGTTTCCCCTTTTCCCACATCCTCTCCAAAGTTTGCTGTGTCCTGCCTTGTTAGTTTCGCCAATCTCACTGGCATGTGGTAGTATCTCATTGTAGTTTTGATTTGTATTTACCCAATGGCATGTGACGTGGAGCATTTTCTCATATACTTGTTGACCATGAGTATGCCTTCTTTGTAGATTTGTCTGTTTTTGTCCTCTGCCCATTTCATGATTAGATTTTTTGTTCCTTGGCGTTAAGCTTGATAAGTTCTCTATCAATCTTGGATACTAGCCCATTAACTAATATGTCATTTGCAAATATCTTCTCCCATTCTGTAGGTTGTCTTGTAGTTTTGTAGACTTTTTCTTTTGCTGTGCAGAAGCTCTTTATCTTGATGAAGTCCCAATAGTTCATTTTTGCTTTTGTTCCCTTGCCTTCATACATGTATCTTGCAGGACGTTGCTGTGGCCAAGTTCAAAAATGGTGTTGCCTGTGTTATCCTCTAGGAACTTGATGGATTCTTGTCTCACATTTAGATCTTTAATCCAGTTAGAGTTTATCTTTTTGTCTGGTGGAAAAGAATGGTGTAGTTCATTCTTCTGCACATGGCTGTTCAATTTTCCCAGCGCCATTTATTGAAGAGACTGTCCTTTTTCCAGGGGACAGTCTTTGCTGCCTTCGAATTTTAGTTGAACATAGAGTTCAGTGCCCATTTCTGGGTTCTCTATTCTGTTCTATTGATCTATATGTCTGTATATAGACATTTATACCTTGACAAATACCTTGACATTTAACTTGAAACTTGCCAAAGACAAGAGAAAATCCTTAAAGCAGTGAGAGATAGGAGATTCCAAACTTATATGGGGAAATTTATTAGATTAACAGCAGAGTTCTCCACAGAGAGCTGGCAGGCCAGATGGCCTGGCAGGATATATTCAAGGTCCTAAAGGGGAAGAACATGCAGCCAAGAATACTCTATCCTTCAAGGCTCTCATTCAGAAAGAAGGAGACATAAAAAGCTTCCAACATAGGCAGAAACTTAAAAAATATGTGACCACCAAACAAGCTCTGCAAAAAAATATTAAGGGGGACCCTGTAAAAGAAAGAGGAAGCTCGAAGAAATAATCCACAAAACAGGGATTGAAGAGGTATTATGATGACACTAAATTCGTATGTTTCAATAGTTACTCTGAATGTGAAAGGGCAAAATGATCCCATGAAAAGATGCAGGGTTTCTGACAGGATAATAAAGCAAGACAGATCCCTTTAGTCTCGAAGAGACTCATTTTAGAGCTAAGGACACCTCCAGCCTGAAAATGAATGTTTGGAGAACCATTTACCATTCAAATGGTTCTCAAAAGGAAGCTGGGGTAGCCATCCTCATATTAGATAAAACGAACTTTATCCCAAAGACTTTGGTAAGAGAAAAGAGGTATACTATATCATACTTATAGGATATATCCAACAAGAAGACCTAACAATCATGAATGTTTATGCCCAAATTAACAAGGGCTTTAAATGATACAGTAGACCCAATAGATTTCACCTATATACAGAACTAAAAGATTGGGATTGTCCCCTGCATATTTTCAGAACACATGATTTGAAACTAGAACTCAATCACAAGAGGAAATTTGGAAAAAAAAAAAAAAAACTCTTTTTTCTGTCTCATCAACAGATTCCTGTGCATTGACTTTGTACCCCGCCACAGTACTGAATTCCTCTACCAGTTCCACCCATCTTAGGGTGGAGTCTTTTGGGTTTTGTACATACAGTATCCTGTCATCTGCAGATGGTAAGAGTTTGACTTCTTCTTTGACCATTTGAATGCCTTTTGTTTCTTTTTGTTGTCATATTCCTGAGGCCGGGACTTCTAGCACTATGTCAAACAACAGCGGTGAGAATGGGCATCTCTGTTGAGTTCCTAACCTTAGGGGAAAAACTTAACTTTTTTCCTGCTAAGTGCCACAGGTGGCCATGTAGACAGACAGTAGCCCACACCGCATCACAAAGGCCCATACTGTGTAGATGTGCATTCACTCCGGAAGTTATACAATGGCCCGTTACCATGGGGATGTGATGATGCGCACAATCCCTTAATTTCCCACTGTTACTCTCAGAGCTGAGCAGTACCAGTGTGGTAATAGTTGTGGAGCTCCCCACGATGGGAAATCTGAACTGTTGCTCTGCAGGTATGTACCTATTCGAGTTCCAAGGCCTGTTCCTTCAAATTGGCTATGAAACTTTTCTAAATTACGCTCAACTTTTTAAACTTCTCGTCTGATTGTTTAGAGGGTTATGTAAAGATATTCTATAAACTTACGGGCCTATTGTCCTTCTCCTCAAGCTGCCTGCCTTAATACCATCCTAAATTTAGGACAATGTGTGATTTCCAAATGCCAGTTTTGTATATATTCGCATCGAGAAAACACACGGAAACACACCCACACTGCTTTCAATGGGTCTGGAGAGTGTTGGTGCCATTTCAGCAAGAGTCACTCCATTTGGAGAATACCAGGAGAATTCCCGCTCAAGTTTTCCTCAATATAGATGTCAGAATCTGAGGGCATATACTCCCAGTCTAAATCCAGAGATTTTTCTATAGAATGAAATGGAATTCTTTTTTTTAATAATAAATTTATTTTTTTATTGGTGTTCAATTTGCCAACATACAGAATAACACCCAGTGCCCATCCCGTCAAGTGCCCCCTTCAGTGCCCGTCACCCATTCACCCCCACCCCACCCTCCTCCCCTTCCACCACCCCTAGTTCGTTTCCCAGAGTTAGGAGTCTTCATGTTCTGTCTCCCTTTCAGATATTTCCTACCCATTTCTTCTCCCTCCCCTTCTATTCCCTTTCACTATTATTTTTTTTTACGATAGTCATACAGAGAGAGAGAGAGAGAGGCAGATACACAGGCAGAGGGAGAAGCAGGCTCCATGCACTGGGAGCCCGACATGGGATTCGATCCTGGGTCCCCAGGATCGTGCCCCGGGCCAAAGGCAGGCGCCAAACCGCTGCGCCACCCAGGGATCCCTTCACTATTATTTATATTCCCCAAATGAATGAGACCATATAATGTTTGTCCTTCTCCGATTGACTTACTTCCCTCAGCATAATACCCTCCAGTTCCATCCACATTGAAGCAAATGGTGGGTATTTGTCATTTCTAATGGCTGAGGAATATTCCATTGTAGACATAGACCACATCTTCTTTATCCATTCATCCTTCGATGGACACCGAGGCTCCTTCCACAGTTTGGCTATTGTGGACATTGCTGCTAGAAACATCGGGGTGCAGGTGTCCCGCCGTGAAACGGAATTCTTGCAGGAGTTTTCTGGGTCAAAGTGCACACGTTCACTGGCTTTGGAGTGATACCTGGGACTGGGGTAAGATGGGACAGCGTCATTTGTGGCCACAGTGAAATGGACTATTTGCAACTGAGGGATGGAGGGTTTGGCCAACGTTCTCAAGAGAGTCTTAGACTGGGATCTCCACCCTGTCCCCTGCCACCATGGTGTCTAGAGAGGGTGATGGATACTGAGAGTGGGGATGGATATGTAGGAGGTCAGAAGGAGCAACCAAGCCCACTCTCCGCCTGTCCTTAGTCCATGCCCCTCAGACCTTTGCCAGATAAATAGCAAGTCACTGAGATTCACAGAATTCACTCATTCAACCATTCTGGGGTGGGACGGATTCCTAGAGCTATCAGCTGAATTCAGTCGTGGATTTTTCTCTAGTCAGACACTTCTTCCAGGGCACCCATTCTCTCCCATAGAAACTCTGGGGCAAGAAGATTTGGGACATGGAGGAGAGTCATGATTCAGGGACCCCAGGCATTTTCTCAGGGTCCTCAGTTTGGTCTCAGGTGGCCAGTGATCTCTATACCCTGAACCTAACTACTTTGGTGCCCCAGATCCATCATTCACCAGTGTGGCAAGTCTGGACATGTTACTCCGTCTCCTTAAATTTTAATCTCCCTCAATTTCAATAATTCTACGTAATTTCCCACAGCTTCACTCTAGGACATGAATGACGATCCCTGCTTGCCAAGCCCTAAGAAGGCTGGTGTCGGATCACAGCAGATGTTAATAACATATTCTCCGTGATCTGGACACATCAGTCTCATGTCAAGGCTGAGGACTAAGCCTCCATCCTCCGTTACTGTGGAGACATTCAATTCCCCTCTCTGGATTCACTCATTACCAAGTGTCCAGCTCATTCTCTACTCATTCAAAATCTGAACGCTTACGGAGCAATAGCGAAGCACCAGTCCTTTCCTTTCCTTTCGGTTTTATTGGTGGTCAACCAAATCTTGCCTCGTTTCCACATTCCAGAATAGGGAACGTAGGTGCAGAGGGCTCCCCACCACTCTCTGGGGTACATGGTCGTCCTAACTAGGACTCCCGTCCTAGGTCGTCAGTTTTCCTCCCTGTGCCATGTGGCATCTCTCTAATAACTCAGCCAAAGTCATGTGATTGCCCACAAAACTTATCTGTGGGGGTTGTAAGTACACACCAACTGTAGCAACCTCCTGCCTCCAACTTTGATCCAGAGGGCTCAAGCTGAACAGCTGAACAGACTGAACCGTGCAATTCCCTATGGTTTTCTGCCTGCAAGTGGCCGACAATTTTCTCCCCTCTGGCCCAATTTCCAGAATTTTTCTCGGACTGCAGAAGAGGAAACGTGCTGGACACACCAAGAACATCACCTTCTGTCCTCAAAAGGCAGACCAGGCAAGGCCGCTTCTGGCCCCGCAATAGGGTCAATCCTGCAGCGGACACAGAGGAAGGTATTGTGGAAATTTCCTCATTAAGTCAATCCAGAGTACTCTCTTTCATTAAGGACCATATGCTTATGAGATGGCAAAAACATAATGTGACGGTCCTTTTTGTTGTTGTTATTTCCTGTGTACAAATTTAAATTCACTAAGTCAACTGGTGGTAGGAGAAGGGTCCAGATGCATTTCTAACTCAAAAGTGGGCTCACTCTACCAGTAAACAACTTCTCTAGTGCATCTTTAGACCTTAGCTGATTTTGGAGTATTGGGAGGTCTAAAGCTCTCCCTGGACCACTGCTTCTAAACTTTTCAAGCCAACTAACAGCCAGGATTCAGGGCAGGTTAAGGTACACATAAAGGTTGGACAGATAATGCAGAAAATCTCCATAAGTTACACCTCCACTTTCCCCTAAGGGATAGCTTCTTACATGAGTGTGGGACATTTCTTTCAATCAGAGAAACTACACCCATATATTTTTAAATGCAAAGTGCTGAATTTACACTAAAACCCATGCTTTGTGAGTTGACATTCTAAGAGCTTTGACAACTGCATCATGTCAAGTGTCCCCCCTCTGGCAACGCACAGAATCTTTACACCTACGTCCACAGTAGCATGACGCACAATAGCTACAGGTGGACACTCCCGAAAAGGCCATCAACTGAAGAATTGATAAATCAAATGGCATATACGTGAGTGCGTGTGTCTGTGTGTTGCACACACAGTGTGAAATAGTAATCAAACATTCATACAATTGAATTCACAACATGCTACAACATGAATCGACCTTGAGAAATAGGATATTTTGGAGCTGCCAGCTGAGAAAATCCTATATTTTATGATTCCCTTGAAAGAACTCTACACAGCAGGCAATTTCTAGAGAAAGAAAGGGGAGGTTACAAGGGTTAAAGGCGGCGGGGTGGGGGCGAGAGGGCGGAGTTAGTTCTTCAAGGGTACAGAGGTACTTTTCGACTTGGTGAGAGTTTTGTGTGTAAATGGTAGTAATGGACACAAAGAACTCTGAATGTCATTATCACCCCCGAGCGTGTACTTACACACGATGAGAAGCATAGACATTAGGTCAGTTACATCCCCCAAAACACAAGGAGTAATCCTATAGACTAGATGATGAATAGAGAAGCTGCATTTGTGAACGCATAGAAGCCAGAGGAGTCCTATATTATGTGGAGAAGTGGAAATTTACCCTGGGCAGGGTGCTTCCCACGACCCTGTCACTGCAACAAGGTATGCACTTAGTGTTTGCCCTTCTTCACGTTGACTATTTCACACTGATTATGTCTCCTTAGCTAAAAAAGACATAGATTATGTTTCCCACTTCTTTGCTGCTCCTCTCCTTTGCCTTCCGTCATCCACTAAGTAGGTGGGCCCAGGAGCAGCTCAGTCCTTCCTTGTTCACCAGTGAGTACAAGCGCTGTAGCCCTGTGTCCACCTCAAGCAAAGCTCCTTGAGTAATTCCTGAGCAACACCAGCAATGCGCTAACAGGTTCCTGTGCCTTCCCTGTCTTGCAGAGGGCCCACTGGAGGTTTCTCCTGGTGGCAGGGCAGAGGAAGGGGCCCCATATCTCCCCAAGGTAAGATCAGCTTTCTTTTCCTGATGTAGAAATCTCTCTGTCTCTCTCTGTCTCTGTCTCTGTCTCTATCTCTCTCTCTCCTCTCTCCTCTCGGGTAGTTTTCAAATCAATGCAGATTGTAGGACGTCACAATGTACACAAGCAATGCTATGTGCAATTCCCTGTTTGGGGCCATGTCGAGTGAAAGTCTATAATCACCTGACAGCTGAAACAAGAGGCAAGAGAAATGACAGCATCAGTTACAACATGTAGAGTAGAGAGCATTCCTTGAAAACGAATTTTGTACTTGCTGATCAGGATGGACTGGACAGGTCTGCCAGGCAATGGTCAAGCCTCTTCCCTTGGGTGTCCTCTTTAAATTGGGGGAGCCATTGACTCAAACACTGTATATGATCTGGTTTCCTGGACTCATCTTCAAAGCAGTGTATAGAAGGATATGACCCTCATAATGTCTTCTTTTCTCTCAATCACAGGTGGATGCAGGAGGAAAGGAGAGCTCTACGTATCCTAGACTCAGGGCGTTTTCACACAGAATCTAGGTGATGAAGAACGTGGGGCTGCCCTGGCTGCTTTGGAGAAGCACCAGTTTCCGGGTTTCCGCTGGGAGGGGGATAGGAGAATCACAAGAGCAACGGCCTCTCCTGGGAAGAACTAGAACCATGTTCTATAGACTCCAGAGGAAGTAGTTTTTTCAATGAGGTTTATGTGTATGAGGTTTGGAGGGAGTTACGCATGAGTCTCTGTAACATGACTGTGAGAGGTGTCTGTGTGCATGTGGTTGTGTGTGTGCACATTCCTTCTGGAGCTCTTTCTCACTTAAACAACAAACTGCAAGTGTTGAAGTTGTAAAGAAGAAAAAAAAAACCCTCCAAGGCACACTTTGCCTACATTGGCCCATTCCTCCTTCACAGCATTTGTGTCTGGAGGATTCTTCAACATTACTTCACCTCACTAGATATAGAGCAGAGATGAATGGCCCAAGCCCTTCCCTTCCTATGTGGAAAGGTCACCATGCAAACCAACGCCTATGTCCCAATGTTGGTGCCCTGGGCTACTGACCTGCCCTTATCTCTCAGCCCCTGGGTCATCAGAGAGCAAGGGAATTCCAGCATCAGAGTCAATGACTGACAGTACCGGAGGCTACAGAGGTCCCACAGAATGCCCAAAAGTAGAACGAGGCCTCAGTGGCCCCAGAAAGCAGGGGAGTTAGAGGGTACTTCACAGCTGCTTGGGCATAGCATTGGTGTGTACTGCACCTAGAAGGCCTGCACTTCTGGTCAGCCCACAGATTCTCAGAGGGGAGAGGGCCCATGCAAGACAGTGCAGGAAACAGCAATCAGTGCTGGAGTCCTTGATCAGACACGGCTGAAGCAGAGAAGCAGCAGACAGATATTTCAGTGTGTTTGATGACATTTTCATTAGGCATACAAGCGCTTGACTCCTGCAATCACACAGCCAGGGGACAGTGGAAAAGAGGAACTCAACGGAAAACTTGGTCCTTAGCTTGGTGCTTAACACCCTTGTTTCAGTCTCCTGCACAGTCAGGCCAGAGACTGCGAGCACTCGCTGTGTGGTTCCTCTCGGCAATGACCCTCCCACTGGCTCCATGGCCCATGCCAGTATAATTACACCCAGACTCCATGGACCCCCACGGACACACACACACTCACATACACACTCACACACACACACACACACACACACACACACACTGCATAGGAAAGGAAGACTGGAGGGAAAATTCCACTTGACAGATAATTAATACATTCTATTCCTGATACCAAAACTACATGTTACGGTAACTAACTTGAATATAAAGAAAAGGAAAATGGCTATTTTTAAATGTTAGGATGTCCATATTTCAAATCTTCTGTATGTGATTTTCTTTAGGATGATTGATCAGTGAACAACTACAAAGGGATATTGGCCTAGGGTTGCTTTCAGCCTCCGAAAATGTTACAGAAGACATGATCAGTACAGTAGCAGACTGTGGGCATCCTGGGGGAAGAACCGGTTTGCAAAGAAGAAAGTGGCAATTTAGCTGAACCTCAAAGATACAGGAGGCATCAGGGACTCTGTCGTTACAACATAGCATATATGTTAGGGTATATGCTCTTTAGACTGACTTCTTCCCACCGAATAGGATTCTTCTCACAAGGAAGTGAAAGGTCCCGTTTCTCCCTTCTTTGCTCCTGCCCTCTCTGCCTCCCTTTGTCCACCAAGGAGGAGGGCCCCGCAGCAGCTCAATGCGTACTGACTCGCCACCCATGTGCGCACTCCCGCAATGTAACCACATCCAGCAGAGCTCCCAGACTACTTTCTGAGCACCTTCACTGCGGCCCTAACAGTGCCTATGTATCCCCCTAGCTCCCACTGAGGACCTCATAGCCGAAGAGGAAGAAGCCCCAAAAGTCTCTAAGGTAAACTCTTTTGTCTAAGACAGACATTTTTTACCTTTTCAATAGAATGAAGCTGTGATTCTGAGATGTATCTAATTCTCTCAGTGTGGAGAGTTTCAAGGGAGAGTGTGTTACCAACTGATACCTGGTACAATAGGGTATTTGATGGATGACAAGATCACGGACAAACGGTATGGGAGGGAGCATTTTCCTCAGCAGAAATGTCCGTCCTTGAAAGTGAGTTATTGGTTTCCTGATCAAAATGGACCCACCAGAGCTTGTATGAAATGCTTGAGCTTCTTCAGTGTCCTCTGTGTGTTACTCTGGGGTCAAAGACTCCGCCACTGTTTCATTTACTTTCCAAAAGAGAGAGAAAGACCTGCGTAAATGCTGTATAGAGCCATGCGCTCCTACATTTTCTCTCTAATTGCAGGTGAATGCAGGCAGGAAGGAAAATGATCCTTTCTTTATCAAGATCCATTTTCCGTGTCAGAATATAAGGATGGAAGAAGGTGAGGACTTCTTGTATGCACAGCCACCCTAACACTAGGCTCAAGCTGAGTATGGATTTTGTGATGTATTGAGAGGAACAGTCCCCTAAGGAACATGTCCATGTTCTACACTTTCTGAGGTACTAGGTCTTTTAGGTGGTGTGGGTTGTGTGTGTGAGGATTGGGGGTGGCTGTGTTTATCTCTGTGCTTTAACTGCCAATGCATGTGTGTGTGTGTGTGCGTGTGTCTTTGTGGGTCTGTTTCCTCAGGACATATTTTCCAATAGCACAAGTCAAACTTCCCCCCCCAAAATGTCACCATCACCACATTTACACTTCATATAGCAGTGTTGCATGCAATACCACATGCTTTCCTCTACACAGCGGTACCTTCAGTTTTGCTTAAAATTCTCTTTCCTCAGAAGGAGATCCTGCTGAGAGAATACCTCCAGCTCTTGCCTTCTATATGGAAACATAAAAGTAGCATTCCATACCCGCATCCCACTCCTGTGACTCTGGGCCTGGATCTGCAGTTGTCCCTCAGTTATGGGAGCATCAGTCACGTAACAAGTCCCTCATGCATTACATACCTGGAAATGCTTATCTATAAGGCCACACTGTGCCCCATATTTTAAGTGGCTTCAGTGGAAAAATAACCCAGGATGCATAATATGCATTTAAGAACTCATTTTGGCATAGTCCTTTGTGTGGAACACACATAGGAAGCACACATGCTCGTGGTCAGCCCACAGATCGTGAAAGGTATGGATGTAGGTTCCACCCTCCACCATGCAGGTCGACATCTGTCAGAGTTGGGGCAAATTCTCATGCATGATTGAAGCCTATGACAGCACCTCCCACTCCCTTCTCCCGACAGTGCTTGGCTATCAATCCTCTACTCTCTACTTCCATGACTGGACTACTAACATACTTTGTCGTCACCAAACACATGGTATTTGTGTTTCTGTGACTGGCATATTACACTTAACAATAATGCTCTCTAGCTTCGAGTCAGTAAGGGTCTGAGAATCCACTAGAAAGATCCAGGAGATAGTTGATGACTGACCACACTCTCAATGAAAGTAGGAGGAGTGGCTGGTCCCCTACTAACAACAATATTGCTAACGCTGTTTTTCCCTAGATTTGTGTGTGGAGAACATAGAGGATTGAAGGAATGAGATGGGAAAATCTCCAGGTAGGAAACAATGCTGAGTAAACCCAATGGGAGAGATTCCCTGGGAGGAGTTGTGTTGGAACTGCTCATTTGGAGACTGAGCAAGTTGCATATGAAATCAGAAAAGAAAATGAGTTATGTGTAGGAATCACATTTGTCTACTTTATAACATAAATAGTCGTGACATAATACTAGAAAACATGAGTTCAGTGTGCGGGGTTTGTGAACATCTGTTCTCACTTTCTAAAAAGTACCTTTCCCTACACTTTCCTCTCTTTGCCAAAATCAAATGTCCAATCTCGGTTCTGTCTCATTGACATCACTTTGGAAACATGCATGAAAGAGTTAGGATCTTTCTTCTCATTGACCTATGGGGCACATAATCTGCAGGGACACAAGAACTCACTCCCAGATACCTGAGCCTGGAGACCTGTAGGCTGGGCCAGGTGATGGGTAAGAAGTAAACTCTATTAACTGACAGGACATGTCACATCACCTTCATGTCTCTGTCCTCACCCTGGCTCCTCCATCAAGAGCACTCACGCAGCTGGATTCACTAAAGACTGTTTGCTGTGGGGCTCTGCACGAGCTCCATTCTACTTTGGGCCTTGCCACCCTCAACACATGCTGTCATTTCCTCAAGCTTCTCCAGAACATCCATCCTCATCCTCTCTCTCCAATGTCCAGGGTAAACACTGGCACGTAGTAGCATGTGTTCATGTGGCCATACTCTTCACATCTCCAAGGACCCACTTAAAGACTAAGGGGTATTGGACAAGTTACTGTCCTGTAGTTTTCTCTCATTCTCTCTAAATCTTCACAAGATAATGGGATGGAAGTGTAGGTTGGAGGACAGAGGTCAAGTTCCTCAATGCATAGGAGAAAGACCCAGGATGGGGAGGACTTGAGGAAGGGACAGATCATCTGGAATTCAGGGCACCTCAACGCTGGAGAAGTGGGGTCTAGGATATCACTGCCTATTGCTTTGCACTTTCCTTTCCCCCACCCACCCTGAAATCATTGCTGCGCTGTCCACCTGAACAAGAGTCTGTGCATTCAAAGGTTCCAAGGAATGAAGAAGAAAGGTGCCTCTAATGTATTTGCTCCTTCATCCTTTTTCACTTCCTCTCTTTGCTCTCCACAGTTCCTCTTTATACCGCTCATCCATTTTCTCTTTCTAGGACTCTGGCCCTGTAGATCCTGGTATCATCCAGGCACTGGAAGCCTTGCCTCATCAGGGTCTAGGAAATCTCTGCAGCCACTCTCACCCCCTTCCTTAGCACTGCCCTGCACCTGACCCTGGGCCTGCACCACTGATTCATGGTGAGTGATCTGTCCTGAATGGCCCAGCAGGGAGCCAGGCTGTGAGTCAAAAAGCCAGCCAATCTGGCTCTGCCCAGTACAGTCTCCCTGCACACGGGTGACTCTGCTCATACTTGAAATCTTCCCTTCCTTTCAGCTGTCAAACCTTCTCCATTACAGGACCCAGGAGAAAGAGCAGAGGATGCAGTTTCTCAGCAGGAACACAAAGCCGTGTAAATGCACAGTGCCTGCCATGAAAAGGGTAAGGGAAAGAAGCGTTGCTCATCACTCCCTCAACTTTCTTGGTGGGTCTGCAGCTTGATCAGCCAAAATGCCTAGGTAGCTGCTCTTGCCTAGGTTCAAAAAATAAGAGGATGGCCGACATCTATGCAGGCCACTGGAGGATGCCCTGAGCACATCCCCCAGGGACCCAGTAGCTACTCCCAGCATGCAGCAGAGCATGAAGTGAAATGTCCGCCAGCAGGCAGGGCTCTGGGTGCCTGAAGGTCACCATGGGCAGGCCTGGAGGAGGTGTTGTGCATTCTTTGCTCTCTGAAGAGCGCCCTTGATTCTGTTCTTCATCTCCCTCTGCAGGACACAGCCCTGCCTTTGTAACAGGCTCCAAGTCAGCAGAGGGTTTCCTCTGTTAATCACTAGTTGTGAAGAGACATTTGGGGGTTGCACTGTGCTCCCCCTCTTCAGGCATCTGTTAAATGAGAGAAGGCAAAGGGCATTCCAGTGCTCATGCAAGCACGACTGCTCTCCTCTCGCAGATGTGCATCCCTCTGGCACATGGTAGGCCCTGGTATCAAGGTGGGGTCACGATGCAATCCCCATCTGGCTGGCAGCTTCCCATTTCCTTGGGTTTCTTGACCCTTATGGACCCTTTTGGGACATAGGGGCAAGCTTCATGGCAATAGTTTTCCACGTGACCTTGGAGCTTCCATAGATTCTGTCCCAGTGGGCAGACAAAGCCATCAGGGAAAGCAGAGCCCTGTGCTCCCACTCAGACATGTCTTGCAGCTCAGTGTGTGTATTCTTCAAACTCATTCCCGATGTGCTACAGCAGCCTGGCTGCTATGCCATGCACCACAGGCAGATGTGCCCAAGGTTCATCCAGAAAGAAACTCACTTGAGTGAGTTTGAGTGAGTTCACTTGAGTGCTCTCAGAGAGATTGGGCAGGTGACTGGCAAGCAACAGAAGCACCCTGCACCGACAGGGAGGTGGGGTCTTAGGGAAGCGCCCCGATGGCATTGCTGATATAGCCTTCATTCAGGCCCCAGGGGATGGATGCAATTTCTCTTCCTTGGTGTCAGGCTTGGGTTCTGCAAAGAAACTTCCATCCCAAGAGTTCAGAAAACCAACCTAAGAGAAATCCTAGCACTCCTATAAAAGCTGTAGCAAACAAAATGCCGTAATCTTGTACAACAGCGTGTCCTGTTTCTCACAGGTGCAGAGGCGGAACTTCTTGCCATCTCCCAGACCTCGTGGCTCCAGAGGCCCTCATCGTAATGGACTGATGGGCCTTTGGTCTCCTGCTGCAGCTCTGCTGGTTTCCCAGGGGTCTTCCCATGAGGCAGAAACACACCTGCAGGTACTGCTCAGGTGCACTTTACACTTGCAGGCCTCAGGAACTGAAGATTCTTGCACTTCCAACCAGCAGACAAGACTCAGGAGCCCTGGAGACAAGACAGAGGGAGCCTCTGAGATTGCCACACCCTTTGAGTTGGGTTGAGAGTCAGTACTAATGAACTAGCAACTGAGGAGGAAGCAGCACCCCAGGTCTCACCCAGTGCATTTCAGGGAGTCTGGAGGCCGGTTAGTGTCCCATCTCTAACTACAGCACTATACAGCCTTCCAGTTCTTTCCCCCTGCCTACTGCAAGGTCTGCTGCTCCTCCAGCTGTCTCTCCAATCCCAGAAGGAATGCACAGTGTGAGAGGTGCAAGAAGATGCAGGACTACCACGGCTCCGTGACCACCCTAGAGTCCAATTGAGGGGCAGCATCTGTGCATCCTCTGTTTCAGAGGGCACACAGCTCACCTGGCCTCCTCTCCTCTCGGTCAGAACCCCTTTCAGTCACCTGTTCACCATCACTGTCCCCAGCCCTGTCCTTCTGGCTGACTGAGCCCTGCTCACTGCCACATGTCACTTTGGTTGGCCTGACCTACTGGGTCCTCAAAGCACTGCCCCTGGCCCCTCCACCTCACCAGGCAGGGAGTCTGCATGAGACTCCCAACTCCTGACCGGCCAGCTCCAGAAGCAGCTGCAGTCCCTGTCCCCCTCCATATAGGACTCCGGCCCATCCTGGATTACCCTCTACTGGGTTTAGTGGGCAGGCCCTCTGTAACACAAGGCCTCAGTTATAGCTGAAGCAGATGCCAGTTGTACCTCCCTGCTGCTCCCAGCACCTCTGAAATAGAGCCCCCACCTGGGATGTATAGATTTTCCTGTCTTCACTTGGCAGGGCTCCCTTCCCACTGGGGTCCTAGTGACCCTCCCCACCACAGCCTGCCCATCACTGCTGCTGCCATGTCCAGCCCCTCCTTGAGCATACCTGAAGGACTGTCGGTCCCCAGACAGCCCCTCACCCTGAGGTCAACGCCATAGACACCACTCTGTGGAGATGCACTACTGCCCTTCAACTCACATCTCCTGAGCCCTGCCCTCTCAGAGCTCCTGACTTATAGCAGAGGGCCCAGGACAACTGTCTGCCAGTATGCCTTTACTGGTGGGTGTTACCAGGTGTCTACTCCTAGAGCCCTATCTCTGTGATGAACACAGCAAGAGCATCCTTGTAAGGAGGGTGGCAATCTCAACTCAAGGATACATATGCTTGTGTAGAGGAAACAAGGTCAGAGGAATTTTAAAAATTTTAAATTTGATGTAGTTAACATATAATGTATTATTAGTTTCAGGGGCAGAATTCAGTGATCAATAGGTTGAATGGAAAGGCCAGTGCTCATCAAGTCACAATCCCTCTTTAATGCCCATCCCTCAATTACACCATTCCCCACCTACTTCCTGTCCATCAACTTGTTTCCTAGAATTAAAAGTCTCCTATATTTGCTTTTGTCTCTGTTCTTTTTCCTTCTGTCTTCCCTTCCCCTGTGTTCATATGGTTTTCTTCTTAAATGTCACTTATAAGACAGACCATATGGTAGTTGAGTTTTGCTAAGGGTATATTCTATAAGTTTAGTAGACTTCCAATGTGTCATCTGATATGTGTGGAGTGTAGACCTCATTAATCCTGTCATTGCAACAAGAGAAATGCCGAAGAAGCTGAAAATCAACAAATCCTCCCAAAATCCATCAGAGAACTGAGATCTCACGCCAGACTGTCCCCAGAAAAACTGGAGAGACAAGTGAACACAGAAAAATATCCACACATAGAGCCCTCCAGGCTTCTCTGTGGACCAGGGGACCCAACTCCAGCTCCCTCTGCTATTCTCTTACCTAATGGGAACAAAGTCTTGGAAGCACTTAAAGCCACTTCCCAGGGACACATGTTCACTAAACCATGAGAGCTACTAATACCACTACACAAGGCTTCCCGTTCCGAACACATTTCTGCTGCATTAAAGGGCACCTGGTAACTGTGTGATGGTCACTACAGAGGGCGCTTGATGGAAAGAACACTGGGTGTGATAATGTATTTTGGCAAATGGAATTTAAATAAAACATTCTCTTTTTTTCGTTCTATGAACTGGAATCATAGCAATTTGTTTTAACAGATGTCATAAAATCAGCATTACCATATATACAAAGGACAAGCCACCAGTTTGGCATACAAAAATGCCATATTATTGAAATTGCGTTCATTGGAAAAATTCGGGACTTGCTAAGACACCATGTACAACAGAGAGAGCAAGCAAGAATGCTTTTTTAGACATCCAGCTTTATAAACAGCAGCTTAATATCCCCCTTACAAAGTCAATTATTTGGCAACATTTGAACAATATTTTCTACACAGCCCAGCAGGTCATTTATCTGTAGGGCTATGTGGCCCTTTCAAAGAAAAGCTCCTAAAATAAAGCATCCACATAATTGTAAATGAAGCATGTTGAGGACTCGAGTTAGTCTGTAGAGCAGCATTAATCTAGCCATTGGACTGGAGTATTAGTTATCCAGAGGGCCGGGGAACCCACCAGTGGGGCTGGAAGAAATGGCAGGAACCCTGTTCAGCAGCTGCATGGCTTGTGTTGGGGAGGTTGCACCCACCCCAAGCTGAAACCAGCCTCCCCACCTGCAACTGTCAAGTGAGGCAAACAGGAATAAAGAGAATAGAAGAAATGACAACAACCAGGATGGAAAAACGAAATGTTCTGGAATGAGTCTTCCAATAATATCGACCTACTCAGTCAGGAAACATCCACAGGCAGGGGCACTGCTCTCACCGCTAAGAGGGTGGTATTAGTTTGTAACCACTCAGCAACCAACTCTAGAGCGTCTAGTGTGCAGACAATGCCGGGGGCCCTCTTTGCATCCTCTCATCAGCTGAGCCCATTCCCTATGTCTTCAACTGAAACATCTGGAATGGAATTTTCCCCTTTGTAACTAGAAGACCACCCTTTCTCTATTTTGTCTACCTCCATCCTCCTCTCCTCTGGCAGTCACCAGATTGTTCTCTGTATCTATGAATCTGCTTCTGTTTTGTTTTTTTAAATCCTACATGTACTGAAATCAATCATATGGTTTTTATCTTTCTCTCAAGTATTACACTTAGCCTAATATCCTCTAGATACACCTATTTGTCACAACTGGCAAGGTTTCATTCTTTATAAATGTAATTTTCAAGGGAATATATACAATATATATTTTACATCTTTTTATCCATTCAGCTATGATGGAAAACTGGATTGCCTCCATAATTGGCTGCTGTATTTATAGCTGCAATAATATTGAGTCTGCATATATCTTTTTGAATTAGTGCTTCTGTTTTTTCTTATTTAAACTCAATTTGAGGGGATCCCTAGGTGGCTCAGCGGTTTAGCGCCTACCTTTGGGCACAGGGTGCGATCCTGGAGTCCCAGGATCGAGTCCTGCGTTGGGCTCCCAGCATGGAGCCTGCTTCTCCCTCTGCCTATGTCTCTGCCTCTCTCTCTCTCTCTCTCTATCATGAATTAATAAATAAACAAAAATAAATAAAAATAAATTCCATTTGATTAATATATAATGTATTATTACTTTCAGAGGCAGGATTTAGTGATTCACCAGATGCACATAACACCCAGTGCTCATGACATCAAGTGCTCTCCTTAACGCCCATCACCCAGTTACCTCATCCACCCACCCATCTCCCCTCCAGTAATCCTCAGTTTGTTTCCTACAGAGTCTCTTGATATTTGTCTCCCTCTCCATTTTCATCTTATTTTTTCTTTCCTTCCCCAATGTTCATGTGTTTTGTTTCTTAAATTCCACATATAAGTGGAAGAAAATAATTTGTCTTTCTCTGACTGACTTATTTCACTCATAATAATACCCTCCACTTTCATGCATGTAGTTACAAATGCCAAAATTTCATTTTCTGATGACTGACTAATATTTATATAAGTATAAATAATAATTTGTAAATAATATGTATATCACATCTTTATCCTTTCATCTGTTGATGGACATCAAGGCTCTTTCCATATTTTTCCTGTTGTTGATAATGCTGCTATAACCCTTGGTGTGCGTGTGCCCCTTCAAATTACTATGTTTATCCTTTGGATAAATACCTAGTACGGCGACCCATCAATTGCCCTGCTGGGGATTTACCCCAAAGATACAGATGCAGTGAAAGGCCGGAACACCTGCACCCCGATGTTTCTAGCAGCAATGTCCACAATAGCCAAACTGTGGAAGGAGCCTCGGTGTCCATCGAAAGATGAATGGATAAAGAAGATGTGGTTTATGTATACAATGGAATATTACTCAGCCATTAGGAACGACAAATACCCACCATTTGCTTCAACGTGGATGGAACTGGAGGGTATATGCTGAGTGAAGTAAGTCAATCGGAGAAGGACAAACAGTGTATGTTCTCGTTCATTTGGGGAATATAGATAATAGTGAAAGGGAATAGAAGGGAAGGGAGAAGAAATGTGTGGGAAATATCAGAAAGGGAGACAGAAGTGGAGGAGGGCGGGGGGTGGGGGTGAATGGGTGACGGGACTGAGGGGGACACTTGACGGGATGAGCACAGAGTGTTATTCTGTATGTTGGCAAATTGAACACCAATAAAAAATAAATTTATTATTTAAAAAAATCCAAAAAAAAAGAAGATGTGGTTTATGCATGCAATGCAATATTACTCAGCCATTAGAAAGGACAAATACCCACCATTTGCTTCAACTTGGATGGAACTGGAGGGTATTATGCCGAGTGAAATAAGTCAATCAGAGAAGGACAAACCTTATATGGTCTCATTCATTTGGGGAATATAAACAATAGTGAAAGGGAAGAAAGGGGAAAGGAGAAAAATGGGTGGGAAATATCAGAAATGGAGACAGAACATGAGAGACTCCTAACTCCTAACCCGAACTGTGCAGATCAGCGTCCCCCACCCCAGGAGCATCCAGGCCATTGTGGACTGGGAGACTGGGGTAGTTACTGCTGCAGCTGACTCCAAAGCTGGAGACCTGTCTTCCACCAGTGTTGTTGTCCCTCCTGGTGTCATGTCACCTTGTGCCTGGGAGGGGCGGGGCCTGCAGGAAACAGAGGCCTCACAGGGGAAACAGCTTCCACTGAGCTGTTCACCCAACGGGGGGCAGGCATCTCCCCAGATGCACACACACCTGAGAATCAGCACAGCAGCCCCTCCTGCAGAAGACAAGCTGAAGGGACAGGGAAGGAGCAAGTTCTTGACCAGGTAGCACTGGAAAGCTCCAGAAGTCGAGGAATTTACAGTATATAGAGCTAGAGAATACCCCTCTTTTTTTTCCTTTTTACCTTTTTTTCAGTACAACTCGTTTTTATATCCAACTAAAAATTTCCAACTTCTTTTCCCTTTTCCCACCTTAACTATATTTTACTACCTCTTCATTTTTACGTTTCTTCCTTTTTGACTTTCATATTTCTACAGTTACAGGTCTTAGATATATTTTCCTTTTCTAGATTCCCTTCAAAATTACTCAACTTAATTTTGGGAGATATACGAGATATGTTTTTGTTTTGTTTTGTTTTGTCTTTTTGGTTTTCTCTGTCTCATTTGGTTCTACAATGGTGGAAGTTAATACCTTCTATGACCAGCATGCACCTAAAACCAAGTGGTATACCGTCTAGTTCAGTTTGTGATATTATATTCTCTCTTCATTTCCATTCTACCACCCTCTTCTATCTCCTTTGTGTTTTGGTGGTCAATGTTGGGGCTCTCTACAAGTATTTCTGGTTTATATAAAGTTGGTACTGAGCATCTTCTAACATACAGAACTTAATATACTCAGAACCAAGAGGATCACCCTCTAGGATCCCTCAGGTAGACCTCATTCTCCCTCCACTAAAACTTCATCATCACAACCATCTCTCAATCTCCCCGTTTTTTTTTCCTCTCCTTTTATTTTCTTTCTTTTTTTCCAATTTACTTTTGCTCTTTTGCTCTTTTCTCTCTTTTCTTTTTTTTCTACTTCTCTGGGATTCTTGGCCTTTTATTTTTAACTACTTTGTTTTAAAATTTGTTTTTCACAGAACGTGAAAGACTCCTAACTCTGGGAAATGAACTAGGGGTGGTGGAAGGGGAGGTGGGCGGCAGGTGGGGGTGACTGGGTGACAGGCACTGAGGTGGGCACTTGACGGGATGAGCACTGGGTGTTATTCTATATGTTGGCAAATTGAACACCAATAAAAAATAAATTCATAAAAATAAATAAATAAATAAATAAATAAAATTTATTTTTCACTTTAGTGGTCCTTTTGTTTTATTCAATTCTGATCTTTGTTTTCAATTTCTGGTCTCTGAACTCATCAGAATAATCTAGGGTGAAATTTGCTTAGGTCGTGGTTTATATTCTTGACTCAGCCCGGTCATACAGCCACTCTGCATGGCACAAAATGACTAGAAGGAAGAACTCACCACAAAAGAAAGAATCAGAAACAGTACTCTCTGCCACAGAGTTACAGAATTTGGATTATAATTCATTGTCAGAAAGCCAATTCAGAAGCACTATTATAAAGCTACTGGTGGCTCAGGAAAAAAGCATAAAGGAATCGAGACTTCATGACGGCAGAATTTAGATCTAATCAGGCCAAAATTAAAAATAAATTAAATGAGATGCAATCCAAACTGGAAGTCCTAACACAAGGGTTAATGAGGTGGAAGAAAGAGTGAGCAACATAGAAGACAAGTTGATGGCAAGGAAGGAAGTTGAGGAAAAAAGAGAAAAACAATTAAAAGACCATGAGTAAAAGTTAAGGGAAATAAATGACAGCCTCAGAAGGAAAAATCTACATTTAATTGGGGTTCCAGAGGGCGCCAAGAGGGACAAAGGACCAGAAAGCATATTTGAACAAATCATAGCTGAGAATTTCCCTGATCTGGGGAGGGAAACAGGCATTCAGATCCAGGAGCCAGAGAGGTCCCCCCACCAAAATCAATAAAAATCTTTCAACAACTTGACATTTAATAGTGAAACTAGCAAATTCCAAAGATAGAGAGAAAATCCTTAAAGCAACAAGAGACAAGATTTCTAACATATGGGAAGAAATATCAGATTAACAGCAGACCTTTCCACAGAGACCTGGCAGGCCAGAAAGGGCTGGCAGGATATATTCAGGGTCCTAAATGAGAAGAACAAGCAGACAAGAATACTATATCCATCAAGGCTCTCATTCAGAATAGAAGGAGACATAGAGCGTTTCCAACATAGGCAGACGCTGAAAGAATGTGACCACCAAACCAGCTCTGCAAGAAATATTAAGGGGGACCCTGTAAAAGAAAGAGGAAGCCCAAAGAAATAATCCATAAAACAGGGACTGAATAGGTATTACAATGACACTAAATTCATATGTTTCAATAGTTACTCTGAACGTTGAATGGGCTAAATGAACCCATCAAAAGATCTTTGCAGGGTTTCGGACTGGATAAAAAGGAAGACCCTTTTGCTGTCTACGAGAGATTCATTTTAGACCTAAGGTCCTCTCCAGCCTGAAAATGAAAGAGTGGAGAACCATTTACCATTCAAGTGGTCCTCAAGAGGAAGCTGGGGTAGCAATCCTCATATAATATAAATTAAAGTTTATCCAAAAGACTGTCATAAGAGATGAGGAGCGACACTATATCATATTAAAGGGTCTATCCAACAAAAACGCCTAACAGTCAGGAGTATTTATGCCTTTAATGTAGGAGCTGCCAAGAATATCAATCCACTAATAACCAAAGTAAAGACAGACTTAGATAATAATACACTAATAGTAGGAGATTTCAACATGGCAGTTTCGGCAAATGACAGATATTCTAAACACAACATCACCAAAGAAACAATAGCTTTAAATGATACACTGGACCAGATGGATTTAACAGATATATACAACTGAACGCAACTGAATACACATTCTTCTCAAGTGCACATGGAACTTTCCGCAGAATAGACCACATACTGGGTCACAAATCAGGTCTCAACCAATACCAAAATATTGGAATTGGCACCTGCGTATTCAGACCACAATGCTTTGAAACTAGAACTCAATCACAAGAAGAAATTTGCAAGAAACTCAAACACGTGGAGGTTAAAGAGCATCCTGCTAAAAGATAAATGGGTCAATCAGGAAATTAGAGAAGAAATAAAAGATTTCTGGAAACTAGTGAAAGTGAAGATACAATCATTCAAAATCTTTGGGATTCAGCAAAAGCAGTCCTATTGGGAAATACAATGCAATACAAGCATCCCTCAAAAAATTGGAAGAAACTCAAATATACAATCTAACCTGGTACCTAAAGGAACTGGAGAAAGAACAGTAAGTAAAACCTACACCAAGCAGAGGACAATGAAATAGAGACCAGAAGAACTGTAGAACAGATCAACAAAACCAGGATTTGGTTCTTTGAAAGAATTAATAAGATATATAAACATTAGCCAGCCTTATTAAAAAGAAAAAAGACTCAAATTAATAAAATCATGAATGAAAGAAGAGAGGTCACATCCAATACCAAGGAAATACAAACGATTTTAAAAACATGTTATAAGCAGCTATATGTGATAAATTAGACAATCATAGAAGAAATGTATGCATTTTTGGAAAACCACAAATTACCAAAACTGGAACAGGAAGAAATAGAAAACCTGAAGAGGCCAATAACCAGGGAGGAAATTGAATCTGTCATCAAAAACCTCCCAAGACCAGGGCCAGATGGCTTCCCAGTGGAATTCTATTAAAGGTTTAAAGAAGAAACAATTCCACTTCTATTAAAGCTGTTCTGAAAGAAAAAAGGGACGGAATACTTCCAAACTCATTTTATGAAGCCAGCATCACCTTAATTCCATAACCAGACAGAAACCCCACCAAAGGAGAATTACAGACCAATATCCCTGATGAACACGATGCAAAAGTTCTCAACAAGATACTAGCCAATAGGATCCAACAGTACATTAAGAAGATTATTCACCATGACCTAGTGGGATTTATCTCTGGGATGCAGGGCTGGTTCAACACTCGTAAACCAATCAACGTGATAGATCATGTCAACAAAAGAAAATACAAGAACCATATGATCCTCTCAATAGATGCAGAGAAAGCATTTGACAAAATACAGCATCCATTCCTGATCAAAACTCTTCAGAGTGTAAGGGAGGGAGGGAACAGTCCTCAGCAGCTTAAAAGCCATCTACGAAAAGCCCACAGCAAATATCATTCTCAATGGGGAAACACTGAGAGCCTGCCTTTCCCCTAAGATCAGGAACACGACAGGGATGTTCACTCTCACCACTGCCATTCAACATAGAAGTCCAAGCCGCAGCAATCAGGCAACAAAAAGACATAAAAGGCATTCCAATTGGCAAAGAAGAAGTCAAACTCTCCCTCTTCACAGATGACATGATACTGTGCGTAGAAATGCCAAAAGGCTCCACGCCAGGATTGCTGGAACTCATATAGCAATTCGGCAGTGTGGCAGGATACAAAATAGATGCCCAGAAATTAGTGGCAGTTCTATACACTAATATTGAGACTGAAGAATAATAAATGAAGGAATCAATCCCATTTACAATTGCACCCAAAAGCTTAAGATACCGATGAATAAACCCAATCAAAGAGGTAAAGCATCTATACCCTAAAAACTACACAACACTTCTGAGGGAAATTGAGGAAGACACAAAGCAATGGAAAAATACTCCATGCTCATGGATTGGAGGAATTAATATTGTGAAAATGTCAATGCTACCCAGAGCAATTTACACATTTAATGCAATCCCTATCAAAACACCAAGGACTTTCTTCAGAGAGTTGGAACAAATCATCTTAAGATTTGTGTGGAAACAGAAAAGACCCTGAATACCCAGGGGAATACTGAAAAAGAAAACCAGAGCCGGGTGCATCACAATGCCAGGTTTTAAGTTGTACTGCAAAGCTGTGATCATCAAAACAATGTGGTAATGGCCCCAAAACAGACACATAGATCAATGGAACAGAATAGAGAACCCAAAAATGGGCCCTCAACTGTACGGTCAACTCATCTTCGACAAAGCAGAAAAGACTCTCCACTGGAAAAAGATCAGTCTCTTCAATAAATGGTGCTGGGAAAATTGGACAGCCACGTGCAGAAGAATGAAACTAGACCATTCTCTTACACAATACACAAAGATACTCAAAATGGATGAAATTTCTAAATGTGAGGCAAGAATCCATCGAAATCTAGAGGAGATCACAGGCAACACCCTTTTTGAACTTGGCCACAGCAACTTCTTGCAAGATACATCGATGAAGGCAAAAGAAACAAAAGCAAAAATGAACTATTGGGACTTACTCAAGACAAGAAGCTTCTGCACAGCAAAAGAAACAGTCAACAAAACTAAAGACAACCTACAGAATGGGAGAAGATGTTTGCAAATGACGTATCAGATAAAGGGCTAGTATCCCAAGATCTATAAAGAACGTATTAAATTCAACAGCAAAGAAACAAACAATCCAATCATGAAATGGGCAAAAGAAAATGCTCTGGATCACTTGCCATCAGGGAAATACAAATAAAACCCACAATGAGATACGACCTCATGCTAGTGAGAATGGTAAAAATTAACAAGACAGGAAACAACAAATGTTGGAGAGGATGTGGAGAAAGGGGAACCCTCTTGCACTGTTGGTGGGAATGTGAACTGGTACAGCCACTCTGGAAAACTGTGTGGAGGTGGAGTTAAACTAGAACTGCCCAATGACACAGCAATTGCACTGCTGGGGATTTACCCCAAAGATGCAGATTCTTGAAACGCCAACACTTGCAACCCCAATGTTTATAGCAGCAATGTCCACAATAGCAAACTACGGAAGAGCCTCAGTGTCCATTGACAATGAATGGATAAAGATGTGGTCTATATGTACAGTGGAATATTACTCAGCCATCAGAAACGATGAATACCCACCTTTTGCTTCAAGGTGGATAGAACTGTAGGGTGTGATGGTGAGTGAAGTAAGTCAATTGGAGAAGGACAAACATTATATGGTTTCACTCATATGGGGAATTCAAAAATTAATGAAAGG
Organism: Nyctereutes procyonoides; assembly: GCF_905146905.1. NCBI lineage: Eukaryota > Metazoa > Chordata > Mammalia > Carnivora > Canidae > Nyctereutes > Nyctereutes procyonoides. The sequence goes on along the minus strand of NW_026575131.1, from coordinate 94,871 downwards.
GATTATAGGGTAAAGGAGAGAAAATGAGTGGGAAATATTAGAGAGGGTGACAGAACATGAGAGACTCCTAACTCTGGGAAATGAACTAGGGGTAGAGCAAGGAGAAGTGGATGGGGGGATGGGGTGACTGGGTGGCAGGCACTGAGGGAGGCACATTTTTATGTTTACTCTTTTTTAATAAATTTATTTTTTAATTGGTGTTCAATTTGCCAACACACAGAATAACACCCAGTGCTCATCTCGTCAAGTGCCCACCTCAGTGCCCACCACCCAGTCACCACCACCCCCCGCCCACCTCCCCTTCCACCACCCCTAGTTCATTTCCCAGAGTTAGGAGTCTTCATGTTCTGTTTCCCTTTCTGATATTTCCCACTTATTTTTTCTCCTTTCCCCTTTATTCCCTTTCACTATTGTTTATATTCCCCAAATGAATGAGACCATATAATGTTTGTCCTTCTCTGATTGACTTACTTCCCTCAGCATATACCCTCCAGTTCCATCCACGTCGAAGCAAATGGTGGGTATTCGTCGTTTCTAATGGCTGAGTAATATTCCATTGTATACATAAACCACATCTTCTTTATCCATTCATCTTTCGATGGACACCGAGGCTCCTTCCACAGTTTGGCTATTGTGGACATTGCTGCTAGAAACATCCAGGTGCAGGTGTCCCGGCGTTTCATTGCACCTGTATCTTTGGGGTAAATCCCCAGCAGTGCAATTGATGGGTCATAGGGCAGGTCTAGTTTAACTCCACCTCCACACAGTTTTCCAGAGTGGCTGCACCAGTTCACATTCCCACCAACAGTATAAGAGGGGTTCCCTTTTCTCCGCATCCTCTCCAACATTTGTGGTTTCTTGCCTTGTTAATTTTCCCCATTCTCACTGGTGTGAGTTGGTATCTCATTGTGGTTTTGATTTGTATTTCCCTGATGGCAAGTGATGCAGAGCATTTTCTCATGTGCGTGTTGGCCATGTCTATGTCTTCCTCTGTGAGATTTCTGTTCATGTCTTTTGCCCATTTCATGATTGGATTGTTTGTTTCTTTGGTGTTGAGTTTAATAAGTTCTTTATAGATCTTGGAAACTAGCCCTTTATCTGATACGTCATTTGCAAATATCTTCTCCCATTCTGTAGGTTGTCTTTTAGTTCTGTTGACTGTATCCTTTGCTGTACAAAAGCTTCTGATCTTGATGAAGTCCCAATAGTTCATTTTTGCTTTTGTTTCTTTTGCCTTCGTGGATGTATCTTGCAAGAAGTTACTGTGGCCGAGTTCAAAAAGGGTGTTGCCTGTGTTCTCCTCTAGGATTTTGATGGAATCTTGTCTCACATTTAGATCTTTCATCCATTTTGAGTTTATCTTTGTGTATGGTGCAAGAGAGTGGTCTAGTTTCATTCTTCTGCATGTGGATGTCCAATTTTCCCAGCACCATCTATTGAAGAGACTGTCTTTCTTCCAGTGGATCGTCTTTCCTGCTTTGTCGAATATTAGTTGACCATAAAGTTCAGGGTCCACTTCTGGGTTCTCTATTCTGTTCCACTGATCTATGTGTCTGTTTTTGTGCCAGTACCACACTGTCTTGATGACCACAGCTTTGTAGTACAACCTGAAATCTGGCATTGTGATGCCCCCAGATATGGTTTTCTTCTTTAAAATTCCCCTGGCTATTCGGGGTCTTTTCTGATTCCACACAAATCTTAAAATAATTTGTTCTAACTCTCTGAAGAAAGTCCATGGTATTTTGATAGGGATTGCATTAAACGTGTACATTGCCCTGGGTAACATTGACATTTTCACAATATTAATTCTGTCAATCCATGAGCATGGAATATTTTCCCATCTTTTTGTGTCTTCCTCAATTTCTTTCAGAAGTGTTCTATAGTTTTTAGGGTATAGGTCCTTTACCTCTTTGGTTAGGTTTATTCCTAGGTATCTTATGCTTTTGGGTGCAATTGTAAATGGGATTAACTCCTTAATTTCTCTTTCTTCAGTCTCATTGTTAGTGTATAGAAATGCCACTGACTTCTGGGCATTGATTTTGTATCCTGCCACACTGCCAAATTGCTGTATGAGTTCTAGCAATCTTGGGGTGGAGTCTTTGGGTTTTCTATGTAGAGTATCATGTCATTGACGAAGAGAGAGTTTGACTTCTTCTTTGCCAATTTGAATGCCTTTAATGTCTTTTTGTTGCCTGATTGCTGAGGCTAGGACTTCTAGTACTATGTTGAATAGCAGTGGTGAGAGTGGACATCCCTGTCTTGTTCCTGATCTTAGGGGAAACGCTCCCAGTGCTTCCCCATTGAGAATGATATTTGCTGTGGGCTTTTTGTAGATGGCTTTTAAGATATTGAGGAATGTTCTGAGGGGGGCACTTGATGGGATGAGCACTGGATGTTATAATATAGGTTTACAAATCAAACTCAAATAAAAAAATATACAGGAAAAAATATCAACGATGATGTATGTAAAATACACTCTAGATGATTCCCAAGAGGTGATGAGAAAATCGAAGGAAAAGCAGAACTGAACAAAAGAAAACAAAAGGACCGCTAATGTGAAAAACAAATTTTAAATCAGATAATAATAATGAAAAACAAAAAGCAAAGAATAAGAAGAAAATAAATGGGTGGTGTTGGTAGTGGTGGTGTGAAAGTGGTGGTGGTGAGAGAATGTATTCTCCCTAAGAGGACCTAGAGGATGATCCACCTGTATCTAGGTGTATTTTGTTCTGTATTTTAGAAGATGGTCAATTCCAAACTTATATAATCTGACAAATCTTATATAAAAACCCAACATCGATCAGAAAAACATAAATAAGATAAAAGATGGAGGCAGAATGGCAGGGAAGAGAGAATATAGTCTCACAGAATGAACGAACATTGTGTTCTACTTGGTTCTGCGTGTATTTTGGTTGTGTGTTAGAAGGTACTAACTTCCAGCATTATAAACAAAATGAGACAGAATAAAGAAAAACCCTTGCCTGGTGCTGGGCTCTGTATGAGTTGTTTATCCCATGAGGCCTTTGTTCCCTAGAGGCCCCGTCTCTACCAGCTGAAAAGCGAAAAGAGAGGGAAAAAAATGGCAGTGGCCAGATCTCCTGCTCAGAATCTAAGATCTCCCAGCAAGTACCTAATTGCAGTCTCCCAGTCCACACTGGCCTAGATGCTCCTGGGGGCTAGCGTGGGTGCACTGATCTGCACAGCTTGCAGGGCACCCAGAGGAAGTAGAGTTCTTGCTGTCCTGTGCCCTGTCTGGTTCTGCCTGTCTCAGGGGAAGGGAGGATTTCTGGCTTTTTCTGCTTCGGCACCTTGGGATGGGGGGCCCTTTACTCCTGGACCCACGCTCCTGGGGTCCACCTCTCCCGAAGGGAATGTAGGACAGCCACTTCTGTCCATTGTAAGGCTCTAGGGTAAAGGGAGCACTAGTGCCAGCCTGCTTCTTTCAAATGCCCAGGAGGACTGTAGTGCTCCAGCCCTTTACTGAGATTGGACTACAATTTGCTGTGAGCTTTCTCCAGAGAACCCCTATTCTTATTGTGTCTCTGGGAATTTTGAGGCTTCACTGCCCCTCTTGCAATTCTGCTCTATTTCTCTGATGAGCCCTTTTCAGTTAGGGAAGTCTCTTTCAGGAGCATATTTCTAACGTTCCCATTTGTTCACTGTACCACTTTTCTGCAGTGGCTTTCTGCAGCTCCCCTTCTCCCCTGCCTTTCTTTTCTGCCTTCCTACCTTGTCAGAAGAGATTGCTTTTCTCTCTGTAGCATTCCAGCTGTTCTCTCTTTACTCAGGTTGAATTCATATGTGTATTTGCTTCAACGTGGATGGAACTGAAGGGTATTATGCTGAGTGAAATACGTCAATCGGAGAAGGACAAACATTATATGTTCTCATTCATTTGGGGAATATAAATAATAGTGAAAGGGAATAGAAGGGAAGGGAGAAGAAATGGGTAGGAAATATCAGAAAGGGAAACTTTCTGAGGCTCCTAACTCTGGGAAACGAACTAGGGGTGGTGGAAGGGGAGGAGGGCGGGGGGTGGGGGTGAATGGGTGACGGGCACTGAGGTGGGCACTTGGTGGGATGAGCACAGGGTGTTATTCTGTATGTTGGCAAATTGAACACCAATAAAAAATAAATTTATTATTAAAAAAGAATTCATAGTTGTTCAGGATGTTTTGAAAGTTATCTAGGTTAAGTTTGGGGGACCAGATGAATCAAGGACCCCTACTCCTTTCTGGAATCTTGTCTCCTTCTCTCACTTAATAAATTTATAATAATGTTTCCATTAATGTGGCTTTTTATGTTCTGGAAGATTTTTCCATGTTCACTGTTTGCTGCAAGCCTGAGGTGCCTGAAGCTATAAATTTCTCTGAGGTCCTTTGTATTTTCAAAGAGTTTTTTTTTTGTTGTTGTTTGTCTCTCCTGTTTGCTTTGGTTTTCCTTGCTACTTCTTCTTCAGTAATATCTGAGAGCAGATGTTCTTCAGTTGAAATTGCATCTTGATATCAGGCCCCCATTAATGCAGCAGAAGTGTGTAAGGAAGGAGAAGTGTTGTGTAGTTGTATGATTAGGTCTCAGGGTTTAGTGAGCATGTGTCCCTAGGACTTGACCTTTTACAAGTGCTTCCAAGACCTTTGTTTCCATTAGTTAAGAGAATAGCAGAGGGAACTGAAGTTGGGTTCCTTCATGCTCATAGAAACCTGGAGGGATCTAGGTGTGGATATTTCCTCTCCTCAGGCCAGTTATGGTGTGGTCAAACCCAAAGTGACTGCTCTGCAACCCAAGTTTCCCTTGAGGGAAGGCTTCCTTAAGGAGAACAGAGGGCTCTGGGTGTGTTCCAGAATGGTTGCATCACTTCTTTTCAGCTGGAAGTAGAAGGACTTTTCCTTGACCTTCATCCTCACAATGTTGGGGACAGGGCTAACGGAGGTAATCATGGAAGTGAAGAGTCCTCCATCAAAATACCCCCCCCCCCCCGTAGATTTTCACTTTCCACCCATGCTCACAGAGCTTCCAGGGATTCTTCATTCACATTATAAATTTGCAGCCCAGATTCTGGCTCCTGCAAACACAGGTGCTTCTGAAGCTCTGATACTTCTGTATTCACCTGTCTCTCTAGATTTTTTGGTGACAGTTTGCACTGAGATCTCAGTTCTCTGATGGATCTTTGAAGAATTGTTTCTTTTCATCTTCTTCAGCTTTTGTCTTATTGCTATGACAGGAGTGTTAATGTCTAAGTCCCATACATATGAGACCACAAATTATTAATATTTGTAATAGAAATTAACCTTAGCTTGTTCCCTCTGCATATAGCTCCCTTTTGTACCCTATTGTTGGGAAAAGGAGGAGATATAATGAGTGATTCCCTCTGATTTTTAAAATAGGATGTCAGGAGTTTCTCAGGGATATGTCATATCCTAAAATGAAAACCTGCTGTGTTTTCCCCAACCCAGCAGTTGTAAAGCCAGGCCATGTTCCTTATATCAGTTATTTATGTATAATATTTGCCTGGGATAATAAAGCAAAAAGTTACAACATAAATGACTACATTAGACAAGGTGAAATGTGTAGAGTGTGGACTCTGGGTATATAGTGGGGATGTTCAGCCTGCCCCAAGTCAAAAAGGATTTTGAGTATCATCAGTTCCAAGAGACAGGGATAAGTCTCCCCATTTATACCTCCCCTGGGACACATTTATGTTGCGCTGCATCTTTGGACCCCAAACACACTGTCAGATGCAGGTGTCAGTCCTTCTAGCCATCAAGGTATGCTATTCTCTCTACCCTGTTAGGTGGGCCATAGGAAATTTGAAACAGGCCCAGCCCCCATGTCACCCTTCCTCCAAATCAGTGTTTTTCTGCATTTGGTTTACAGATCACAGGCACATGAGAATTATGCAGAGAAATAGGAACAAACTTTTATGATTAGTTCTGGAGAAGAAATGAGGGTTCTGAGTAGAAAACAGGGAGAGGGGAAGAGTCAAGCTTAGGCAGAATGAGTCCCACCACATCCGGGTCTGGAGGAAAATGGAAGAGGAATACTTCCATCAACTGCTCTGTGAGGACTGTGACCACAGTGATTGAACTATAACCTTTAACCTATTCATTTAGGTTGCAGAAATGCAGAAGCGTTTCTCACCTTTAGGAAAAATTGCAGGGCAGGGAGTAAGGATGAAATGCTGTATCTATGGGCATTCAGTTGGCTCCACGGTTCCAGAGGTCGAGACTAGATATCTATTTCCCATCTAACAAGGCCCACACATGATCCAGCCTAGGAAGAAGATGGAGAACATCGGCTAATTTTCAAGGAAGCTATTCCCTGGGGCCATGCATTTGCCTCCCAAAAAAAAAAACCAATTCAAATCTGAAAGAAAACATAGTCAATGGCCCAGAGGAACAGCCCATGATGAGGATGAGGGGGTCCTCATGTTGAAGCTGACTCTTTTTATGTTCACTATAGAAGTAGGACCGCTAGGAGTAGACACTCAAGAATGCACCCCCCTAAAGGCCTGGGGAGGCAGTGGTCCTGGGCCCTCAGCTGTAAGTCAGGGGTCTTTGACAGGGCGTGGCCCCAGGGGTGTGAACTTTAGGGGCAGTAGTGTCTCCAAACGCAGCGGTGTTTATAGGGCTGACCTCAGGGTCAGAGTCTGGCTGGGGAGCCGCAATTCGTGTAACATACAAAAGTATGAATGGACTGTGTTGTCTGTAGGGCTTTGTAAGTTCGGGGCCATTTAAAATGGGGATATGTGGATATTTTTTTAGTTGTCAGGGTCAGTGTCCCTAACCCCTACGTCGTTCAAGGATCACCTGTATATGCAGAACCATTTCTCATCACCCCCATCATTTCTAAGGTGATTCAAGCAACAATTGTTTCTCATCTGGAATACTACAATAGCCTCAATCTCCCTGATCCTACTCTCACCCTTCAGACTGTTCTGGACAGAGCAGCCAGAACAGAATTTTTGAATGTCACGTCATCAAGTAACACTTCCGCGTGAGGTTCCCGTCAGAATGACCAGGGACTCTGAGCAAGAAATTCACAGAATTCGCAGAACAAGTTTCTTGGCTTCTTTTGTATCTAATAGCTAATAGACTTTGGACATGTGCCATGAAAAGAAAAAAGATAAGATCTCGTCAGTCCTCAGTTCCAAACCCGTCCTAGGTTACCCCTGGCACATCCGAAGCCCTGTGGTCTCTGAGGTCCGAAACGCGCCCCACAGCCCCCCCCCCCCGCCCGACTCAAGGACTTTGCCCCTGATGTTCCCTCTGCTGGGAACACTCTCCCCGGATGCCTTTATCTGTCTTCATGTCCCCTGACTTGAAGGGAAGCTTTACGAGGCAGCGAGTCCGTGCTCCTCGCTGCCTCATCTGCAGCGTCAGAGCGGCGACCGGGAGCGCCCAGCGCGGACTCCTCCTACTCGCTGGCGGTCGACGGGGACTGATTCTGGCTTCGAGGCGGACAGGTGCGGGCGGGGTCTGTGGGAGGAAACGCCGCTTTTCCCGAGCAGGGAACCTCATTCCAGGGAGCCTCCCACGGTCGCCGCGCTGCTGGGTTCCCCTTCCCACCAGGCTCCACCCGGTCCAGAGCCGTCTCGGCTTCCGCGGCCGCGGCCGAGCTCCCCCAGGCCTTGCGTCCTCGGGCCCGGGCTCGGCGCACACCGCGCGGGACGTGGGGCCGGAGCTCCGCGGAGCTGGCCGACTCCGCCTCCGGGGCACAGAGACGCCGGGACCTCCGGACGCCTAGAAGGGCGGGAGGGGAAGGAGCGCGCGCGCGGCGTCGGTGACGCGTTCCGTGTGCGCCGCGTCCCGAGCTGCGGGCCGGGCGCCGGGGTGAGCGGGGTGTGGCGGCCCTGGGCGGGGCCTCCGTGCGCGTCCTGGGAGCGGGCGGGGGCCAGCGGCCGGGACTCGGGCCGCCGCCGCCGCCGCCGCCGCCGCCGTCGCCGCCACCGCGGGCGTGTCCAGGGCTGGCCTCGGGCCTCGGCCCCCTCGGTCGGCGCTGTCCCTTTGTCTGGGCTCCCCCTCCAACCCCGCCTAGCTGCTGTCACGGGGCTCACAGTGGTGGCCCCCGCCCTGGCCGGCAGGCCGCCCCCGGAACGGCAGTGCAGACCGCGGCCAGACTGGAGGATTCCGCAGCCCTAGTTCACCCCCGCTGTGAACCGGATCGCCAGTGGCGCCCCTTGCGTCCCCGGTGAGGAAACGAGACGCAGAGAGGACAGAGCTGTGCAGGAGGCTACTCACGCATCCATCCGCCCATCCACCCACCCACCAAATCCTCGTTGAGCACCTACCACGAAGTGCTAGGTCCTGGGGTTACCGTTGTGTGTTTTCTGGAAGGGAAGAAACGGAACAAGCTTGGAAAGCCAGAAGCCAAGTCTGGAAGTCTGGAGGGCTTGAAAACACAGACTTGGAGGGCGAGTCATCCTAAGAATTAGGTAATCGTTAAAAACAAACGAGAACACTTTCATTCCTTTAAAGCCTTAGTTCTTCCTCTCTCAAGATCCTTGACACTCAGCAAAGTCTCCTCTTCCTGCCGCAGACTGGCTGGAAAGCTGGAGAGCAGCGGGAATGCGTTTTGCAGTTAGAGAAGAGTATGGAAACTTTTTTTTTTTAAAGACTTTTTTTTTTAATTTTTATTTATTTATGATAGTCACAGAGAGAGAGAGAGAGAGAGGCAGAGACACAGGCAGAGGGAGAAGCAGGCTCCACGCACCGGGAGCCCGACGTGGGATTCGATCCCGGGTCTCCAGGATCGCGCCCTGGGCCAAAGGCAGGCGCCAAACCGCTGCGCCACCCAGGGATCCCGAGTATGGAGACTTTTTATATAGATCAAACAACAGGTAGAAAGGAGTCACTGTAGATCTTCAGCCACAGAAGCCTTCTTTCTCACCAGCCATACGACCTTTGGCAAGTAATTCAGTGTCAGGTAGCTTCATTTCCTCATCTTCAGAATGGGAATGATCGTCCTTACTGCTCACGCTTCTATAGGAGGGGGAGTTACCCACGGATGGGACACTACTCTGAGTGTCCACCTGAGTTGAGCTCTGGGAGAATTCAATCATTTCTGTCTGTTTACAGCGATTCAACACCCCATTAGGAACTTCCTTAGCAAACCCGAGAAAGAGATCAGGCAAGACTTGTGCTGGGCAGACCCTTTGGAGTGAGGCTTTCTGTGCCGGGCAGGTGAGAGACCTATAGTGTGAAATGAGTTACCTGGGGACAGGAATCCTGCCGATTAGCGGAAAGGACCATGACTGCAAGGGAGCATTTCCGGATGGCTCTTTATTGAGAAGAGAAGCAGAGAAGTGGGACCTTGAGGAGTAGAGTTTGGGGGTGGGAGTTCAACAGTAATATAGTTGAACTCAACTTTGGATGGCAGGAGACTTGGACTTGAGTCATAGCTTTCTTCTAAGTTTCAATGTCCTCATCACTACTTTTGAGAGAGGTCACTTGGAATCCGCATGATTCCTTCCAGCACTGACATTCTGGGAATCTCTGAGTAGTTAGACTAGGTCAGTCTCAGAATTGGGGTCCCTGGATAGCCCTGTTGAGACAACACTGCTGAGACTTTAAATATATACTGTCATGGTGTTCAGGCAAGATGAAGCACGAAAGAGATGAACAAGCGGAGGAGAGATGGCAGCGGTCATGTGTGGAGCGTGGAGTTCTTACCATCCCTACACCCAGATAGAATCTTGAACTTGTTTAACATTTCAAATCATAACATTTACTGAACCCCCTCTATGCTAAGTACTTTGTGGAATCCACATATGAATACTATGGGCCTTGCTCTTGGGAGCTTAGAGCTTAATGTGTACTTGGAAAGAAGAATGACACAGACATATACCCAGATAACTTTAGTATAAGGCAACTGTAGTTCATATTACAGATTTGTTACGGTGGCTTTTTTTTTTTTTTTTTTGAAGTACAGGAATTTCTGTATGATCAAATCTATCTGCTTTTGTTATGATGTCAGGCTTGTTTTAGGCTTTTTGCTTCCTGGGATCAAATTATCCCCTGATTTTTTTCGCCCAGTTCTTTTATTTTTTCTTTCTTTTCAATTTTGATATTTCATTCATCAGTCTCTCTGGAATTTTTCAGGTATTCCCTCTTAGTCCTCGATCCGCTGCAGCTAATCAGTAACCAAGGACCATGTGACCACTGCTCACAGAGACTTGATCAGGCAGGTGATGATGGTGAATTAAAGGAATACGACCTCCCAAGGTAAAACTACTTTCTCTCTCTTTCTGGGAATATGACCCTGCCCTTTGTGAGTTTCTTATAGCCTGCACTGAACGTGGTCCTAAGATCACTCACCCATCAGTCTCAGGGATTTGTAGGTTGGAGATTTGTGGAGCCTCATTGGTTCATTTGCCAGTTGTCTGAGATTATGCTTTTATGCACAGTTGCTTGGATACCCCTGGTGTCCTCCTGGCCCTGTGGTCTCATCTGTCCCTCCTCCTAGTTCTCTAGCCAAGAGTTCACCTCCCCGCACACATATCAGTGCCTGGGAATTCTTTCTGAGGGAATTTCCCATTCAGTCAGACAGAGGACAAGTAGTTTTTCTTTTGACCAACCTCTCCTTAGACCAGCCCTCCCTGGTCTTCTGATAAGTCTTGTTTCTTTCTCAGGTCCCCAGAACCACATTGGGCTTCCTTTTGGCACATCCTTGTGCATTTCTCTTTCTCCCTTCCTGCTTTTCTAACCAAAATCTCTATGTCAGTGAGCTTATACATTTGCATGACTTCCTCTGTCCCCTCTGTCTTACTCTCAAATTTGCATTCCTGACATATTCTTCCTCTTCTCATCTAAAGTGTTTTCCTGTTCTTCATCTTCCTTAGTGACATGACCATTGTTGATATTCAGACCTGGATCTGGTAACTTTGAATTCTTTCTTTTAGTCATCCTCTGTATTCAGTCTGATATAAGTATATGCTTTCCTGGAAATAGCTAGATTTCATCCTTCTCTTTCCTATCATTATCCTGGACTAGGGTCTCACTATCACATTCATTTATTCATTCGTTCAACAAACATTTATTGGGCACCTAGAAAGTGGCAGACCCTCAGTAGAGGGGTCACGAATACTGCATTCCTAAAGTCTCCCCACTCATTTCCCTTCCTCCATTCTTTCTTGCAGCTCTATTCCATCTGGGCTAATCTTCCTAAAGCATTCTTTTTTAAAGAAACATGTTTAATTCAAGTATAGTTGACATACAATGTTATACCCTAAAGCGTTCTTTTCCTCATGCCATGTCTAGGAAGGATGATGTGAAATTTATTGTCCAAACTGGGATATTTTTGTGAGTTCATGAGGCCACTGATTTATAATGATGCTAGAATAGCAGGTATAAGCCAGCTTTGTTCTGGGACATCTGAGATATATGAACGCTCTACTCCTAGGTGGCATCTCTTGATTCTGTTTTCTTCAATTTGCAACTCGTGGGATACCCAGCTGCCTCTGTCCTGTTTTCTACTCCATGAAGCTGAGAGAATTATTAATGTGCTGGGGTGTGGAGGGAAGTTTGAGAACTAGGGGATATGAATAGCAATGCTCGAAAAACTGTGTTATTGACAAGTGAGAGTGAGACAGGAGAACAGAAAGGTAGACAAAAGAATGTAGACTGGGGAAAGAAAACGATGATGGTAAATACTTATTTCCCATTGACCATTAAATTATATCCATATATGCCCCATAATTTCAGTGTTCTGACTCATACAGGCAACTTCTTTCATTCCTTCATTTGTTCATTCAAACAAAAATTTTTTTGATTCCTACTGAATGCCGGGACTGTGCTAGTTGCTGGGAAGACAAAGGTGAACAAAATGGACAAAATCCCCACCGTCATGAAGCTATGTGATACTGTAATCTCACGCTTATTTCTGAGTACACTGGCCCTGTGCAATCTTTTTTTTTTTTTTTTCCTGCCTTTCCACAAGCTTCTTTTGGAGGAAATAATTTCATCTTCTGGGGCTCATCCAAAGGTGTGCGTTCTCAAAGTACCTTTCCCCAAAGGGATTCAATTCAGTAAATGTTCCCTTCCCTCTCACCCTTCACCTCTTGATTGGGTACTTTATAAAACTTAATTTGGCTTCTTCATTTTTCACCATTTACTCCACTGTAAGCTCCTTAAAGGTAGATGCAATACTTCATGCTTGTATTAGTGTGCTCAGGCTGCCATAATAAAATCCCAAAGACGGGCAGTGTAAACAACAGACATTTCTTTTCTCACAGTTCTGGAGCCTGGAAGTCCAAGATCAAGGTGACCACCTGATTCAGTTTCTGGTGAGGACTCTCTTCCTGGCTTATAAATGGCCACCTTCTTGTTGTGTGCTCAAATGGCTGTCCTCAGTTTATTGGGAGGAGGAGAGGCAGAAATGGAAGCAAAAATGAGCTCTCAAAAAAAAAAAAAAGAAAAAAAGAGCTCTCCTATGTCTTCTTATAAGGACACACTAATCTTGTCAGGTCAAAGCTCCACCCTCATGATCTCATTTAACCTTAATTTACCTCCTTAAAGGTCACATATTCAAATATAGTTACATTAGACATTAGAGCTTCAACACGTAAATTAGGGATGAGGGGGACACATTCAGTACATAACAATCCTTTATAAAAAAAAATCCTTTATTTTTAATATTTTTTAATTGAAGTTTGGTTTGCCAGCATATAGTATTTATTTATTTACATTCAATAATGGTATTTATTTCTTTGTGACAGAGCCATGTAAATACCTGGCTATTAATATTTTCCATGAACACCTCTTTCTTGAAAGCCACGAGACTAATCTTTTCCACAGCAGCCTTTGACAGAATAGTTACTACAATAGCTAACTGGGAAGCTTCAGATCAGTCATGCCTAGAAATGAGACAAGCTGGGGCTGGCTTCAAGGCATTATCTCATTCTGAATCCTTATTATGTCTTGTTCTCATAATTATGAAGATCCATTATCAAGTTGGGAAGTCATTTCCCAACTTTTCATAAGAAATACTATAAAAAGAATTAAAAAATAATGCAAGTTGGCAGAAGACAATTTGCTAGCAAAATGAGAGGCCTCTATAAACAGTAAGTATATAAACTTACCCACCTTTTCATCCATCCATTCATTCATCCACAAATAGTTATTTTCTACCTTTCTGCCATAATGCTTTTTTTTTTTAATTTTTTTTTTTTTTTTATTTATGATAGTCACAGAGAGAGAGAGAGAGGCAGAGACACAGGCAGAGGGAGAAGCAGGCTCCATGCACCGGGAGCCCGACGTGGGGATTCGATCCCGGGTCTCCAGGATCGCGCCCCAGGCCAAAGGCAGGCGCCAAACTGCTGTGCCACCCAGGGATCCCTGCCATAATGCTTTTTAAAATTTTCCCTGTGTTAGATCCAAAACAGAGATGTGTACAGAGTAGAATGCTCAGTAACTACTACTTTAAGACATGTATGAAAAAAAGAGTTTTAGAGAAGATTGCAAATGGAAAAGAAATTCAGAAAGAACCATCAACTTTCCCAGAGAGAACATTGGAAATGGCTTCACTTTCTGTCCCACCCTGCTCTGCAGGCACCTGGCTTCTCACTAAGTTTCCTCCTTATTGATTAGGAGAGGTAACAACAGCTGGATGTGTTCAGTATCCTGGCAAGAATCCACCCTTCAACCACCATTTTCTCGGCGTTTATATCTTGAGCACAGATTTGTATATATGTGTCCCTGTATGGCATCCGTGGCACCTATATTCCTGAAATATGAATTCTAATCTCAATTGGAAGTTCTCTTCCTTTCTTGCTGATCTTGAGCACTGAACCACTGGACATGCTTCTCCTTTAGAGAGTGTGACTCAGCCTATGAAAAAGCTATGAGACCATGGAAACTGGTCAGACTTTTTTGAAAAGCAATAGGCAGCACTGCAAAACAATTTCATTCCTTCTGATCCAATAACTCCTTTGTGGAACTTTTATTCTAGGAACATATTTCAGTTGGAAGAAAACTTTATCCAAAGTGACTATTGAAGTGGTTAAACCTCAGGGAGCAACAGAAATGTCTAACACTAGCAAAATTGTAGGTAAATTATAATGAATTCAACTGGTAGTATATTTTATTTTCATAAAATGATCTTATGATGATAAAATACTAACGTGGAAAGTTACATATGAAATTTAAAGAGGTAGAATGCAAAATTATATCTACTGTATATTTGTAACTGTATAACTATACATATGGACAAATTTGAAGAGGAACATGGTAAAAGGAACATTAATCATGTGTTTGTATCATGGGGTCATCTTTCTGTTTCCTTTATGATTCCAGTCCCCCCCAGATTTGAGATATCCTAGGGTTACCTGTATGTCCATAGTTTCATGTTAAATCCACTAGGCAGTTCATGTTCATTCCTGTCATGGGTTTCATGTATTTGCCCCTTTTGATTGCACTGCCTCCTCCTTTCACCCTTTTGCCAATGTTAGATACTTACATTATACCATGCACAGTCTTATCAGAGTTTCCCCTGCCATGCTTTAGCTAGCCCTGTTCCCCAACTCAGACTCTCAAATTTGCAGTGGATTAAATGATAGCTTATCAGAGTGATAGCTTGGTGAGAAGCAGACAGACTGAATGAGTGCATGTGGCTGGATCCAGCTACAGAGCAATCCCTACAGAGTAGGCTGTGGTGTGACTAGGCTCCAATAGGTTCTGGTACTGGAAGAATAGTGTTACCCCTTATTAAGACAGAACTTAAAAACAGGGATGTAGCCAGGGGCCTTGTATCTGGACTTAGAACAAAAAACGAATTCTTGTACCCTAAGACCATCCCAGTTGCTGATCTATGAAATAGTTCTTGAGCATCTATTTTGTGCCAGCCATTATATCATTGGTATTAGGGGAATAGGTCAGCAAGAACTAAAAGCCAAACTGTTTTTGAAGAGCTACTGAGGGATGCCTGGGTGGCTCAGTGTTTGAGTGTCTGCCGGAGTCCCAGGATTGAGTCCTACATCACGCTGTCTGTATGGAGCCTGTTTCTACTCCCTCTTCCTATGTCTCTGCCTCTCTCTGTATGTCTCTCATGAATAAATAAATTAAATCTTTTTTTTTTTTAAGAGGAAGAAGAGCTACTGAACTAAAGATCTTTCAGTTCATTTTTTCTGGGAACCAGGTGGGGAGTTTGATGGCTCCAATTCTGGGAGTAGAATGTGAGACAGGAAGAAATCAGGATGGATTTTATATTATTCATTGCTTATCCTAATGCTGGATCTGTTGGGTTCCTCTCTTATCTTTCCATATGCCTTTACCTTGGTCTCGGGGTCTACCCTCATTTTTCTCATCTTGCTTTTGATCTGTTCCGCCATCTTTGAACACTTCTTCTTCCATGTGAGACCCTGTGATGTACTACATCTTGTTATCTTTGGATAATTCTCCTTCCTCCAGGAAAAAGAATAGGTAATAATGCAATTTCTGTTTCTTCTGTCAGATGGTGGAACTGGAACTGAGGAGGTATTGATTGCAAAGTATTATTCCTGAAAAATTAGAATCTTACACTTTCAAGAGAACTCCACAGAGGCGTTTCCCAGGAAGTCAAAATTTAAAAAGCTCCTCTGAAGAGAAAGAGAAGATTCAACAGGCCACTGTGATGTTTCAAGCAAGAGAAAATGAGGAGAAAGACAAGAAATTTCAGGCATAAGACAGTTAAAGACAATAAAACACTTACGGAAGTAAGTGAGCAAGAATCTGAAAAAGATGGTAGTCAGTGCTTGGATCCTATAACAAGCAGGAGAATTCAGGCTGAAAAGAAACAGTATGTATGTACTGAGTGTGGGAAAGCTTTTAGTCAGAGTGCAAACCTTACAGTGCATGAGAGAATCCACACAGGAGAGAAACCCTATAAGTGTAAGGAGTGTGGAAAAGCCTTCAGTCATAGCTCCAACCTTGTTGTTCATCGGAGAATCCACACTGGACTGAAGCCCTACACATGCAGTGAATGTGGGAAATCTTTCAGTGGTAAGTCACACCTCATTCGGCACCAGGGAATCCATAGTGGGGAAAAAACGTATGAATGTAAGGAGTGTGGGAAAGCCTTTAGTCGGAGTTCAGGTCTTATTTCACATCATAGAGTTCACACTGGGGAGAAGCCCTACACTTGTATTGAATGTGGGAAAGCCTTTAGCCGTAGTTCAAATCTTACTCAACATCAAAGAATGCACAAAGGAAAAAAAGTTTACAAATGTAAGGAGTGTGGGAAAACATGTGTTTCTAATACAAAGATTATAGACCATCAGAGAATCCACACAGGGGAGAAGCCTTACGAGTGTGATGAGTGTGGAAAAACTTTCATTTTAAGGAAGACCCTTAGTGAACATCAGAGACTCCACCGTAGAGAGAAACCTTACAAATGTAATGAATGTGGGAAAGCTTTTACTTCTAATCGAAACCTTATTGATCATCAGAGAGTTCACACTGGAGAGAAACCCTATAAATGTAACGAATGTGGAAAAACCTTCAGGCAGACTTCTCAAGTTATTCTACATTTGAGAACCCATACTAAGGAGAAACCCTATAAATGTAGTGAGTGTGGGAAAGCCTATCGTTACAGCTCGCAGCTTATTCAACACCAGAGAAAACATAATGAGGAGAAAGAAATCTCATAAATAAAATATATTGTTGGTAGTAGTCCTAATTGCTACATTTTGTAAAAGCAATTTTTCATTATTATCAACTTAATTCAGTTTTTAAGACTCCATGCAGGGAAAGTAACCAGAAACAAAGATTAACAGAGGGATATTCATGCCAGCATCATATATAACAAGGAAGAGAACTAGATTTTCAATAGGACGTGGTTTAAATGAATGATAGTCTATCTACTTGATGGTTTTGCAGCCATTATATAAACATCTTTAAAGAATATTTAATGCCATGGGGAAAAAATTTGTATAATACAGAAGATAGAGAAAAAACAAGTTTGATCCAAATATCTGAAAAGCAGTTACATATAGTAGAGAAATGGTTATGAAATAATACCAAACCAAAACATTGACAGTGATTATCATTGGGTGATAGAATTATAGGCTATTTCTATTTTCTTCTTTATACTTTTCTATGCATTTTAGATTTTCTACAATGAGAACATACTACTTTTATATTCAGGAAAGAAGTACAGTATTTTTTTTTATTTTGTATTTATTTATTTTTTTTTAGTAATAAATTTATTTTTTATTGGTGTTCAATTTGCCAACATACAGAATAACACCCAGTGCTCATCCCATCAAGTGCCCCCCTCAGTGCCCGTCACCCATTCACCCCCACCCCCCGCCCTCCTCCCCTTCCACTACCCCTAGTTCGTTTCCCAGAGTTAGGAGTCTTCATGTTCTGTCTCCCTTTCTGATATTTCCTACCTAGTTCTTCTCCCTTCCCTTCTATTCCCTTTCACTATTATTTATATTCCCCAAATGAATGAGAACATATAATGTTTGTCCTTCTCCGATTGACTTACTTCACTCAGCATAATACCCTCCAGTTCCATCCACGTTGAAGCAAATGGTGGGTATTTGTCATTTCTAATGGCTGAGTAATATTCCATTGTATACATAAACCACAGCTTCTTTATCCATTCATCTTTCGATGGACACCGAGGCTCCTTCCACAGTTTGGCTACTGTGGACATTGCTGCTAGAAACATCGGGGTGCAGGTGTCCCGGCGATTCATTGCATCTGTATCTTTGGGGTAAATCCCCAACAATGCAATTGCTGGGTCATAGGGCAGGTCTATTTTTAACTCTTTTCCAAGATCTATAAAGAACTTATTAAACTCAACACCAAAGAAACAAACAATCCAATCATGAAATGGGCAAAAGACATGAACAGAAATCTCAGAGAGGAAGACATAGACATGGCCAACACACACGTGAGAAAATGCTCTGCATCACTTGCCATCAGGGAAATACAAATCAAAGCCACAATGAGATACCACCTCACACCAGTGAGAATGGGGAAAATTAACAAGGCAGGAAACCACAAATGTTGGAGAGGATGCAGAGAAAGGGAACCCTCTTATACTGTTGGTGGGAATGTGAAATGGTGTAACCACTCTGGAAAACTGGAGGTTCCTCAAAGAGTTAAAAATAGTACAGTATTTTTTAAGTGCAACCAGAACATGTTCATTTTCACTCGACAGTGTTATGAAAGGCATGGAGAATATGGACCCTAAACTCATGGGATTCCACCCTAATACTGGTACTTGGTAGTAGTGGAACCATGAGCAAATCACTTCCTTTTAGAGCCTGTTTACTGTTTGTTAAATAATAAACACTAGTCATTGGTCTTTGCAGTTTTAAAATAAGCTGGCTGTATAGTTGTCAGCTGTTAGGTTAAAAGAACAGCAAAAATTTACTACAGTCTCCTCTCCACAGTTGTAGAAGGATGTACAGATAATAGAAGCTTTATTTTTTAGGTGTATGTCTACAAAACCAGAAAAAATGTCCCCTTATGAAGTTGAAAGAATTGCAAGTTTAAAACTGTAAAGATGCAATGAGCATAATCTAAAACTAGGAAGACTCTGCCTTCTCATGTTATGTATAGTTTAGTAGCTAAAGGTGCAGACTTTGGAATCAGTGATAGGTGTTCTGATCCCAGATCTACCTCTCACCAACTTGTCAAGGTTGGTCAGGAAGTGAGGAAATGCTGAGTCTTTCTCCCTTTTATCATCGATAAAAACCTTTCTTAAGAGAAGGGAGGGATGCTGTGCAGTCAGTACTACAGGTGCTCACTAGCTTCCTCTGCATGTCTTTAAGTCCAGCCCTTTGAGAAGGCCTTAAACCAGTATTTTAAACTTCTAAGTCCTTGGCTCAAAATCCACCTGGGAACACTTAGAAAGAATCTGCCCATTTGTAAATGCAGTTGCCCCTCTTTCTTTGTCTATGGTGAATTCCTAAGCCTAATGTCATTTGTTTTATGCATATAAGGATTATTGTTATCCCATTCAATTCTTATAACATTTGTACAAGAAAATTGTGTCTTGGGGTTAGGTGACTGGCTACTTAGTGATTGGAGTCAGGATTTGAACTCAGATCTGAGGTTTAAGTCTGTGCTTTCTTCATTATACCACAGTGCCTCTGCCCATCATGATGGTTCTATATGTGAGCAGGAGACCAGTTGTGATTCTCCTGAGTAGACACCTCTGTGAAAGGACATTGTATCTAAATAATTATTTGATCATGATTTCATAAGGAAGATGCTATCTGTCTTCCCTAAGTTTGATTTATGGCTTGTCCCTGCACCTTGTAATTTAGTTTGAAGGATTATATATTTCTTCCTTGCTGTTACTGGAGACAAAGAAGCAGAAGGTTGTAAAGGGTATAGTGTGAAAAGAGATTGTTTGGTTTTGTCCTATTTTTATAGGATTGGTACATGGAATTTTGTGATGTAACAGTCCATCTTTGTTTGTATGGTTATTCAAAAGAAGGTTGCTGGATTCAGGGATAGGACTGTTTTATCACTGTTGAATAGGCACTTCCCTAAGAGTCTATGTGGACACAAGGGTAGAATAACCCACATATGGCAGTGGGTTACACTACTATAATACTAAGGGTCCTTCCATCATTTTCTTCTTGTCACATGTCCTTCTAAAATTAAGGGAAGCATTTGTAATTAGCATCCCATGCCTTTTGTCATGCCAGCCATCCTCACCTGCTGATTACCTATGTAGAAACTCCATGACTAATGTCTACTGGTGGCTGAAACTAAGAAAACAGTCAGTTGGCTTCTTTATACCTGTCAGAGGTTGTATTTTGAGCATTTATTATTACTGAGCAGAGTTGTTGATGCTTCCTGTATTTACTGAGCAGGTATTCTCTAACCAAAACAATTTCCTATCACTGTGTCATAGTGCCTGAGATTCTTCCTTCAAATAGGCTCTCTTTTTCATCTTAAAAGACTTTTGTGATCTTCAAAAGTAAATACCTTCTGGAAGGATGCTGTGCCATGTCAAACCCAGAAATCTGAATACAGATCTTCACATATCTTACCCCAGGCAAGGTAAGATAATAGACCCTCACCCGTTTTCTAAGCTGATACTTTTCTCAAGCTGCACAGGTAAATGCTGATAAGTGGTCCTCATACCCTTTCAGATAAATATTCTGTAGTATAATGTGAACTGATCATCCACCTTCCTCCAGGGACACTTTCGAGACTACCAGCTGTTTACTTCGGTCAGACTTGAATTATGTAGTTCTTATCATACTTTCAGGCTTTTTCATGACACACTCTGCATTCAGGATGTCTCTGTGTTTTTTCCAGTTACCTGTGCTAATGGAAACCAGTGCCTCCTCTGCGGCTACGCATTTGTTAGTTTTGGTCTCCCTCAACTCATTTACCTGAGTTTATTTCCATTTTCCCCTATTTTCCATCAAAAACCCATTGCTAGACTACTGTGTATTGCCTATCCCTTTTTTTGTTATCTACTGGCTTCTTGTGCACTCACACTTATTCATTTATGTTTTTAGTACCCTGAATATTCTTGAGGAATATGAAGAGGTGATATTTTTTAGCCACAGACATCCTGGTTGTGTAGAATTGCTCTTGTGTGGAATAGGAATATATATGTATCCTTTTAGTTGAGAAAGTGTGAAATAAAATCTCATTTTTTATAGCTTTGATTGAAGAGAAATATGAAAGACAAAGAATCTGCATAGAGAGAAGAGTTTCTCCTTAGGTTTAGAGATATATTTTATTGGTGGTGTGTACTGTATTAGGTCTTACTTGGAACTGAGAAGAAAATCAAACCAAAAAGGGGCTTAAATAGCTGAATAATTCTGTTGCATTTAAATCCTATAAGACTAAATTTTATTTTAGTTCGGTATCCTCAGTGACAGACTTCTTTTTTTTTAATTATTCCATTTAATATAAATAAATAAAATAGTATGCTCATGTTGTTAGATTTTTTTCTGAAACTGATTGTCTTTAATCACCTCTGATGTTATAAAACTGTTTTTGCAGGACATAGTTATAATTCCTCCAATAAATTCTGTTGTCATTCACTTGTTATAAATACCACTGAATTTTTTTATCTTGTTTCCTTTGTTCAGAGTGGGAAGAAAACAGTTCAGTTTGCTTTTCTTTAAGCAGCTGTTTTTGGAATGATGTGATTTTGCTTGTTTCTGATTTAAACGCAACACAAAGCTTGTTCTTTTCATACTCCTACTACATAAATCAGAGCTCCCTAGCCAACAGAAAGTGTCCTATAATTTCCTTAGAGGAATTGTTTAGCCAATTATTATCCGAGTCCCTTTCTCTGGGCCCATCTGTGTTTCAAATCTTTACCATTCCGTAGACCTCAGATGGATATATAAAACCAGGCTTGTTCCCTGAAGTCTGTTTCTGCTCCAGAAAGTATGTTTGTGAGTGGTATAAAGTGGTATAAAGGAGATAGCAGACTCCTTTCTGGGCATCATAGATAAGAACCTGACTAGTTCCCACTCTTCCCACTGACCATTTAAATGTACATGGTACAGTTTGACCACAGGGATTGTAGACCTGCAAAACCTGTAACCAGTCTCTGAAACTAAGGCCAGTGGATTCCAAATTTGGGAATCACAGGAGGTAACAGCACACACACAGATCAATTTCCAAGGCCCGCCAAATGTGGGCCAAGGTCCAGGAGTCTATATAAAACAACACTTTTGCAGTGGGAATTGAAAATTTTTCATTAGGAGCCTTGACTCTTTACCTGACTACTGTGATGATAGTCCATTTTTCCCTCAGAAGAACCTATAAATTATAAAATTATTAAGACATATACCAAAGTTTGTATAACCATGACAAATTAGCAACCAGTTTATGGAGTATGAAATAAAATGCTGTCACATTTGCAGTCTGTTTTACCACAAAATTGAGCAGAGATTAATGTCCTTAAAAGGCATAAAAGAACAGTAAGGCAAACTAGATAATTATAAAGCCCTTTGGCTGCAAAACAACCTAGAAATTCTGGATTAAGTTTAAACATTCTTTTCAAGGGCTTTTGAGAAGGTGAGGTAAACACACAGAGCCTAAAGTAAATAGGAGGTGGAAGTCAGAAAGGTAAGTGGGTGATGATACTTTGGGTGCTGTGAGGCAGTTTGATAATATTGGTCACCAAGGGACATAGATTTTACCTGCTGCAAGTGCAGAATTTGAATCTGTGGTCTTGCAAGAGGTGGAGAATTGGAAGTGAGATTTCCATAAGAACCCCAGATGTGTACTATACTCCCAGTGAAAGCATGCATTAGGAAAAGGTCAACCAGGAGCAGAGGAAAACATCAAGGAAGCTTGTGAGTTTTGTCATGGACTTTAAGTAGAAAATAAAAGCCTCTAATAATTAGTAGTCATGAGTCAATCCTCATGGTAATTTAGAGTTCAAATTTAGAAAACTCTAAACCAAGAAAGTAATATAAAATTATGTATGCACATTTCCAAGTATTCTTGAATGGTTATTTAAAAGTTAGTGAATTTTTAAAAACTGAGTTATCTAATTAAACTGAGTTAATTAATTAATTAAACCACATACATTTGGAAAATAAACACATTTCTAAATAATCCATGATTTGAAGAAAACTTAATGAGAATGAGAAAATACTTAAACATGAATAAAACTGAAGGAGAGACTCCCTCTTCTGGCCATGTTAGAGTCAGAGGGACCAGAATTACATTCCTACCTGAAACAAGAATCCCAGACAAAATATATGAAACAATGATTTTGGTCCTATTGATATCAGTAACAAAAATCAAGGATTTTTGATTTCTGATATAGAGAAACAAGTTAAGTGAGCCATATGTGCCCCAGTTTATTGCCTTAAGAAAGTCCCCAGGCGGGCAGTCCCGGTGGCGCAGCGGTTTAGCGCCACCTGCAGCCTGGGGTGTGATCCTGGTAAACTCGGGATCGAGGCCCACGTCAGGCTCCCTGCGTGGAGCCTGCTTCTCCCTCTGCCTGTGTCTCTGCCTCTCTCTCTGTGTGTCTCTCATGAATAAATTAAATTAAATTAAATTAAATTAAATTAATTAAAAGAAAAAAAAGTCCCCAGGCATCCCCAGGCAGTAGCATAGGGAGAGGGAGCTGGTGGAGTCTGGTGAAATTCCTGAGTTGAGAGAGGAGAATCCAGGAAGACCAAGGCAGGTAGGGTTCACAAGATAGTACTGGAGGAGAGAGAACTATGCAGAGATTTCTGGAGATCTGTGAATGGTCAGGATATTCAGCAGAGTACTGATGGGCACATTATATGAGGAAACTTATCTAAGGCCAGGGGGGCGGCGGGGGGAACATTCCAAAGGATTGGAGTGAACAGTTCCAGGCACAGAAACAAGGTAAGAAATACTGTCTTGCCATGAGTCAGACACAATTCCTTTGTGCATTGGGTAAACTACTCAGAAGGGTCTTGCCTCTGTAGTGTAGAGCAATAAACCTAGAATAAATCTGAAGAAAATTACTCCAAGGTGCATCACAAATTTCTCAAAAACAGTCAAGAGAAAATTATAAAAACAGTGCAGAGGAAAAAGATAGGGATTACAACAGGTTTCTTTCTTTCTTTTCTTTCTTCTTTCTTTCTTTCTTTCTTTCTTTCTTTCTTTCTTTCTTTCTTCTTTCTTTTCTTTCTTTCTTTCTTTCTTTCTTTCTTTCTTTCTTTCTTTTCTTTCTTTCTTTCTTTCTTTCTTTCCTTTTCTTTTTCTTAAGATTTTATTTATTGGGAACCCCCGGTGGCTCAGCGGTTTAGCGCCACCTTCAGCCCAGGGCGTGATCCTGGAGACCCGGGATCGAGTTCCACATCCGGCTCCCTGCATGGAGCCTGCTTCTCCGTCGGCCTCGCTCTCAAATAAATAAATGAATGAATGAATGAATAAATAAATAAATAAAATCTTTATTCATGAGAGACACACACAGAGAGAGAAGCAGGCTTCCTGCATAGCTTTTTAAAAAAGCTTAAGTTATCTACACCCAATTTGAGCTCAAACTCAAAACCATGAAATAAAGAGCTGGATGCATTTCTCCTTGAGCCAGCCAGGTGCCCCTGTCTTACATTTTGGACTGTTGTGTTGGGCTGTCCTGTGCATTATACGAAACTTAGCAGCACCCATGGCTTCTACCCACTAGATGCCAGTATCACTATACCTCAGTTGTTTCAAAAATATCTAGATATAGCCCCCAGGGGAGAACCATTACTAAGTAAGTTGAGTACCACTGCTATACAGAAAATGGTATAATGTCACTTGAAGGTAGACTGATGAAGATCCCAAAGCAATCATTAAAATAAAACGGGATCCCTGGGTGGCGCAGCGGTTTGGCGCCTGCCTTTGGCCCAGGGCGCGATCCTGGAGACCCGGGATCGAATCCCACGTCAGCTCCCGGTGCATGGAGCCTGCTTCTCCCTCTGCCTATGTCTCTGCCTCTCTCTCTCTCTCTCTCTCTCTCTCTCTCTGTGTGTGACTATCATAAATAAATAAAAATTAAAAATAAAAAAAAAACAAAACAGGGACACCCGGGTGGCTCAGTGGTTTAGCCTCTGCCTTCCATTCAGGTTGTGATCCTGGGGACCTGGGATTGAGTCCCGCATCGGGCCCCCTGCTTGGAGCCTGTTTCTCCCTCTGCCTATGTCTCTGCTTCTCTCTGTATGTCTCTCATGAGTGAATAAATAAAATCTTAAAAAAAAGTTTTAGTTATTAATAAAAAGATAAAATTGCATAGAATTATATAACCACCAATTAGCATATCCAAAGTTGGTGAACCTGAATGAGCTCTGTGGATTGTACCATTCAATTTCCTGGTTGAATTGATAGATATTGTGCTCTAGTTATGCAAGATGTGACCATTGGACGAAGCTGGGTGAAAGATACATAGGAATTCACCGTACTTTTTAATTTCCTGTTATTTTCCCCAAAAAAAGTTTTAAAAAGAAAAATAAATATGACTGATTGCAGCTTAATTCCATCTTATGAAAAAAAATTCCACTTATGTATGCTATGAACATATGTGTAATTATATATTTTAAAAAGCTATTTGATAATGGAAAGTTTACAGCATCTAAAGTGCTCATACTCCTAACTCTGGGAAAGGAACTAGGGGTGGTGGAAGAGGAGGTGGGCGGGGGGTGGGGGTGACTGGATGATGGGCACTGAGGGGGGCACTTGATGGGATGAGCACTGGGTGTTATTCTATATGTTGGCAAATTGAACAGCAATAAAAAATAAATTTATTAAAGAAAAAACTTAAAGGGCTCATAAAGTTATTCCAAGTAAATCCAAAAGAAGTTAATGAAGTTAGTTTTTTCCATGCTATCATACTGAGTTAATAAAATATGTTTTATACACAAACAGGTCATTTCCTAATGAAAAGGGGTCAATTCATCAAGAGTACCTGATCTTAAACATTGATATATTTAAAAGCAGTTTTAAAATACACAGAGTAAAAACTGATAGAACTGTAAGGAGAAATAGACAAGCCCACGTACATAATAGATTTCAATACATCTTTCTCAAATGATAGAATATATAGAAAACAAAGATACAGATCTGAGCAATACTACCAACCAACTTGACCAATAGACATTTAACACTAGCCAGCAACAACAGAACATACCACCATGGAATTCAATTAGAATTGGTAACAGAGGGGATCCCTGGGTGGCGCAGCAGTTTGGCACCTGCCTTTGGCCCAGGGCGCGATCTTGGAGACCCGGGATCCAGTCCCACGTCGGGCTCCCTGCATGGAGCCTGCTTCTCCCTCTGCCTGTGTCTCTGCCTCTCTCTCTCTCTCTCTCTCTCTCTCTCTCTCTCTCTCTCTCTGTGACTATCATAAATAAATAAAAATTTAAAAAAAAGAATTGGTAACAGAAAGATCCCTGTAAATCCTCAACTATTTGAAACTAAATTACACAAATGAAATCTTGACTCCAAAGATGAAATTAAGAAATATATATAGAAAGCATTTTGAATTGACTCAGAAAATAAAAACATCAAAATTTATGGAACATTGTTAAAGCAGTAGAGAGACATTATAGCACTAAATGTGTATTAGAAAAGAGGAAAGGTTAAGCAACTAGAATAAGAGCAAATTAGAATCAAAGTAAGAAGAAATGAAATAATAAGGTCAGAGTGGAAGACTTAAAAACAGGAAATCTATAGAGAAAATCAATGAAAGCCAAAATGATTATTTTTAAAAAATCAATAAATTTGATAAACCTCCAGCAAGATTAACTAAAGAGGAGACTCAAAGTACCAGTATCAGATTGAAAAAGATGATATCAATTAGATGAGATTCTTACACCAATTAAAGGGATAAATTGCGTGATGGTTAACTATTTTGAACTTGTCTGGGCTAAGAGATGCCAGATAGTTAAGATATTGTTTCTGGGTATGTGTGAGGTTATTTCCAGAAGAGATTAGCATTTGAATTGGGAAACTCCTGGAGTTAGGAAGGGTTCCAATAGTTTGGTTGATTGGCTGAAACACAAACCAAAAGATAGTCCCCTGTGAATGAAATGGAAATGCCCAATCTCCCTTTAATTTGGAGGAAGGAATTTAAAGGCTTAGAGAGGGACACCTGGGTGGTTCAGTGGTTGAATGTCTGCCAAAATACAAATATTGGCTCAGTTGATGATCCTAGGGTCCTGGGATCCAGTCCTGCACCGGGGTTCCCCAAAGGGAGCCTGCTTCTCCCTCTGCCTCTGCCTCTTTGTGTCTCTCATGAAATAAATGAAATCTTAAAAAAAAAAAAAAGGCTTAGAGAGATTGCAATGTTCAGAGTGGACTTGTCATTTAAACTGTACTCACCAACCCTGGGTGTGTCCATAAGATGAACTTCTTGTCTTTCAGCTTCTTTAAAAGACATAAAATTACATAAAATAATAATTATGATAATAATAGCACCAAGAGGGGGAAGGAAATAGAGCTATGCAGGCAGCAGTTCTGTATCTCACTGGAAGTTACTATAAATCTGAAGTAGATTCTCATAGCTTAAGATATAAAGAACAACCACTAAGTAATAATGTAAAAATTGCAGTGAAAAAAATCATTAAGGGAATTAACATACTAGAATATTCATTTAATGCAAAAGAAGGAAGATAAGAGAAACAAGACATGAGATGTATGAAAAATAAATAAAATGGAAAATCAAACTATACCAATAATAACATTACTTTTTTTAATTTAAATTCAATTTACTTATAGTGTACTGTTAGTTTCAGGAGTAGAATACAGTGATTCATCAGTTGCATATAACACCCAGTTGCTCATGACATCAAGTGCCCTCCTTAATGCCCATCACCTAGTTACCCCATCCCTCTACCCCACTCCCTTCCAGCAACCCTCAGTTTGTTTACAGTTAAGAGGCTCTTATGGTTTGCCTCCCTCTCTGTTTTTATTTTTCCTTTCCTTCCCCTATATTCATCTGTTTTGTTTCTGATATTCCACATATGAGTGAAATCATATGGTATTTGTTTTCTGACTGACTTGTTTTGCTTAGCATAATACTCTCTAGTTCATTCTACAGTGTTGCAAATGGCAATATTTCATTCTTTTTGATGTAATGTTCCATTGTATATATACGTAATACACTTATCCATTCATCTATTGATGTACTTTTTCCATATTTTGGCTATTGTGAACATTGCTGTTATAAACATTGGGGCGCATATGCCCCTTCAAAACACTATTTTTGTATCCCTTGGATAAATAGAGTACACACCAATAATGACATTGAATATGAATGGGTTAAGCAATCGAATAAAAAAAGGAGAGAAGTTAGACTGGATAAAGAAACAATATATGTATATATTTCTATAGGAGACCCACTTTAGTTTCAAAGATACAAATAGATTAAATGTAAAAGGATAGAAAAAGATCTATCATGCAAAAAGCAATCATAAGAAAACTGGAATGGCTGTACTAATAACAGACAAAATAGACTTTGCAACAGGAAAAAGGTCATTAAAGATGACGAGGCACATCTCATAATGATATAAAATGAGATGAGTTAATCCATCAGGAAGATAAGACAATTATATATGCATCTAATAAAAGACTCCCAAAATATATGAAGGAAAAACTGATAGGAACGAAAAAAGAAATAGACACTTTAATTAGTTGGAAACCTAATTTTCAGGAATAGATGGAACTGCAGGTATTATGCTAAGTATAAATAAATTGATCAGAAAAAGAATTCTATGGTTTCACTCATATGTGGACTATAAGAAATAGTGTATAGTGTACAGGAACATAGGGAGGGAGGGAAAACTGAATGGGGAAAAATCAGAGAAGGAGACAAACCATGTGAGACTCTTAACTCTGGGAAACCAACTGAGAGTTGCTGAAGGGGAGCAGGTTGGGGGGTGGCGTAATTGGATGATGGGCATTAAGGAGGGCACGTGATGTGATGAGCACTGGGTGTTAGATGCAACTGATGAATTATTAAATACTAATACATTACTAAAACTAATGATATACTATATGTTGGCAAAATGAATTTAAATAAAAAGAAAAATCAGGGAAGATCAACAAGGAAATGGAGGACTTGAACACTTTATGCAAAGAGACTTAACATACAACTTTAGGACACTCCATCTAAGGACAGCATAATATACATTTCTCTCAAGTTCACATAGAACATTCTCCAGGATAGACCATATAGTAGGCCATAAAACGAATGTCAATACTTTTAAAAGGATTGAAATAATAAAGTATGTTCTCTGACCATAATGCAACTTAACTGCAACACTCTCTAAAAAACAAAACAAAACAAAAAAACCCTCAAGAATATTTATAGGAACAAAATATACCCATCCCTCAACAAAATAAAATTCAAAATATATAGCATACACTTATTACCAGGCATGCAAACAACAGGAAATACAACCTGTATTTACAGACACACAAAAATCAATCAATCAAAACTGACCCGGAACTGATACAGGTATTAGAATCAACCATCAAGGATATTAAAACGGTTATAACTATAAATCACATAATCAAAAATCTAGAGGAAAGATAGAACTTTCAGACATAGAAGAAATTAAAAAGACCCAAACTGAACTTCTGGACATGAAAATTACAATGTCTGAGATAAAAAATACATTGGATGGAAATTTCCGCCTGATAATTTTACCACACTCATTACATTCATAGTTTCTTTTCAGTGTGGATTGTTAATGCCCACTAAGGGGTGAGTTCTGCTTAATAGATTTGCCACATTCACCACATAGAGTTTCTGCACCGTCAGAACTCCTTGATGCTCAAAAGGAATATTAGGATGTTCCCAAAGTTCTTTATATTCAGCAAATCCATATTTTTGTGTTCTTAAGATTCCTTGTCCATTACTTCCAAGAATCACTTTCCAGTCTACTTCCTTCTTAATGTGAGAGTTGGCTTCTAGTTTCTCTAGAATATCTTTTTGGGCATCTAGCTGCTTCTGATCCCCCAGGAACCATCTCACAGAATCCTCCTGATGTACCATTAGATGATTCTGATCTTTTAGATATTTCCTTCTTTGGAGCCAACTGTTAACTCTGCATCCAGTTCTCATCTGCTGCCAAAAGGCTACTTTTTGTCCTGTGGTGAAAACAGAATCATCGAGAGACCTATACTTCTAAACAAAAACAAAAGCCTTCACATTATTGGTAAGGAATGAAGTGACACATTGAGAACAAGAGGGAAAATTGGAAAGAGCTCATTTTTTTTTCTTCAGGGACAGAAAAAAATAGAAAAGGGAAAGTTGATCAATTCAGGGGAGTAGAAGAGATATCAGGACAGACAAATGTTGAACCATCACAGTCAAGTTAGAAGGGCAATTGAAAAGCAAGAGACAAGGTTGTGGTGTGTGATCTTACAGAAGTAAGGTCCTTAGTAAAATGATTAACTCTAAGGTCCTTTCCAACCATGACATCATATAGTACCACGGCTCTCTGTTGGGGAGACAAAGAGGTAGCAAGCACCTCAAGTCAAATATGGGAAATTACAGAGTAATCATGGTAATGGTTGTGAAACATGAAAATGTTGATTCTTTTCATCAAGTTTTACCCTGTGTACCAGGGCCACATACTGTTTTGCATTTTAGTATGTGAGAAGTTGAAGATATCTGAATCCTTGACTGTTAAGCCCACCTTCTCCATAGTTGATTACTGTCCTTGTCTAGTCACTCACAGAATCTACCTTGCCTAAAGGCCTCTTCCAGAAGGCTTTCCTGATCCAGTTTTGGCTGAGGGGAAGCTGGGGTAACCATACTTTTTGTCAAGTGACCCTACTTATTCCATAATGAACCACAGGTGATAGGACCAGAGCCAGGCACTAGATCCATGTATAACTTATCTCTAGGCTAATTATCAGCTTCTGCTATGACTTGTGTGTGTGTGGCGGGGGGGGGGGGGGGGGGGGGGGCAAAGCTCTGCCCAAACAGATATTTAATGACTGAGCCAACTGGAATACCTCTCTATGGAAATTCTGAATCAGAAGTAGAGCAAAAATAAGACAGTTAAAAGTAGGAACTGAGGGCAGCCTGGGTGGCTCAGCGGTTTGGCGCCTGCCTTCAGCCCAGGGCATGATCCTGGAGACCCAGGATCGAGTCCCATATCAGGCTCCCTGTGTGGAGCCTGTGTCTCCCTCTGCCTGTGTCTCTGCCTCTCTCTCTCTCTCTCTCTGTCTCTCCCTTTCTGTGTCTCTCATGAATAAATAAATAAAATCTTTAAAAAAAAAAGTAGGAACTGAAGATGAAATGATGTATGGAAAGAAGCTAAGCCGTTAGGAGCCACAGCAAATAAAGTATGATTTATTTGAACAGAAACTGAAATAAAGAACTTATTTGAGGGACAGAAGATTCTTCACAGTTGAGCAGCAGTGAGAAAAGTAGAGAGAAAACCAACATATATGTAGCAACTAAGTTACATTCACAGTGCAACACTGGCCTAAAGATTCATTTATTTTTGTTGTTGAGGCTCCCAGATTGCTATTCATGGGGGGTGCATTCTCCACAAGAACCTGTTTCTCACAGTGTCTTTTAACTGGTTGGGCTTGGATCTCTTCTCATAATGGTAAGAAATTTTAACCATAGACCTCTCTTTGACCAGGGATGCTTCCTTTTCCTCATTACTGTATCATGCAGGAGGATGAGATGTGTTAATAAAGCTTGCTAATATGTGTCGCTGTGTAAAGTCCTGTCTCTTTGAAGTTAAAGAATTGGCTCCTGGATCCTCTGGAACAAAATAATTAGTCTTCAATCAGACTGATACATGGGCGTTCACAAAATTGGGCATTGTGGAAGGACACACTCTTATTTGAATCTAAGATGTTGATTTTAAGTTTAGGTTTCTCCAAAAGCGGAGCCTAATGCCACAAGGACTTAGGAGTAGATAGGTTATTTGGGAGGTGATCCCAAGAAGCAGAAGGGAGGGAGCAGGAAGACTAAGATGGGCAACAGAGGAAAAGCCAATAAAGTGTGAGCTATTGAGTGGTTCCACTGTGAGCAACTAAGGCTCAATGTCACTTGGGGCCCCCTAAGAATCATGTAGGACAGAGCTGAGAATTTGCTGTCAAAGCACAGGAAGCTTGGGCATTTATGCACTAATTGCTATTTGTCATTCTTTTAGGGTTGCCCTTGAGGCTGTTATTTTCACCCACTTCTTCCAGGCAGTTCCTGAGACAGGGCTGGCAGAGCAAGCCCAGAGGCAAAACAGACTGAGATGTCACAATGCACACTAGAGATGGAAGGCTGTCAGGATGGATAGAACCATTCCTCAAGAGTCGCACGAAAATCACAGGTAGGCAGAGATGACTGTGGTAGAGAGCACAGATGGCATCTTCTTCTGGTAACAAGCAAAAGCTGCTTTTAATATTTGACTCAAAGAATTTAGTGTTTAGAAATAATCCCTTCCTCTGTGTAGTAACCCCTTCTGTTATTTTCCAGTACCCAAAAGAAAAGTATCTGCACAATGTGTTGGAATATGAAAGGCCTCAGTTACATTTTGCTCTGCTTCCCAGCCACTTCATTTTTTTTTTTTTAAGATTTTATTTATTTATTCATGAGAGACAGGCAGAGGGAGATGCAGGCTCCATGCCGGGAACCCGATGTGGAACTCAATCCCAGGACCCCAGGGCCAAAGGCAGGCGCTAAACCGCTGGGCCACCTAGGGATCCCATTCGCAGCCACTTCTAAGGCTAGGAAATACTAGACTGACTTCAGGACTACCGCCTTTGGGCCTCTCCAAAGCAGCGTACTCAAGAGCCACGACCCTCTAAATAGAAGTCCAGGGGGTACAGGGGAAGGTAGTAGGTCCAACTCATTTAGGAGGTAATTCAGCGCCCTGAGGGCCGGGCCATGTTAGTCACCTAGGCATCCTCCAAGTCTGGAGAGCCACAGCTCCCACGCCTCGGTTGGGAGGAGGAAAACCCCAGGGCTCAGAAGCTCGGCCACTCCCGCCTCCTCAGGCCAAAGCAAGGAATCCTAGAGCCGAGGCTTCGCAGGGAGAGGGCGGGCGGGCGAGCGGGCGGGGCTGGCGCCGCCGGAAGTGGCGGCGGCCGCCGGAAGTCGCGGTGCCGGCAGGGCGGCCATTGCCCGGGGCCGCGGCTGCCTTCGCGTGGGGTTTTTGTGTCCTCTGTCGGCGTCCCAGCGCCCGGGCGGCAGTGCCCGGAGCCAGAGGCACAGTGGGAATTCCCGGTGAGCGCGGTGGGCTCGCGTCGGGTGGGGTGGCGCGGAGGGCGGCCTGAAGCTCCCTCGGGCGGTGCTGACTCCCGGCGCGGTCCCCGCCACGCCAGCTTGGTGTTGGGTAGACGCCCTGGCCCTGGCCCTGGCCTGGCCCTGACCTGGGCAGGTGCTGGCTTGGGGCAGGTAGTGCAGACGGCACCTCAGAGCCGCGCTGTGCGTGGCGGGAAGCCGCCTCAGGAGCCAGGCCTTTCTGCTTTTCTTCAGTCTTCTCAGACTTACGGAGACAGCTTGAGACGTTCCCAGAGCGATGACAGCCAGACTCCTGGGGACTTCTTATTGTAGGATAAGAATAATCTCCATCTTTCAATTTCGTATGATATTTAAGAAGCGAACCTACATCACTCACACCACCATTACTTAAGGGAGTATGATTACAGCACAAGCAGGGAGGCTGAGGCGGAGGGGGGGGAGGGGGAAGCCGACCCCCCGCTGAGTAGGGCGTGGGACTTGGAGCTGGAGCCCCGCGCCTGGAGATCTGGACCTGAGCCTGAGGCCGACGCGACGCTCAACCGTCTGAGCCATGAGCCACCCAGGTGTCCCAAGGGGCCATATTTTAATGCTAAGTCCTGGCACCGTAAACTCAGAATGAAAGCCATTCTTTGCAAGAAAGGTTATTGCAAGCCTCTGTCAGTGATTATGTACGATTACTGTATTTTTCATTTTACAATTTGCCAGATTAAATCTTTATAATGAACTAGTGTTTGGAAACTATTACTTTAGAATGGATGTTGTTTGGCCTTAAAAAGTCCTTAGGTTGGTTTGGTTGGCTCTATATTTTGACGGTTAATGCATAATGCTGCTATAAACATCTGTGTGCAGATTTTGTATGGACATTTGTTTTTGACCAATACCAAGGAGCACAATTGCTAGATTGTGTGGAAAAGAGTTGTTTAGTTTTGCAAGAAATGCCGACCTATCTTCCAAAGTTCGCTGTACCATTTTGCATTTCCACCAGTAATGCATGAGAGTTCCTGTTGCTTCACATCCTCACCAGCATTTGGTATTGTCAGTCTTCTGGATTTTGGCCATCTTAATAGGTGTGTGGCAATACCTTGTTGTTTTAACTTGCATTTCCCTGATGACGTGATGTGAACCATCTGTTCATGTTCTTGTTTAGAACCTGTGCATCTTTTTTGGTAAGGTGTCTGTTGTTGTTGTTGTTGTTTTAAGATTTGTATTGATTTACTTGTGAAAGACACAGGCAGAAACACAGGCAGAGGGAGAACCCGGTTCCCCACATGAAGCCTGATGCAGGACCCCAGGATCATGACCTGATCCAAAGGCAGACACTCAACCACAGAGCCACCCAGGCGTCCACGGTGAGGTGTCTTAAAGTCTTTGGGCTATTTTTAAATTGAATTGTTTTCTTATTGTTGAGTTTTAAGAGTTCTTTGCATATGAAGTACACGATGGATAACAATTCTTTATCAGACATGCGTGTCTTTTGCAAATATTTTTCTCAGCTTGTGGCTTGCCTTCTCAAGCTCTGAACAGTGTTTTTCACACAGCAGAATTTTTAAAATTCTATCAAAGTCCAGCTTACTGTTTTTTTTTTCATGAATTACATCTTTGTGTTGTATCTAAAAAGTTATCACCATACGAAGATCATTTAGGTTTTCCCTTGTTATCTTTTACGAGTTTTATAAGTTTTGCATTGAGATCCATTTTGATTTAATTTTTGTGAAGGGTGGAAGATTTGTGTCTAGGTTTTTTTTGTTTTGTTTTTTGTTATTTTGCATGTGGATGTCCAGTTATACTGTCTTGGCACTATTTGTCAAAAAGACTCTCTTTGTTCCACCGTATTGCCTTTGCTCCTTTATCAATAACAGTTACTATATTTATGTGGATTTGTTTCTGGGCTCTCTATTCTGTTTCGTTAATTTGTCTATTATTTCACCAATACCACACTATCTTAATTACTATAGTTTTATCATAATTCTTTACGTTGTGTGGTATCAGTCCTTTTAACTTTTTTATTCTCCTTCAATGTCATGTTGACTATTCTGGGTCTTTTGCCTCATATAAACTTAAGAGTGAGTTTGTCGGTATCTACAAAATAACTTGATATTGTAATGGAAATTGCGTTGAACTATAAATAGGAAAGAACTGGCACTTTGGCAATATTGAATCTTTCTGTCTGTGAACATGGGATAGAAATCCTTTTTGAAAGTTCTTTCCATAGTCCCCAGATCAATTACGAAGAATTCCTCAGGTTTTCTCAATTATTTTATTCATGTTGCTACTTAGTTTAGAACTTAATCATTTGTTTAGACCGCTGTAAAAACTTTCCTGGCCTTCCTGAGATCCAGTCTTCCCTCTCCCATCATCCCTCCCATATAGATTTTTGACCCTGTTAGTTAATACTTAATTCATGCCTAGAGTTAGAAAGGCCTTTCTAACTGTGACACAAAACCTAGAGCCATTAAAGAGAGATTGGTTGCATGGCAAAACAAATACAGATAAGATAAAATCACATGAGATACATGGCAGAGACATGACAAAAGGAAAATATTTGCCATGTCCCATTGTAACAAATGACTAATTTTCTCATAATGTATAGAATTACACGTTAACAAGACCAAACATTCCAATAGAAACATGAGCAAAAGATATGAATAGTTAACAGAAAATAAAATATAAATGACTCATAAAAATACTCTCATTCACTCAAAATCCAAGTTAGATTTGGTGAAGGAGTAAGGAGAAAGGCACTCCCATACTGCTCATTCTTGGAGTGTAAATTGTAAATTCATCCAGGCCCAAAGAAGGAGTAATTAGGCAATATCAAAATTATAAAGTCATGGGGCATCTGGGTGGCTCCGTCAGCTGGGCATCTGATTTCTGCTAAAGTCATGATCTCAGGGTCCTATGTTTGAGCCCCATGTCAGGTTTTCTGCTAAGTGGAGAGTCCGCTTCAGCATCTCCTCTCCGCCCCTCCCCATGCTCATGTACACATGCTCTGTATCAAATCTAATACTGTGTGTGTGTGTGTGTGTGTGTGTGTGTATAATATTTATGTGTGTGTATATATATAATCATATAAATTTGATCCAGCAATTCTTTGAGGAACTTTTCATGTATATGCCTGCACACATGCTAATTGATGTATGCTCAAGGTTTTTCATGATAATATTGTTTTTAATAAGAAAAGGAGATTTACCTGCCCATCTATGATGGAGTAGGTAAATAAATTATACTACAGTAAAAAGGGGTTATGTGTGACAGGAAAAATCTCTAAGATACTTTTTTTTTTTTTTATGATTTGATTTTTAAATAATCTCTACACTCAGTTTGGGGCTCAAATTCACAACTGTGACAATCAAGAGTCACATGCTGCACTGACTGACCCAGCCAGACAACCCTAAGATAGAGTGTTGAGGAAAAAAAGACGCAATATGCGATTCATGGTGTTCTACCATTTATGGGGGGGGAGGGCGGGGGGGGGAGATACAAAGCAATACATATTATACTTAATTGTGTAAACATAAATAGTTGGAAAGATAGTAAGAAACTAATGGGGAGAGGGAAACTTTACACAGTATGCATTTTATAATTTTTCTTTTTTCTTTAAAGATTTTATTTATTAGAGAGCAGGAGTTGGGGGAGGACCAGAGGGAGAGGGAGAAGCAGACTCAAGTTTGACATGGGGCTCCATCCCCAGGCCCTGAGATCATGACCTGAGTTGAAGGCAGATGCTTAACTGACTGAGCCACCCTGCATTCCAATTTTTTTTTTCGCATCCCAATTATAAATTTCGAACTAATATTACCTATTTGAAAACATAACAAGGACAAATATAAAATAAAATCTCTTTACTGGTTGCTTATCACAAACAGTACCTGACCACCCTCTTCCACTGCCTCTTGAGAGCCTTTAGAATTTGACTTCTGTTTATCTCTTGACTCTACTCCTATGGCCTTACCTCCAGAGTTTACTTCCTTTCTCTGGTTTACAGAGCTTTTTTCTTTCTTTTCTTTCTTTCTTTTCTTTCTTCTCTCTCTTTCTTTTTTTTCCTTCCTTTTTTTTTTTTTAAAGCACATTTCTAATAGAGCTGTGTGTGCTGTCATTCCCATACTTTTGAAAATATAGTTCTTTCGTCCTGGAATGGCTTGCCCAACAATTTTTTTTTTTTTCTGGGGATTTTTCCTAAAAAAATAAGCAGAGATGCAACCAAAAATTCATTAGCAAAGATAGTCATTGTGGCCTAATTTATATAATAGGAGGAAATTTTAAATAATTTAAATATCTAATAACAGGGGACTACCTAAATAATGAAT
Source organism: Nyctereutes procyonoides (assembly GCF_905146905.1). Classification (NCBI taxonomy): domain Eukaryota; kingdom Metazoa; phylum Chordata; class Mammalia; order Carnivora; family Canidae; genus Nyctereutes; species Nyctereutes procyonoides. The sequence continues at coordinate 57,918 of NW_026575131.1, read as the reverse complement.
GGGCTCATATGCTCTTAAAATAGTGATGAAGACTATATAATATTACAGTTAAAAGACAACATGTCAAGGTACAGAGCTGTACTGTTGGTTCCAATCTATCTTGTGATCCAAAATGATCAGAACATAGTACAGAACAATAGTAATGATTATTCTCTGGTTTTGTATGTTTTTCCTGATTTTATTAATTTTATGTTTTGTAATTAGAAAAATAAATATTATTCCTAAAAAAGATTTTAGAGAACCACAAGCCTAAGTTTTGTATATTAAAAGTCAAATTTATCTTTTTTTTTTTTTTTTTTTTTTATTCATGAGAGAGAGAAAGAGACAGAGACACAGGCAGAGGGAGAGAAGCAGGCTCCCATGCAGGGAGCCCGACATGGGACTCGATCTCAGAACTCCGGGATCACGCCCTGTGCTGAAGGCAGCGCTAAACCACTGAGCCACCCGGGCTGCCCTAAATTTATCTAAATATTTTGATTAATATAAAGAACAATTTTCAGAGAATTCAAAGTATGTATATTCAAGCTAACTTAGTTCAACCTTTCTTTGTCAATTGAGAGGGTGTTAGGGTTTTGTCTCGTGTATCAGGATTAAGACCTTGTTGACCATACAGAACATAGAAAAGAGTTATAGAAAGATAATAATTAACCTTTGAGTGCATATACCAAGCACTGTTCAAAGCTTGTATATAGATATCCAGTTCTTTCACAAGGCAGTAAGATAGGACTTATTATTACCCCTAACTGAGACTCAAAAGTGAAGTAACTTGTTCAGGGTTGCACAGGAGAAGCCTGGATGCCCGTTGTTAGAGTGGTAGTTAAAAGATTTATTATAATTATGTGGAAGAGACACTGTGAATAAAGACTAACGGGATTTCATGTCTTTGGTTACAGCAGTGATCTGGGTAACATGAGTGTCTGTGTCCTTAGAGCTTTGGGCAGGGGCTTCTGTCAGAGTAGGCACTAGAACCTTGCATTTAGGGAGGTTCTCTTCATCACTGGAAACTGACTGGGGTCTGGAAATCTTGGTTATTTATTGCTTTGGGTTAACTTTATGAATGATTTCTTGAAGTCTTCTAGATAATGTTCTCCAAGCTTTAAGGAAGAAGTCAAGCAAGGATTGAGAGGGCCTGGAGAGAAGTCTTTCTTAAATGACAGCAATGACAAGAGAAAATTGGGCCCACAGTGCTCTGAGACAAGAGGGTCTTGTTAAAGGGAAGGATGATACCTGGAAATGGGGAACCAGCTTCCAAGGAAGCAGCTCCTCTGTTTGGGAGACCTCCCACCTGCACTTTAGACAGTTACGTTATCATGAGACATCTGGACCCCAGGAAGCACTGAGCCGGCTCCGGGAGCTCTGTCGTCGTTGGCTGAGGCCAGAAGCACGTACCAAGGCCCAGATCCTGGAGCTGCTGGTCCTGGAGCAGTTCCTGAGCATCCTTCCTGGGGAGATTCGGACCTGGGTGCAGATCCATCGCCCTGGGAGCTGTGAGGAGGCCGTGGCCTTGGTAGAGGAGCTACAGAAAGACCTTGATGGACCAGCATTAAAAGTGAGAAAGGGGGAGGGGAGAGATTTGGGATGGAAGGAAGGAGAGAATTAAGGCAGGGTGAGCTGGGCTGGAGGCTGATCCTATAATTTTCATAAATAATTAGTAGCACATTAGCAACCCTAATGCTTATTACAGCAGGTTCACGAGCCATTTCAGATCATAGAATATCTGCAGAGAAATGGATTTATGATTGGTGTCTTGTTCCTAATTGAGAATTAGCAAAAAGGCATTGACTGCACTTTGTTCATCTGGTGATGCTTGCTAATGCTGAGTTTGGTTCAATAACCTGAAGAACATAATGTTTCTAAGTGTTCCCCTAAACAGGAGCATATGTATTATTTGTATAAGTCTGTTAGGAATGATGAGGTAAGCCTTGATTATAAAAGGCAGTGAGAAAACAGGACTAAAGCTCTCTAAATCTGGCAGGACCTCCCCATGTGTGCCCCTATTAGGGATTCTGTGGGCCAAGGGATTGGGTTGAGATACTTACTTTTAGAAAGATTTTATATCCTTGACCATTAAATTGGGATCTTAATATATTTCTCAGTGTGTGTATGAGATCTCTTTCTGTCAGTTTGTAGTCCACTAGAAACGTTACATGTAAGAAGTCTGAAACAAACTTAGGAGAGGCACCAAGGATGAGCTTGTTTATTTTAATCATAAAAATGAATTTTATTTATTTATAAGAGATTTTATTTATTCATGAGATACTCAGAAAGAGAGGCAGAGACACAGGCAGAGGGAGAAGCAGGCTTCCTGCAGGAAGCCTGATGTGTAACTCAATCCCAGGACCCCAGGATCACGACCTGAGCTGACAGCAGATGCTCAGCTGCTGAGCCCCCCAGGCATCCTCAAAATGAAGAATTTTAGAGCTATATAGTTCCTCACAAAGCACTAATCCATCCTTATTTGAGAGATAGATAAATGGAGGCTGGATTGCCTTATGTCCGACATTTAGCTAGTAGCAAACATGTGTCTAGACTCTGGTATTCCTTCTGTTGAAGCAGGAAGGGTTAATAAAGGGGTAGATAAGTAGAAGAGTATATTGAACCCAAGTCTGATCTAAAACCAGGTCTGGGGCTAAAATCCATACTCTTAATTATTACTGTAATTTCCCTTTCCCTCCTTAGCCCACACCCAGGTCTGGCTTCTGTTTCCATCATTTTGTTCAGTTTCAGTGGGAAAGTGGGCTACAGGGCCAGCTCCATTGTTGTCAAGGCAAAGCTTTATTGCTGTTTTGATGTTCCATACTTGAGGTGGGTCTCTTATCTCACAGTTCTTGATTGTGGGCAGAAAGAGGTCCATAGTTATCAGGTGAGTCTATTTTCTGTAAGTACAAGAAGAGTCAGCTTATTTATTTTGTTTTGCTTATTCCCAGGTTCCAGTTCTTGTTCAGGACCGGGACATTCTTCAGGAGGGGATGAGCACTTCAGGAACTGCAGTTCTTCATGTATCCACTGGCAGCCACATAACAACTGAAATTTGCCAAAATCCTTTTACTGACTCACTCGTGTTCAGTCTCCAGGATGCTCAACATGGTACTTAGCGATCCTGGCTTTGGACTTTGTCAGGATCTTTATTATGGCTCATCCTCCTACTCACAGTTAGTTTCTTCCTCTCCTCCTGTCTTGTATATGAAACCCTTATGGTACCAAATTCTTTCTGTTGTTCCCCTGTCTGTCCTTTCCTGGATTCCTGTGACCTTTTATCCATTGTTACTGCTCATCTTCTATTATTCCAGTACTGTACCTGGGGGTCACTCAGAAAAAGGTTTGTAAGTCATTTTATGGCCACCATTGTCTAGTTCTGGAAGTTCTGGGTCTTTCTGAATTCCCTGTTTGTAGAAGAAACAACACTTGGAGTAGTGGTCAGGGACAGCAGTAATCACATGCAGCTTTTTCTCCTTCCTCAGATTCTTCTGCCCCTGAAGCTTCTGCCCTTTCCCAGGAGGAGAACCCAAGAAATCAGTTAATGGCCCTCATGCTCCTAACAGCCCAGCCCCAGGTAAGATTTGCATTCTCTTTCATTCCTAAGGCCCTCCCTGTACTACCAGACTGTGGCTTAGGTGTCCTCTGTCATCCTAGTGTTTGGGGCCCAGTTAGTTCCTGTCTCTATCACAGTCCATGCAATTGGAGGTAGACTTTATGTGGGGTTTCCTTATGTCTCCTTGATAGCCCTTGCTCACTTCATGGCCTCATAATGTGTCCTTTTGCCAGGAGTGTGAAAGGAACTTTTTGCTAGGGGAGCTCCTGGACATAGATAATCTCACACATACCTAATATTTCAGGAGTTGGTGATGTTTGAGGAGGTGTCCGTATGCTTCACTTCAGAGGAATGGGAGTGTCTGGGCCCGATTCAGAGGGCCTTGTACTGGGATGTGATGTTGGAGAATTATGGAAATGTGACCTCCCTAGGTAAGGACTCTTTCTTCCCATCAATTCTTACCTTTAATTCATCAGCCTTTGTTTTCTGACTATGAAATTAGTATATACTTGTTTTGGAAAACATAGAATATTAGAAGAAAATATAACTTAAACCCACACAAGTTTTTCCTGTATGAGTTTCTTTTTGTTGGCTACATAATTGTGCCGTAATTCAGCCATTTCCTTATTCTAGATAATTTCTGTAATAATCATCTTTCTCTGTACCTAAAGTCTTTATTTCTCATTTTTATTAGAAGCAGAGTTACTAGGCCTAAGTGTTTGAATTGTTTTAAGAAGGTTCTTCTGTCATACTGCCAAATTGCTTTCCTTGGTGATCTCTGTCCTCATGGAGAGGTACATAAGAATACTCCTTTTCTTCTGTCTTTATTGGTACTGTGTAGTCCCATTGTTTTAAATTGCTGCTGCTATGATTTTTTTTAAGTTGTAATATCTTTATTTTCTGGTAGATTTTTATAACTAGTAATAAAGTAAGAACATTTAAAAATATTTAGTAGTCATTTGTGCTTGCAACAAACATGAAAACATCTCTCATGTGGTGACAGCTGTGGAAATTATATGAGTCTGCCCCTAAGTAGCTTATCATGGTTTGGTTGATGAGCATAGAAAGAATAAATAAGGCAGAGTAACATAATTAGTATAAGAACGTGATAAACCTTTTGAGATGGAAATGAAGAGGACAAAGCAACCAGTAGCATTCCTGACGTTAGGAAAGGCCATTAAAGGAGGTATCTTTGTGTTATTAGACTTTGAAGAAAAAGGTGAGATTTTGTTTGGACAAATACACATTAAAAATTAAGGAATCAACTAATGCACTGATCTGATTTGAACTGAAATACAGATTCATAACATCAGTTTATGTAGCTATATAGTATTCCATTGTCTATCATGCTTTACGTTGACAGCTTTATGATACTGAATTTCTATTCAAGAACATTACATGCCAAAATAAATAAATAAATAAATAAATAAATAAATAAATAAATAAATAAATAAATAAATAAATAGATAGATAAATAGATAAATAAGTAAATAAAATAAAAAAGAACATTACATGCCTTTCCATTTGTTCTGTGCTATTTTTATATTTCAGGCCTATTTTTAAATTGTCTTCATCTGGATTTTGCATATTTCAGGTTATGTTGAATCTTTGGAATTGGAATATTTTCTTTCTTTTTTTTTTTTAAAGATTTTATTTATTCATGAGAGACACAGGGTAGGGGGTGGGCAGAGATATGGGCAGAGGGAGAAGCAGGCTTCCTGCCGGGAGCCCGATGTGGGACTCAATCCCCAGAACTCCAGGATCATGCTCTGAGCCGAAGGCAGATGTTTAACTGCTGAGCCACCCAGGTGTCCCATGAATTGGAGTATTTTCTGAAGTTTTCTAATTGACTAGGGTGCACATATATGAAAATATTATTTTTTTGGTATGTTGCAACCTTATTATTTTATCGCCTACAGTAATTTATATTGTATATTTTTATACTTAATGAGAATATATCTCTTACTATCTCAGATGTGCTGATAATGGGCCAAACATTCTGCAGATTTTATATTTTAACACGTTACCAAACTGCTTTCTCCCAGTGATGTACCAACTAACTTACTTTCCCATAAAGAGAGCAAAAGGGAGCCCATTTCCCTTATATATGCTTATGATTTGGTTAGTGTTTTAAATCTCTACTAGGTAGATGGCAAATACTATTATTTGTTTTTCATTTCATTGATTATTAGTGTGGTCAGAATCTTTTCACGTTTATTGGTCATTTCACTCTTACTCATATCCTTTCTGCATATTAATTTTATTTGAGAGCTCTCAAGCCTTTGTCAAGTATTGCATATGTTTTTCCCATTTGTTTGCATTTCATTATTTATGAATTGTTATTTTTAAGCCTTAGGAAATTTTTTATGTAGTATTTTACTTTATGGTCTTTTGTGGTCTTCTTTTCAGTAAAATTATTTTTAATTATTCATTTATTGTTAAGATTTTATTTAGCAGGAAAGTGTCCAAGTGGCGGGGGGAGGGGTAGAGAGAGAGAATCTCTTTTTATTTTTTATTGTTTTTAAAGATTTTGTTTGTTTATTCACGAGAGACACAGCGAGAGAGGCAGAGACACAGGCAGAGGGAGAAGCAGGCTCCATGCAGGGAGCCTGATGCGGGACTCGATCCCAGGACCCCAGGATCACGCTCTACGCCGAAGGCAGGTGCTTGACCACTGAGTCACCCAGGCGTCCCAAGAGAGAGGATCTCAAGCAGACTCCACAGTGAGCACAGAGCCTGTTACGGGGCTTGATCCCATGACCCTGAGATCATTACCAAGCCAAAATCTAGAGTCAGATGCTTAACCGACTGAGCCACTGAGGCACCCTAGTAAAATAATAATTATTATTATTTTAAAGATTTTATTTATTTACTCATGAGAGAGAGAGAGAGAGAGAGAAAAGCAGAGACATAGGCAGAGGGAGAAGCAGGCTCCATGCAGGGAGCCTGACGTGGGACTTGATCCCAGGTCTCCAGGATCATGCACTCGGCTGAAGGCAGCACTAAACCGCTGAGCCACCCAGGCTGCCCAAGATTATTATTATTTTTAATCCCTTGTATTTTTTTCAGATATTTTCATTGTTTCATTTTTACATTTAAGCTTTAGTCCATCTAAAATTTATTTTCATATATAGAATGACATACAAATCCAGTTTGTTTATTTTTTAACCCAAGTGGCTTTTAGTAGTTGTAATGCTATTTACTCAGTAATTCATCTTTTCTAAGAATTTAGAAGTAGGTTTGATGAATAAATTAGTGAATTTTATGATAAACCCTCATCATGTGTCATATAACTCATGCTGTAGGCCAGAATAAAGTCTAGATGGGTCTAAGAGTTGAACCAAAAAAAAAAAAAAAAAAAAGGAAAAGAAGAAAATGGAATTGCTTATTTAGTCTAGCTGTTTAAGGAAAGACAAGTTTGAATCAACTTTAATAAATAAGATATGCTTCAACTGCAGTATTGTTGGGACTTTAGTAAGTTGGTACCTAGGTGCTTATGCCCTTTGACCTAGTGGTTTTCATTTGAGGAGGACACCTTAAGTAAATGTTTCAGAAAGAGGGAAGTAAATAATATGTCTAGGGATAGTACCAGAAAAATATTTATAATGGTTAAAAGTTGGGGCCGACTAAATTCCCCAAGATAAAGTACTAAGCAAACTATGGTGTTTGACCTGGAGTATACTGTCATATACTATGACACTATCAAATATGACAATTCTCTATTCTCAATTTCCATGCATTGATAAACTATTTGGAGAAAAGCAGAATTCTCAGCTGGCTTGCACACATTGTTTCAGTGTGTAAAAGATTTATATATGTTTATTTAAGAGATTGGAATAGAATTTGAAGGAAATTCAAGAAATATTGAGTACTTCCCATAAGTTAATCTTAGTTCCTACCTTCAAACATTCAAGTTGGAGTGGTAGACATTTATACTAATCGTTACAATACAGTGTGACAAATGCTATATATAATACATGGTACACAACTGTGGGAACCCATAGGAGCTTGGGATGGTAGGATTGGGAGATTGGGGGCAGTGGTGGGTGACTAAGGGAAAGATTTACAGAGGGCTGACTTTCTATTTTAATAACAGTTTTATTGAGATTTAATTCATGTACTTTATAAATCACCCATTTAAAGGTTACAGTGTAGTGGTTTGTTAGTGTATACACAGAGCTCTGTGACTATCGCCATGATTAATTTTAGAATAGTTCATCTCCCCCAAAAAGAAGCCTTGTACTGTATAGCAATCACATTCATTTCACCCAGCTACACCTCCAACCCAGCCCTAGGCAACCACTAATCTGCTATCTCTCTAGATCTGTATATTCTATGGACATTTTACATAAATGAAATCATACAGTATGTGGTCTTTTGTGACTGCTTTTACTTAGCACAATGTTGTCAAGGTTCATCCATGTTGTAGCATGTATTAATATTTTATTCCTTTTAATGCCGAATACTTTCTTGTGTGTATATATCACATTCTATTGATTCATCAATTGATGGACATTTAAAAATGTTGTTTCCACCTTTGAGCTATAGAAATAACACTGCTGTGAATAATTGTACAGAAGTTTTTCTGTGGTTTTATGGTTTCATTTCTCTGGGATATATACCAAGGAGTGGAGTAGCTGGGTCTTCTGTGAAAAGGTTCACGACAGTTGTGCTTTGGTTTCTAAAAGGAAATAAAACTTTATTATTATTATTATTATTATTGAAACAGAAAAGGAAAGGAGAGCAATAATAAGCAGTAAATGAAAACAAGATAGAATTACATCCCATTGGGTACTTAAAACATACAACCTCATTAGCTTGGGAAGCCCCATGGAGACAGCTTGGCTTCCATATTGAGAGGCTTGGGCAGAGCATCCTCCCTTCAGGTCAGACTTCCAACTGACCATCCCCATAAGGGCCATAGTTAAAGGACAAATGATGGGATTTGATGTTATTGTTTTTTTAAATGACTTTATTTATTTATTCTTGAGAGACCCACATTGAGAGAGAGAGGCAGAAACATAAGCAGAAGGAGAAGCAGGCTCCTTGCAGGGAGTCCGATGTAGGACTTCATCCCGGACTCCAGGATCACACTCTGAGCCGAAGACAGGTGCTCAACTGCTGAATCACCAAGGCATCCCATGAAATTTTATGTTAAACATTTTTTTGCTTATGTGCAGTTTGGAGTAAGCTGCATTTCTATGTTATCATCTTTTTATATTTTCAAGGAGCCTGGGCTGTGTGTCTGTGTCCCCTCCCAGGTTACATTCCTGGGGGCCAGCCTCCCTAGAGCAGGAGGGAATATGAAATAAGATTTATAACTTTTGGAATCCAGAAGGGCCAGTTCTGACCTAGACGCCAGATAATATATATTAAGTAACAAGTCTCGCAAGGTTATTCACACAGCATGAATCTCACAACACTCATTAGCCTGCCTGCCTATACGCAGGTCTAGATGACTGGTTATGTAGGACAAATAACAGGAACATCCATCCATATAAAACACTGGGTAACTCTTTGTTTAATCGTATAAGGAATTGACAGACTGTTCCAAAGTTGCTGCATTATTTTGCACTCTCACCAGTAGTGTATGTATAAGGGTTCCAATTTCTCCAGCTCTTTCTTTTTTAAATATTTATTTGAGAGAGAGAGAGCACAAGAAAGGAGGAGGAGGAACAGAGGGAGAAGCAGACTTCCCACTCAGCCAGATGTGGTGCTTGAACCTGGGACTTCAGGATCATGACCTGATCCAAAGGCAGATGCTTAACGGACTGAGGCACCCAAGTACTGTCCAGTTTCTCTAGGTCTTTCCCAGCATTTATTGATACTCTTTATAGCCATCCTAGTGGGTCTAAGAAGATATCGTTGTGGTTTTCATTTGCATTTCCCTGATGGCTGAAGATGTTATGCAACTTTTCATGTGCTTATTGACTGTATATCTTTGAAGAAATGTTTTTTCAGATTCTTTGCCTATATTTTAATTGGGTTGTCTTTTTATTGTTGAGTTGTGGGAGTTGATGTATTTTAGATACAAATATGAGACTTTCGGGATCCCTGGGTGGCGCAGCGGTTTAGCGCCTGCCTTTGGCCCAGGGTGCGATCCTGGAGACCCGGGATCGAATCCCACGTCTGGCTCCCGGTGCATGGAGCCAGCTTCTCCCTCTGCCTATGTCTCTGCCTCTCTCTCTCTCTCTCTCTCTCTCTCTATCATAAATAAATAAAAAATAAAATAAAATTAAAAAAAAGAAGACTTTTTAAAAAAAAAAAAACAAATATGAGACTATCATGTATTTTCTCCCATTCTGCGTGTGTCTTTTCACTCTCTCAGTGAAATCCTTTGAACCACAAAACTTACTAATTTTGATTAATTTCCTTTTTATAGAAAAGTAAGATTTATTTACAAGCTTCTTTTTTAGTTATTAATTACACAATTAACCCATGATTACATTCTCTGTAAAATATAAAATATTATAGGAAGATATGTCTCATTTCACTTTCCCTTGACATTTTTAGGCCTTTAAAAATTCATTTTTTGTGTGTGGATATACATATAATTATGAATATTTTTTGCATATATGATGTTACATATATTTTTGTAACTCATTTTAAGAAGAGAATGTCACTAATATATATCATTTTTTGCCTTATGTATTTTTTGAATTTCAATTCAATCTGTTTCAAAAGTATTTTTTTTAATTTTTTTTTTTTTTTTAATTTATGATAGTCACAGAGAGAGAGAGAGAGGCAGAGACACAGGCAGAGGGAGAAGCAGGCTCCATGCACCGGGAGCCCGATGTGGGATTCGATCCCGGGTCTCCAGGATCGCGCCCTGAGCCAAAGGCAGACGCCAAACCGCTGCGCCACCCAGGGATCCCCTGTTTCAAAAGTATTAATAATTTATCAGTTGTGTATAATACCTAGTGCTCATCACCCAGTGACCCCAGCCCCCACCTACCTCCCCTTCAGTAATCCTCAGTTTGTTTCCCAAAGTTAAGGGTGTCTCATGATTTCTCTCTCTGATTTCTTCCCATTTAGTTTTCTTTCCCTTCCCTTATGATCCTCTGCACTGTTTTTTATATTCTGCATATGAGTGAAATACTATATAATTGTCTTTCTCTGACTGACTTATTTTAAGAAACTATTGCCTAATTCAAGGTCATGGAGATTTATGTCTGTTTTCTTCTAAGAGTTTTATAGTTTCAGTTCTCAGGTTAAGTATTTTGATCCATCTTGATTCATTTTTGTATGTGGTGTAAGTAAAGATTCACCTTTATTCTTTCTATGTCTCAGCACCATTCCACTATCTCAGCACCATTTTCCCCCCATTGAATTGTTTTGGTACCCTTTTGAAAATCAATTAACCATAAATGTGAAGGCTTATTTCTGGACTCTCAATTCTGTTCCTTTGATTATATGTCTATCCTTAATGTCAGTGGCACCCTGTCATTTTTTTTTTCACCCTGTGTTATTACTGTTGCTTTGAAGTACATTTTAAAATCAGGAAGGGTTAGGCATGGGTGGCTCAGCAGTTGAGTGTCTGCTCTTGGCTCAAGGCGTGATCCAGGGATCCGAGATCGAGTCCCACATCGGGCTCCCTGCATGGAGCCTGCTTCTCCCTCTGCCTGTGTCTGCCTCTCCCTTTCCGTGTCTTCATGAATAAATGAATTAAAATCTTTTTTAAAAATGAAATAAAATAAAATCAGGAAAGGTGAGCCCTTCAATTGTGTTCTTCTTTTTCAGTATGTTTTAACTATTCTAGCCTTGTTGAGTTTCCATCTCAATTTTAGGATTAGTTTGTCAATTTCTGTGAAGAAGCCAGTGAAATTATGATAGGGATTGCACTGAATTTGTAGATTAATGTGGGGATCACTGCCATATTAACAATTTTTAAATCTTCCAGTCCATGAACATGGGATACATTTTCTTTTATTTAGTCTTTAACTTCATTCAAAATGTTTCATAGTTTTCAGAGTATAAGTTTTGTACTTCTTTTTAACATTTATTCCCAAGTCTTTTATTCTTTTTTTATGCTGTTATTTCTTAATTTCCTTTTAGGATTGTTTAGTGCTATTGTGTAGAAATGCCACTATTTTTTGTTCATTGATCTTGTGTCCTGCATCCTTGCTCTACTTACTTAATTCTAGCAGTTTTTTTTAAATAATAAATTTATTTTTATTTGTGTTTAATTTACCAACATATAGAATAACACCCAGTGCTCATCCCGTCAAGTGCCCCCCTCAGTGCCCGTCACACATTCACCCCCACCCCCCGCCCTCCTCCCCTCCACCACCCCTAGTTCGTTTCCCAGAGTTAGGAGTCTTTATGTTCTGTCTCCCTTTCTGATATTTCCCACGCATTTCTTCTCCCTTCCTTTATATTCCCCAAATGAATGAGAACATACACTGTCCTTCTCCGATTGACTTACGTCACTCAGCATAATACCCTCCAGTTCCATCCACGTTGAAGCAAATGGTGGGTATTTGTCATTTCTAATGGCTGAGTAATATTCCAATGTATACATAAACCACAGCTTCTTTATCCATTCATCTTTCGATGGACACCGAGGCTCCTTCCACAGTTTGGCTACTGTGGACATTGCTGCTAGAAACATCGGGGTGCAGGTGTTCCGGTGTTTCATTGCATCTGTATCTTTGGGGTAAATCTCCAACAGTGCATTTGCTGGGTCGTAGGGCAGATCTATTTTTAACTCTGAGGAACCTCCACACAATTTTCCAGAGTGGCTGCACCAGTTCACATTCCCACCAACAGTGTAAGAGTGTTCCCTTTTCTCCGCATCCTCTCCAACATTTGTGGTTTCCTGCCTTGTTAATGTTCCCCATTCTCACTGGTGTGAGGTGGTATCTCATTGTGGCTTTGATTTGTATTTCCCTGATGGCAAGTGATGCAGAGCATTTTCTCACGTGTGTGTTGGCCATGTCTATGTCTTCCTCTGTGAGATTTCTGTTCATGTCTTTTGCCCATTTCATGATTGGATTGTTTGTTTCTTTGGTGTTGAGTTTAAGAAGTTCTTTATAGATCTTGGAAACTAGCCCTTCATCTGATAGGTCATTTGCAGATATCTTCTCCCATGCTGTAGGTTGTCTTTTAGTTTTGTTGACTGTATCCTTTGCTGTGCAAAAGCTTCCTATCTTGATGAAGTCCCAATAGTTCATTTTTGCTTTTGTTTCTTTTGCCTTCGTGGATGTATCTTGCAAGAAGTTACTGTGGCCGAATTCAAAAAGGGTGCTGCCTGTTTTCTCCTCTAGGATTTTGATGGAAAAGACCCCCGAATAGCCAGGGGAATTTTAAAAAAGAAAACCATAGCTGGGGGCATCACAATGCCAGATTTCAGATTGTACTACAAATCTGTGGTCATTAAGACAGTGTGGTACTGGCACAAAAACAGACACATAGATCAATGGAACAGAATAGAGAACCCAGAAGTGGACCCTGAACTTTATGGTCAACTAATATTCGATAAAGGAGGAAAGACTATCCACTGGAAGAAAGACAGTCTCTTCAATAAATGGTGCTGGGAAAATTGGACATCCACATGCAGAAGAATGAATCTAGACCACTGTCTTTCAGCATACACAAAGATAAACTCAAAATGGATGAAAGATCTAAATGTGAGACAAGATTCCATCAAAATAAAAAATAGTAATTTTAAAAAATAGTAATTTCACATTTTACAATATTTGAGAATGTTGGAGTAGAAAGGGACTAGCAATTTACTAGTGCAGCCACATCATTTTATAGATATGTTCATGTTTTTAAGAAATCTGATTTTTTTCATTCTGTATTTTTTCTTATATATATTTTTTAAATTTTATTTATTTATTTTAGAGTGCAAACAGAGGGAGGGAGAGAGACAAGCAGACTCCATGCAGAATGCAGAGCCCAGCATGGGGCTCAGTCTCACAACCCTGAGATCCTGACCTGGGCTGAAATCAAGAATCCGATACTTGGGACACCTGGGTAGCTCAGCGCTTGAGCATCTACCTTTGGCTCAGGGCGTGATCCCGGGGTCCTGGGATCGAGTCCCACATCGGGCTCCCTGCAGGGAGCCTGCTTCTCCCTCTGCCTGTGTCTCTGACTCTCTCTGTGTCTCTCATGAATCAATAAATAAAATTTTAAGAAAAGAAAAAAGAATCAGATACGTAAACAACTGAGCCACCTAGGCATCCCTCTTCATTTTTATATTTAACTGAATCTAAGTCAGTCTTGAAGTTTTCCATTTCTCAACTTTAAAAGGAATAGTCGTAGTTACCGATGAATTCTAAACATTAAGTTGCTTTTTAATAGATTTTTTTCCCCTATAGGTTACTTGCTTTCAAGTAATTAAATGTTTATGCACTTGACTCTTCAAAAATAAAAGATTATTTTAGGATCCTTAGGTATATTTTCTCTCCATTAGAGTTCCCATCTTCCTAGCATGAAGAAGATAAAGAGTTCTTTATAAGCCCAGTGATTCTCTCTATTCTGTCCAACATCCTGAGCCTCATGTCTGAACCATCTACACATGATCACACGTTCTCTCTCTGGTTCTTCCTTGCATCTGTTTACTCAACATCATTTACATTTTTACATCTTTCTATTTCTTGAAGACAAAGAGCTTAGAAGTGTCTAAGTGAGTTTTCTGTTAATATATTTATAACCTTGTCAGTGTAGTATTCTGCTTTGTACTTTGATTTAATGAAAAGTGTCTTTTTGTATTCATATAAATGCAATTCATTTGAATATTTTAAAGTCATATGAAGATCTTATTCTCACTGACAGTTACATGGTAACATTTGCATTTTTAATTCCTTTTACCAGAATGGGAGACCATGACTGAGAATGAGGAGGTGACACCAAAGCCAGCCATTTCTCAAAGAGCTGATTCTCAGAAAGGAACATTCAAAAGACTTCAAGGAAGTGTCCCCCAGACCCTTGATTTTGAGGAAGCGTGTGAATGGCAAGTTTTGGCAAGTTATTGGGGAACTAAAACAGGGGAAAGAGATACTCTGAAGAATGTTCCTCTCTGTGAACGAGATAAGAAGAAAAGGACTCTACCAGAAAAACGAGGACAGAAGTGGAAGGAATTTGGAGAAAGCTTGACTTTAGGTTCAGCTCTTTCTGAAAGTTTAATAGCTACTGAAGGAAAGAAGTTTTATAAATGTGATATATGTTATAAACATTTCAATAAAATCTCCCATCTTATAAACCATCGGCGAATCCACACTGGTGAGAAACCTCATAAATGTAAGGAATGTGGAAAAGGCTTCATTCAGCGCTCAAGCCTTTTAATGCATTTACGAAACCATTCTGGGGAGAAACCTTATAAATGTAATGAATGTGGGAAAGCCTTCTCTCAAAGTGCTTACCTTCTGAACCATCAGAGAATTCACACTGGGGAGAAGCCTTATAAATGCAAGGAGTGTGGAAAGGGCTTCTATAGGCACTCGGGCCTTATTATACATCTAAGGCGCCATTCTGGGGAGAGACCTTATAAATGTAATGAGTGTGGGAAAGTTTTCTCTCAGAATGCTTACCTCATTGACCATCAGAGGCTCCACAAAGGGGAAGAACCTTATAAATGTAACAAGTGTCAGAAAGCTTTCATTCTGAAGAAGAGCCTCATTCTGCACCAGAGAATCCACTCTGGGGAAAAACCCTATAAATGTGATGAGTGTGGAAAAACCTTTGCTCAGACCACTTACCTTGTTGACCATCAGCGGCTCCACAGTGCAGAGAACCCATACAAATGTAAAGAATGTGGAAAAGTTTTCATTCGAAGCAAAAGCCTCCTCTTACACCAGAGAGTACACACAGAAAAGAAGACTTTTGGTTGTAAAAAATGTGGGAAGATTTTCAATTCAAAGTCAAATCTCATTGACCATAAGAGGATGCATAGCAGAGAGAAGCCGTATAAATGTACTGAATGTGGGAAAGCCTTCACTCAGAGTGCTTACCTTTTTGACCACCAGAGACTCCACAATGGAGAGAAACCTTACGAATGTAATGAATGTGGGAAAGTTTTCATTCTAAAAAAAAGCCTCATTTTACATCAGAGGTTCCATACTGGAGAGAATCTCTATGAATGTAAAGACTGTGGTAAGGTCTTTGGTTCTAACAGAAACCTCATTGACCACGAGAGACTACACAACGGGGAAAAGCCATATGAATGTCGAGAGTGCGGGAAAACTTTCATCATGAGCAAAAGTTTCATGGTTCATCAGAAACTACATACACAGGAGAAATCCTACAAATGTGAAGATTGTGGGAAGGCTTTTAGTTATAATTCAAGCCTGCTTGTACATCGGAGAATCCACACTGGAGAAAAGCCCTTTGAATGCAGTGAGTGTGGAAGAGCTTTCAGTTCTAACAGAAACCTCATTGAACATAAGAGAATCCACAGTGGTGAGAAACCCTATGAGTGTAATGAATGTGGTAAATGCTTCATTTTGAAGAAGAGCCTCATTGGACATCAGAGGATTCACACAAGGGAAAAATCTTACAAATGCAGTGACTGTGGGAAAGTCTTCAGTTACCGCTCAAACCTTATAGCTCATCAAAGAATCCACACTGGTGAAAAGCCCTATGCATGTAATGAGTGTGGGAAAGGCTTTACTTACAACAGAAACCTTATTGAACATCAAAGAATTCACAGTGGGGAAAAAACCTATGAATGTCATATATGTAGAAAAGTTCTTACCTCTAGTAGAAATCTTATGGTACATCAAAGAATCCACACTGGAGAAAAGCCTTATAAATGTAATGAGTGTGGTAAAGACTTCAGTCAGAATAAAAACCTGGTTGTGCATCAGAGGATGCACACTGGGGAAAAACCATATGAGTGTGAGAAGTGTAGAAAATCTTTTACTTCTAAGAGGAATTTAGTTGGCCACCAGAGGATCCATACAGGGGAAAAACCATATGGGTGTAATGATTGTAGTAAAGTTTTTAGGCAGAGAAAAAACCTTACTGTACATCAGAAAATTCATACAGATGGAAAACTCTGTGAATGTGAAGAGTCTGAAAAAGAATTCTCTCAGATTTCAAACCTTCATCTTCAACAGGAAGTCCATAGTGTGGAGGAATTCTCTTGGCTCCAAAATGCCACTGAGTCCAAGACAGATTCAGAAAATCTAATGTCATTTGTAAAATGAGATAGAATCTCTGCCTATCTAAGTAACTGTTAGACAAACGGTGTATTTGGTCCTTGCAAGGAAAAAATTCACGATTGACCCTTTTGTAGACAAATGACTTGCATGTGAAAGTTAATCTAGACTTTCAAGACTACAAAAACATAAAGCAAATTCTAGGTAAAGAATACTATATTCCAGACCATTTATTATGACTCTGGAAAGGGACCTTAGAGCAATTGAAGACTGAAGAAACTTATGAGATGTAATGATGTAGATGTAAATGATAGCAAAATATCTTTGTATTAAAAATGGACATTGTTTCTGAAAATGTGTATATTATACCTTTTAAAAATAGTGTCACTACTATAAAAAGTCTCTATTGACCATATGATTGAGACATGTCAGACAGGAGTTGAGGGGGCAAGAGTCTGCTGTTGTGGACAACTTAAGACTACTAAATTGGGAGTTAGAAGACCTAGGTTTAGGGCCTAGCTCTTTCTCTTACTAGCCATGTGTTGTTAAGTCAGCTCAAGGCCTCCG
This sequence comes from Nyctereutes procyonoides, assembly GCF_905146905.1. Lineage (NCBI taxonomy): Eukaryota > Metazoa > Chordata > Mammalia > Carnivora > Canidae > Nyctereutes > Nyctereutes procyonoides. Next base: position 40,716 of record NW_026575131.1, on the reverse strand, counting down.
TTTCTCTGTCAGTCAAATGTAGACATAATGCCTACCTCAAAGGGTTTGAGGATTAAGTGAAAGGACATTTGTGAACATATTTTGTGAAATTAGTTGTCAATAAAGTTGGGTGAAAGATATGGTCAGAATCTAGAACATGATGTAATGTTTGTTCAGTATGTCAATATTAGGGTTCTGGGAACCTCATAAATACTCCTTTTTATAGTAAGAGAAAGAATGGTGGATAGCTAACTTTGGATTTAATAGTCTAAGACTATTAAATACAGCTTTCAGAATTTTTATGGTATTAGTAGATAATAATATACATAGTTTGTTTTGATGGTAAAATACTGGCTTATTATGGAAAAAACAATATTATGTCCAGCTGTTAACACTGATGCCAAAGAAAACTATTTTTCAACCTGAATATTTGAAACCTAGCAGATCTAGAATATCAAAATGGAAGGACAGTCCTATGTTGCTTTCCTTGTTCATAGGGAAAAAAAAATCCTTAACCCCATCCCGAGCTGTTGATCTCTGCTACTATTACTGAAAAGTTCTAATCGACATTTCACCATTACATACGAAAGCTTGGTACTCAAGAAATAACATTCTTCTCCAGTACTCAACTTACTACCTAAGTTTCACCCGGAACCAAGGTCTTAAAGCTCTGATTAAATCAATTCAGAATCCACCTCTGTGATCAGGCCCATTCCTCTGAACCAATCATTCATTCAGTCTGTGCTTTTTGTACATTTGATATTTCATTCATCCTATATTATTGAGTTGCTAATTTTATATTGTAATTCTCAAAACTCCCAATTCTGCAGCTGGATCATAAATGCCTTAGTATCAGGATTGTGTTTCTAATAGTAGTGGTGAACTGATGTGTAAATAAATGTTACTAATTCAACCCCAGAGTTCCTTGAGGGCTGGTTCCTCATTAGACTGAAAGGTACACAAGAGTGAAAATTGGAAAGGCCCAAGATTTAAAATCTTAAGACTTGGGTGTAAGTCAGCTTCTGCTACTTTGCTTGGACAGATGCCTTCATTTCTTGGAGCCTTGATTTTCTCATCTGTATAACAGGAGGGAGAATACCTTACAAAGTTGTTATGAGGTAATGAATATGGAGATGCTTTATATCTGTGCTATAGGAGAATCACTACAGATTATGTAATTACAAAGGGAAAGACGTACTTTAACAGTGGAGATGCTGGCATTCACCTCTTAACCAGTTAAACTATAACATCACTAAGACTGAGACAGCCTCCGATATGTACCTCCTCATATGATGCAATAAGCCAAAAGTGTAACCTGAATTTTTTCAAGCTTTGTAGACCTAATTGCCAGTTTACAGGAGATACAGGAGGCAGAGGAACAAGATAAATTGACACCATGAGAAATAAGTTTAGAACATGGGATATTGTATAAGAAAACTGCACTAGATTCTTAAAAAATATGATGAAAAAGGGAAGGGTGGTAATTGTTGATACTGGATGAATATTGGGAGTTCATTGTATTCATCTCTGCTTTTGTATATGTATTAAAATTTCCAGAATGAAAGGTATAAAAAGTGAATGAGGAAGGTTGTTCTTAAAAAATATTAAAGAGCCATAAGACACTAAGAGCCAGAAATAGACTCACACTGCTTAATTGGTTTATGACAAAGATACAAGAGCAATTCAGTAAAAGAGGGATAGCCTTTTAAAAAATGCTGCTGGTGCAATTGGAATATCCATAGGCAAATATACATAAATATATACATATATAGTCAAGAGCTAGGACTAAGCAAGAACTCTTAAACTTATATATCAAAAGCAGCCTCCATAAAAGGAAAAATGATAAATTGAACCTTATCTCAATGAAAATAACTTGCTCTGCAAAAACAAAACAAAACCAAAAAACCCTTAAAAGTGATAAGACATTACAGACTTGGGGAAAATACTTGTAAATCATATATCCAGCAAGATTTGTATCTAGCCTATATATCTCAAAACTCAACAATAATAGATTCAAGTAGAAAATGAGCAAAAGACATGTAAAGACTTTCACTGAAATATAGATAGCAAATAAATGACGAGATGTTTACCGTCACTAACCATTAGGGTTTAAAATCACAGCACATCTATCAGAATAGCTTAAAAGAAAAAAAATGTTAAATCTTGGCAAGGGTACCGAGAAACTGGATCTTATATGTTGCTGGAACTGTTAAATGGTACAGCCACTCTGGAGAAAAAGCTTGGCAGTTTCTTACAAAACCAAACACGCACCTATGTTATGACCCAGTATTTGTACTCCTGTATGTGACTGTTTATAGCACTTATAAGCGTCTGTAAGGAACCCAAATAGCCTCAACAAGTGGCCAAAATAGTTTTTTATCTATACCATGAATACTTATTACTGTGCAATAAAACGAATGACACGTTGCTCCAATGAAAAGTAGAATTTCAAGAAAATTATGCTGATTAAAAATCCGATCTCGAAAGGTATTATGTATGATTCTATCTATGTAATACTCTAAAATGACATAACTATATAGAGATGAAAGGTTAGTGGTTGCCAGAGCTTGGGGGTGGTGGGTGGGGACAGGAGGGAGAGGGAGGGTAGCACTTATCAAGGTCTTTGTGATGTTGAACAGTTGTGTATCTTGATTGTGGTAGTGGTCACACAAATATGTGAGAAAGGTAGAAGTAGGTGTGAGTGGAAGTCTACACAGATATTATACCAGTATCCATTTCCTGATTTTTATATTAAGCGATAATTATGTAGGTTGTACCTGTTGAGGGAAACTGGAGGCAGGATTATTACCTTTCCAACTTACTGTGAATTGTTAAATTCGAAATAAAAGGTAAAATATGACCCTAAAAAAGCCATAACCAAATGCACTGTGTGAAACTGATTTGGAAGAACAAAATTATGAAATACGTTGTAGGACAGTTGGGGAGATTTGATATCGTCGGATATTAGATGATATTACGGAATTGTTCATTTTCTTACCGATATGTAATGGTGGTATAGCGTTTGGAGAATATTTATTAAAGGATGCAATCGAAGTATTTCGCATGAAGTGTTTTGATGTTTACAACTTTCAAAAATATTTTAGTATATATAGAAAGGTGGCAAATGTAGCCAAGTGTTGAGTCCAGGTGGAGGAAACAGGTATTAATGGTACCATTCTGTACCGTTTGTATTTTCTTTCTTTTTCCTTTTTTTTTTTTTTTTATTTTCAAAATAAAACGTTTGGGGCCAAATTATCAGGGCTTTCTACAGACCAATGCTTTCTGGCTTCAGGTTCCTGCATACGCGCCTTGCCTAAGTACTGCCGAGCCAGGGGATGTCCCCTTCCCTGAAGCTCGGGGCCACAGGTCACCTGCACCTTCCAAAGCACTTGGCTCCCATCGCTGGTCTGCGGCGATTTTGGACATCCATCGAGAAGACAGCACCTCCGAGATTCCTAGAGAGGCCGGCCTGGAGACTTGAGAAGCCGGAAGCCCGGCCCCAGGCACTTCCTGTCCGGTTATTGTTCTCGCGCGGAGGCGCGGGGCGTCGGAGCCTGCCGGCCTTGTGCCGTTGTGCTCGTGAGCTCCTGCCGGGCGTCTTCGAGACACGGTCAGTGAGTCTGGCGGGGGTGGGCCCTCCCAAGGGCGGACCGCCGCGACCTCCTCTCGGGGGCCCTGGCCTGTTTGTTCCTAAGGCGGCTGCGCGTCCCATCACTTCAGAAACCCAGCTGGCGCCTGCCGGGGTCTGGCCGGGGACCTTGAACTCGGGCGGCCCTGGGGCCTGGGGCAGGCTCGCCCCGGAGTGCGGCCGCCTGGGGTCTGCAGGGGGCCGGGGCACTGGGGGAGCCCTCTCTGGGGAGTCTGTGCTGTCTGGGTGGAGGCGGGCGTGAGGTTTGTTAGCAGGAGGCAGTTCCGGAGGGACGCAGCGAGGGGGCTGTTCGGGCCTTTGTACCTGGTAGAATTCACCTCGCGGAAAGAATGGACGATGGAAAGAATAATCGCCCAGAATTGAGGATTGGTGCAGGAGTGAAAGTACTGTTGCATCAGGAAATTCAGTGTGTACAGTAAATTGCCAATAAGTCTGACTTAGGAGAAAGCATGCGATTACTTCAATAGTAGCAAAAGGGGACTTGACAAAATTTAGCGCCTTTTTCCCCCAGTAAAACGTCTGAAGGGGAATAGAAAAAATTTAATTTCCTCATAATAAACTAAACCAGTACGATCGTTTTACTCACAAATTAAACAACGACACAGTCAATTATGATGAAGGGGTACTGTTAAGTTGTTGGTGTGATCCTTTAAGAAAGCAGTTGGGCATATTTATCAACCATGAAATCCTTGAACCAGTAATCAGAGCCTTTATTCCGAGGGAGTAATTCAGCAGAAGAAAAAACTATTTGCACAGAAAAAAATTTAGCGTTAATTATTAAGAATATAAACTGAAAACAATCAAAATGCCTTTTACTAAAGCAATGGCTCATAAGTAGGATTAAGTTACAGTATAGGTATGATTCAGAATTCTGTGCCAGAATGAAGTAGCTCTGTATATATTTATATGGAAAGATCTAAGACTGTGCAATACTATGTGAAATGCAGAGATTGAGTTAAGAAAGAAACAATGCAAGTTGCTGAAAAATGCACAGATGTGATCTAATCTCTGCTTTGGGAAATAAGCACTCTCTGTCAAGGTGTACATATCTGTAAGGAAATGCAGAGAAAACACTGATGACTGGTAACAACTGTGGGGGGAATATATTTAATTCTGTGTATTTCTGTATCACTTGGTCCTTTTTTTAAAAAATATATATATTTTATCTATTCATGAGAGACAAAGAGAACAGAGAGAGAGGCAGAGACACAGGCAGAGGGAAAAGCAGGCTCCATGCAGGGAGCCTGACGTGGGACTTGATCCCGGGACCAGGAATCACACCCTGAGCCAAAGGTGGCGCTAAACCGCTGAGCCACCCAGGCACCCCTACTTGGTTCTTTTTGGTTGAGAATGACTGAATAGGGGAATTAATACTATAGGTTATTGTATAGCTACTAAAAATAATAAGCATGGAGAATGGCAACATAAAACATCTCTTTTTTTAATCTTCAGAGTAATACAGGGCATTTAGAATTAGTGGCAAAAGTAAGCAAACAAAAAGAATCTCAAAACTACATCACCCAAAGATGACCACCCCTAAATGTTGGTATGTAGACTCTCAGTCTTTTTCTTGAGATTCTTTAGTTTATGCTATTGTGTATCTTTGGTAATTTAAAAAAAAGCACTCTCTGTGTTTTAATATTCCTTCTTAAAAAAAAAACCCGTGATAATTATGAAATATATATCCCTATAGTTAAAAAGTTTATTAAGTCATGATTGTCACTATGGTTGAAGCTTTTCCCTTAAATTCTGTGCTGCATCTCCTTGGAGATGGAGTAGGACTGATTGTTCTTAGTCTTTTCTGTATTTTTCAAGTTTTATAATAAAAATACGTTAACCCTATAAACAGGAAAAAAACTCAATAAATATTATATAAAGCTATTTGTGATTATTATGGGAACAAATTACATGTTTGCAGTTGAACCCTCTCCATTCTATGAAGGTGCAGTAGAGCAGACTCTTGCCATAGTGGCTGCTGCTTAGGCACTGGTGAAATTGGCCAGTCGGCTTTATGGCATCCAGGCATACCTCTGCTCAATGCTAACAACGTTTTCTGGTTTTTCAGTAGACAGTCTTCATTTTGGCCCTGGGAAGAAACCTAAGAAGAAGCTTTTGAAACTTAAAAATTAGATGGGACTTGATCTCTGCTGGGCAGCCCCCAGCTATAATAATTCCCCTCCTGAGCATAGAAGATGACTGCACAACTGAGAGAGGCCATGGATTTAACTGCCTGGGGCTCAGTGACGGTGAAAAAGGAGGAGGAAGAGGAGGAAAACTTCCTGGGTCAGGCATCCAGTCAGCAAGTGCACTCTGAGAACATCAAAGTCTGGGCTCCTGGGGAAGGTCCTCAGACAGGCCTTGATATATCAGAACAGGAGGAAAAGGTAAATAATTGTCTGGGAGGAAGCGGAGAGAAGAGACCTGAAAACCTCAAGTAGTTTCAGAGGGCACTATGTCCCTCTGCTTCCACACCTGGAGTATTATTTTCTGGCTAGGGCTCTAGCCTTTGGCCTTTGGAACATAATACAAATAGTCTCTTCTGATTGATGGGACATTTAGTGCTTTCTGTAAACCAGTGGTTCTCAAACCTTGCTACTACACAGAATTGATTGGGGAGATTTTTGTAAAATTGTGATGCTCATGCCATACTTGATTCCAGTTAAATGAGATCTTGTGGTGGGTCCCAGACATCTGTGTTTTTTAAAAACTTCAGGTGATTCCACTCTGGATCTGATAGCTCTAACCTGTGCTTCTCAAATTTTAACATAATTGATGTCTCACATTTTAATCACCAGGAGATCTTATAAAAATGTAGATTCTGATTCAGGAGGTCTGGGTTAAGATTCTGTACTCACAAGCTCGCAGTTGGTGATGATCTATGGGTTGCACTTGGAGGAGGGAGGATATACCCTATACTCTGGTCCTTAATGCTTTCAAAACATTTGAACCAGATGATACTGTGGTTCCCCAAAGATCATAACCTTGCTTTTGTGATCTTTAGACCTCAGAAAACTGTAACCTGGAAAATCTCCCCACATGCTCTTTTGTCATGCACCCACTGGCAAATTAGGTTTCGGTGCTATACTGGGTAGTGAAGTGAAATCAAAGTGATAGAGAGGAAACTTGGTGCCTTGATTCTCTGCCTGACCCATGTTGGGGATCAGAGAAGTCTTTGCCTTCATTTTCCTTTTTGTTTTATTTTTATTTTTTTATGTATAAATTTCTTTTTTATTGGTGTTCAATTTGCCAACATATAGAATAACACCCAAGGCTCATCCCGTCAAGTGCCCACCTCAGTGCCTGAGACCCAGTCAACCCCAGCCCCCGCCCACCTACACTTCCACCACCCCTAGTTCGTTTCCTAGAGTTAGGAGTCTTTCATGTTCTGTATCCCTTTCTGATATTTCCCACTTATATTTTCTCCTTTCCCCTTTATTCCCTTTCACTATTTTTTATATTCCCCAAATAAATGAGACCATATAATGTTTGTCCTTCTCCGATTGATTTTTTTCACTCAGCATAATACCCTCCAGTTCCATCCACGTTGAAGCAAATGGTGGGTATTTGTCATTTCTAATGGCTGAGTAATATTCCATTGTATAAATAAACCACATCTTCTTTATCCATTCATCTTTCGATGGGCACCGAGGCTCCTTCCACAGTTTGGCTATTGTGGACATGGCTGCTATAAACATCAGGGTGCAGCTGTCCCGGCGTTTCATTGCATCCGTATCTTTGGGGTAAATCCCCAGCAGTGCAATTGATGGGTCTTAGGGCAGAACTATTTTTAACTCTTTGAGGAACCTCCACACAGTTTTCCAGAGTGCACATTCCCACCAACAGTGCAAGAGGGTTCCCCTTTATCCACATCTTCTCCAACATTTGTTGTTTCCTGCCTTGTTAATTTTCCCCATTCTCACTGGTGTGAGGTGGGATCTCATTGTGGTTTTGATTTGTATTTCCCTGATGGCAAGTGATGCAGAGCATTTTCTCATGTGCATGTTGGCCATGTCTATGTCTTCCTCTGTGAGATTTCTCTTCATGTCTTTTGCCCATTTCATGATTGGATTGTTTGTTTCTTTGGTGTTGAGATTAACAAGTTCTTTATAGATTTTGGAAACTAGCCCTTTATCTGATATGTTATTTGCAAATATCTTCTCCCATTCTGTAGGTTGTCTTTTAGTTTTGTTGACTGTATCCTTTGCTGTGCAAAAGCTTCTTATCTTGATGAAGTCCCAATAGTTCATTTTTGCTTTTGTTTCTTTTGCCTTCGTGGATGTATCTTGCAAGAAGTTACTGTGGCCACGTTCAAAAAGGGTGTTGCCTGTGTTCTCCTCTAGGATTTTGATGGAATCTTGTCTCCCATTTAGATCTTTCATCCATTTTGAGTTTATCTTTGTGTATGGTGCAAGAGAGTGGTCTAGTTTCATTCTTCTGCATGTGGATGTCCAATTTTCCCAGCACCATTTATTGAAGAGACTGTCTTTCTTCCAGTGGATAGTCTTTCCTCCTTTATCGAATATTAGTTGACCATAAAGTTCAGGGTCCACCTCTGGGTTCTCTATTCTGTTCCACTGATCTATGTGTCTGTTTTTGTGCCAGTACCACACTGTCTTGATGACCACAGCTTTGTAGTACAACCTGAAATCTGGCATTGTGATGCCCCAAGCTATGGTTTTCTTTTTTAAAATTCCCCTGGCTATTCGGGGTCTTTTCTGATTCCACACAAATCTTAAAATAATTTGTTCTAACTCTCTGAAGAAAGTCCATGGTATTTTGATAGGGATTGCATTAAACGTGTACATTGCCCTGGGTCACATTGACATTTTCACAATATTAATTCTGCCAATCCATGAGCATGGAATATTTTTCCATCTCTTTGTGTCTTCCTCAATTTCTTTCAGAAGTGTTCTATAGTTTTTAGGGTATAGATCCTTTACCTCTTTGGTTAGGTTTATTCCTAGGTATCTTATGCTTTTGGGTGCAATTGTAAATGGGACTGACTCCTTAATTTCTCTTTCTTCAGTCTCATTGTTGCTGTATAGAAATGCCAATGACTTCTGGGCATTGATTTTGTATCCTGCCACACTGCCAAATTGCTGTATGAGTTCTAGCAATATTGGGGTGGAGGCTTTTGGGGTTTTTTGTAGAGTATCATGTCATCGGCGAAGAGGGAGAGTTTGACTTCTTCTTTGCCAATTTGAATGCCTTTTATTTCTTTTTGTTGTCTGATTGCTGAGGCTAGGACTTCCAATACTATGTTGAATAGCAGTGGTGAGAGTGGACATCCCTGTCTTGTTCCTGATCTTAGGGGAAAGGCTCCCAGTGCTTCCCCATTGAGAATGATATTTGCTGTGGGCTTTTTGTAGATGGCTTTTAAGATGTCGAGGAATGTTCCCTCTGTCCCTACACTCTGAAGAGTTTTGATCAGGAATGGATGCTGTATTTTGTCAAATGCTTTCTCTGCATCTAATGAGAGGATCATATGGTTCTTGTTTTTTCTCTTGCTGATATGATGAATCACATTGATTGTTTTACGAGTGTTGAACCAGCCTTGTGTCCCGGGGATAAATCCTACTTGGTCATGGTGAATAATTTTCTTAATGTGTTGTTGGATCCTATTGGCTAGTATCTTGTTGAGAATTTTTGCATCCATGTTCATCAGGGATATTGGTCTAGAATTCTCCTTTTTGGTGGGGTCTTTGTCTGGTTTTGAATTTAAGGTGATGCTGGACTCATAGAACGAGTTTGGAAGTTCCATCTCTTTCTATCTTTCCGAACAGCTTTAGTAGAATAGGTATGGTTTCTTCTTTAAACGTTTGATAGAATTCCCCTGGGAAGCCATCTGGCCCTGGACTCTTGTGTCTTGGGAGGTTTTTGATGACTGCTTCAATTTCCTCCCTGGCTATTGGCCTGTTCAGGTTTTCTGTTTCTTCCAGTTCCAGTTTTGGTAGTTTGAGGTTTTCCAGAAATGCATCCATTTCTTCTAGATTGCCTAACTTATTGGCATATAGCTGCTCATAATATGTTTTTAAAATCGTTTGTATTTCCTTGGTGTTGTTAGTGATCTCTCCTTTCTCATTCATGATTTTATTAATTTGAGTCTTTTCTCTCTTCTTTTTAATAAGGCTGGCTAATGGTTTATCTCTCTTATTAATTCTTTCAAAGAACCAACTCCTGGTTTTGTTAATCTTGTTCCAGAGTTCTTCTGGTCCCGATTTCATTGAGTTCTGCGCGAATCTTTATTAATTCTCTTCTGCTGGGTGTAGGATCTATTTGCTGTTTTTTCTGTAGCTCCTTTAGGTGTAAGGTTAGCTTCTGTATTTGAGTTCTTTCCAGTTTTTGGATGGCTGCTTGTATTGCGATGTATTTCCCCCTCAGGACTGCTTTTGCTGTATCCCAAAGATTTTGAACAGTTGTATCTTCATTCTCATTAGTTTCCATGAATCTTTTTAATTCTTCCTTAATTTCCTGGTTGACCCTTTCATCTTTTAGCAGGATGGTCCTTAACCTACACGTGTTTGACGTCCTTCCAAACTTATTCTTGTGATTTAGTTCTAATTTCAAGGCATTATGGTCTGAGAATATGCAGGGGACGATCCCAGTCTTCTGGTATCGGTTCAGACCTATTTGTGACCCAGTATGTGGTCTATTCTGGAGAAAGTTCCATGTGCACTAGAGAAGAAAGTGTATTCAGTTGTGTTTGGACGTAAAGTTCTGTAGATATCTGTGAAATCCATCTAGTCCAGTGTATCATTTAAAGCTTGTTTCTTTGGAGATGTGCTTAGAAGACCTATCGAGTGTAGAAAGTGCTGCATTGAAGTCACCAAGTATAAGTGTATTATTATCCTAGTTTGTCTTAACTTTGGTTATTAGTTGATTGATATATTTGGCAGCTCCCACATTCGGAGTATATATATTGATGATTGTTTAGTCCTCTTCATAGATAGATCCTTTAAGTATGATATAGTGTCCCTCTTCATCTCTCACTACAGTCTTCGGAGTAAATTTTAGTTTATCTGATATAAGGATGGCTACCCCTGCTTTCTTTTGAGAACCATTTGAATGGTAAATGGTTCTCCAACCTTTTATTTTCAGGCTGTAGGTGTCCTTCTGTCTAAAATGAGTCTCTTGTAGACAGCAAATAGATGGGTCTTGCTTTTTTATCCAGTCTGAAACCCTGCGCCTTTTGATGGGGTCATTGAGCCCCTTCACGTTCAGAGTTACTATTGAAAGATATGAGTTTAGTGTCATCATGATACCTTTTCAGTCCCTGTTTTTGTGGATTGTTCCATCGGATTTCTTCTTAAAGAGGAATTTTAAGAGTCCCCCTTAAAGTTTCTTGCAGAGCTGGCTTGGTGGTCACATATTCTTTCAGTTCCTGTCTTGGAAGCTCTTTATCTCTCCTTCCATTCTGAATGAGAGCCTTGCTGGATAACGTATTCTTGGTTGTATGTTCTTCTCATTTAGGACCCTGAATATATCCTGCCAGCCCTTTCTGGCCTGCCAGGTCTCTGTGGAGAGGTCTGCCGTTAATCTGGTATCTCTCCCCATATAAGTTAGGGATCTCTTGTCTCTTGCTTGCTTTAAGGATCTTCTCTTTATCTTTGAAATTTGCAGGCTTCACTATTAAATGTCAAGGTGTTGAACGGTTTTTATTGATTTTTAGGGGGGCATCTCTCTATTTCCTGGGTCTGAATGCCTGTTTCCCTTCCCAGATTAGGAAAGTTTTCAGGTATGATTTGTTCAAATACATATTCTGGACCTCTGTTTTTTTTTTTTTTCGGTGCCCTCAGGAACCCCAATTAAATGTAGATTTTTCTTCCTCAGGCTGTCACTCATTTCCCTTAATCTATTCATGATCTTTTAATTGTCTCTTTTTTTCTCAGTTTTCCTCTTTGCCATCAACTTGTCTTCTGTCACTCACTCATTCTTCCACCTTGTTAACCCTCATCGTTAGGACCTCTAGTTTGGATTGCATCTCATTCAATTGATTTTTAATTTCTGCCTTATTAGTTCTAAATTCTGCAGTCTTGAAGTCTCTTGAGTCTTTATGCTTTTTTCTAGAGCCACCAGTAGCTTTATAATCGTGGTTCTGAATTGGCTTTCTGACATTGAATTGTAATCCAGATTTTGTAACTCTGGGAGAGAGGACTGTTTCTGATTCTTTTGAGGTGAGGTTTTCCTTCTAGTCATTTTGTTAAGTGCAGAGTGTCCAAAAACAAGTTGTATTGGGAAAAGGAGAAAAAGAAGAGAAAGAAGAAAAGAAAATGAAAAAAAAAAAAAAAGAAAGAAAAAAAAGAGAAAAAAAATAAAAAAGAAGAAAAGAAAGGGGGGGGGGGAAGCAAACAAATCAATAAACAAAAAACAATGGGAGTATCCTCTGATTCTGTATACAGTAAATCCCTCGACTTCCCCTGGGACTTTCCAGTGCTGCTTTGTCAATAATTTGTTTTTCCCCTGTGGGTCTAGCTGGTCTTCTGAGGGAGGGGCCTGCTGTGCTGATTTTCAGGTGTTAGGACTTGGGGAAGGTGCTCAGCCCCCTGCCTGGTGCAGGGCTCAGTGAAAGATGTTTAAGCTATGTATCCGGTGAGGCCACTGTGAGGCTCAGTGGGGGGTTATTTATCCTGTGAGGCCCCAGGAGGAACAAGAACAGTGGCAGAGGCCAGGTCTGGAGCCCTGGTGTCAGCTCCCACAGTAACTCTGGAGCTCTCTGTCTGCAGGGCCTGGAGGCTCCGGGGCGGGGCCGCTGATCTGCTCAGCTTGGGGCAGGAGTGTCCCTGCTGTCCTGGGCCCTCCTGGCTTCTGCCTGTCCAGGTGGGAGCGCCAGATCTTGGGCTGTGTCCCCGGCGCCCTGTGCTTCCATGCCTGAGCTATTGGATTTGCGCTCCGGGCTGCTGGGCCCCTTCCGCCCCGGAGCCGTGGCCTGAGCCACTCCCTGGGGCCGTGGCCTGAGCCTGCTCCTGGGGCCGTGCAGCCCCCTCTGTGCAGAGCCTCTGCCGGAGCACCTCCGAGCTGCTCCCGGGTCCAGCCAGGTGCGCCCTGCAGCCCTTTAGGGAGCTGGGCCGCGGGGTGTGGCACGCTTTCCCTGGGGCGCAGGTGCCTCTATTAGTGTCCCAGGGAGCCTGAGGGCATCCTCGCCCCTCCTGGGATCCTGCTGTAACTCCCTGTGAACACCTTTCAGTTTGGGAAGATTGGTGAAACTCCTGCTTCTCCAGGCATGGCTTTCCTGTCCTGGGACACTAGCCCTGGCCTTAGCAGGGCTCCTCGCGGAGCCCCTCCCCCTTGGATGCCTTTTGTTTCTTTATTTCTTTCCTCTCCCCCCTCCCCCCCTTCCTACCTTGATAGAAGCGTGAACTTTTCTCACTGTAGCATTCCAGCTGTTCTCTCTTTAAATCTCAGACCGAGGGATCCCTGGGTGGCGCAGCGGTTTGGCGCCTGCCTTTGGCCCAGGGCACGATCCTGGAGACCCGGGATCGAATCCCATATCGGGCTCCCGGTGCATGGAGCCTGCTTCTCACTCTGCCTGTGTCTGCTTCTCTCTCTCTCTGTGACTATCATAAAATAAAAATAAAATTTAAAAATATATATATATAAATCTCAGACCAAATTCGTAGATTTTCAGGATTATTTGAAGGTTATCTAGGTAATTTGGTGGGGACAGGTGACTTGGGGACCCTACTCTTCCGCCATCTTGCCCCGCCTCTCCTTTTTTTTGTTTTTAATAGTTAAAAAATTTTTAAAAATCTTTTATGGTAAAAAAAAAAAAAAAAAATCTTTTATGGTCTTCAGGAATAGGTCCTTACACTCTCATCTTCAAAACTAATCATACCACCTCCCCCTGACAATCCACTCATAAACTGACCTGGGCTTTGTTGTCTCTAGGGTCCAAACATGTTCTGGGACATGGCTGTCGTCCTGAAAGCAACACAGGAGGCACCTACTGGCTCAACCATTGGCAGCTACTCATTACCGGGGACTTTGGCCAAGAACGAGATACTGGATACTCATGGGATCATGACCTCTCTAGGCAAGTTTCAACCCCCTGATTCAGAATCTGACCTTTGGAGTTTCTCTGTATCTATTTAGAGACTGGTGGTCTGATCTCCTAACTTGAGAAACCTAGAGTATTGAGGTATCAAAACTGTCAGGGAGAGCTGGCTAGAAGAATGCCAAAGATACCTGTGCATTTGTCACAGGAAATGGCTCATTTTATATGTAGTCTTAAGACACCAGGTAGACACAGGTGAACTTTAAATTCACGTACTCTTCATATGCTTTGTGTTTATCATTGGTTGGTGAGCCTGCAAGAGAAGCCAGCTAAGGTCAGAAAGGTCAGTTTTTGTTGTGATTTTGAGGAAATGTTGTGGAGATGTTCTTTTTTTTATAGATCTTTGTGCAGATTCCAGGGGGGTTTTGAGCAGTTGTGTAAACTATACTCATGTTCAAAGCTAGGTCTTAATAGAGGGTACTAATGGCTGACTTATCACCTGGTTCTTTCTCTAGGCTGGGACTCAGGATATGTCTGACTAGCAATGGCAGAAACTTACCTATAGAGGAGTGATGTGTCACTGTGGGTCAAGGATGTGGTAGCCATGGGTCCTGTGTTGTAGAAGTAATCCCTGGGTGACTGCCAAGGCCCTTATGGCACTCGAATTCTAGAAATCTGGCTGGTACAGAGCTACACCTGAGTATTTTGAACTCACTCTGCTCTCTATCCCATTCCTCAGACTGACCAGGTCACTTTCTTAAACCAGTATAGGATTATCACCTTTCATCTTCTTGTCTCTTCTTTAATTATTCCTCATCAGCAGCTTCTGTTGCCTATTTCCTGCTCTCTGTTCCATTCTCTCTGGTGCATTCTGTGTATTATGACTTCTTTTTTTCTTTCCTTGCTTTATCTTTCATTCACATCTTAACTCCAGCAGTAACACCCGTCCACCAGGCATGATCACTGTTTCCCTTCTTTGCTTCTTACCTCCAGACCCTTTTCCCAGCCAATATTGACCTTTCTGTGTATTGTCAGCTGTTTGCATAGCAGCAGGTAACAGCAGGGTTATAAGTTCTACAAATTAAGAGAAATACCTGAGTGTAGTTGCTGCCCTGCCTTTGATAACTCTTTGACCTTGAACAAGTCCTTTCTCTCTCAACCTCCATTTCCTGTTCTTTCAGCAAGACTGTATTCATTCAGTGCATACAGGATCTTGTGGGGGCCCTGCTTTCTGTGTGCTAGGTAATGTGATAGGTGTTGGGGATACTGAAGAAGATACAGTCTTGCCCTTCTTTTTAGCTCTCACACAAATGAAGGAGAATAGTTTCATCTTGATGATAAAATTTAAATATGCATGAACATGCTTTGAAAATTTCCTGGTGGTTAACATCTGAGAGAGTTTTATCTACAGCTTCCTATGTATTAATTACTGTTGAATTTATTAAAGTTTAAAACATTTAAAACTCAAGTTTTTAAGCATTTCAACATAACTTATTTTTATTTTACTTATACATCTAGGAGATTTTTATAAAAATGAGAATATTTGTCCTTTAATTCATGTTTAGTGAAGCCTCAAGTTTTACAGATTAATATTTTAAACTTTTTAAAATGTTTTGCTCTATCTACATATCAATTTATATAAAAATTTCCTTATTTTTATTCTCAAATATATAAAATGTATTATATTTCAAATTCAGTATATATAATTTTAAAAAATATTTCAAATACCTAAGTAGGCAGACTTAACTAATCTTATGTATAAAATCTTACTAATCGGGATCCCTGGGTGGCGCAGCGGTTTGGCGCCTGCCTCTGGCTCAGGGCGCGATCCTGGAGACCTGGGATCGAATCCCATATCGGCTCCGGGTGCATGGAGCCTGCTTCTCCCTCTGCCTGTGTCTCTGCCTCTCTCTCTCTCTCTCTCTCTCTCTCTCTCTCTCTCTGTGACTATCATAAATAAATAAATTTTTAAAAAAATCTTACTAATCACACTTTTGTAAACCTAATGAATTTGTAGTGACTTACAAATTTAGTAAATCAAATTACCATTCATATCTTATAATAGAGTCTCCAGCTAAAATGGTAGACCTAGATAGCATTTTAGATCTCTTTTTTAAAAAATGAAAAAAAAAAGTATTGATTTCAAAAGTTGTACTTTGCCTGTCCTCTAGTTCATCACAAGTACATTTTTAGTTAATTTCTTTAGTAGGGTTACCATAATGCTTCAAGGTCTAAAAAAGGAAAAATAACTATCTCAAGCCAAAGGTACAGGTTCTACATTATTGGTTAATTAATAATGCAGAGGGATTTGAGCTTGAGTACTCAGAACAGACCTTTCCTTTTCTTAGATCCTGGGCATTGGCCAAGATGCTAGCTCTTCATCCCTGTAATGGAAATGTTAAATGACCAATATGTGGAGACCTTGTAGGCCACAGTTGTACCTGCTTCTGTAATAATCTTGACAGAAAAGATGATGCAAATATAAGTAATTGTTTCTGTTATTGGTTCTAATTGGTTCACTAGTTCCCACTGGTCTTCATCTTTCATGGCTTTCTAGTATTCTAAATCTTATGGTAAAAAGGGTAGGAGTGAGGTCACGGGATGAAAGTGAGGTCATAGATTGACGTTTTCTTGGAATTTGTTCTTGTTGGAAAGATGCTTGGTGGGGATAGGAGGCCCCCAGTGTCAGTGATACAGAGCTAAAGGAAAGAAGTAGTAGATGGAAAAAAGCAAGGAGGGAGACACTAGAAGGGAAAGAAATTAGGTGAGATGTATGGGATAAAGAAAAGTAGAGGACATAGAAGAAAGTAGTGCACAAAAGAAAAGCAGAAGAGATATAAAATAATACAAGGAAAAAATCAGAATATTCCACCCACACTGAGTTGTAATATAAAAACCAAGAGAGGAGAGATGAAGAGGCAGTAGGGAAAAGAGATAGAGGGGAAAAAGTAAAATAAGAAAGAAGATATGAAGACAGATGGTGACTGCACTTAGGGTGGTGAGCATTGAGTAATGTATGGAATTGTTGAATTAATATATCATACACTTGAAATTAATATAAGACTGTTAATCATACTTCAGTTAAAAAATTTTTGATGCTAAAAGATAAAAGGGTCAACCGGGAAATTAAGGAAGAATTAAAAGATTCATGGAAACTAATGAGAATGAAGATACAACCGTTCAAAATCTTTGGGATGCAGCAAAAGCAGTCCTGAGGGGGAAATACATCTCAATACAAGCATCCATTCAAAAACTGGAAAGAACTCAAATACAAAAGCTAACCTTACACATAAAGGAGCTAGAGAAAAAACAGCAAATAGGTCCTACACCCAGCAGAAGAAGAGAGTTAATAAAGATTCAAGCAGAACTCAACGAAATCGAGACCAGAAGAACTGTGGAACAGATCAACAAAACCAGGAGTTGGTTCTTTGAAAGAATCAATAAGATAGATAAACCATTAGCCCGCCTTATTAAAAAGAGAGAGAAGACTCAATAAAATCATGAATGAGAAAGGAGAGATCACTACCAACACCAAGGAAATACAAACGATTTTAAAAACATATTATGAACAGCTCTACGCCAATAAATTAGGCAATCTAGAAGAAATGGACGCATTCCTGGAAAGCCACAAACTACCAAAACTGGAACAGGAAGAAATAGAAAACCTGAACAGGCCAATAACCAGGGAGGAAATTGAAGCAGTCATCAAAAACCTCCCAAGACACAAGAGTCCAGGGCCAGATGGCTTCCCAGGGGAATTCTATCAAACGTTTAAAGAAGAAATCTTACCTATTCTACTAAAGC
The DNA here is from genome assembly GCF_905146905.1 of Nyctereutes procyonoides. NCBI lineage: Eukaryota > Metazoa > Chordata > Mammalia > Carnivora > Canidae > Nyctereutes > Nyctereutes procyonoides. Next base: position 23,293 of record NW_026575131.1, on the reverse strand, counting down.
TGTTTGGAAAGATAGAGATGGAGTACTTCCAAATTCGTTCTAAGAGGCCAGCATCACCTTAATTCCAAAACCAAAGACCCCACCACAAAGGAGAATTACAGACCAATATCCCTGATGAACATGGATGCAAAAATTCTCAACAAGATACTAGCCAATAGGATCCAACAACACATTAAGAAAATTATTCACCATGACCAAGTAGGATTTATCCCCGGGACACAAGGCTGGTTCAACACTCGTAAAACACTCAGTGTGATTCATCATATCAGCAAGAGAAAAAATAAGAACCATATGATCCTCTCATTAGATGCAGAGAAAGCATTTGACAAAATACAGCATCCATTCCTGATCAAAACTCTTCAGAGTGTAGGGATAGAGGGAACATTCCTCGACATCTTAAAAGCCATCTACGAAAAGCCCACAGCAAATATCATTCTCAATGGGGAAGCACTGGGAGCCTTTCCCCTAAGATCAGGAACAAGACAGGGATGTCCACTCTCACCACTGCTATTCAACATAGTATTGGAAGTCCTAGCCTCAGCAATCAGACAAAAAGACATTAAAGGCATTCGAATTGGCAAAGAAAGTCAAACTCTCCCTCTTCACCGATGACATGATACTCTACAAAAAAACCCAAAAGCCTCCACCCCAAGATTGCTAGAACTCATACAGCAATTTGGTAGCGTGGCAGGATACAAAATCAATGCCCAGAAATCAATGGCATTTCTATACACTAACAATGAGACTGAAGAAAGAGAAATTAAGGAGTCAGTCCCATTTACAATTGCACCCAAAAGCATAAGATACCTAGGAATAAACCTAACCAAAGAGGTAAAGGATCTATACCCTAAAAACTATAGAACACTTCTGAAAGAAATTGAGGAAGACACAAAGAGATGGAAAAATATTCCATGCTCATGGATTGGCAGAATTAATATTGTGAAAATGTCAATGTGACCCAGGGCAATGTACACGTTTAATGCAATCCCTATCAAAATACCATGGACTTTCTTCAGAGAGTTAGAACAAATTATTTTAAGATTTGTGTGGAATCAGAAAAGACCCCGAATAGCCAGGGGAATTTTAAAAAAGAAAACCATAGCTTGGGGCATCACAATGCCAGATTTCAGGTTGTACTACAAAGCTGTGGTCATCAAGACAGTGTGGTACTGGCACAAAAACAGACACATAGATCAGTGGAACAGAATAGAGAACCCAGAGGTGGACCCTGAACTTTATGGTCAACTAATATTCGATAAAGGAGGAAAGACTATCCACTGGAAGAAAGACAGTCTCTTCAATAAATGGTGCTGGGAAAATTGGACATCCACATGCAGAAGAATGAAACTAGACCACTCTCTTGCACCATACACAAAGATAAACTCAAAATGGATGAAAGATCTAAATGTGAGACAAGATTCCATCAAAATCCTAGAGGAGAACACAGGCAACACCCTTTTTGAACGTGGCCACAGTAACTTCTTGCAAGATACATCCACGAAGGCAAAAGAAACAAAAGCAAAAATGAACTATTGGGACTTCATCAAGATAAGAAGCTTTTGCACAGCAAAGGATACAGTCAACAAAACTAAAAGACAACCTACAGAATGGGAGAAGATATTTGCAAATAACATATCAGATAAAGGGCTAGTTTCCAAAATCTATAAAGAACTTATTAGGGGATCCCTGGGTGGCACAGCGGTTTGGCGCCTGCCTTTGGCCCAGGGCGCGATCCTGGAGACCCGGGATCGAATCCCACGTCGGGCTCCCGGTGCATGGAGCCTGCTTCTCCCTCTGCCTGTGTCTCTGCCTCTCTGTCTCTCACTGTGTGCCTATCATAAATAAATAAAAATTAAAAAAAAAGAACTTATTAAACTCAACACCAAAGAAACAAACATCCAATCATGAAATGGGCAAAAGACATGAAGAGAAATCTCACCGAGGAAGACATAGACATGGCCAACATGCACATGGGAAAATGCTCTGCATCACTTGCCATCAGGGAAATACAAATCAAAACCACAATGAGATCCCACCTCACACCAGTGAGAATGGGGAAAATTAACAAGGCAGGAAACAACAAATGTTGGAGAGGATGCGGAGAAAAAGGGAACACTCTTACACTGTTGGTGGGAATGTGAACTGGTGCAGCCACTCTGGAAAACTGTGTGGAGGTTCCTCAAAGAGTTAAAACTAGACCTGCCCTACGACCCAGCAATTGCACTGTTAGGGATTTACCCCAAAGATTCAGATGCAATGAAACGCCGGGACACCTGCACCCCGATGTTTATAGCAGCAATGTCCACAATAGCCGAACTGTGGAAGGAGCCTCGGTGTCCATCAAAAGATGAATGGATAAAGAAGATGTGGTGTATGTATACAATGGAATATTACTCAGCCATTAGAAACGACAAATACCCACCATTTGCTTCAACGTGGATGGAACTGGAGGGTATTTTGCTGAGTGAAGTAAGTCAATCGGAGAAGGACAAACAGTGTATGTTCTCATTCATTTGGGAATATGAATAATAGTGAAAGGGAATATAAGGGAAGGGAGAATAAATGTGTGGGAAATATCAGAAAGGGAGACAGAACATAAAGACTCCTAACTCTGGGAAATGAACTAGGGGTGGTGGAAGGGGAGGAGGGCGGGGGGTGAGGGTGAATGTGTGACGGGCACTGAGGGGTACACTTGACGGGATGAGCACTGGGTGTTATTCTGTATGTTGGTAAATTGAACACCAATAAAAATTAATTTATTAAAAAAAATAAAAGAAAATAAAAAAAATTTTTGAAAAGACAAAAATGTTAGGGCAGTTAAGCTACAGGAAGAAAAATAGAATAGATACAAGAAAGACATCAGATGACCTCAAAAGAGTAGGAATAGAAAGAACTGGAAAAAGACTAGCATTTCAGAATTTGTTGTCACATTCAGTTCTCTGCCATATGCAGGCCTTGCATTGCCTTTTTCCAGCACTCCCTATCTTATCTGAATGATTATTTTGGGAGTGTCGTGTAACTGTTGTTTTAACCAGGTAACCATACTAGGCTGTTTCCCTGCCCCCCCCCATCATGTTTTGTATCCTGACATCCCTGTCTCTCACTCATCTCCTAGGTTGGAGAGTTGCCCTGATCTATGCTGGTGGGATGTCTTAAAGATGCTGGATTCTCCCCCTTGCAGTTGCTGTATGACCTGCAGCTCACAGCTTTCCTGCTCACTTCTAAGTTCACCACCAGGAGGAATGGCTCCCCTTTGGAGGCTTGCCTCCACTGCTTGCCCTTGTTTCATGTGCCTTATCTGGGTAGTGTTCCCGAACTTGGTATAATTCAAATGCTGATGAAGATTTTATGAATGCTAGGCTGCATAGGTGCACATCATTGGGTCAGGGGTGATAGGAGTGGAGAGGAGACACATAAAGAGTTACTATGTTACTGACTCTAGGACCCCTTTTCTGACACAACGGTTCCAAGGCAGTTTTAAAACTTCAGGATGTTTTGCTGTTTTCATGATACTGGCATAAGGGAACAGGCTATACAGTGTCTCAAACTTAGAAGGGTCAGCTTTCCTTGACACAAAGCAGAGCTGTTTGCTCAACACAAGTGTTGAGCTGTTTACTCTGTTCACATTCTTCCTTAGTCCCTTCTGGGGTTACCATCTATCACCATAACAACTCCTGTCCTCTAAGGATCTCCATCTTTGCTCCTGGGCCCCAACACGTGGACCCACAGCACTAGATGTGAGGCTCAAAGTCACTGCAGACTCTCCAGAGCCACTTCCTGTGCTCAGACATTACTGTAGAATAACTTGATTAAACTTTTCCTGGTTTTATGAGATACATACTGTTATTGTCCTTATTTTGGAGATAAGGAAACTGAGGCAAAGAAGTTAAGTTAGTAGCCCAAATTCCTACAGCTATGTGGCAGAGCAGGCGTTTGAAACTAAGCCGTCTGGCTCCACAGTCCATGTTGTTAAGCTATGTGCTAAATAGCCTCTCAGTGTTTCAGGTGCTCTTAGCTGCTCTGGTCCTTCTGGCATCCAGTGGACCCTTTCTGTCCATGCTTATCTTTACTTGAATATCCAGCTTCCTCATACACAAAAGTCTAAGTTGCATAGATTTTCATTTCTAGGGTCAGAATGTCCTTAATTAAGTGGTGGGTTGTAAGCAGATCTACACTAAGTAGCTAACGTAAGGAGGCAAGCCTGGGAGAGTAGTGCCCTTCAACTGGTCTTAATTGTAAGATCAGTCATTACGCAACCAGAGCCATCTGAAGATGGCTTTCCTGCATGAGGCAGTGTTGGATGTCCAATGGAGGTAAGTGGAAGTGCTGGAAAGACCACGAATCAGTGGAGTCTGCTCTGGGTGTGGCAGAAGAACCTACAGAGGAGAGGTGACACATGGGGGAATTCTTTTCTTTGATGAAGCCATTTTACACATACACCGAAGTCACATACATCCTGACATTTATCACTTGATGATCCTGTTCTTTTTCTAGGCCAGAATAAGCTGACATTTATACTTTTGTTTGTTGTTTCAGGTGCTGAAACCAAGAACCCACAGTTACTGGTTCCAAAAACTGAGACATGTGATGAAGCAGAAAAACCCTTCATAATATCAGGAAGAATCCAGAAAGTTAATCCTCAAGGACCTGAGTTAGGAGAAGCCTGTGAAAAAGGGAACATTATAAAGAGGCAAAGAATGAAGAGGGAAAAGAAAGGTTTCAGACATATGGCAGTGAAGAACTGTCATGTACCTGAAAGCTTCAAAGTAGAGGAAGATCAGAAATGTCAGCAGTCTGGGGAAAGATATAGCCTTAGTTCTAGCTCTGTTAAAAATCAGAAAAGCCAGCCTGGACAGAAACCTTTCACATGTAGTGTGTGTGGAAAAGGCTTTAGTCAAAGTGCAAACCTCGTAGTGCATCAGCGAATCCACACTGGGGAGAAACCCTTCGAATGTCATGAGTGTGGAAAGGCTTTCATTCAGAGTGCAAACCTTGTCGTACATCAGCGAATCCACACTGGACAGAAACCATATGTATGTTCAAAATGTGGGAAAGCCTTTACTCAGAGTTCAAATCTGACTGTACATCAAAAAATCCACTCCTTAGAAAAAACCTTTAAGTGCAGTGAATGTGAGAAAGCCTTCAGTTATAGCTCACAACTTGCTCGGCACCAGAAAGTCCACATTACAGAAAAATGCTATGAATGTAATGAGTGTGGGAAAACATTTACTCGGAGCTCAAACCTCATTGTCCACCAGAGGATCCACACTGGGGAGAAGCCCTTTGCCTGTAATGATTGTGGCAAAGCCTTTACCCAGAGTGCAAATCTTATTGTACATCAACGAAGCCATACTGGTGAGAAGCCATATGAGTGTAAAGAGTGTGGAAAAGCCTTTAGTTGTTTTTCACATCTTATTGTGCACCAGAGAATTCACACTGCAGAGAAACCTTATGATTGCAGTGAGTGTGGAAAAGCCTTCAGTCAGCTATCTTGCCTTATTGTGCATCAGAGGATTCACAGTGGAGATCTTCCTTATGTGTGTAATGAGTGTGGGAAGGCCTTCACATGTAGCTCGTACCTGCTTATTCATCAGAGAATTCATAATGGGGAAAAACCTTACACATGCAATGAGTGTGGCAAGGCCTTCCGGCAAAGGTCGAGCCTCACTGTGCACCAGAGAACCCACACTGGGGAGAAGCCCTATGAGTGTGCCAAGTGTGGCGCGGCTTTCATTTCTAACTCGCACCTCATGCGACACCACAGAACCCATCTTGTTGAGTAACAGGTACTGGTTACTCCAGGCATTGATCGTAATCCACTAACCCCTAACTGGATATATCTTTGCTGTTTTGTTCCTCTGTAAAAATGAGGCTGCCATGTTTTAAAAGTAACAGTTTTCAGGAGTGCATCACAGAACATAAGCATTTTGGAGACTGACTTAAAGTGAAAGCTAAGCACTTAAAGGCAGGGACTGTGTTTTTTTGAGCTGTGCCCTCAGTGGTCCTCCTGTTTGAAATGGAATGTGGCTTTTTTAGAAATTGGTTATATAAAGCTAAGTGATAAAGATCCTATTTGAGGAAAGGTGTTTTTGTTTTTTTAAACCCAATTTCTTGAGCAACAGGCAGGTTTTTGGTATAGGTCTGCTTGGAATTCTGGAGCTTTGATCCTTGTATTCTAGTATTTTGGGTTAAGAAATGATGACTAGTTAAGGAAACCACTTGGGGTAGCAAATCAACACTCACCTTTGAACTTTTTTATAAGCTTTCCATTCCTTAGGCAATCTTCTCCTAAAATGGATAGAAGTAGGAAACAGCTGTTTCCCCTGTTATCTATACCTCATGAACCTTGGTATGGTAAAGCTCTGGGAGGGTCTGACAAACCTCTTCTATTCTGCAGTCTGAATGGCCAAGCACTTGAGGATTGATGGAGACAAAACACTGGGGCCAGGGTGTATTCATTTGCTAACGACAACTCTTCATGTGACCCTAACTTCATTGCATTCCATCAGAGTGAGATGCTTCTAACAGTCCCTTCACAGAGGGGTCAAAGAATAAAGCTTGCTGAAAGGCCTGTTCACATTATCTATGCTTATTCTGCTCAGGCCCAGCCAGGGGGGGGTTCACTTTGGGTGTCATTCTCACTTTTTGGCTGGCCTTTAGAAGAAATAATGGAGTCCTAATTTTGAGAGGACCAAAGAAGGAAGTAAAGGGAGGCGAGGAGGTAGAGTGGGACTCCTAAGGTCTTTTTTTTTTTTTTTTTTTGAGAAGTTCAACAGTATTGGAATGTGAAAACTTAGAAGGATGAAGAAACTGGCTAAGGTAAGATAACCTTTGTTACTATTGAGCCTTTATTCCTGGAAAAACAATTTCTAAAACTATGCAATAGGTAGAGTTATGTAATATTGGCCTTGTATTTATATAGAACTTAATTCCTTGTTTATACACCTTCAAGTATAGAATCAATCCTCAGCACTTCCCTTAAACTTTCACACAGATCCTTACCTTAATCCATAGAACACTGAAAGAGGTGTTTTCCCCATCTAGCTGAGAGTGGTCAAACAAAGAGCAGCCTACATTCAAATCCAGGACTTAAACCAGGTTCTCTGTTCTGCAATGCTGTGTCTAACCATCTGCAATCCAGGTCTTCCACAGAGCCTGAGAAAGGGGCGAGGAAGCTGAGATTTTAGGACGTGCCTTAGGTAGTGTGACCCACAGTAAGCATCAAATCAGACTAGGATTGGAGTCTCCTGGTTGTGGGTCTGTCTCTTCATCCCACTCAGCAAGCAAGAACATATTGTAAAGGCCCTGCCTGCTGACAAGCAATCTGGTACAACTCATGTAGAAGTCCCATCATTGGGACTTAACTGGCTCATTTGTTTTGTATTTAACAGAGCACTTTCTCATGTATAGAAGGCATAAACAATGCTTGTTTATTTCCTCTTTCTCTTCCCCTTCAACTATGATCTTTCATCCAAGCATGTGCACCTTCTTTTCCCAGTTTGCACTCTGAATCATACATAACTATAAGAAATTAATAGGATTCAAAAGTCAGAATCAGAAATGCCCATGTCCTCTGTGACTGTTCCTGTCCCCCAGATGAGAATGGAGAGACCCAAAGATAACACCAAGTGTTTGCTGAGATTGGGAACAAGCTTGGGTTTTTACCCCTGCAGGATCAGGAAGCCCAGTAGAAGAGCAGGTTTGAAGATTTGGAGTAAATCTGACCTGGACCTATCAAGAGACCAAAAGTGTACTTTCCTTGAAAGATACAAGCCAGGACTTAGGATCCTTAGGACAGTTAAATTCTTCTGGTTTCACACTATGTTCATCCTAATTTAATGCTTTTCATGGATGATTGAGATTTCCTGGCTAAAGATTGCTGGTCATAGGCAACTCAGAAAAGGCTGTGCAGGTGATTGTGATGTAAAGCTAGATTTGAAAATCACCCAACCTTGCAGTGAAACAGTGATTTTCACTTGGCTGCATGTTAGAATAACCTAGTGTACTTAAATTTTTTTTTCCATTCCCAGGGCCAACTTTTTTGTGTTTTTTTTTTTTTTTTTTCCCAATTCTGGAGGGAAACCCTTTTGGGGACACATTGTGTGACCAAGGTAATGGCCACTGCAGTCAAGTAAAGTCTGCAGGCTATGAATGCATGTGATCAAAGGTGGAGTAGGAAAGCCCTAGTAAAATCTGGATGTGCAGAGTACTCTGTGTGGTTTCGGCAAAACAGGATACTAACAACATTGGCTGCACTGGATGTCCTATACCTTGGTTGTAAGGATTCTGTGCCCTAATTTATTTGTATTTTAAGTGAATATACCAAACACTATATATATATGAGCAGACCAAGTTTTACACAGTATACTTTTATATTCCTCATTCAACAAAATGGCTTTTTACACTTCTACTGTATTTCATCTCCAGGTCTTGGTTTCCACAAATCTGCACCCAGGTTCAAGACTTCTCCAATCCTGCATAAATTATGTGAGCCTAGTGGATTACCAAACAGACCAGATCCTTAACTAACAACTCTTATTTCCAGTTAATTTCCAGACTTTAAAATAAGTTACTGCTCTCCTTTTTCTGTATGGTTTCTGATAGATGAGAAGTGACTACTACTTGGCACAGTTGGCTTAAGTTTTCATTTTCCCAAAAGTCAACCCTTTTCTCTCTTGGCTTTTATTTCTAGAAGCGGATCAGAACTCTGAAGCCCTGATTCTTAAGTTGCCAAGAGCTATCAGAGTTCTAGCTATCAAAAATCCAGGCCAATTGATGAGTACTAAGAAGACAGCCAAGAAGTCATGGCAACAGTTGTGTATTAAGGAGAACATAGTGATATGGAAGTGATGATAAAGTCTTGTACTTGGAGGGGCACAGGGGAGGAGAGACTCATTGAGACACACACACACACACACACACACACACACACACACACACCCCTACACTTACATGCCTCAGACCCATGAATCTCCAAGCTCAGGAAGAGGTGTTTGGACAAAGCTAATCTTTATGTTCTGGGTCCCTCCCTCGCCTAGATAGTTATCCTTTCATATCTGTCACTTTGCTTGCTCTTCCATCCAGTGTGCTCAATCTTTCTGGGGTCACAGTCCCTTTGAGGATCTAATGGAGGTTGTAGATCCTCTTCCTGAGACCTGCAGATAGCACATTCAGTTTTTCGCTCATTTGTGGTGGCTTATAGTCTCCCTAAGGCCAGTTCTTGAATCCTCTAGGGCATAAATGTCTAGTGACATTAAGAAATGAGGTCAGAATCTCTAGATGTTGCCCAAATACAATCTCAATCTTGCTTTTCCTGGATTCCCTCCTTAAGCAAATAGCATTATTCAGCAGCCAAACTGGAAATCCAAGAGGTTATTTCTGGCTTTCTCTGTGTCATTCTTTCAACAGTTCTTTTCACTCTTTGTGGCAAACATGGTGCTAGTTCCTGGAGTACAAAGGCAAACAAGACCTACCAAATCCTGGTGTCTCAGGAAAACTGTTTGAACCCCTTAACATGATTTACTAAGCTCTTCATAGTCTCTTTCCAACCTAATCTCTTCACTTTGCATGTATTTTTACTGCAGCCTGGAGGCATGTGCTGGCTTTTCTCTGTGCCTTTGCTCACACTGTCCCTGATGCTTATTACCACCACTTCCTACTTGACCTCTGTCTACTTTGCTGAACTTTAGATTTCTTTTAAGATTTGATTCCAGTCTCATCTTTGGGAACCCTCTGACTAATCCTTAGCAAGTATGTGTATACACACACACATACACACACACACACACACACACACAGAGAGATACTTAGAAGTATGGAAGAGCATATGGTATGTATCCACTTTATGCTTTAAAGTGAAAAAAAAACTTGGATTCATAATTGTGTATATAGTACAGTTCTCATATAATGTTTCATATACTATGTACTGTTAAAAAGTAATAGATAAATTACCTGAAGGAAATAAAAAAAATGTTATAAGTGGTTAAGTGACATGTTCACAGCCATACAGAATTGCAGAGCTTAGACTCCAACTTGGTCCTGTAGATTATAGAATTATGGGAGATTAAAAGTCATTTTTTTCTTTTTAAGTAATATTTTATATAAGGAACAAGAACTTTATAATCAAGAAAAAATTATTATATTTACATATTTAGTTCTATTGTATTAACTCTAAACAGTATTTTAATTCTGTGTTTTAAGATGTGGAATATACCCTGCTATTTCTTTCTCCTTCCCCTTCCACCTCTCTGACTCTGACCATGTCAAGTCTGATTCTTGAACTCTATTCTGTAACCATAGATAGTCTTTTATGCTTTGTTTATTGATTTGCTCTAAATGTTGAAAATAAACAGCATGAATGTAATATAAATGTTTACTGCAGATTAAGTAGCTTACTATGATTTATAATATATTATTTTACTGGAGTTTTTAGTTACCTTTCTTTTCTCCTTATACTGGTTGCTTTTAGCACACTCTGAGTGATTTTCAGATTCTTCATCTAATTAGATACTCTATTGAGTCCCCTTTTTTCTCTTTAAGAGACCTCTAGTTTCCAGCTTCCCATGCTAGTCTGCCCTTGATGTTTTCCTGCCCCTTGTTTTGTTGTTACATGGGGCTTTGGTGTGTACTGAATTGTACATGTTGCTCTTATTTATTAACTCCCTCATTTCACTGCAGCACAACTTCCAAGTCCCTTGCCAAGAAAGAGTATATGGAAGACAAAAATATTGAGTGCTTATATATCAAAAAAAACATCTTTCTCTGTCCTCCAGCTTGATTGTTACTCTGGCTCTGAAATTCTACATTGAAAAATTAATCCAGAATTTGTAGATGCCTAGTTCCAGTCTGATTCTTATTTGACAATCAATAAATACTGTTTGCATTACTGAGATCTTTTCCCCCACCCAGCCCCCATCCCTGAAAGCTTTTATAAAGTCTCCTCTTTATTCTTGTGCACTTAATTCTCCAGTGTACTCAGTGGAATTATTCAATCTAGTGACTCAGGTTACTTCTATTCTTGGAAATGTTCTTGTGTTATGTGATAATCTCCCCACCCCTTTTTCTCTTTTTTAGTCTTTCTAGAATCTTTATCTGTCATATGTCGGACCTGTGGATTGATCCTCAGCTACTTTCTGTGTTATTACCATGTCCTTGTTTTGTGCTATTTTCTGAGAGACTTTTGTTATTTTTCAACCTGCTTAGCAAATTTCTTATTTTGCCAATATTAATTTCTAAAAAGCTTTTCCTTTTCTGTTTGTTCCCTTTTTGTAGCATACTATTCTCATTTTAGAGACACCTCTCAATTCTGAGTGTCGTAATTAGAAGAGTTTTCTTAAAGGTTTCTCTGTCAGCAGATATCTCACCCCTTCATGTCCTTCCCCTGGGTCCTTTTTTCTCTTTGTTTACTCTCATTAGAGACTTTCCTCAAATATGTTGTGATTCTTACTGATATAAATCTGTATGTGTGTATCAAAAGTCGATTTGAGACCTCTGTGTGTGGGAGTGGGGTTTGCTCAGTTAAGAGGCTTTCTTCTAGAATACTCGGAAGGAAACGAACTCTTCCCTGGAAATCTTTCAGCTCTAGAATGCTATCTTTTGTCTGGGGCTTATATGCTTCGTTAGCAGGAACACCTCTGATATTTTTGTCTGGGGTTTAGATACCATAAGTGCTTCTGTAGGAGTGGGAGAGAGGAAAGTCAAGTGTTATTAAAGGCTTTGGTTAATGCCCTTATTTTTATCCTCACTTCTCCCTTCTACCAAGTCCAAGTCCCAAGTTGCTTTGGGATTTGGTAGGGTATGTCAGCTACCTCCTTCCATTGTATTGCCCTCAGCAAGTGTTCCAAGTTCTCACTCCCTTCATGCAGCCTTCTCCATTTTCCATCTTACAGAGATTTGTTCCCCTTATCACATCATTATTTATACATTTTAAGCCATTATAATTCATTATCATCTTACGGGAAGATAAAACATTTTTAAAAAGACTGTTGATATGCTTTTATATTGCACTACCACTTAACTATCCTAAAAATTAGTACTTTGGCAGTGATTTATATACTTGTCAGTGTTACAGTTTTACCAAAAAAAAAAAATCCAAGGGAATAATTAAATTATAATATGATGGAATATTATGCAACCACTAGAGAGCATAATTTATTTTATTTTTTTAATAAATTAATTGTTATTGGTGTTCAATTTACCAACATACAGAATAACACCCAGTGCTCATCCCGTCAAGTGTCCCCTCAGTGCCCATCACCTATTCACCCCCACCCCCCGCCCTCCTCCCCTTCCACCACCCCTAGTTCGTTTCCCAGAGTTAGGAGTCTAATATCAGTCTCCCTTTCTGATATTTCCCACACATTTCTTCTCCCTTCCCTTATATTCCCTTTCACTAATATTCATATTCCCCAAATGAATGAGAACATACACTGTTTGTCCTTCTCCGATTGACTTACTTCACTCAGCATAATACCCTCCAGTTCCATCCACATTGAAGCAAATGGTGGGTATTTGTCGTTTGTAATGGCTGAGTAATATTCCATTGTATACATAAACCACATCTTTAAAGAGCATAATTTAAAGGATATTTGGTGATATAAAATGTTCCCGGTATTAAATGGAAAATGTTAAGTACAAAATTAAATGGTTAGGTACAGATAGCTCAATTTTCTTAAATATACGTGCATAGAAAAGATGAAAAAAATAAGTACATAGGGTGGTTAATGGTTAAATATCACTGCTTTGTCTATATTTTCTACAATACACCTCAGTTACCTTTATGACCAAGAAGGGAAAAGCTAATAAAAACACAAGATGATGGCTCATATGGAGTGATGAGACAATTTTGGGGGGTGTGGTAGTAGGGAGCAGCAGAGTAAGGGACTGGGGAATAAACCAGTTACCAAGGACCTAATGGTGGATGGAGTTCATTCGGGGAATATATGTAACCTTAGTGATTGTGACGTATACCTGGGGCTCGGCTGGTGAGGGGAGAAAGAAATCCTGGAGACCATACAGATAGCTTTTGTCAGACTACAAGGGAGATTCTGACTCAGACAGTGGCCGGGGCAAGAAGAGAATGGACAGATGGAGTGAGGAGGCCTTAGGGGCATGAAAGATTAAGCCTCAAATCCCCAAGCCAGAAATCAGATCCACAGCCTGGTGAAACATGACTTGTGACAAATGGGTCCTGCCCAGGCCTAAGAAGCCCTGGTTTCCTTGTACTGCTCTGGGTCTGACCTGTGTTCACAGTAGTCAGTACTTCTGAGGTGTTGGGTGGGGATTTGGGAGATGCAACTCAAGTCCTAGCACACTAGTAGCAAGGTTGTAACAACCCCATTTGTTAAGGGGTTCCTGTGTGGGAGACTTAATGCCAAATGTTCTTTATTTCATTTAGTCCTCATCTGAGGAAGTTCCTTTATAATCCCCATTTTCAAGGAATATCTTCACAGGATCAGAATGACTCAGGCCAAAGTTTGTGCCCCTTCCTCCCAAGCTACTTTCTCCATGTCCCTCCAGAGACCTTTCTCCTCAAAAGTTACAGAAGCAAACAATGAAGAATAAGTCTTCCTCCTAGCTCAGAGTACCCTGGTTGGGAGTACCCTGGAAATAAGTGTTGCAAATTTCTTGATCCTTCCAAGGAGAGTGTATGTATTTACAGTCTTCTGTATCCCCCTTTAAAACACACACTCAGAAACAGGACCTTAGGATATGCAATGTCTACACTTTTTTTTTCCATTTAGTGTGTCTTGGAGATGGTTGTATATTAGCCTATAAGATCTACCTCATTTTTTTTTCTTTGCCATGTGATATTGAATTCTATGGATGTACCATTATTCATGTAGCAGTATCCTGTTGGTGGGCATGTAGTTTTTTTTCTGTCTTTTGTTTTACAAACAATGCCATGCTAAATCACCTGGTATACCATCATGTGTGCAACTTTGCAGTATAAATTGATAAAGGGGTAGGTACATTTGATTTTTGATAGAAATTGCAAATGCAGTTCACAGTATTTGTATGAAAATGCCCATTTCCATGAGTCTTCTATAAAACTATTATTTTCTGGTCTGATAAATGGAAAATGCTCTCATGTTTTATTTTGTGTTCAATTCTGAGTGAAACTGGGTATCATGTTGGGTGTTTACAAAGTCATATTTCTTTTTCCTGTGATTTGTTTGTTCATGTCCTTTAGCAGTTTTTTGTTGGGTTGATCCTTTTAAGAATTGGTTTAGGGACACCTGGGTGGCTCAGTGGCCGAGCGTCTCCCTTTGGCTCAGGTCATGATTCCAGGGTCCTGGGATCAAGTTCCACATTGGGCTCCCACAGAGAGACTGCTTCTCTGTCTGCCTGTGTCTCTGCCACTTTCTGTGTGTCTCATGAATAAATAAATCTTTAAAAAAAAGAATTGGTTTGTACAGACCATAGTAAAGGAATTATCTGCCATATGTGTTGCAAATATTCCCCAGTTTACAGTTACTCCTTTAATTTTTAATGTTTGGATATTTTCATTTTAAAGTCAAATCCCAGACTTTCCCTCTTCAAATGATATATTCTCTCATGATTTTGCCTAATCATTTGAGTTAGGTCCATTTGAAATTCATTTTGGAGTAACGATTGAATTGGGTCCTTGTCCTGCTTCCTGCCCCTTTTCCTCTCCCAGCAGGAGGAACCTCAAAGATGAAGACACCTCCCTGATTCCTTGAGCTGCTGGGTGAAAGCCTGCAGCCAGATACTTCCTCCCTGTTTGGGGGAGTGGGGTACACCCCCAACAACTCGGCCTAAGATCAGCCAAGGTCTGCACTGAGCTCATTGGTGCCACCTCCTTGTGCTCTGGTTAATGGAGGGAAAGGATCACAGGGGAGAGGGCGACAAGGAGAAGAAGTGCTGGAATGGGGAAAGCACATTCATGGGCAAGGGAGAGGGAGGACCCATCAGTACAGTGCAAGGAGGGGCATGTTGGAAGAGGAGGGGAGGTGGGGGCTGCAACCTGAGATCAGTGGGGGGACAGAGTAGTGCAGTTGAGGTGGGGGATATAGTTTTGGAAATGGGACCAGAGCCAGCTGAGGGAGAATCAGCAATGGATGGGAAGAGTAGAGACATGGAGCAGGTGGTGGGTAGGGAAGGGATCAGATGGGGTGCTGTGGGAGGTAGGAGAGTAGGGGGTTGGAAAATGAGAGGCTCAGTCCAGAGCAAGGGCAGCTTCCTTCAAGACCTGAGCCTTCCCAAACTGATTTCTCTGGCCTTGGGTTGGAGGGGCAGGAACCAGGCTGTTCTATTAGGAACAAGAAGATTATTCTCCTAATAAGTAAGAGGACATTCTAGACTGGCAGTGCCTTTCACTTACCTGCCACCCAGGACAAATCACTAACCACTCCAAAAATCAATCATCCCTTCACTATCTCCAAGCTGAGTGTGAGGCAGGAATAAATGAGGGATTTGAAAAGACACTGACTATTAAAAGGCTCCTGATTGCACAGGCCTGCCATGTTCTGTTGGAGGACAACATGGGCATGTATAAAAACCAACCCAGAGTAAAGATGGCAGAGGAGTAGGGGCCCTAATTTTGTCTGGTCCCTGGAATTCAGGTAGATAGTTATCAAATTCTGAACAAAGGAAAAATCAACCACAGTTCTGAGAAAAGAATTGCTGTAATTCTATAAATAGAAAAGCAACCAGTTTTTGCAAGGTAGGCACAGAGAAATTAATCTGAGGCAATATGTTGGAAGATAAACTGCGGGGGGGGGGGGGTTCAGCCTTCAGAATCAGTACTAGAAAGTGTTACAAGCAGTGGAGCACAAATTCAGGACTTTTAGAAGTCTGCCTGAAAGGTGCTCAGGTGTTGAAGTGGGGAGGAATCCCATGTGGGACAGCATGGTCTCAGAGTTTCTGAGGTCACGCAAAAAGTGGGAGTGCCTGAGTGCATTAGAGTCCACAAGCACTGGAACAGGGAAGCCAGAAGAATACAGTGAGTCCAAGGGCCGGCTTTCTACTTGGTGTTGCCATAGACCATGAATCATAGGATCAGGCAACTGCTATCCAGAGGCCCAGCAACAGGCAGAACCACGGCGAGACCACCCTTCCTCCTCTGGGAAGAATGGTGCAGGTGCACACCCAGGAGTCCATAAAGTTTGGAGACTGGAAACGGTCACATGCTTGAGATAAAAATGCTCAGTCAGATGCTGGGTGAGCACAAAGTTCAGACAGAAACCAGGGGGATACGAGTGATTGACTGGTTCTCTGTGAGGGTCACTGAGGAGTGGGAGGCACAAACTTTCAGCTCTGGGGCTAGGATTGAAGTGCCACCATTTT
Source organism: Nyctereutes procyonoides (assembly GCF_905146905.1). NCBI lineage: Eukaryota > Metazoa > Chordata > Mammalia > Carnivora > Canidae > Nyctereutes > Nyctereutes procyonoides. The sequence goes on along the minus strand of NW_026575131.1, from coordinate 6,985 downwards.
CATTCCCCTTATGGTGCTAAGAGTCTTCAGGCAGCAAAACAACCACATAGTGGACTTCAGAGCCACTTATGCTGAACCCAGTCCCCTGACAACGGCGGTGCAATTCTGCCCAGGCAAAGACACATGAGAACCAGTACAACAAACTCCTCTCCCGAAGAACAGCAAGAACTTCTGGCTAATACCATGTTTACCCATCATAGAAAAATACAAAACTCCAGCTCTTGGGGAAAGCAGTACATAGAATTTGCGGTTTTTCCTTAAGATTCTTTAGTCTTTCAGTTTTATATTTTATTGCATTTTAATTATTTTCTTATTTTATCTATTTTTTAAGTCTATTAATTTTCCTCTTTATATTAACATTATATAAAAATACATTATACAGGGCTGCCTGGGTGACTAAGCAGTTGGGCGGGTGCCTTTGGGTCAGGTCGTGATCCCGAGATCCGAGATCAAGTCCCGCATTGGGATCCTACAAAGAGTCGGCTTCTCCCCCCCCCCACCTCGAATAAATAAATAAATCAGGGGCAGGGCAAGATGACAGAAGAGTAGGATCCCCAAGTTACCTGTCTCCACCAACTTACTTAGATAACTTTCAAATCATCCTGAAAAACCTATGAATTCAGCCTGAGATTTAAAGAGAGAACAGCTGGAATGTTATAGTGAGAAGAGTTCACGCTTCTATCAAGGTAGGAAGACAGAAAAAACTAAATAAAAAAGCATCCAGGGGAAGGGGCCCCGGCGAGGAGCCAGGCTAAGGCCAGGCAGCGAGAGCCTCCAGAACAAGAAAGCCCAGTCCCAGAGAAGCAGGGACTTTACAATCTTCCTGGATGGAAAGGCGCTCGCAGGGAACTCGGGCAGGATCCCAGGAGGGGCAGTGGAGCCCCCAGGTTCCCGGGAGCACTAACAGAGGAAGTGCGCCCCAGGGGAAAGTGGTCCACACACCGCGGGTCAAAGGACCTGGAGCCAGTGCCCAGCAGGGCCCGGGGAGCAGCTCAGGTGGCCGCTCCGCTCAGAGGGGGTTGCGGCGGCCCTGGGAGCCCAATTCCAGCAGCGCAGGCCCCGGAGCCCAGGGCAACGGGGGCACAGCCCAGGATCCGGTGCTCCCCTTGGGACAGGCAGAGGCTGGGAGGACACATGACAGCGAGGATGCTCCTGCTGCCAGCCAACCCCGAGCTACGCAGATCAGCGCCCCAGCCCCCAGAGCATCCAGGCCGCTGCGGACTGAGAGACAGCAATAGTTACTGCCAGCTGACCCAGGGCTGGAGAGCTGGCTGCCGCCACTGTTGTTGTTCCTCCTGGTGTCACCTTGTGCCTGAGACTGAGCAGGGCTACCAGGGAGCAGGGGCCTCCCAGGATAAACATCTGCCAATGAGCCCTGCACCGAGCAGGGGCGGGGAGCTCCCCCAAGTGCACACATCCGAGAATCAGCACAGCAGGTCCCTCCCCCAGAAGACCAGCTGAAAGGAGGGGGAAAGAGCAAGTTCTTAACCAAGCAGCACTGGAAAGCTCCAGGGAAAGTAGAGGGACTTACAGTATATAGAATCAGAGGACACCCCTCCTTGTTTTTTGTTTTTTGTTTGTTTTCACCCCTTTCCCCCCTTTTTCCTTACTTTTCCAGTACAACTTGTTTTTAGCCACTCTGCACTGAGCAAAATGACTAGAAAGAAGAACTCACCACAAAAGAATCAGAAATCTTACTCTCTCCCACAGAGTTACAGAATTTGGGTTACAATTCAAAGTCAGAAAGCCAATTCAGAAGCACAATTTTAAGGCTACTGCTGGCTCTGGAAAACAGCATAAAGGAATCAAGAGACTTCATGACTGCAGAAAATATATCTAATCAGGCCAAAATTAAAAATCATTAAATGAGATGCAATCCAAACTGGAGGTCCTAAATGAGGGTTAATGAGGTAGAAGAACGAATGAGTGACATAGAAGACAAGTTGATGGCAAGGAAGGAAGCAGAGGGAAAAGGAGAAAAACAAAAGATCATGAGGAAAGGTAAGGAAAATAAAGGATACCCTCAGAAAGAAAATCTGTGTTTAATTGGGGTTCCAGAGGGCGCCGAAAGAGACAAAGGACCAGAAAGCACACTTGAACAAATCATAGCTGAGAACTTCCCTAACTTGGCGGGGGGTGGTGGGGAAAGGCATTCAGACCGAGGAGATAGATCCCTCCTTAAAATCAATAAAAACCATACAACACCACGATATTTTAGAGTGACACTTGCAAATTCCAAAGATAAAATATCCTTAAAGCAGCAAGAGACAAGAAATCCCTAATCTTTAAGGGGAGAAGTATTGGGTTAACAGCAGACCTCTCCAAAGAGACCTGTCAGGCCAGAAAGGGCTGGCAGGCTATATTCAGGGTCCTAAATGAAAAGAACATGCAGCCAAGAATACTTTATCCATCAAGGCTCTCATTCAAAATAGAGGAGAGATAAAGAGCTTCCAAGATAGGCAGAAACTGAAAGAATACGTGACTAGGATGCCACCTCAGCAAGAAATTTTAAAGGGGACTCTGTAAAAGAAAGAGGAAATCCAATAGAACAATCCACAAAAACAGATACTGAATAGGTATCATGATGACACTAAATTCATATCTTTCAATAGTAACTCTGAACGTGAATGGGCTTAATGACCCCATAAAAATGCGCAGAGTTTCAGACTGGATATAAAAGCAGGACCAATCTATTTGCTGTCTACAAGAGACGCATTTTAGACATAAGGACACCTAGAGCCTGAAAATAAAAGATTGGAGAACCAGGGAACCCTGAGTGGCGCAGCGGTTTGGCGCCTGCCTTTGGCCCAGGGCACGATCCTGGAGACCCGGGATCAAATCCCACGTCGGGCTCCCGGTGCATGGAGCCTGCTTCTCCCTCTGCCTGTGTCTCTGCCTCTCTCTCTCTCTCTCTCTCTCTCTCTCTCTCTCTCTCTCGCTGTGACTATCATAAATAAATAAAAATAAAAATGAAAAGATTGGAGAACCATGTACCATTCAAATGATCCTCAAAAGAAAGCAAGTGTAGTCATCCTTATATCAGATGAACTAAAGTTTATCACGAAGACTGTAGTAAGAGATGAAGAGGGACACTATATCATACTTAAAGGATCTATCCAACAAGAGGACTTAACAATCCTCAATATATATGATCCGAATGTGGGAGCTTCCAAATATTTAAATCAATTAATAAACAAAGTGAAGAAATACTTAGATAATAATACACTTATACTTGGTGACTTCAAACTAGCTCTTTCTATACTAGATAGGTCTTTTAAGCACAACATCTCCAAAGAAATGAGTGCTTTAAATGATACACAGGACCAGATGGATTTCACAGATATCTACAGAACTTTACATCCAAACTCAACTGGATACACATTCTTCTCAAGTGCACATGGAACTTTCTCCAGAATAGACCACATACTGGATCACAAATAGGTCTTAACTGATAACAAAAGATTGGGATCGTCCACTGCATATTTTCAGGCCAAAATACTTTGAAATTAGAGCTAAATCACAAGAATAAGTTTGGAAGGACGTCAAACACGTGAAGGTTAAGGAACATCATGCTAAAAGATGAAAGGGTCAACCAGGAAATCAAGGAAGAATTAATAAGATTCATGGAAACTAATGAGAATGAAGATACAACCATTAAAAAATCTTTGGGATGCAGCAAAAGCAGACCTGAGGGGAAAATACATTGCTATACAAACAGCCATCCAAAAACTGGAAAGAACTCAAATACAAAAGCTAACCTTACACCTAAAGGAGCTACAGAAAAAACAGCAAATAGATCCTACACCCAGCAGAAGAAGAGAGTTAATAAAGATTCGAGCAGAACTCAATGAAATCAAGACCAGAACTGTGGAACAGATCAACAAAACCAGGAGTTGGTTCTTTGAAAGAATTAATAAGATAGAATCTTGTCTCACATTTAGATCTTTCATCCATTTTGAGTTAATCTTTGTGTATGGTGAAAGAGAGTGGTCTAGTTTCATTCTTCCGCATGTGGATGTCCAATTTTCCCAGCACCACTTGTTTAAGAGACTTTCTTCCAATGGATAGTCTTTGCTCCTTTGTCAAATATTAGTTGACCATAAAGTTGAGGGTCCACTTCTGGATTCTCTATTCTGTTCCATTGATCTATGTGTCTGTTTTTCTGCCAGGACCACACTGTCTTGATGACCACAGCTTTGTAGTACAGCCTGAAATCTGGCATTGTGATGCCCCCAGCTACGGTTTTCTTTTTTAAAATTCCCCTGGCTATTCGGGATCTTTTCCATCAAAATCCTAGAGGAGAACACAGGCAGCACCCTTTTTGAACTCGGCCACAGTAACTTCTTGCAAGATACATCCACGAAGGCAAAAGAAACAAAAGCAAAAATGAATAAGAAGCTTTTGCACTACAAAGGATACAGTCAACAAAACTAAAAGACAACCTGCAGAATGGGAAAAGATATTTGCAAATGACGTATCAGATAAAGGGCTAGTATCCAAGATCTATAAAGAACTTATTAAAATCAACACCAAAGAAACAAACAATCCAATCATGAAATGGGCAAAAGACATGAAGAGAAATCTCACAGAGGAAGACATAGACATGGCCAACATGCACATGAGAAAATGCTCTGCATCACTTGCCATCAGGGAAATACAAATCAAAACCACAGTGAGATACCACCTTACACCAGTGAGAATGGGGAACATTAACAAGGCAGGAAACCACAAATGTTGGAGAGGATGCAGAGAAAAGGGAACCCTCTTACACTGTTGGTGGGAATGTGAACTGGTGCAGCCACTCTGGAAAACTATGTGGAGGTTCCTCAAAGAGTTAAAAATAGATCTGCCCTATGACCCATCAATTGCACTCCTGGGGATTTACCCCAAAGACACCGATGCACTGAAATGCCGAGACACCTGCACCTGGATGTTTCTAGCAGCAATGTCCACAATAGCCAAATGGTGGAAGGAGCCTCGGTGTCCATCGAAAGATGAATGGATCAAGAAGATGTGGTTTATGTATACAATGGAATATTCCTCAGCCATTAGAAACGACGAATACCCACCATTTCCTTCAATGTGGATGGAACTGGAGGTTATTATGCTGAGGGAAGTCAATCAGAGAAGGACAAACATTATATTTGGGGAATATAAGGGAAGGGACAAGAAATGTGTGGGAAATATCAGAAAGGGAGACAGAACATAAAGACTCGTAACTCTGGGAAACGAACTAAGGGTGGTGGAAGGGGAGGAGGGCAGGGGGTGGGGATGAATGGGTGATGGGCACTGAGGGGGGCACTAGACGGGATATCCACTGGGTGTTATTCTGTATGTTGGCAAATTGAACACCAAGAAAAAAATTTATTATAAAAAAAAAAATCCTTGTATTCCATGCTGGCAGAAGTTGTGAGAAAAGCGTTTGGAGGTTGCAGGACTAAACGTCTGTGGTATTCGCTGCAGTACGGCGATTTCCCAGTACCAGGCGCAGTTAGAATGCATCCAGGTCCTAACTCAAATAAATGAGAAGGTAGCTGAAATTGGCCTTGAAGGCCTACTTACTTCTGAGAGCTCAGACAAGATGCCGTCGCTCCCAGTTCCACAGTGCCTGTGGATTGACTTTCACGCATCCTCCTTAGATATCTGACAGAAGTGCATGAAAGGTAAATGGAAAGCTGCCAGCCGGGAAGGCTTGGATCTGCACAGTCAAGACAGCTTGCAAAAGGCTCAATCCTACCGCACAAAGAAGTTAGCCACAAACTCCCATAGGAGCGCGTCTAGCTGTAAGCTGGATGCGAGGTCTACTTACATCTGGGGGTTCTGCTCATGACCTGTACATCCCCCTTCCTGACTGCCTGGACAGTTAGCTTCTCAAATCCTACATCCGATTTCTGAACCAAGTTGTTTGAGAAGCAAGTGAACGTTGCAGGCGTAGCAGTCTGGTATCTTCCCTGTTCAATACATTGATTTCCTAGGAACATTGTCACTTAGAATGCAGCTAGATTTGAACAGACACCAATGCGAGGCTAGGGAAAAACTAGCTTCAAGTCATACTTACTTCTGAGAGCTGAGCACACGTGTTATCCCTCGCAGGTCCACACTGCCTGTAGATTCAGTTTCTAACATCCTCCTTGGAAATGCTTGTCAGTAGCTTCGTGTGAGGCAAGAGACAAGCTGCAGGCTTGGGGGGCTAGTGTCTCCGAGTTGAAGACACCTTTTGCAATGGAAATTCCGACAGTAGGATGCTGTATGCTTCAACTCCCATAGGAGCTAGTGTCCTTCGAAGCTGGCTACAAGACATCTGTACTCCAGAGAGTTGAACACAACTGATGTCCCTGGCACCTGCTCACTGCCTGAGGCTGTAATTGCTAGCATCCCATCTTTAAGGACTGTGGGATGCTGGGAGAGAACTCAGCGGCAAGTCGCAGGCCTGGAAAAATTGTTCTCCAGGACGAGTAGAGCGCTTCCCTAGAAGCTCCATGCTGAGAAAGGGGCTAAGTTCTAACTCCGAGAAGAAAGAAGCTAGTTGGAAGCTGACATCAAGACCTGCTTACCTGTGGGAGTTGAGCTGCTTGCAGGACCCTCCTGCATCTTGACTGCTTGTGGCCTTGCTTTCAACATCCTTGTGCTCCATGCCGGCAGAAGTTGCGTGAAAAGCGTGTGGAGGTTGCAGGCCTAAACGTCTGTGGTATTTCGATGCAGGACGGTGATTTCCCAGTACCAGGCGCGATTGGAATGCATCCAGGGGCTAACTCGAATAAATGAGAGGGTAGCTGAAATCTGCCTTGAAGGCCGACTTCCTTCTGAGACTGAGCCTCTGTTGTTCATAAGCTGCTACAAACACTGGGCTGCGTGTCCCTCTTCAAATCTACTAAACTACTTTTGTATCCTCGGGGTAAATACCTAGCTGCCTAGCTGTGCTAGCTAAGTATGGGTCCTCCAGCTTTCTTTTTATGTCCATTAGCGTGATAGGTGATTTTCCATC